>NC_137979.1:58900782-59565432 GCF_963924665.1 Micromys minutus
TTCCCTACTGACCGAGCCCTCTCCCCAACACAAAACCTAGTTTTCATTTGTCTAATTTTCCATCCTGTATGTTGACTTCCTCCAACCACTGGTAGCTGAAATTTAAGGAAAGAAAAATAGACGGAGAGGGAACAATATAGTAAATAAGGATCTCCCCATAGAGAATCCCTGCCCAACATAAATACGTGGATCCAGGACAGCTAAGGAAGCTTTGTGAGTGAAGAAGAAGGGGGGGGGGAGGGAAGGGGGAAGAGAAGAAAGAAGGAGGGGAAGGAGAAGAAAGAGAAAGAGGAAGAAGAAGAAGGAGAAGAAAGGGGAGGAGGAAGAAAAAGAAGAAAGAGAGAGGAGGGAGGAGGAAAAGGAGAAGAAGAAGAAGTGGAGTAGAAGGAGGAAGAAGAAAGACTAAGGATACTCCCGAAAAGTGCAGAGCAGGTGGCTTGTGGAAGAATGAAGAACTCCGGCAAGGCTCGGTGTCCACGTGTGCAGAATAAGGCTTTTCTGAGCACAAGGGGAAAAAAAAAAAACCCTAAGGAAGTACTTGTAGGTGGAGTGCCCTCACTCCTCTGTCTCCCATTAGATGGGGCTTTAAGAGATGAGACACTTGCAGGGGAGGCGCTACTCACCACCGAGAATAAAGGAAGGCTGGACAAAGGGAGGGTCGGATGGAGTGTGGGGGTCACAATACCAGCAGCTCCACTTACCAAGCCTCTCCTAAGCATCAGGTACCAGATGTGCATGGCCTTGTCTAACATGTACCACTGACTCACAGGGCGAAAGCAACTACAGTCTGGATACCCAGATGAGGAGATGGAAATGCAGGGGTATCACACACCCAACTCAAACCTGGAGCCAGTCCAGTAGACACCGCAGGACTCTTCATAGGTCCAGCTGGAGGGGGGCTGATGGTCAGCCTGGGCAGTTTGTAATTCAGACAACTGCAATAGTGCTCAGAGCCTGCCCCCTCAAGGCTGGTGTTCTTTCTGGTGGATGTGCCCAATGGGCCTCTGAGACAGGTGGGCTTCTGCTCATGGTGCAGATTCGGGATATGGAGCTGATGTTTGCCTGGTCAGGGCGTAGCCTGAAGCTTCCACTTGCTCTCGGGTATATCTGACCTCATCAGCGTGCTTCTGTGATGCTGAACCAGCTCTGACATCATCTTCAATCCTCTACCGTGTGGACAAAGGGATGCAGGGTACCTTGCCACCCCAAAGTTCTCCAGCCTACTGTCCTTTACAGTGTCGAAATTAACCAGGAAGGGTGAGCAGAGTAGTTACAGCTCAATATTCTGTCTGGTGAGAGCAAATGGGGTGCTCACAAGGTCTGGTACCTTCACCCTTCTGGTCCCCCACTTAACTAGATTCTGAGTCACAACGCTGCTCTGGGAGTTCCCGTGATGCTGCTTCTGGGATTGGGTTAATTGAGGCAAGAGGACCCTTCCAGAATGTGGGTGACGCCATTCCGCACGCTGCTGTTCTAAACTGATCCAAACTGGGAGAGCCAGTGGACTGCCAGCCCTCACCTCTCCCTGCTTCCTGCCTCCAGAGGTGGTGTGGCCTGCTGCCTCCTGACCCAATAGCCATTCCCCGAGTTCTAGGATGGTCTGTGCTCCCTAAAACCATGTACCAAAAAGAAGCCTCCCTCTCTTTTCATTGCTGTGGCAGGTGTTTGGTCATAAGAATGAGGACAGGCATTAATTCCGCTCACAAGATCTCACCCTGAACCCCTGAACCAATCACCCAGCCTCTGAGCCTGCTATATCTCCCTGGCATTCAAATTATGGATCTGAACATTCAGACAATAGTGATTGTCGGTTGTCATTTTGAAGGTTTATAAGAACTTCCCCTCCCCCGGGGGGAAATGAGCAAAATGAGAGACCCACCTAGGTGTGGAAAGTGAGGGGAGGTCACTGGAATGCTTTCCACATACCAGTTACCCTTTCTTAGCCCATCAACTACTATCAGCCACAGTATCGCTGCAAGTCACAATGTCCCCCAAGCCTCCTTTAAAAAAGGAAGTGACCTACATCATCAGTGGGGTCCGCTGTACTTCTAAAATTCTTTAAGCATTTAAGGGCAGGGGTAGGGACTGCTTTTCAGTGAAGAAGACATCCCGTCTCCTTCCTCATCGATCAGACTCCGGCTTTCCCTGTCCTTACCGTCCCACCCAGAGCAGATGGCTAGCCCTCTGGGGCCAGGAGAACACACCGCCCGTGCTTTGTACTCAGCTGGTCCCATGTGACGATGGGGAATGCTAGAGCCTAATTGTGCTGCAAAACATACTGTTTCTGAAGGGAAGACTTATATCATAAGGCTATAAAATTGCACCCAGGACAAAATGCTACTGACAAAGCTGTCTGGTGATGAGAGGTGAAAGAGCAGCTGTCCCCACAACACAGGGACCATTGAAGAAACTGCCCTGGCTTTTATCCCGCCGAATCTGCCATTTCTTCTGAGGTAAGAAATTCCAAAAACTATTATTGGTTTGTTTGTATGACGGTTTATACACGCTTGGCCCAGTGAGTGGCACTATTAGAAGGTGTGGCCTTGTTGGAGTAGGTGTGTCCCTGTGGGTGTGGGCTTTCAGACCCTCATCCTAGCTGCCTGGAAGCCAGTATTCTGCTAGCAGCCTTCAGATGAAGATGTAGAACTCTCATCTCCTGCACCGTGCCTGCCTGGATGCTGATATGTTCCCACCTTGATGACAATGAACTGAACCTCAGAACCTGTAAGCCAGCCCCGATTAAATGTTGTCCTTGTAAGAGTTGCCTTGGTCATGGTGTCTGTTCACAGCAGTAAAACCCTAACTAAGACAGTTCCTTGTTGGTGTGTTTAGAAATAGGATTTCTCTGTGTATCACTAACTGTCCTGGAATCTCACTTTGTAGACCAGGCTGGCCCTGAACTCAGAGATCTGTCTGTCTATGCCTCCTAAATGCTTGGATTAAAGATGTGTGCACCATTGCCAGGCTAAAACTACTACTGTATGAAAACCTGTCCCCAAGTTCATCCCGAGTTTGTCTGGAGATCATTTCTGACGGAAGCGAGGGTTTTGTCCTGAAACCCTTTCCCACCATCTAGCTTAAGAATCATCGCTGTCAGATCTTGGATATTCTGGCCATTGCATGAGGTCAGAGCAGAGAGGAAAACAAACTTGAGTTGGATTATTTGTCACCAAGGGCTTAGGGTTGGATGCCACCCACCAAAAATGCATCTGAGGGATTACCACAGCAACGGTCACCTGTGCAGACAGCTAAGGGGCTCTGCCATTGTCCTCCTGCATTTGGAGACAGGGTTTCACTGTGTAGAGCAAACCCAAAGCAATCTTTCTGCCTTGGCCTCCTTAGGGCTGATATTACAGGGCCGTGTCATGCTTTTGAGAAACCCGCAAGCATTTGTAGACAGTCAGGATCCAAAACGTGGTTCTGCACTAGAGACACCCATTTCTGCCCCATTGCTGCTGTACCTAGCCTGGGACAAGGGCTGAGTTCCTCAATCTGTAAAGTGGGCTATTTAGAGAAACAAACACATCTCCCAAGCCCCCTTCCTCTGATGAGCTTTCTGATGAGGTGTGTGTGTGTGTGTGTGTGTGTGTGTGTGTGTGTGTGTGTGTGTGTATGTGTGTGTGTGTGTGTGTGTGTGTGTGTGTGTGTGTGTGTGTGTGTGTGTTAGGGGGCTGTCTTCCTATATCCAGCACCCTCACCCTCCTGTTTTCTCTTGAGAACACCCTAGCTATGTCTTATGCAGCACCAATGGATGGAATCATTAGCTGAGATCCTCTCTGCCCTTCCGTCAGCCTCTACAATTTCCCTAGACCAGGTCAAGTAGATGTTTTCTTCCAGAACTGGACGTTCGGTATAATGACACAGTGGCAGAAATGGCTTTGTTTTTGAGTCACTCTGATGTCAGCCCTTTGAAGACGCTGTGCTGCGGTTTGAAAATGCAATGGCTCACGTGCTCCTGCTTGAGCGCTCTGTCCTCAGCTTGGGGAGCGGTTGTTAGAAGGTTGGAGGCTTGTGGACGTGTGGCCCAGTGGGCAGACATGATCAGTACAGGAGCTTGAGTGGCATGTGTTGGCTCTCTCAGCACCGCAGTCCTCCAGGAAGGAAGGAGGCCAAGCGACAGGCTGCCACGGCAATGAACTCCACCAGACCTTCCTTACCATGACAGGCTGTGCCTTCCAAACTGCCAGCTAGAAGAAGTCTATTCTATCAGGGTGTTTTGTCACCATGACAAAAGCCAATGCCCCTCTCCTCCCAACACTACTGGTGTGGATTTGTGGCCATCTTGTCAGTGGTCCTTGGGGCATTTATTGTCTCCATCACATCTTTCTTTACAGAGACTCTGCATTAATTCAGCCTCCAGAAGTGACTCTCACCAACAAATCCTGGTTAATTCTCCACACTGTAGGGCTGTTTACTTTGAAGTGACAATTTAAGGTAGCTTTAATACCATCGCAAGAATTTCATGGTCTAAGATACCAGTGGCCTCTTCAGAGTGACTGAGATTCTGAAGGGCAACTGTAGTCTAAGTGTGCACTCACGTGTGTGCACACACACTCAAAAAGCAAAGTAAAATCAAATAAAACAAAGGCTAACTTCAACTTCCCTAACCATGCGGTTTTAAGACCCAATAGTTGCTGGGCAGTGGTGGTACATGCCTTTAATCCTCTGTACTGTAAAAATGTGAAAATCCTTAAGTCACAACCAGTGTGCATTGAAGGATCAGACCAAGAACTTCAGTTCAGTTCTCTATAACACAGGTGTTCCTAGAATGCCATGTGGCATTGATGGCAGCCCCTGTGCTGCCTGTCACTAAAGAGAGAAGCAGAAAGTGGTCACTCTCAGTCCAAACACACATGGCACTCTCCCCCGCAAATACATCTCCCAGGAAAACGAGCAAGAACATGAATGGGCTAAATTTCCAACGTTTCTCTTGACAGTGGAAGAGAGCTATAGCAGGGAAGGTCAGCCAATGGAAGGCTAAAAGGAAGAAAAGAACTTCCGTTAATACAGGGTGGTGGTAGGGTTTGGTGACCCATGCTTTTAATCTCAGCACCAGAAGTCAGAGACAGGCTGATCTCTGTGAGTTCAAAGCCAGCTTAGTCTACCTAGTGTGTTCCAGGCCAGCCAGGCTGCAAAGTGAGACCTGTTATCAAGAAGGAGGAGAGGGTGTGCTGGCTAGTGACTGGCTCACTCAGTAAAGTGCTCTGCAAACATGAAGACCTGAGCTTGACCCTAGAACATGTTAACAAATCACTGGAGCATGCTTGCAATCCTATTGCTGGAGAGTGTAGGTAAGTGATCCCGAGGCTTTCTGGTCAACCAGCCTAGTCCCATCTCGGTGTTCCAGTTCAGTGAGAGACTGTGTCTCAAAAGTCAAGTAGTTGAAGAAGATGCTTAAGGCTGACTCCTAGCTGAGTACACAAATGCAGGTGTGTGTACTTGCACACACTAAAGTAAGATAAGAGTTAGCATCTATCTCTGCCACATGGCTTTATGACCTGCCAGTTAGACTATTCGTCCACATTGCTTCTTATTTACAGTGTAGAAAGCCACAAAGATGGCTCCCAGGGAAACAGAGTTAGACACTGGCTGGGGTTTTCTTGTCACAGAGCTATTGATGAGAAACCCTGCTGCCATTATCCCTGCCGTTCTTGACTCTCGAGCCTCACTACATGGCTAACGCAGTGGCCACAAGCGGCTACTTAAATTTAAGTTCTGTGAAATGAAGCTGGATCACACCTCCAGCTTCTCAGGCACAGACACTTCAAGTGCCCTGAAGCTGAGGGTGGTCTGCGTCCACCCTGTGAGCCAGTGCAGACTTGAACGTTTCTGTCATCATAGAATGCTCTCTGGAGCAGCACTGCTTGGGTAGGAGGTGTCTGGCCCTTGTCCCTCCTGGATGCTGCTGCTCCCTAGCTGAGAGGCAGGGAGAGCAAGCACAATCAGGCACCCGAGAGAGCATCCAGTGTGCCTGAGGAACATGCCTACTTGCAGCATCTTCAGGATAGATGCTCAGGTTGCTATGGAAATGCATCCTGGGCAGAGTGAGAGATAAGAGGTGGCAAGGAGTGGCCATTTGGAGATAGCAGGCAGCCCTTGGAGGGCAAAAGGTCAATGACTATTTGGAAGGTCACTTAGATATAAAACTCATAAATCTATTCTTACCCTGAGTGGTCCTTCTATGAACACAACCTGACTCTAATAGGATTCACACAGGAAGGATTACTGAGGGAGAGGTAAGCCTTAGCACCCTACTGAAGGGAACCCTACTTACCCCAAGGATGCTCCCACATGGAAATTCTGAAGTGCCCTCAAAACTGGGTCCTATGGGGGAAAAGGACCATTTGATGATTTGCTACCTTGGGGACCCGAAGTCACAGCTGTGCCATTTAGGGAAGGTGTCTGATACTTGTGTTTTGACTACGTCGTGCTATAATAGCAGGATTCCAGAGACTGGGTGACTTCAGAGAGCAAGACAATTTGTTTCTTCCAGTTCCAGAGGCATGAGAAACTCATGGCCTGAGGACCCACACCTGGAGAAGAACATCTTATGTTCTCCCAGAGAGGGAGACAAAGAGCCTAAGAGCAGATTCCGGTCCTAACCTGCCCAGTCCCACGATGTCAGCACAATCCACATGCAAAGGCAAAGGCGCTCAAGGCTGAAACATCCCTTGAAGTTCTCCCCCAAGAATGCTCTCCACCCCTCCTTTCTCTCTTCCTTAACCCTGAGGACTTGGGATATGAGGTAGGAAATCAAGAAAAGGGGTTACACACCACTCACTTCTTGTTCACCGCAGGCTCCCAAAACTAAATCAGACCATGGATTGTTCAATGAAATGAATCCTATTGGTGGAATGAGGTGTCCTGAATGCCAGCCCAGGGGTATGTTTGTATCTGCTCATGAAACTAAGGCAGCGAAGGGAGAACCAGGAGAATGGGCAAGAAGAAACCCTTTGGACTCAGAAGGTTCCAGATGAAATGCATGATGAGAAAGGTGCACCCCAAATACACAGTGGGGTGCAAAGACTCACAGGAAGGTAATGGCTGCTACATGGTGTTTAACAGTCTGTTGTTTCAGGAAAAACAACAGCAACAACAACAGACACACACGCACACACACATGCACGCATGTACCAGGTTACTGGCCAAGATAAAACAGAAGTATGTTTATTTCATTTTAAAGAGAAAAGTGTAACCTCAAACAAGTCAATCCCTTGAGAATGGCTGAGCCAGAACCCTCCTAACCTCCATGCTGTGGCTCCTATGGAGGTGTGACATGGAGTGGGGGCCCCTTCCCAGAGCTCAGGCAGGAAGATGAGTTCCAAGAGCCCGCTTTGTGGGACAGAGGCCGAAGGTGCCTTTCAAAATCCACCCCCACCCTTTGCTTAATTAAGAGAACACTGTACGTTAGAAATCTCCAGAAGGCAAAGCAATCAAGTACAAGCCTTCCTGCTTGAACTATGAGGTCCCCTTAAAGGCACATGCCCCCTTCAAACACTAAAAGGGTTTGTGTGTCCCAAAACACGTGTAGTATATTTATCAGCAAGGAACTGCCTGTCTTTGTGAAGTCTCACCGAGAAGAGAGTCTCATGTGTTAGGTTTTCCGTTGTGGCCAACGCCTTATGAGAGCTGGGAAGTTCTGAGCAGGGTTATAGAAAGTCGGCATCATCTGCCCAAACAATCCTTGAAGGTATTGCCCAGCTGTATAGAGTTTTTTCATTTCCATTGTCCTCAGAGTGGATTTAAACTTGGGAAACCCAATAGTTGGGACGGGGGGTGATGGAGATGCCACCTGCAGCGTATGCAGACTGAGCTTTGATAACCATTGGTGGGATCAAAGAGGTCTGCGTGTGTGTGTGAGTGCATGTGCATCTATGTATATGTGTGCATGTGTTCTGTGTCTGTGTGCATATGTCTCTCTGTATGTGCATCTGTGTGTTTGTGTGTATAGGTGTCTGCATATATGTGTGTATGTATGTCTATGTGTCTGTGTTCATGTGCTTCTGTGTCTGTGTGTGACTCTGTGTGTGAGCATCTGTGTCTGTGTGTATATATGTGTGAGCATCTGTGTGTATGCACATCTGTGTCTGTGTGTGTGTGTCTGTGTATGCATATGTGTGTGTGCATGTGTGCATATATATATATATATATATATATATATATATATATATGTGTGTGTGTGTGTGTGTGTGTGTGTGTGTGTGTGTGTGTGTGTGCTCCTGTGGTTTCTTTTGTTCTTTCTTCCAGCACCCATTCTCCTACCAGGAAAGGGGAAAAGCTACCCCAGCAAGAGTACATCCAATTCCCTTTCTTAATTAGAAGAAAACATTTGTAAAAGCAGAGGCAAAAGAGGCACAGTGGCTTGAAGAGTGTTTGCAAATTACCTCCAAGCACAAAGCCAGCCTACTAAGGAAGGTGATGGGGCTGTTGAATGGTGCAGGCTAATGCAGGATTCTGCCAACTGCAGCGGGGGGGGGGGGGGGGCTCCTAATGCCCTCCCTCGGAGCTGGCCATGCAGGTAGAGATGGAATACAGAAACCAGAGCTCTACAGGAGTCGGAAGCACAGAAATCTATCACTTCTCGACCAACGCTCCAGAGCCTAATGGCTGTGGGAGAGAGAGCACTCAAATAAATAACCATTTCCTGGTACTGCAGATTAGATTTCATACACCACAGCCCAGGACCAGCTTAAGTGGAGAGATATGAAGAACGGGTCTTTATTCAAAAGCAAGATTTACTTCTAATCCACTAATGAGCATGCAAATACCTTTTTTTCCCCAGGCTCTATGCCCAGGGGAAGAACACAGCTTTCTCCAAGCCATTTTCTGACCTGGAAGGTTCCTGACATTGAATGTGGCCGCAGTAAGCCCTGGCAGACCCTGGGGTCTCTCCAACAGGTTCTCAACAGATGGTGGCTGTGTCCATGGCCCATACAGCCAGCCAACCTGAACAGGTTTGGACAGTCCTAAGCCAAAACTACTCCCTTCAGAAAGTGATTTAATTTGTGATTTCTTCTTTTACTTGAAATTTTGTGGACTTCGCCAACATCTGGCGTACTTCCGTGACAATCTTTGGAGATTACTTCTCTGAGCTGTAAGTATGTGGTCTGCGAGCTGCCACTTACAACTAATTAACTCACTCTCCACTTTTTCTCTTCTCTCTTTCACCCACCCTGGAAGCGGAAGTGAGTTAGGTGGTCACAAAGGTGAAGTAGAACAGAGTGCAGTGTGTGTGTGTGTGTGTGTGTGTTCATTAATTACACAAACTCTGTCATCTTTGTTAAAAAGTCTGAAATTCCTGTGACATTATTTTTGCCTAACCACACACTGTTGGTCACTTTGAACGTCTCTCTATTCAATGATGAACTAATTTCTTGGTGTATTAAATACATTTGGGGGGCTGAGGAGATGATTTAGTTGGCAAAGTGGTTGCCATGCAGGCACGAAGAACTGAAACGTCTCCCTAGAACCCATGTAAGTAGCCAGGCATGGTGGCATGCACTTGTAACCCCAGTAATGGGGAAGTAGAGACAGAAGGATGCCTAAGGCTCAACCTAGCCTAAATTGCAAGTTCAAGAATAACGAGAGATCCTCCAAAAACAAGGTGGATGGGTTTTAAAGAATGATGACTATGTTTGATCTTTGGCCTCCACATGCAAGTATGAGCTTGTGCACACATATACGCATGCACACATACATGCATATATACAAATAAAATTGAAATAATAATAAAATTCAACTTGAGATATTCTCAATTTAGAGTAGGCTTATTGAGTTGTGTGCCAGCCGTACCTCAAGGTTCACCTCTTCCCTTTGTGACTTTGGCCTTCAGTTCAGGACTGGTTGAACAAGTGCAGCACATTAGGGTTTCTGTTTATCTGTTTTTCTTTTTTGTTTCTGGCTGTGATAAATGCCATGACCAAAAGCAACTTGGGAAAGGAAAAGGTTTACTTGGCTTACATGCCCCAGTCATAGCCCATCACTGAGGGAAGTCAGGACAGAGACCCAAGCAGAAGCAGGAACATGGAGGGGTACTGCTTACTGCCTTGCTCTTTTATAGAACCCAGATCTACCTGTCTAGGAGTAGCTTGGCCCATGGTGAGCTGGTCCCTCCCACATCAATCATTTATCAAGAAGATGCCCACAGGCCATTCTGACAGAGACTATTCTTCAGCTGAGGTTTGTTCTTCCAGGCTGTTTGTGTCAGGCTAACGAGAACTAACCAGCACACTGGACTATTCCCCACCGCGGTCCTTCCAAAGACCCGAGACCGTTTGTACCTCTCATGACTCTCTGTTTTCACCCTGGAAGGTGGTATCCTGCCAGCCTTTGCACCTGAGGCTGAGGGTCCAGCCCAGATGACTTGGCAATGGTCTGAAAGCATGAGGGGGTGGAATGCTGGGGTCTAGAGGAGTGCATAACCTCTGAGTGCGGGCAAGAACTCCGATGGTCTGAATGAAAAATGTCCCTCATGGGCTCCTGTATTTGTTACTTGGTCTCTGCACTGGTGATACTGTTGGGGAAGTTATGGAATCTTTAAGAGGTGGAGCCTTGCTGGAGGAAATACATCACTACTTTGAGTTTTTAATAGTCTGGCCTTCTCCTCTCGTCTTCTTCCTCCTCCTCCCCTTCCTTCTCCACCTCCTATCCTGTCCCCACCTTTCCATGTGTGGATGAAATGTGATCTATTTGCTACCATGGTTTTCCTAACATCCTTAACTGTGAGCCTTCTGGAAGCATAAAATAAACTAAACCCTTTCTTCCTTGACTTGTTTTTGGTCGGCATATTTTATCACAGTAACAGGAGAAAACCACTGCCAAGGCCCGACTTAGGCTCTTGGGGCTCTCTCATGCCAGGAGGCGACAGTGACTCTTCTTGGATTAATAAATGCCTGGGTGGATACACTGAAACTATTAGATGAGAAAGTAGGGAAAACCTTAGAACACATAGGCACAGGAGAAAATTTTCTGAACAAAACACCAATGGCTCAAGCTCTAAGGTCAAAGATTAACAAATGGGACTTAATGAGATTGCAAAGTTTCTGTAAGGCTAAGGACATTGTCAAGAAAACAAAACGGCAGCCAACAGAATGGGAAAAGATTTTTACCAACTCCACATCAGATAGAGGCCTAATATCTAAGGTATACAAAGAACTCAAAAAGCTAGACACCAGAGAATTAAATAACCCTATTAAAAAAATGGGGTACAGAGCTAAACAAAACAGTCTCAGTTGAGGAATATCGAATGGCTGAGAAATATCTGAGGAAGTGCTCGACATCCTTAGCCATCAGGGAAATGCAAATCAAAACAACCCTGAGATTCCACCTCACACCAGTCAGATTAGCCAAGATCCAAAACTCAGATGACAACAGATGCTGGCGAGGTTGTGGAGAAAGAGGAACCCTTCTCCACTGTTGGTGGGGTTGCAAACTAATACAACCACTCTGGAAATCAGTCTGGCGATTCCTCAGACAATTGGACATAGTACTACCTGAAGACCCAGCTACTCCACTTCTGGACGTATACCCCAGAGACACCTTAGTACACAACAAAGATATATGCACCACAATGTTCATAGCAGCTCTATTTATAATAGCCAGAAGCTGGAAAGAACCCAGATGTCCTTCAGAAGATGAATGGATACAAAAATTGTGGTACATTTACACAATGGAATACTACTCAGCCACCAGAAACAATGACTTGACCAAATTCTTAAGAAAATGGCTGCATCTAGAGAATATCATTCTGAGTGAGATAACCCAGTCACAAAAGAACAGACATAATATGCAGTCACTGATATTGGGATGATAACCCCAGAGGCTCGCACTGCCCCAGAAACAACTCACAGACTGTATGAAGTCCAAGAAATAAAGAAAAAAAAAAAAAACAAAAAAATCTTTATACAACAAGAAAACTTTGACTATTTCCATGTTACATTTTGTTTTACATGTACTTTATGCTCATTGTAACTATTAAGTTTTCAATGCATACTATCAAACCTTTAAAAATATCAAGTACTGACTAAAAAATATATTCATACAGTTTTATGTAAAAATTACTTTAAAATCTGAAAAAAAAGTACTGACAAAAATGTATTATATAATTTTATGCAAAAAATGCTTAAAATCTGTACATTTATCTTTGTTTTGTAAAATAAAGTTGTTAAAAAAATAAATAAATGCCTGGGTGCATCAGAGAGCACATTACTGAATAACTCCCATGTGTTCTCCCTGCTTTGTCAGCCTTTTTATCACCTCTTTGGGGGATCTGACTCCAGACCTTCCTCAGAACCCCCACCTGGTGCTCACTTGACCTGCCTGCAACTCACCAGAATGTGAGCCTCTTGAGGTCGGTTGGCTTGGATTCTATTACAGCAAAGCACCCGTTTCTCTCTCCCACTCCCACCCTCTGTCCACGGCAGACTCATTGTCACACTATTGATGTATCCGACCAAGTAACAATTAGATTATTTTTGTCTTAAATTAATTGTTCATGAATTTCTTAAAGTGAGTTAATATCCTCTGTCTAGTCTTCCCCAGAAAGAGAGTTTAGGGGTTCAGTTACACCATTGCCAAATTCACATGCTGATATCTGTGCTGGTTAGTCTTATGACAACTTGACACAAGCTAAAGTCATCTGAGGGGAGAGAATGCCCCCATAAGATCTGGCTGTAGAGAGGCTTGTAGGACATTTTCTTAATTAGTGACTGATGGTGGAGGGCTAGTGATTGTGGGTGGTGTTGTTCCTGGGCTCGTGGTCCTGGTCCTGTATGAAAGCAGGTTCAGCAAGCTATGATAAGCAAGTCAGTAAGCAGCACTCCTCTATAGCTTCTGCATCAGTTCCTGTCTCCGGGATCCTGTCCTGTTTGAGTTCCTGTCCTGCTGTCTTTCATTGATGAACAGTGTCATGTTAGTGTAAGCCAAAAGAATACCCTTTGCTCCCTAGTTTGCTTTTTGGTCATAGTGTTTAGTCACAGCAATACAAGCCCTAACTAAGATAACATCTTAAACCTCAAACCTTAAAATTTAGAAATAATGGTCTCATTTAGAAATAATGGCTGCAGATAGCATTAGGTAGGCTATAGCAAGGTCACTATATAAGCAATGTGAGTCCCTCCCTAATCTATGCTTAATGTCCTTATAAAAAGGGAAATGTTTGGGGTCTCAGAGATGTATCAGTAGTTAAGACTGCAAACTGCTCTTGCTGAGGACCTTAGTTCAGGTCCTAGCACAACCAATCTCTGATTCCAGGTCCAGGGTGATCTGATGCCCTCTTCTGGCTCTAACGGGCAACCACACCCACACACAGAAACACATACTCATAATATTAAAAATAAATCTTAAATACAGGGCAATGAAAACACACCCCAGAGAGATACAGAAGAAAAACATTGTGACGAGTTAAGTGGCACATGTGTCCACTTATAAGCCAGAGAGAAAGACCTTGACATGTTTTAAATGAATGTTTCTACCATTGGCTCAACTGGGGAAATTTGGTCCCCAGATGATTGTGCTTAGGAAGACTGTGGAAGCTTTAAGGGGAGAAGACTCACGGAGGAGGTGAGGTCTTGTGGCTGGACCCTAACATTTTATAGCTTATCCTCACTTCCCATTTATTCTGCTTCTTGACTTCCGATGCAATGTGGCCTCCAGCTCAGGCCACCACATCTCCCCTGACAATAATAAACTGGGTCCCTCTGAACTGTAAGCCAGGACTGGGTCCCTCTGAACTGTAAGCCAGGACTGGGTCCCTCTGAACTGTAAGCCAGGACTGGATTCCTCTGAACTGCAAGACAGAATAAATTTATTTCCTTAAGCCCCCCTTTCAGGTACCTGTAAAGTAATTGATGCAGACCCGAAAGGAATGGTTTACTCAGTACCACCCGAAGGGAACAGCTATCTAATCCTTCACTTCAGATGTGCAGCCTCCAAGAGTTTGAAAAAAAAAAAAATCCTTTCCACAGAAGAAAACCACTTTACTGCAATCAGAGTTTAAGTGGAGTGTTTCTAAGCTGCTCAGCTTTGGGGAATGTGTCCCTTTACTTCCTTCTCCCTCTTCTCAGACCAGAGAACCTGGAGGGAAATAGCAAAGAGTGAACTCTGAAGATAATGGTTGTTTCCCCCTCCTTCCGTGTGATAAACACTGAGCATCAATCTCTCCACCATCCTTCATCCACAGCAGCCAAACACAAACGCTGCTGTCTTTAAAGTGACGAACACAGCCAGAGAGATGTCCCTCAGCTGCATAGGTTCCTAGAAGTCCATTCCACCTGCTATCCTTCCCACCGTCTCCAAGTCATGGGGTAGCTTCCTGAACTCCATTTCAACCCTTAAATCACTTCCGCCTATGTGCATACTTAAAATCATTCTTAAACAGCAGATTCCCCAACTCAGACATGTTAGTGGGGTACGTTGTGTGCTGCAGCTCAGGGGCAAGTGGTAAGTTTTAATCAGAGAGCCCAGAAACTTCCAGGATGCCTAATGTCACACAAGTGCCACTTTGCCCACACTGGCCACAGAGAGCCCAGCAACCTCCAGGATGCGTAATTTCACACAAGTGCCACTTCATCCACACTGGCCAGAGTCTGACTTTTTGAAGTTGTCACAGAAAATTTCATAACACTTGTGAAAAAGCAAAGATGTTCTCTCTCTCTCTCTCTCTCTCTCTCTCTCTCTCTCTCTCTCTCACACACACACACACACACACACACACACACACACACACACACACACACACACACACATGGATGGGAGCCTAAATAACATAACGTGCTGTAGAATTTCTGAGCTTAAAAGTGCATGCATGAAATTCTGGGTAAGGAAGGAAGAGGTGAGAGGAGAGAGTGCCAAGCCTTTGGGTGCAGAAAGGATTATTTGATGCTCTGGGTGGTCTCCATGTAAATTAAAAGTACAAGGAAATGCAAGTTCTCCCCATCTATACAGTTCACACTCCCTCCAGGGAAGGATTCAGATCCTGCTTCTTCTAAACAAGACTCTCAACCCCCTGGGGCACGGTGACTTCTCTGGAAGAGGAATTAAGTCAAGAATCTGTTGATCTATGACTGCACGTTATATGCCACTGTAATGTGCACCCAGGAATTACAGGGGAGGCTCCATGTGCTCAGATATCTATCAGGGTCTGTGGTCCCTAACATAGGAGCTGCTCTCTCTTACTAATTACCACGTAGATCAAGTCAAAACCACCTTGAATCACATCCCATACACTAGGAGAACACAGACAATGACCGGTGTTGGTGAATGTGTAGAGACAACAGGACTCTCCTATGCTGCTGGGATAATCTTAAATGGAATGTCTCCAGACAGGGCAACACAGAGGTCAAGGGCATGGGATCTAATGGGTAAGGTGTCAGTCCTGGAAATACCTTTTCTTCTTTCCTCTGAGAGACAGTGATCGGCAGGAACAAAAGATTTCTCTTTTAAGAAGTGAGGTTGGGGGACGGGAGGGATTGCCCAGTGGTTAAGCTCGTGCAGTGGACCTGGATTCAAGGTGGCTCACTACCATCTGTATCTCCACATTCAGATGATCTGATGTCCTCTTCTGGCCTTCATGGGTACTGCACGCACACAGTATACATACATACGTACATACATACATACAAGAGGGCAAACACCTATACACACAGAATTAAAATAAAATACCAAAAAAAAAAAAAAGTAAAAGCATTTAGTCTGGGGACAGTGTTTCAGTGGGAGTGTTGGGACAAGGCCAGAAGGGGCCAGAGAGTGGGTGTGGTGAAGTGGAACCAGTGTTTGGTATTTGATGGAAATGGGGGGGGGGGGGGGATGAGGAATGGGAGGCACCATGACAGTAGTAAGGTTTCTATCCAAGAACACCTGAGTGAATATCAGGACATTATCTGCAATGGGACACGGACAGTGGGGACAGAATAGGCATGTCTGAAGGACAACTTGACAGTTAGAGTCTGTCTTGGGGTTCTGGAGAGCAGGGCCTTCACTTTCTCCCTTTTAAATTAGAAACCTTCCCATGGGAGGGAGTCCAATGTACTTTAGTGTCCTACTACCTCGGGGCCCACGGAGTTACTCATAGCCCCACCAGAGTTCCCTCTGATCTGACACCCACATGCCCCCATCAGCTAGCGGCTGTGGGCTTCCCATGGCTGTGTTTCAAGTCCTTCCCACCCCTGACTCCCATGGCTGTTTCAAGTCCCCCCACCAGCCTGGCTGAGCAACAATACTACTTCTCCATAGCACCCATGGACATGGCAGAGGGGCAGAAGGGGACTGTATGAGGTGGTCATTTGTGGAGGGGGATTGTGTGGGGCAAGAGAGCAATGAGGGGCAGGGACAGAAGGGGCTCAGAAAATATGGGATACAAACTATTGAGGGGCCCTTGGATAGGTAGGAGGGGAAGAAGAGATGAATGGCAGAGAGCAAAAAACATAAGCCATGGAGGCAAGAAACAGACAGACAGACATACGGACAGACAGACAGAAACAAACACACACACACACACACACACACACACACACACACACACACAGGCTGTCAGCAGGCTTCTAACTTGCACAAACATTTGGGGTTTACTCCTGGATGTCACCCCCACCTGCCTTAGGTACTCTGGGACAGTAGGCTAGGGCAGATGAGAGGGCTTGTCTCTTTTTGTTTGTTTGTTGTTTATTTTTAAAGCTTCAAAAAGAATCCCCTTAAACCCAAAGGAGAACATTTTCTCTGAACCCCGAGTAATGTCAGAGCTGAGAGGCAGGTGTCTAGGTGTGTGAGGATCGCCATCTTAAGTACGGAAATCCATCCGAGCATCAGAATTCAAGGAGACTGGCTTGTACGGTGGAATGGCTGCAAAAAGTCCAGATCAAAATGGCCACCTCCTGTCTACTAGAAAATGCTCTCCAACAGAAACAGTGAGTCAGAACTCGATGCCGCATTTGTCAACTTGGGGACCAGTTCTGCTGTGTTTTGAACAACACATCAATCCGCTAGACGCGTGCAGGAAGGGAAGCATCTTCCAGAGTCAAAATCCTTTACTCTTCAGTCCAGCAACCCGAGGAAAAACAAGGGAATTTGTGGCTTGGTTTCCTTGACAACCTTATCTTCACTTCAGGCACCATCCCTGTCTCTAAGCAACAGGGCACTCTTCAGAATTACCAGGAGGTAAGAACCAGCACTTGCCCCTGTCCTCCAGGACAAAGCAGATTGGAGGAGAGTGACTGACTGGCACCTCAAGATACAGAGCCCAAGGTGGGTACATGTCCCCAAGTATTTCCCCAGACCACATGCACCCCTGACCCTTCCCCCTCAAGTTCCTTATGTCCATGCTTTGGCTTTACTCCCTGGAGGACACAGTGACTCAACCTGTCAGCTGATCATCCAATGCTGCCCCATTCCTAATGCAAAAGCCCCAGTGGCCTCAAGCAGGGGGAGAAGAGGAGGCCGGCCCTAGAGAGCAGGGCACGGAAGGCAACATGTCACTGTCACCATGACTTAGCAGATGGAGAAAAAGGGTTTGATTGAAAGAAGAGGGAAGACCCCTGTACTGTGGCGCTGACATATAAGACCTTGTTTGCCTCAGAAAACAGGATTCTGGGTGTCTGTTTGTCTTTTACTGCTGTGCCCCATCCCTGGCACGAAGAATGTGTAAGAATATAAAGAAGAGATATAAATGAGAAAACTCTTAAGAGGTGACAGCTATGAGTCCTAATGGAGAACAAAGGAGCAAGCTGGTAAGCTGAGGTCCACAGCTGAAGGGACAGGAAAACAGAAGGGGAGGACATGGGATATTTTCATGTCGTATCAGGCCCCAGAAAACCACCATCCATCTCAATCCTTTATGCTTCAAGCCAGTTCATGTCGATAACCACAGTTGCCCTCCCAGTACCTGCAAAGCAGGGGCAAGGCTGGAGCCTGGAATGAGGTCCCTTCCTTCACAGCCCTGGCCATCTCGACTTGGGGCTGTTCCTGTATACACCCACACAAGGCTATTTCTCAATGAGACACACTACAGAGTCTGCTTGCAAACTTGTAATTGAAGAATTCTGACAGTCCAGTTTGTTATCACTCAGATAAGATCCCCAAATCTCAGGGAGTGAAGGGAAATACAGTTTTCTTTTGTCCTTCGACTGTATGGGTCTGTTAAGGATGCCTCGCTATGATAGTGAATAGAGATTGTTAGCTGGACATCATCTACACCAGAAGACAGGCTTCTAGACATAGCAGACTGCCCGTGAGGAGGGCAGCCCGGCTCCCTGCACCGGAGCCCAGGATTGGCTGAAGAATACTTGAAGGGCAGCATTCATCATTTTGTGCTTCCTGACCGTGGATATGTGACCAGCTATCCCACACCCCTGTAACCTCACCACCATGATGGGCTGTAACCTCAAACTGTGAGCCAGAATCAACCCTTCCTTCTTGAAGTCAGTCTCATCAGAGTATTTTGTCACAACAAGTAACCAGCATCAACCCATTCCCGGATTCCTGAGTAGAGTGACTTTCAGAGTCATCTCTCTGATTCACTTACAACACTGTTGCTGAGGTGACGAGGAAGAAGGGGCCGCAAGGCCGGGGGTTAGCCTGAGCCACTGCAATGGGCTGCAAGGATCCCATCACCTAGAGGCATCCGTGGGGCCGCGAACGTTAATGCAGTCATCGGAGAGGGTGGGAGTGGATAGTTTGTATTGGTTGTCGTCAGCTTGACAGGTTCTAGAATTATCCAGGAGATAAATGTAGATAATTTATCTTTCAGGATCGGGTTAACTGATGATGTCATTATGTCACAGGCTGGGATCCCAGACAGCAGGAAATGGAGAAAGTTAATAGAGACTTGATATATAGTGTTCTCTGCTTCCTGATGTGAAGTTATATCTCACCTTCCTGCTGATTTCCACCATGGTGGACCGCACCTGCAAACTGTGAGCCAATGTAAATCTTCCTTCCTTAAGTTGCTAAGACAGCGAGGGAGAGAGCCAGGTCACAGGGCCCTAGTCACTTGCAGACAACCGGACCTAACCAGCTTTAGCACAGAACCTGGGACAAAAAGAATCAGAAGGGTAGTCCCAAAGGCTCCCGGCTCTCAGCATTAACAGACTGGCAGAGGACTGAATGAGGGCACAGCACTCACAATTGGGCAGGCCACGTATAAAACACACAGGCCATTGGGTTGTCTATTTTCTCAAGAATAGAGCCACCGTAGGGCAGCTGGTTCAGAATGGCATGGTGACCTAGGTGTTTCTGAGAGCTCAGGTTTATCACAGCTCTTCCACTCAAGACTCATGTCGAAGATTCTCTACACCCTGGGTCTGTCTATGGAGGGAGATTTGCCTTCTCCCCCAAGCTGCAAAACTGAGCTCGTGTCATAGACCTGGTGGCCATGTCTAAAAGAGAAAGGACGAGCACAAAGCAATGGAAGCCATTCAAGCTGGGTTAAGATGCCTCTATGCTAACAGGAGGATTCCATGGGTGGTAGCAGCCCCGAAGGGCGAACATACAACAAAGCAGGGAACAGACCTCGAAGCATCAGGTCCGTTTGGCGGTTTTACTCAATTGTTTTTCATCTGAGACAGGAAGCGAAAATGGAATTTCCATTTGGGGATCCGCCCTCGGTTAATTGTTATTTGTGGAACACAAGTAACACTCATTATTCTCAACCCCACGCCATAAAAGCCATCCGGGAATGCAGGCAAACAGAAGAAACAAGGACTTATTAAATGCATAATTAATGTGCATTAAGATTAGCATACATGAATAAGAATCAGCTGGGACAGCTACAGAGCGTGAACCCTGAACGTTATCAATTGATTAAACGTGTTATCAGCAGTGAGTGGCTCAGGAACAAATTAGCAAGCCTCCTGGGGGGATTGGGGTTCCAGGGAAGGAGATTGGAAGCAGAGCTGGTGACTGTGTGGGGAACCTAAAGCCAGCGAAGGTGCTGAGAGTTTGCATGAGCCCATTTCCTAGAAAAGCCACAGCTCCATTTAGGGTAAAGCGAACCACGACCATTCCAAGGTCATCGCTGAACTACGGTGGACCATCCATGGGGGACTCTGACATCTCTACTTGGTGACACTATTATAGCTTTGTATCAAAGTGACAGGAGCAGCTGGTAGAGTTGGTCTTCTATGTGGCTTCTCCAGAGACCATCAGGTCTGATAGGTATCTCATGACCCCACCCACCACCATAGCCTTACCCAGGGAAGACCACCAGCCTGGGGAAGGGGAGTGATGGGGAAGAATCTGGCAGAAATAAAACACCCCTGACAGACTCCCCAACACCTTGGAGTTAGGTCTTGGCTGTGGCCACACTAGTGGGATGAGCGGGAGCCGTCTGGGACCCAGACAGTGCCCTTGATCTTGTCTTTTGTGTAGGGTGCTCTTGGAGTTCCCTCTAAGCCGCTTGTGATGGTTCATCTTTGTCAACTTGATGGGATTTAGAGTCACCATGGAAACAAACCTCTGGGTGTATGAAGTATGTCAAAAACACTTAAGAGGGTACAGAAGACCTAACCCTGAACATCACTGGCATTGCTCCATGGGCTGGGGTCTTGGACTGAATAAAAAGTAGAAAGGTGATGGAAAGGGACCGATATTATTCACCGCCTCTGTTTCCTGACTGTGGACGGCACGTGACCCCCACTGGCCACCATGCCTTCCTCGCCATGATGGGCTGAGTCCTTTAAGTTGTCAGCTCAAATCGACCTCCCTCTTTTAATTTGCTTCTTACAAGCAGGGACAGAAATGGCTAGCCTCCCCTCTATGAGGACAGGCATGCTCCACATAGCTAACACCAGTGACAAGGGATGACCCTTTCCCGTTTCCATTTGCTCTGTTTTGTTTCTCTGGAAGTGGGAACGGAACCAAGACTTCGTGCATGCCAGGCAAGAGCTCTACTGCTGAGTTCTGTCTCGATCCCAAACAGCAGTATTTCCAGCAGTCAAAGTGACGTTTTAACTGCCTCATCTTCAAACAACAGAAAAGCAACAACAATCCATTCTTGCTTTCAAGGCCCCGGTCTTGACTGTGTTGATTTCCTTTGTCGATCCATTCATTCTGTACAATGTTGATTTCTTTAAGACCAGGTCTCTCATTATGTAGCTGTGGATCCACTGTGGATGTCCTGGCACCAGCTGTGTAGACCAAGACCAGACTGGCACCGAACTCCCAGAGATCCACCTGCCTCTGCCTCGTGTGAGCTGGGATTAATTAAGGGCTTGTGCCACCGCTGCCATTTATCTCCTGTGCCGTGTTGTGATGAATGTGTGAGTGAGCTTTGTTTCTTCTGAGAAACTGAAAGCTTCTTTGTTGCTAGAACCCTATTTCATTCCCTTGATCTGCTTCTGAGCACTGGGAGCAGAGTTCCTCACTATGGCAGCTGCCAGCCACAGTTCCCTGTTGAGTATTTTGCATATATATATATATAGATAGATAGATAGATAGATAGATAGTATGCATATTCACATCTTTCCTATATATGGCTATCAGAGAGTTTAAAAATTCACATTGTATCCCATGTTTCCTTTTTTTTAAGATTTATTCATTTTATTGCATTGCATGAGTGTTTTGCTCACACATGTAGGTGAGATGTATGTGCATCATATGAGTATCGGGTACCCTTCGACGTCTGAAGGGGTGTCAGATCCCACTGGACTGGAGTTATGAATGGTTGTGAGCTGCCATGTATGTGCTGGAGGTTGAACCCAGGTCCTCTGCAAGAACAAGTGCTCTTAGTCATCGAACCATCTCTCTGGCCCCTGTACTGCATCCCTTGAGACACAGGTGCTTGCTGGCTTCACTCTGCAAGCATTCCGTGACTACTACAAAGATTACTCCCTCTCCTCTCGTCTATTGCCAGAATAGGCATCCTCAGGTCATGCATCTGGACTAGAAGTATAATCAGTGGTTAGGAAGCTAAATGGCAGCGTGGGAATACAATTTTGGCAACTAATGGGGAAAAAAATCCTTTGAAACTGATCAAAGTGTGATGTGGTGATTGGTTGCAAAACGGGAGAATAATAATTCAGATCCTAAGTACACTGTTATCAAGGAAATACAGGCCTTAGCCTCCCTGGCAGCCAGTGACTAAAAGTTATACACAATGAATTGTTTTCACAGGAGAGGCAAAGCATTTCTAGAAAATATATTGTCCAACAAATGTCTTACATAGTAGCAGTGGGCGATAAGCTGGGTGGTGTTCCTCGCAAAGACCTGAGAGTAAATGTCACAGTGTTTTCCACAAGAGAGGATCCCATCCTCAAAATCAGAGTTAAAGGGCTAGGTTTTCAGGTGGGTATAAGATGTCATGGACCATTATACTGTCTTGGCCAGGAGAGTGGGCTAGTGTCTATTTGAAAGTAGGAGAAAAGG
Source organism: Micromys minutus (assembly GCF_963924665.1). Lineage (NCBI taxonomy): Eukaryota > Metazoa > Chordata > Mammalia > Rodentia > Muridae > Micromys > Micromys minutus. The sequence goes on from NC_137979.1 coordinate 58,923,133, forward strand.
AAGATCAGGAAGAGGAGGAGTGGGAAGAGGAGGGGCAAGAGGAGGAGGAGCAGGAGGAAAAGGGGAGGAGGAGCAGCAGAAAGAGCAGGAGGAGGAAGAACAGGAGGAACAGGGTAGGAGGAGCAGGGGAAGAATCAAGAGGAGGAGCAGTGGGATAAGGAGCTGGAATAAGGTCAGGAGGAGGAGGAAAGGTAGGAAAAGGAGGAGGAGCAGGAGAAGAAGCAGAGCAGGAGATGCAGAAGGAGGAGCAAGAAGAGCAGCAGACAGCAGGAAGAGGAGGAGCAGGGGGAAGAGGACTGGGAGGAAGAGCAGGAGGAGCAGCAAGAGGAGGAGCATGAAGAGGAAAAGCAGGGAACAGAGAAGCTGAAGGAGGAGCAGGAGGAAGAGCAGGAGGAGAACCAAGAAGAAGAATGGGAGGAAGAGCAGGAAGAGCAGGAAGAGGAGTAGAAAGAGCAGGAAGAGCAGGAGGAGTGGGAGGAGGAACAGGAAAAAGAGCAGGGGAAGAGCAGGAGGAGGAGGAAGAGGATGAGGAATTGCAGGAGGAAGAGGAGCAGGAGAAGGAGCAGGAGGAGGAACAGGAGGAGGAAAAACAGGAGGAGGAGGAGGAGAAGGAGGATTGGGAGGAAGAGCAGGAGGAGGATCAGGAAGAGGAGTGGGAGGAAGAGCAGGAGGAGGAGCAGGAAGAGGAAGAAGAACAGCAGAAGTATGAGGAGGCAGCAGATCAGGGGGAGAAGCATGAGTGTTTCCAGTCTTGGAGCTGCCTTAGCCCAGCATTGGACATCATGACTCAGCTGGACGAGCTGTCTGAACTCATGCCTGTCCTCCACTCAAGAATAAAACAGAAATGGGCCAGGGGTTCAGCACAACGGGTAGAGTGCTTGCAAGCAGAAGCCCCGGGGTCAATCTCCAGCATCACATAAACTAAGAAAGGTAGCACACAGCTGCAACTCCAGCACTCGGGAGACAGAGGCGGGGGACCCAGGCTCAGGGTTGAGCTTGGCTACAGGATGGGTTTTTTGTGTCTTTGTATGTATGTGCTCCTATGTGTATATATGCACACATTGGTACAAGTGCACATGTACGTGTGTGTGTGTGTGTGTGTGTGTGTGTGTCACTTGCTGAACCTGAAGCTCTTAGATTCAGCTTAGCTGGCTGGCCCCCAAATTCCAGGGATCCTCATGCTTACGCTGGGCATAGGGGCCTAGAATGCTAGTACCTGAGACACTGGAGGCAGGAGGATGGCCATAGTTTCAGGCCAGCCTGGGTTACAGAGTGGGTGCTAGGCTGTCTCAGGCTATAGAGTGAGATCTTATCTCAAAAATATTCAATAAACAAACATAAATAACCAGACAAAGAAGGCCCTATTTAAGCTGTATTCTGGTCATGGCAGCAAGACAGCATGGAACTAACCAGAAACTTGGCAAATCAACACAGAAATCGCCTTCCAACTATCTTGCCATGACTTTTCTCTTCACCTTACACAAAACGTAAGAGAATGACATAACAGAGTCACTGTGGAAACAAGTCTTCATCTTAACCCAAATCCAAGTGCAACCTTAGACTGTGGCTTCAGCCAGTGTGGTGGTTCAAATATGCCGGGCCCCTGGGAAGTAGAGCTGTTAGGAGGTGTGGCCTTGTTGGAGGAAGTGTGTCACTATGTAGGCGGGCTTTAAGGTCTCCTATTGCACAAGCTCCGTCCACTGAGGAAGTCTCCTCTCCTGACCACCTTCAGATCAAGATGTAGAACTCTGGCTCCTCCAGCACCATGTCTGCCTGGAGGCTGCCACGCTTTCCACTATGATGATAATGGACTGAACTTTTGCAACTAAGCCAGGCCCAGTTAAATGTTGTCCTTCATAAGAGCTGCCTTGGTCTTGGCGTCTCTTCATGGCAATGAAACCCTAACTAAGACAGCCAGGAAGCAGGGCTCTGAGGTCCTGTGTGTCCACAGCCCTTGGCAGTGGTGGTAGGCATCCCGGCTTGCCTGGCACTTGCTCGTGGGATCACACAGGGACCCTGGAGCTGTCATTTCCCACTCTAGGAGTTCATTCCAAGGCTTGTGCTTGCATCCAACAGCGCAGTCTGCGAGTGTGCTCTCAGCCTCTGCTACCGCGCACACCCAGGCACTCGATCTGTTGAGCAAAATGTCACACCATACAGGAGCCCATGCTAATTATAATGTCATTTCCCCCACCGAGGCGCAGATAATTAAGGGAGAATATTACAGTGTTTTCAAACTCCTGGAGTACATGAGAGGAATCTTGAAGTAACCTGCTGGAGATGAGAATTAAAGTGCTCTGAGCTGTCCCCCTTGAAGGTCACCTGACTAGAACTGGAAGGTCCTTAAGGATTGAACTAGGGTGCCTCAGAGGAGGAGGGAAAAGAGGAGGACGGGAGGAGGGGGAGAAAGAGGGAGGAGGGGAGCAAAGACCTCATGCCCACCAGGCTCTGCTGTGTTCTTAAGTGGGGTTACACGGCAGGTGACTCGCCTGTTGCGATAGCTGTTAAGTTACTTCATAGTGAAGTGCAAGGGGAAGTGTTATCGCCAATTTACATCTGCCAACACCGAGATGCTCAGGCCTTTACCCCAAGCCACGCGGTTAATAAGACAGCTGGTGGCTTCAGGACTTAAGTCCAGGCCTTACCGATTCTAAAGTCTATGTCCGTCTAACCCTGATGGGTCCTCGGCCACCCTCAACTGCTGGTAATGAAGGGCACACTTCTAGGCCATTCCTGCACCCTTCTGTGGGGCTCCTTTAGGGACAGCCTTGGCTATGGAAGAGATCTCCCATCCAGGTTGTCCAGCCTCAGCCTGCTGCTAAGCAGAGCCCAGGACATCTGGAGCGAGAAGTCAGCCAGCATACCCGGCCGGTGTCAACAGAAGCTGACATTTCATGTGGTTAAAAATAAAATAAAATAAAAAAGCAAAACGTGTTCTCTGAACTTTTCGGAAATTGCTGAGATGCTTCGCCACTTATCAGTAGAAAAGAGGCCAAGAAGCTCATCCAGGCAGAACAAGCTGAGTGGCAACTTTAGTTGCTGTGTGGCCCTAGGCTCCGTCTCTGAACATCTGCACCTCTGTGTCATTCAAGGGGGCAAATATCTAAATGTGATCATAAACTACTTCCAAGACCTGAGTAAATACCTTTTATTACTGTGGTGGTTTGAATAGGTATGGCCCCCACAGATTGAATGCTTGGCCTACGAGGAGTGTGTGGCCTTGTTGGAGGAAGTGTGTCACTGTGGGGGTGGGCTTTGAGGTCTCCTATGCTCAAGCTCTGCCCAGGGTGTAATCGGTCTCCTTCTGGCTGCCTTCAGAACAAGAACTCTGATCTCTTACTTCAGCACCATGTCTGCCTGTGTGCTTCCATGCTTCCTGCCATGATGATAACGGACTGAATCTCTGAAACTGTAAGCCAGCCCCAGTTAAATATTTTCTTTTGATAAGAGTTGCCTTGGTCGTGGTGTCTGTTCACAGGAACGAAACCCGAACTAAGACAACTGTCATTGATAATTCAAGGTTACGTGTGGTGATGACCTGCTGTATCACCAGTCACTGAGAACGACACCCAATGTCCAGAAGCAGAATGTGACTTAGCAGCGACTGTGTCGTGTTTTTTTCCTGGGAAAATCCATATCTAATAATAGAGCATTCTGCCCAGTCACAGAGACACCATGCTTTTCTCTGTGACTATTGGACTCTGGCAAGCGGTAGCCCCAACCTTGCTCCAAGTGCCAGCCCTCCAAAGCCGCCCTTGTTGCACATGAAGATGTCATGCTGGAGCAACCTGAATGTTTGAAACACACAGAAGCCAGTGTCTTAGGCCATGATCAGTGGAATCCTGACTTTTAGTGGTCCAATAAAAATCCAAACCCAAAAGTGAGTGGGACTCATCAACACCCCAAAGCCAGTTCCTCCTCCAGTGGTGCTGTGGGCATTCCTCAGTTACAATACACTAAGAACAGATAAGGCTGGTGGCAGGGAGCAAAGTGGGAGGAGCTTAAAGAAGGAAACAGGGATACAGAGGGGACAGGGATCCCAGAAGACCATCAACGTCAACTAACCTGTACCCTTGGGGGCTCCCAGAGACTGAAGCGCCTAGCAAAGAGCACGAATGGGCTGGACCTAGGCATCCTGCATATGTAGCAGATGTGCCTTCAAATCCGTTGTCTTCAAAGAATAAAAAAGTTTCTCCGTGACCTGGCAGTTCAGGCTGCAAGCAACAGAGCATGCCCACACAGAACCATATTCCTACTCGGCACTGAACAAGGCAGAAGGAAGCCAAGTGCGCAGGAGCTGACTAATACAAGCCCAGTGACACTCGTCCGCACGGATGCCTCTTGTTCCTAGGACAAAGCCACTCTGGAGTCTATTTCGGCTCGTGGTTGCAGAGGATATTGTCCTCTATGGCAGGGAAACCATAGAGGCAGGGAGGTGGCTGACCTCGCTGCATCCACAATTAAGAAGCCGGCCTCAGCTCCTTCTCTTTTGGACTCAGTGCCCAGCTCTCGGGCTGGGGTCTATATCCAGGCAGGTGTTCCCCTACTTGGTGGAACCCCCTGGTAATCCAGAGGTGGGTCTCCTGGTGCAGTGCCATGGGTGGTGACCAACCATCGCATCACAGAGTGAAGAATGTTCTGGGCTTAAATGAGAAGCAGAACATACGTGCCGTACAATAAAAGAACAGACGACCCGAGGGAAGGAAACTAGCTGCAGCAGGTCACGTGGGCAGCGCAGGGCGCCAGCCGTCCATGGGAGGGCGGAGTAAGGAGATGGAAGCATGCGCAGAGGTGGGGACGAGAAAATGACTGCGGCCAGGCGTGTGCTTTCTCTACAGGACCGGAAGGATGTGGGTACTGGACTGTGGTGACCGTTGCACACCCTTTGACACCAGTGTGCCTGGAAAGGGTAGCTTTATACGGAATGCTGATTCTTTCTCAAGGGAAACTAGCGGAAACAGTGTCCTCTCTGTGTGGAGGGCAAGTGACATCTTCAAGCGATTAGTGGACCTCCTGTAATCCATTTTTAAAAAATAGAGCATCATGGGGGGAAAATGTTGTCTAGCGAGGTCCCCGGGAAGGAGAGAAAACATGTGATTATCTTGATCCCTTCAGTAAAAGGCAGCTGGGAGTCCGTTCGCCATCAGCATCTTTTTGGCACCGAGAGAGCTGATTTAAACGGGGAAGCAGCGAAGCGTCCAGCGGGTGGAGATAGGCGCTGCTGTGGCCTACGCCTGAACTGGGCTCAAGTTTTGAATGGGCTCAAGTCCCTGCTGAACTGGGCTCAAGTCCCTGCTGGTAGCACTGTCCGGGGAGGTGAGGCTTGGCTAGAAATAGGAAATGAGTGTGTGTGGCAGGACAGGCGGGGGTGGAGGGAGGGTGGGGGTCCCCGTACCTCATCTCTCGGCCCTATCACCTCTGTCTGTCAAAGACCAAGGTGCTCTGTTTGCCGTGCCTTCTTGTCACTGTGACGGGGTAAATCCATGGTGGGCCAAAACAAAGTTCTCTTCCCTCAGAACCCCAAATCCTCACTTAGGTGCTGTCTGTGAGGTTCTGAAGTAGCAATGGCACGCCCGTGATAAATACAGCATCACCCCCATGGTCCCTCACTGTGCACACACATGCATACAACTCGCACACTGCCCGAGTGCATGCGTACACAAACGCGCACACACACTGCGCTCGAGTTCGTGGCAGACACACGCGCGCACACACACACACACACACACACACACACACACACACGAGAGACACAGACAGACAGGGAGAGAGACAGGGAGAGAGAGGGGGGAGGAGAGAACTGAGTCAACACTTTTTGAACCCCCACCCACAAGGCACAGTGAATAAGTTGCAGTACCACTGGACAAAGCCTATAGAGAAGGCCAAACAGAAGCAGCCTGGGAATGGGAAATGAGGAAGCTGGAGCTCAGTGGAAGTGGGTGGGGGGGGGCAGGAAAACCCTGAAAGACTCAAGCTAATTGTCTCTGGCCAGCATTGCACTGACTGATTTGGTGTCTGTGGCTCAACCAATGAGAACTTTGAAAACATCTGCGTTCTAATGCTTGAGCCTATTAAAACTGCCCCGAGGCGGAGGAGGATTATCAGACTCCCATTGTGCTGAGTTCTCTGGTGCAGCCATCAAAGGTTCAAACAAGAACGCCGAAGGCAGAGTGACTGTCTTGCCTGGCAGAAACCTGAAGAAGCTGGAACAAACAGGAAATGGATGTCCCCAGCTCTACACTGGCATCTCCTGCAAACCAGAGTCTTGTCAACAACTTCAGAACTGATTTAAGACCTTTGACGTATTCTTTGTAGGAGAATATGTCTGATCTTTTCGTTTGTTTTTTTAAAGTCATTATGTTAGTAGAAGGTTGTTAAAGCAGCGGTAGTTAACTAATACAGTCCACCTTGTTTCTAACACAAATGTTAGAAATGTTAGGAGATGGCTTTGAGGTTATTAGGTCATCAGGTTGGAGACCTTGGGAATGAGATTAGTTACACACACACACACACACACACACACACACACACACACACATGCACACAACCCCAGAGAGTTCTGTTCCACAATACAAGAACACCAGGCTAGCCCAAATAAATGTCATAAATGCCTAACTTCCCTCTCTACTTCTACCATATGAGGACACCAGGCTAGCCCTATTGTGTAATTTCTTTCTCTACTCTGGTGGGCATATTGAAAACCAGGGATCCTGGTGTGGTTAACTCACTTTGGGACATCCCCTTCCCCAAACCCGCCTTTATCTCATCACAAGTAAGGGTGTTTTTTTTTTCCCCCCATAGGGAAGTTTGGGTCTAAATCTGATAAAATCATGAAGAAAATAAAAATTAGTTATAACCCTTAGGAACAGCCAGCCAGCGTTAATATTTTGTTTTCTAAATTTGTTCTTGAGTTCCCTGAAACTAAAATCACTTCTGACTCAAACCCCGAGCATTCCTTTGAAACCATTATTAGTAACTAGCAACGATGACAAGCCAAATAATTAAAATCAACCACTGTGCTGTCCTGGAGACACAAACAGCAGCCCCCCGGGTCTCTATATCACAGCAACAGCTGTCAAATGAACTCAGCTCTTGACGGTAAGGAGAGGGGAAAGAACAAATAAACCCGTGCCGGCTTTGCTATGGGTCTCCATAATCAGCCTCACAGGGGGAAGGCAGAGGGCCTGCCTGCCATTCACCCCCAGAATCCATTGACAAGCTGGGTGGGGTAGCACACACCTGCAATGCCTGAGCTGGGCAGGCGGGCATGAGCGCCCTGTGGTTCATAGGCCTGCCAGTCTCACCTCATCCCTGAGCCTCAAAGTCTGGTCAGAGATCCTGCCTCAGAGAGTGAAGTGAAAGGGAGAACGAGGAAGACAGCAGATATCATCTCCAGCCCTCCATTTCATGCCCACCCATGCAACACACACACACACACACACACACACACACACACACAGAGAGAGAGAGAGAGAGAGAGAGAGAGAGAGAGAGAGAGAGAGAAGTAGTGATCGATCATTCAGCTTGGCTCTCCTAGCACAGAAGTGGGGAGCAAATGTATCTGCCCTTCCTGGTGCTGGAGCAGAGAGAGCAGCCATGGATTGGGCTGCAGCTCCAGTACCTGCTGTGATAGTGGGCTGATAAAAGAACACAGTGGAAAGGCCTTTTGGAAAGATGCCCCGTTTAGCAGGAAAGCGCACAGACTGAAGCGGCTGAGTGTATGATGGCACAGGACACATCAGAGGGAGAACTCAAATGGCTGGGAGCTTGAAGCATAGCTCAAAGCACTGGAACCTGATGACTGAACACATGAGCCAAGGTAACCTTTTTTCCCTTTAAGTTGATGTCTCTCTGGTATTTTGTTACAGTGATGATGTTAGTTAACCAAGGTCAATAACTTTTGGAGTCCAGGAGGATGGTGAAGCTTGGAGGCTCCGGGATTCATCTGTCTACGCGTGTAGGTTTTTTACACATTAACTCAAGTGCTTTGGGTAAGTACCAATGCCCTCAGGTGTGTGGTCACACTGCAGAACACTCCAGAGCCAGGCCACCCACTAATAAGCCCTCTTTCTACATTACAGCACAGGTTTTTTGAGAACAAAGTGTCATCCTCGGGGTGTACAAAACTGAGGCGGCAGAGACAAACACTTCAAAACAGAAAATCAATTGTCCATTAAGTCATTCTGGAAAGTCTATCTGAAAACCCAGAGTCCTGGAGAATGTCAAAGATGCACCTAAATTTTTAATAAACCATAAAGGATGGTGTTAAGAAAGGAAACCTTTTCAAAGGCGGCTGGACAGCCTCTTAAAATGACTCTTGTCAGAGAGCATCCGACAGCTGACAGGAACCGTGAGCGAGTTATCTTCTCCAGACGACAGCAGAAACCACAGACACGAGAAATGAACCTTGCTGGGCACTTCAGAGTTGTGTAATTTCGTTTTCCAGACAGGGTTTCGTAGAACTCAGGCTGGCCTCGAACTTGCCATGTAGCTAAGGATAATCATAAACTTCTGATCCTCCTGCCTCTACCTTCCTGCGTGCTGAGAGTACAGGTGATGCCACAGTGCCCAGCAGTTCTGGGCATCAGCCTGAGGGCCTTACGAATATTAAACTACACTCCACCTCTAGAACAGCCTCCCAGCCCCCAGTTGTTCTATTTTGTTACTTAGGACTTCAGTGATGTCCTACAGGGCCAAGGATTTAGAGAGTAGCAAGGTGCTGTCTCCGTTGCTTTTCTGTTGCTGTATAAAATGCCTCCAACAAGAGAGAAGGGCTTGTAGTTTAAGAGCACACCTATGGTGGCGGGGAACTCAAATGGCAAGAACTTGAAGTCTCTGGTCACATAGGCCACCGCTCTCTCTACAAGGAAGCCGAGGAGGTTGAAGGATTCTGTCTAGTTACTTATCATAACCAGGAGTCGCCCAGAGAACAGTGTGCTGGAGCTGGCTTTTAGGGTGGGTCTCCCCAACACAATGAATCTAATGAACACAATCCCTTTCAAGTGTCCTGAGGCTAAACAATCCCTCAGAGGTTTGTCTTCTCGGCAATTCCATTCGCTATCAGGCTGATGATTCATCTAACACTGAAAGTGTCCATGAGCCGCAGTTTACCCCTGTAGTCGGACTCGAACCTGTGTACCCAGCCCTCTGCTCGGGATCGCCCCTGCCTGACAAGAGTTAAGCCTCCTGCTAAGACTGCTGCTGCACGCTGTAAGCCAGGATCCTTGCTGGACCTGACTCTGAGCCCACTAGATGGACCTTCACTCTTTAAATTGCTTAACGGAAGTCCTGAATGAGGGACTATACTGTGGCTGACTGGGAGACCGATAACCTACTTCTGCAATGACCAGTGTTTTACAGGCTGGAGGAGAATCAGGAGTCCTCAGACACCCAATGGGCTATTTAAGATTCTGTGGGTATCACGGCAGGGGCCCTCCAATAATGCAAACCCATTTAGGTCTTTCTGGCACTGTGTGCTGGGGTATGTGTGTCATATATATGTATGACTCCACATGAAGACAGACTAAATTGGGAGCTTTAGAAAAATTCACCAAGAATGTCTGCATCTGACCCAGAAAGGGCTGAAGGGCCAAGAGGGAAATGGCAGAGAGCCAGGCAATTAGGAAAATTCTTAGAAAAGCAGCCTATGTATGATTATGGGGCGGAAATTGCTGTAACTACGATGGAAATTAACAGAGAAACACATCTCTCTCCTCCTAGAGAAAAAAGCCCAGCTTATAAGTGATCTGGCGCAGTCTTTTTTGGTGGATTCCATATGTACTAGACTATAATAACTCAGACAAGGCTACACATAGCAGCTTTTTGCAGGAATAAGAGTTATCAAGTTCCCTAGAGGAATAACCCCAATCTGCCCATATTCTCTGCCTCGGAAAAACTGAAGCCAAAGCCGGGAGACGGCAAAATAACAGCCACATGGGCCTTGAGAGAAAGGAAGAAAAAAAAAATCGTCACTCTAGAGACCCTTGTCTAGCTGAACCGATCTGGTCACAGACACCAGACAGGATCAAGGAACTCTGTGTGGATTTGTAAAACAAATCCTCTAGGACAGCCCCTGGGGAGTGCGACTGCGCATGCTCTGGGACAGCTCCCGGCCCTCCTTCAACCCCAACCCCACCCCCACCCCCAAGGCAACTGCGCATGCTCAAATTTCAGCAAAAGATGGATGGAAATGATTAACAACCCAAGACTGACGGAGTCATGGTTGAAAGACCTGAGGAGCCCGGCCTACACAATGGCCCCCATCTGTCGAATGCTCAGAAAGCCAGAGTGTGGTTCCGACGCCCGGGGCGTGGTACCGAAGCCCGGAGCATGGTACGGAAGCCAACAGCTGTGTGTATGTTTCATAGAGGTCTCTAAAGAAACCGTGACACATTAGTCCCATTTCAGCCATGAGAAAACCAAACAGTATTTAGAGATGACCTCATCATTGGGTGGCTGAGCTAAAATCCCACAGTGTGTCCCCAGAAGCTTGGGCTCCTTCACGTGTTTCTTTTTGTAGTAGCCTTGGTGCTTGTTATTTTAAGCTTAGTCACGCCTTCCCATTGCTCTAAAAGAAATATGATTTCTTTTATTTAATAGTATTTGTTTAAAAGATAGCATCTTTTAAAGAAAGCACCCAGTAAGTCTCCTGCTACTGGGTTACATCCAAAGATATTTAAATGACTCTGTAATAGGAAAAGTTCTTACAGATGCTTTTCTACAAAGAAAGCATCCAAGTGAAATTTGTGTTAGTCGAGGCAGAATTCCATACTGTTTTCTTGGTATGTGCATAGTGGGGTGTATGTTTGTGGGTGTACACGTTTGTGTGAGGGTCCACATGTGTGCGTGTTTGTGTAAAAGCTAGAGATTAACCTTAGGAGTCCTTTCTCAGCTCTGTGCATCTAATGTTTGGTAACAGCATCATCCCCCGCTGTCCTGTAACTCACCAGACCAGCATTTCTTAACCTGTGGCTCATCTCCCCTTTGGGGGTGGAATGACCCTTTTACAGGGGTTGCTTCAGACCATTGGAAAACACAGGATATTTCCATTACGATTCAATCAATACAATAGCAAAATTAGTTACAATGTAGCAATAAAAATAATCTTATGGTTGGGGGTCACCACAACACGAGGAACTGTTATTCAAGGGTCACGGCATTAGGGAGGTTGAGAACCCCGGCAATCAAATAAGCTAATCTGATGGGCTGACGAGCCCTGAGGGTCCTCCTGTCCCTGCCTCCTCAGTGCTGAAGTGACAGTCGTAGGCCGTCATGCCCAGCTCTGTCACTCGGGTTCTGTGACTTAGACTCATGTTTGCACAGCAAACCCTTCACTGACTGAGCTATCTCCCAAGCCCCCGAATTTCAGCATATCCTTCAAAATCATCAGCCAGACATCCTGCACTTACAGGACCCTCCCCCCCCACCCCCCGCCATCCTAGCAAGCACGGAGGTTACAAAACTATGTTCCTCGCGATCTGGTACCAAATATGTAAAGGAAGGGACCCCACGGGTCACGGTAGCAGAGGTCATGTAATGCCACTGGAAAAGTGGGGGGGGGGGGGCAGTGGGATTTGCAAAGACTGTTGTAGAATGAATCACCCACAGCATAGAAGAGCAACCTCCACTCTCTCCAAACAGGACTGAGGTCACTGCTGACAGTTACCCCGTTAGGGTGCACAGCCGTGTGGACGAGTGGCTCCTTACCTGGGATGTTGTGTATGGTGATTGCCAGGATGAGCAGAGCAATCTTCCTCCAGCTGCTCGTCCCAGGCTGCCCCGAGTTCCTGTGCAGGGCTCCCGCGGGGCCCATGTCATCTGGGAGGTCAGTAGCTGCCACCTTCTTCCTCTGGTGTACCTCGCCATTCTCACGCTTGTCTGTTGGAAAGGAGAACGGAGAGGCGGGGGGTGGGCTGTAAAAATGTGCATACTGGCTTCTGGACAAGCAGCAGCAAGAAGAAGCCTTCAAGCCAGGGGCCATCCTACATTTAGACTGCCAGGGACCAAGAATCGCTCGATGGCTCGGCCATTCCTTTGGACAGTAACCCAGCAAGCACCCAGGAGCCCCCCAGTCTGTGCCTGGAGTCTTGGTTCTAAGAAGGGGAAGATGCCGTACAGAAAGTGGGACACAGAGGGCAGGTAAGGAGCCCAGATTGTGGAATCGGGCCATCATTTTTATTTCATGACCCGGCCACACGTCGGCTGGGGAACGCTTGCTAACCAAGTGTTTTCACTGCGCTGAACTCGAATTCCCTGATTCAAAACAATGGAGCACCGAGCTTATCAGGGAGGGGAGTTAAGGGGTTGCAGGAAGGGAGAGAAGTCCTGGGTGAATGGGTACTGTTGACTCATAGGCACTGGCCATGTCAAGTACCAACACTGGAGCCCCACAGGAGTGGCCGAGCCTTCCGTGAGTGAGTCCCAGAAGAGTGGCAAAGCTCTCTTGGGGTCTGAGTATGAGTGTGGACAGTGTGTGAAGTAGAGGTGCACCAACACTTCCTCCCATCCCAGTCCCCACGTTTGTGGCCTCTAGACTGCCCCCTATGGATTCCTACTGACTAGCTAAACCTGCTTCTTTGATTCAGCTGTGTATAGTAACTGCTTTCCTGTTCAGCTGTATATAATAACCCTGCCTCCTTGATTCGGCTCTCTGGTCAACTCTGCATAGGTAAGGCACCAAGTGTCTGGGGTGCTGCAGCGTCTCCATCAGAAAGCCCACCCGGCCCAATTCCAGCTTTTATATGCTAGTGTGCCCCTGTGTTTGCCATTTCTCCCTTCCCTCACCCCTCAGTTAGGCCAACCCTAGAAGCAAGCAAAGAAGACTCAACAAGAGAGTGCATGGGACGACTCTGAGCGCTGGACACATGGACTGATATCATTGGTGACCTGTTCCCTTTCTCTACGAACTCTACAGAATGATGTGCGTGACCCTGCTCCTGGTCATCCCGAGACTCAAGGAGAACAACTCAGACGTCAGGCTCAGCCAAGTCCGATTCCCTCTCCGAGAACACAGGGTGACTTGCAGGTGTGGGTGCTGAAGCTGACACACAGGTTTAGGAGCAGATGTAGAAGAATAGGAGACAAAGGCAGCTCAGCAGACAGATGGAAGGAAGCAATGTGCTCCAGTAAGCAAAGACAGGCAAGCATCCAGCAGGACAGACAGACAGACAGACAGAAATACATGACAGCCCAGGTCCGGAGGAATGCTCAGAGTCTGAGTTCATAGACTAGCAACCTGAAAATTCCCACTTTGATTTGACTGACAGGTGTGTTGATTCAGGTTCCAAACTCCAGCCTTTGGGAGGCTGAGGCAGGAGTATCTCAAATGTAAGACTAGGCTGGGGTACATAAAAGACTCTGTTTCAACAAAGCAGTTCTCCTGGTTTGGACTACAGTGTTGCTGTTTCTTAGACTGCCATCTTAAACAGTGTGTCTTAATATGTGACCCAAATGTGTTCCCTTGTCCCCAGGTTGTCTTTTTATTCCTAATATCCATTAGGATATTGGCAGATAAACGTGACAGCAAGAACAGGAAGTGTGGGCTTGGTAGAGACAGACCTAATGGGAGCCTAGAGCATCTTGGGCAGAACCTAAGAGCTAAGAGTATGGCAGCCACACATTGCATTTTGGGCTTGCCCTCTGGATAATTTTGCAATGACATTGATTATTCTAGTTTACTTCTACAGCTGTGATAAAATACAAAAGGGCAACTTAGGGGAGAAAGGGGTTATTTTAGCTCACAATTCCAGTGATAGTCCTTTATTACAGCAAAGTCAGCATGGAGCGAATTTAAAGAGCCAGTCACTTCATATCCACAGTCGAGGGCAGAGAGCAAGAAGTGCACCTATGATCACTTGCTTGGGCTCAGCTCTGTTTCCCCACCCTAATATAGTTCTGGATGCCTGCCTAAGGAATGGTGCCACCCACTGTGGAGTGCGTCTTCGCACAACCACTAACTTGAGACAGTTCCTCACAGAAATGCCCACTGCCAGCCCAACGTTGACAGTACTTCTTTGAGACTCTCTTCCCAGGTGATTCTAGGTCAAAGCAGTTGCTGCTGCTGCTGCTGCTATTTTGTGGGACTGAAGATGGAGTCCATAGGCTCTGCCATTGTTGGTGAGGAACTGACAGTGACCTGCCCTCCTAGGCGGAATGTGAACCACCTCACCCTCATGTGTTTTGGAGATCCCTACTGTGGGAGGCGGCAGGAGGCTTACACTCTGCGACTTTGGGTACAACACCATAGTCCATGCCCTTGGCCTAGGGTGACAGGGACTGTCAACATTCATCCTTCCCATCACCACTCAGGGAGCGTCTTTCCAGAAGTGGGAAATCCCTTCTATGGAGATGAAGCAGGGCAAGACCTTCCTCAAATCCAATCTAGATGACCTGGGTCTAGAACCCACAGTGGAAGAGGACAACCAACTCCTAAGAGCTGTTCTCTGACCTCCATGCCATGGCTTCTGAGTGCCACCTTGCCACTGCCACATACTAATAATAAACAAAATACAATTTAAAGCAGAAACAAGGATCACCTCTGAAGAGTTGGTTCTGCCCTTAAAGGGATTCAAGTGCGGTTGCCAGTTCCCTCATCCTTGGCTAACTTCTGGTAACCCCAGGTCCAGACAATACAGTGCCCTCTTCTGGCCGCTGCTGGCAACTGCACTCAGAGTCACATTTTTTTTTTTTTTTAAATCTTTTTAAAATGAGAAAGAAAGGGGGAGCAAGGGAAGGGGAGTGGGGAGAATGAAAGAAAAGAGGGCAGGGCAGGAGAGAAGAAGAAAGGGGAATAAAGGAGGAAGGGAAGGAAGGCCTCAAATTGCTCCTTCACAATGCTTAACTCATAGCTGGTCTCTAGAGAACTTAGTACCTCAGTGGGACAGCAGCTCTTCCTGGGTAACCCTTGGAATTCACTCCAGGCTGAGTGATGCCCACACCGTGTGTGTGTGTGTGTGTGTGATGTTCCTGCCCCTTGGTCCCATCTTCAATGTCAGACACACTAGGTAGGTTCACCTGTATGCATAGGTGTTTCTGTGTGTGTGAGGCCAGAAGTAGTTTTATACACCTTAAGTTAATATCTAGATGACCCAGACTGCAGAGGCTGGTCAGGAGTTCCCAGAATTCCAAGCTCCCAGTCTAGAGTCAATGGGACAGCTTCAGTGCTGTCCCCAAGCCTAGCACATGCTTTCCTGCTTCCTCTTCCCAGATACCAAGCCTGAAATTCTCTCTTCCCTGCATTCCAATAGACTACACCTGGTGAGCACAAACTTGGAGCCATGGGCTGAGAAACTGTTGTCTGCTGCCCAGGGACGCAGCTGCCCCTGTAACATGACAAGCTCTGACATTCTCTCCACGGTGGTGGCAGAGCCATCTTGATCAGCAAACCACTCTCGAAAGTGCAGTTTAATTCACAACCTACTCTGCAGCCGAACACTCGCAGATGGCCTGGAAGCATGACTGTGCCCTCAGGGGTTCACGACACATCTAGGGAGGTGAATGTGGGGCTAGCCTCCTCTTTTGTAGCCCATGGGTCCAGCCACACAGGGACACAGATGGTCTGTGGTCCCTGAGAGGGACCGGTTGGAACAAATGGGCCCAGTGGTGGAATCTCAGGCCTCCCATGAATACAGCAATGCTAATTAACAGATCAGCAGCCACGAGAGAGCGTGACTAAAAACCCCCACATCTCACTGGAGATGAGTTCATTACGATAACACAACAGGCAAGTTCTCGCCTACTGAGCGCACACGGCTCCAAATCCCTGAGAAAGGTCTTGTTTCTAAGGCCCTGTTATGAAACACAGTAATGAGTGGCCAGGGATATGGAGTGACTATGTACTGTGTGTTAATGAACAGCATCACTGAGGTGTGGGGGAAGGGCCGGGGGATGCAATCATTCCCCACATGAGGACTTGAGTTCAGACTCTCCCCCACCCCGCCCCTGAAGCCTTGTAAAAATCTGGCAAGAAAGAAGCTGGCAAGGTGGTTGCCAAGTCTGGTTCACGGTAGAAGGAGCAAACCAATCTTCTAATTTGCTCTCTGACCTCCAAATGCGCACACTAAATTTTACAAATAAGGGTAATTAAGAAAACTTTAAGCCGGGCAGATACCTGTAACCCCAGTGGGAGCGTGATGGGATACGGAGGTTAAACAGGTTCCTAGAAGTTCACTGACCTAAGGCCAAAGAGAAAGCCTGTCTCAAAACGGTGGGAGGAACCTAAGGAATAACCGGAACCCATGGCTGTCCTCTGACCTCTATGCCTGCATGTCTGTACACGCACAAGCATGCCAGAAACTGGAGTTACAGTAGGTTCTGAGCCATCATGTGGATAAGGGGAATGGAGACCAGGTTCTCTACAAGAGCATAAGTAATCTTTAACTGGGGAACCATCTCTCTGGCCCTCAGAACCCAATTCTTAGAGAGCATCGTTACAATGCATGCTTATAACCAAGCCTCCAGTAAGCTGAGTCTCTGAAAACAATGAGGAAAGGGATATATTAGTCCTTCCCCTTCTTCCATGCTGTCTCCATGTGTGTGCAAGTCAATACGCTTTAAAGGCAGCACGTGCCTGTAGTCACAGCATGCACGGTGATCTCCAACTATAGCCCAGATGAGCCAATGAACTCCCAAATTCGTGAGAAACCCTACATATAGACACACATGCACCCTATAATACACACATGCACCCTGTACACATATGTGCATTATGTTACATCTAATTTACATTAGAAAGCACATGTCAGAAAAGACATCCCCACACCCCAACATGGTTTCTTTCAGTACACACCCAGCCCCTTGTCCAGCTCATGTATGTGGATTCTGTCTTCCTGCATGTCTGAACTCAGGGCTGTCTCTGCAGGGAGACTGGATGGAAGGACCACGGGGCCTACTGTAGGACCACAGCTCAATCAGTGTGTCACTTGCTTGTCTACTGCTGAGATGAAACCCTATGACCGAGGCAACTTATAGCAGAAAGTGTTTAATTGGGCCGACAATTCCAGAAGGTTGGTCCATGATGGTGGGGTGAAGGCATGGCAGCAAGAATAGCTGAGAGCTCACACCTCAAATCACAAGCAGGAGGCAGAAAGGACACTGGGAAAGGCACAAATTGTCTGAAACCTCAAAACCTGCCCTCAGTGATACAACTCCTTCCAATAAGGCCACACCTTCTAATCCTTCCCAGACAGTTCCACCAACTGATGATAAAGTATTTAAGCATATGATCCTGTAGGGCCATTCCCATTCAGGTTACCAGATTCAGTTACTGGTTTCATTCAGCAAATGCGGCCTCTGATTTCCTTGCTATAAAATGTATGCGTTTAATTATATCTACCCCATGACATCGTTCCAACAACTGAATGTGGTGCAGTGTCTGGCTCAGAAAACACACAACCCACAGCCCAGTTTTATATTCTTCTGATGAACCGAGAATATGAGAGCATCTTCTACAGTTCTCAGTCTCTGGGATTCTGTTTAATGGACCTAGGGCTTTTGGCTAGTTCTAGGCCCATTATATGCCTAATGATTTCTCTTGAATCCAAGCAGAGACTGAACCACCAACCAAAAAGCATACATGGGCTTAACCTACCCACCCCACCCCAACACACATATCTAACAACAGATTCAACCTGGTCTTCATGAAGGTCCCCCAACAACTAGAACACGGGCTGTCCCTGACTCTGTTGTCTGCCTATAGATCCCTTTCCTCTACTTAGGCTGCCTTGTCTGGCCTCAGGGGGAGAAGATGTGCCTAGTCCTGCAGTGACTTGATGTGCCACGGTGAATGTGTCAGTACCCAGGGAGTGTACTTCTCAAAGGAGAAGGGGATAGGGGATGGAGGGAAGGACTGTGTGAGGGGTGGTAGGAAGAGGGGGGCTCCAGCTGGAATGTAAGATGAATAAATAAATTAATGGATGGAAAAGCATTCAAGCTATTACTCTTGCTGAAAGCTGTAGTTACCACCTCTTGCCACATGGAGTCCCATTTGTCTGTGTCTTCCCAATCTAGAACGGGCACCTATCCTGGGAAAAGCCCCATCCTGTGTGACTTGATGCACCAGACTGTTGTACTTTGGCTTTCTGGACCATGTTCATCAGCGGAGCCCGTAACAGAGCAATGGCAGTACTTGCTCCTCTCCCCTAGCACCCCTGTCAGGCAGCTCACAGCCACCTGTGACTTAAACTCCAGGGGACGTACACCCTCTTCCAGCCGTGCGTTTGCATACACATACATGTAGGCATACACACATGCATACCAGGATAAACAAGTGAGAACCCCTTCGTTTGTCCACGGCACTCGGCTCCACTCCCTCTTCTAACTGATCTTGGCTTCACGTTGGCAGACAAGGAGAAAGCTTCAAGAAGATGGCGGGAAAACAAAAGTGAGTTCTTGGCTTTTGATCTTCCGGCGGCCTCACTCCAGACGGCTAAAGGAGAGAAGGGGTTTCCACGGGGTGTTTTGACGTGTTAGTGTTTTTTTGCTGCATGACGTCAGCCAACTGTCAGGCAGTGGGCAGGTGGGTCAGCTGCACAGTGGCCATGAGACTGGCCTGTCGCTTGTCTGGAGACAGTAAGAGCAGGAAAAGACATTACAGGCATCTCTGCCCAGCCAATCATCTTCCGTCACTGAGTCCTACCAGACTGTACACCAGGAGTGTCCTCGAATCTTACGGAGCCCTTCGGATCGACAACCAGGAGATACAAATGTAAGGTCCCATCATAAAAATCAATGTCAGGACATTCGCCCAAGTCTCTTGGACTGAATACAATCGAATGCAATTGAATGGGTCCAAGAGACCACCACAGGATCTCTCCCTCCTCCTCGCTGTGGGGGTAACACACCCCACCCAAAACAGCTCCTCTATGACCTTCTTCCTGGTCACAAAATTACAGATGAGTGATACAGGGACTGGGAGAGATTGAACAAGTACACAGAAGATGGTGCACACCACCATGACCTCACTGAGAAAAAGTACTAAGGGGGACAAGTGCCCTTCCTTCCCTGCATCCCCATGCGGTGGCGCTGGGCGGAGATATTATGCTAGGCAGTGTCACACTGCTCTTGGTTCCCACTGAACTCAAGAGAAGAGATTTCTCCTGTGATTCGATGCTCCTTCAGGCACTGCCGAGCAATACAGATTGGTTCTGGCTTTCCCATGCCTCTGGGCACCGAGGCTGCCTTTAAACTGTTTCCTTATTAAATATCATCGCAGATGGTCAGAAATTCAGAGGGAGCAGGGAGATGGCGTCACTGGTACCACTATGGACAGCATTTTGTCCCTTTCATCGGCCACACTTCAGCCAGTACTGGGTACTTTTCAAAAAAATGCATTCATGTGTGGGAGAGGATGCGACATCTCCCTTAACTTGTATCTTCTTGGTTGCAAAGAGAGTGGTGGCCTGACGTTTGCCATATCCTCTTTTTGTGATCTGCCCTTGGCCCAAATAAGGCCTCTTTAGGTAATTACTATGTGACTGGCTAATTCCTTACAGCCAGGTCATTTTTCATGTGATCCACTTATGTCTATCAATGACTGATGAGTCCTGGCTGGTCAGAAGGCTGGAGCCAGGGAGGTCAGTATGAACCAGACGGATGCATCCACCTGGCTGAGGGAAGCTTCCAGAAAACTGTCTCAACGGGTTTTGGGGATCCTTGGGAGTTTTCTAGAGATTGTATAGTATCTTTTCTAAAATGCTGTATCTGGTTTACTTGTGGCAATGAGCCACTCTGGTCAGTTTCTCTCTCGCTGTTGAGATACCACTCCTTCTGGGAACAGAGGAGGAACACAGCCACTCCCCCCGCCCCTTATTTTCCTCATCTCCATGGACTCCCCAAACCCAACCAGCAGCCCTAGGATCCTTAGAGCAGTCATAGCTCTTTTGCAAACAATACAGCAGGAAAAACCCATTGTGAACAGGGCCCCAGCTAAAGATGCCTGACATGGGAAATAAAAAGCAGGTGGCTGGGTATATATAAATTTTAGATGAAGAATTTGTTCATGTAAATATAACCTAAGCATTGCATGAGAAAATAGTTATACAAAAATATACATTTATATTTTGAAATTCAAATTTAGGCTCTCTCTCTCTCTCTCTCTCTCTCTCTCTCTCTCTCTGTGTGTGTGTGTGTGTGTGTGTGTGTGTACTCACTTATGCAAGTGCCTGTAGAGGGCAGAAGTGGGTGTCAGTTTTCTTCCCCAATTAATGCCAACCTTTTTTATTTTTCAGATTCTCGGGGACCAAGATTGAAAATGCTCTAGACTGGCTGGCCTCTGGGTTCCTGGGATTTCCCCGTCTCTGTCACCTCAGCCCTGAGTTCTGAGGTTCTATTGAATGCTTCAGCACCTGGCTTTTATGTGGGTTCCGTGAGATCGGAACTCAGGCCCTCATGCTTGAACAGCTGCACCGGAGACCAGCCCGCTGCACTTTTTCTGATACCCCGGTTTGTGTCTGGCCAAGAACAAGGGTGAGGAAACTAGTTACACTGCATATGGAGAGCAGGCGGGCGCTCGCCTCTGTCTGGAGCCTATCAACGATGCTCTTCCTGTGCCTCCCAGAGTTGCAGACCCGAACAGGGTTCACTGGAGACCAGGGAACTGCGGATAGAGAACCAAAGTATGTCCCATGCTCTATTACTGTCCTCTAGGTAGAGAGACATCTGGGCCCCACCATGGAGCTCGAGAAGCACAACCAGGAATTTATGTGCAGCCTTCTTAGCCAGAAAGGTTATTTCCACTTATTGCTCCAGCAGGCACCAGCTGCACGGTGATCGGAGCGGTCAGAAGCTGCCCGTGTAAGGCGGCTCGTTTGATTTCCCGGTCTTCTCAGGTAGTGCATGTTTTGACAGGCACCAAAAGCCACCGCAGCTGTACCTTGAACACTTATGAATAAGCAAATGGGTCTGCATAATTGGCAGAAATTAAATGTGCAGCTGCGGAAGAGGCAGGCTCACTATTAGCGAAAGATTTCTCATCCATTAAGCAAACCGTCCACTAAAATGGTCCTCGTTCCAAGGATCCAGGTAAAATAATTTTGATGCTCAGGCAATAGAACCAAAACATCCAGTAATATTAAAAGCCTATCTATCAGACCGGATGTTCTGCATTAAAAGGACAAGCAGCAACTTCACGGACCTGGATTCACTCCCGGTGACTTAATTGTGAAATCAAAATTTATCCTGACTTTGGAGAGGCGTCTCTGCTGGACCATAGCCCGCCCTGAACCAGGCTGCCCAGTACAAGAGCTTCCACGTGCAAATGTGATTGTCACGAACTCCAGTGGAGCTGACAGCAAAGTATCTACATCAAAAGGGGAGATGCTCAGTTGGTAATGTGCCTGTCACACAACCAGGAGGGCCAAAGTTCAAATCCCCAGCATGTATGGGCATGGCAGTGCAAGCTTGTTGTTGTTTGGCTGTTTTGGTTTTGTTTCGGTCAGCTTGACATAAGCTCTGGTCATCTGGGAAGAGGGAACCTCAACGGAGAAAATGGCTAGACTTGAAAATTAACTTCAGGGCTCTTCCTCCAGTCCACAAGGGAATGCTGTCCTCTGGGCAGTAAACACTACTTCTAGGAGAGTTTATCTGGGGCTCACAGATCCAGAGTCTATAATGGCAGGGGCAGCAGGAGGAAACCAGGAGATCACACACGTCTTTGAAACACATAATACCTGCCCTCGGTGACATACTTCCTTTATCAAGGCCACACCTCTTGATCCTTCTCAAACAGTACCACCAACTAAGGACCAACCAAGTAATCATTTGTCTGACTCTTATGGGGGACGTATCATCCAATCTACCACACATCTTATTCAAAGTTGCTGTGACTATCCACAAGAGATGCTCAGGATGGTAAGAGGCCCTCCAGGAGATCAGAAACCAGTCCCTCATAGAAGGAGAAAAGGGTAGGGTCAACAGACTTTCACCTGAGGCTCTGGCCACTCCTTCCTGTGTCCCACTCATCAGCTCTGGACTTTGGTCTGGCACTGGCACTGTCCCTGGTACCCTGTCTGGAGTGAGTAGAAACATTGGCTCACATCTCCCCATCATGTCTTCGTATGACGTACCTAACAGGCTTATGCCTGATCCTTCCCTGCATCTGGCAACCATGAAGATACATGAGATTCTTAATACCCAGGGGATGTGGCGAGGAAAGGAACTTGAGCTTAGAAGGCAGGCTAGAGAGAGCTCATTGGTCAAGGACTGGTGTTCCATTCTTGGCATCCACACAGCGCAGCTCACAGTCAGGTAGCTCCAGCTCCCCTTCTGGTCTCTCTGGTCACCTGCACACACATGCACATTTCATTTTTATTTTTAAAGACTAGGAGGTAAAAAAAAATAGCTAAGCTGCCTTGAGAGAAAACACTGTTTCCTTGCCTCAGACCAAAGCCCTTTCCAAGAGGATATTTGCTCTCACAACACAGGGGGAACGGAAAAGAAAATAAAACCGTGGCAGAGTGAGAGGAAAAGAAATGTCCCCACCTTGAGGGAGGCATTCCCTCAGCATCCCCAGGTCTGCCCATCTAAATCACCCCTCATCTTCCACACCCTCTCCTGTCCTGTCAGTCAGTCTGCCTCAGGACCACATCCAAGAAGACCAGAAGTTCCCCCACTTCGGAGTTCAACTCCTGTACATGGAGTCCCATCCAGTGTGGTACAGTAAAAATGAAAACTATCCTGTCTAAAGCCACATCAGACAATAAAAGGCCCCAGGGACCTAAAACCCCGAGGCAGCGCTGGCCTTGTGGGTTTCCTTGTGGCTTACACTGTAAACAGTGGATGCCAAGCTCAGTGAGATCGATGGAGATAGGGAAGAAAGAACACGGCCCTAGTAGGAGGCGCTGCTTCCTGTCTTTGCTCTAAGGAGGCTGGGAGGTTGTGTTTTCCAGCCAGTGCCTAGTTTCAGCAGGGAGAGCATCTCAGAGAGGAACTGGGTGCTGTCCTGGGAGGCTAAGGAACCATCTTGGAAGACAATGGGGAGCAGGATAACCCATAAACAAGAGCCGCTGCAGTGCCCTGGGGTTGGCACCTGTCTCCAAAGTGCTGGAGATCATATGGCTCTTCTGAGGTCACCAAGGCTGAGTGGAGTCCCCTCCCTGGCTAGAACTGTTGGCCCCACCTGCTGGGAGGTTCATTTGTGAGGTCACGTGGTACAACCAAAACATCCAAGAAAGTGACCCCTCCTTAAAGTCCATCTTCTGACCAGTTTCTGTCTTCCACTGAGGCTGGAGGGTTCCCAGGCTTGCCAAGTGGTTTGGGCAGAGGAAGAGACTAAAAGAGACTGTGCTGATACCCTGCTCAGAAGAGCCACCACTGCTGTGGTACAGCACGTGACCAAGGAAACCAGGGGAGGAAAGGGTTTGTTTCAGCTTCCTTCCAGGGGACTGTCTGTTACCGAGGGAAGGCAGGGCAGGAACTGAGGCAGGAGCTGATGCAGATGCCATGGAGGGGTGCTGCTTACTGGCTTGTTCATTGGGGCTTGCTCAGCCTGCTTTCTTACACAACCAAAGACCACCGGCTCAGGGATAGCACCACCCACAATGGGCTAGGCCCTCCCCTGTCAATCACTAGTTAAGGAAATGCTTTACAGACAGATCTTATGAAGGAATTTTTTCAACTGTGGTTGCCCACTTCAGTTAACTCTAGCTTATGTACGGCTGATATAAAACTAGATGGAAGAGAGCCTAATTACATCCTTAGACACAGCAGTACGCATGCCCATAAAACTCACCCCAGGCCTCCCTTTACAAAGACACCACAAAATAAATGCATCCCTGGGCTTGGGTTTCTCCAGCAGACTATCCCCAGGCTTATGCTAGGACGGGTGGGATGTCTAAAAGCCTCAGTTGCTTCTGCCTATGAGGGAGCCAACATGGGTGGATCCCCAGGATGTCTTTTGGCATAGCATAAACATGCCTGTTCCTGCCATTACGAGTCTCTGAAGCTGCTGTCAAAACGGCCACTCGGTGAGAGCCCACAGTTATCTGCATGTCAGCACTCACAGCCCATGAGAGCATCCGGGAGCTGTAGGGGGAATCCCACTGTAACTGCTCATGGAGAAGCGAAGCCCAGTCAGCGAGAAGCAAGTGCATGGGCTACATGACGGAAGCACTGTGCATTATGTTCCTTTGAAGTTCATGAAAATGATTGGTTTCTTATTTTAAGTGAGGAGGTTTTACTGTAGTGTTCAGGGTGCCCCCACACTCCTGGGCTCAAGGGGTCATCTTGCCTCCCTTGCCCAAGTCTTGGCATACAAGGGTATGGCAGTGTGCCTGGTTAAAATGTCACCAGAGAACACAAACATGTCTATACTATACAGAAAGCTTAGAAAACACAGCGAGAAATGAAAAGTCATTTGCCACCCAGTGATGACTTCCATTTTAAACACTGAAGAAAGGGCAGGAGAGTGAGATGGCTCAGAGGTCAAGAGCACTGACTGCTCTTCCAGAGGTCATGAGTTCAAGTCCCGGGAACCTCATGGTGGCTCACAACCATCTGTTATGGGATCTGATGCCCTCTTGTGTGTCTGAAGACAGCGACAGTGTACTCACACATAAAATAAAGGGGAAAAAAGCTAGGACTGTGTGCACATGTAAAACCCCTGTGGGGGAGGCAGAGATGGAAGGACTATCCCTGGGGCTTGCAGATCTGCCAGCTGAGTCTATTTGGTGAGTTCTGAGCCAATGACAAGACCTCATCTCAAAAGAGAAAGGGGACAGAGTCTCAAGAATGGCACCTGCGTCTGACCTTTGACCTCCATGTTTAGAAACACGGACATACTTTATATTAGATCTGTGCATGTTCACAGGAACACACACACACAATTTATTCTGCTGGGCTATGCAGCTGAAACATGATCTATAAATATTCCCCTGCATCAGTAGCTCCCCACAGAACTCCCTCTAGCATCTAGCAGTCGGTGAGCACTATGAAGGATTCAAGGAGCCAAACCCCAAACTGAAACTAGATGTTCATTTTCCTTTTCTCTTAGAGGAGATGGGTGTTCATTGTCTCAATGATTTCAAAGTCAGGCACAAGCAGCTACCTTCCAGCCCTCTGCAGGGTCTGCTGCTTAGAACAATAAAAACTAGCTAGACGGGAATTATAAATGACCACTTGAAAATTGGCCAAATGTTGTTTGAACTTAAAAAGGGTCAATACATCATGTTCCGAGACATCCGTGGCATGAATGTTACTCTTATAAAAGTGCTTTGGGAACCTTATCTTGTGCAGGCACACCATGAAGGGCATATTAAAAAGAAAGTACACGTGCATGTGTGTGTGTGTCTGAGTGTGTGTGAGTGTATGTGAGTGTGGGAATGTGTGAGTGTATATGAGAGTGTTAATGTGTATGAGTGTATGTGAATGAGTGCAAATGTGAGTGTGTGAGTGTGTATAAGTGTGTCTGTGAATGTGCATGAGTGTGTGAATGTGTATGAGTGTATGTGAGCGTGTGAGTATATGTGTGTATGTGTTTAAATGTGTATGTGTGTATATGTGAATGTGTGAGTGTATATGAGTATGAGTGTGTAAATGTGTATGAGTGTATGTGAGTGTGTGAGTATATGTGTGTATGAGTGTGTGTGTGAGTGTATGTGTGTATGTATGTAAGTGTGTAAATGTATATGTGTGTATATGTGAATGTGTGAGTGTGTGTGAGAGTGTGTGTGTGTGTGTGTGTGTGTGTGTGTGTGTGTATGTGTACATACATCAGTGTGGGCCAGACTTCTCTCTGCAGCCTGGTTTGTCATTATATTATAGTCTCCTTGTAAGCTCTGACTGGCTAGCCCCCACCCTCATTCTGTGACTCCTTTCACCCCCTGCTGTCAGTTGATGCTGTCATTGCTCCGGCACAGTTTATAATTGAGGGGAAACAGCCTTCGGACCTTTCGGGTTTCACCACGTTTACCAGTTCCCAAGTGTGCCACTTACCAGCTGTGTCTTAAGGTCTCCTGCCCTTCACACACACACACACACACACACACACACACACACACACACACACACACACACAAGAGAGATGGGCAAGGGAGGCTTTGCACAGGACTTTGCAGAGCTCGCATGGTGATTGGCACAGTGTGGACAGTTGGGTATTTGTAGCAGGGAGCACAGAAGCCAATGGGAGGGGATTTCCTGGGAAAGCATCTACACACCCACATGGAACACGCCGCTCCTGCTTTCGGGACACTGTGATTTTTCTTTAAGGTTATGGATGTAGTTGTATAATGTCCTATTTTGTTGTCAGAACAAAATCCATATACGCAAAGATCTGCTTCATGGATATATTCAAAGGTCAGCCAACCTTTTTTTTTTAAGGTCAAGACTGTAAAAGATTAGACTTTGAGGGTCATTCTGGCTTTGTCATGACTGTTCACCTGCCTGTTGTAGCATAAAGACATCCGGAGATAATGTGTGGGTTGTTGAATCTGTGTTTCAGTAAAACGTTTGCAAAACCAGGTAGCAACTCAGACTGGACCTATTGCTGACTTCTAATGTGCATGTTTAAAAGTAAGACTTTAAAAAAAAAAGAACCCTCACTAACATTACTTTTGGTCACTATTTGAATTACTCCAAAGCCTTCCAGATCCCTAAGTAAGTTGATTGCCAACACCCAACAAATGGGTCAGCACTGCATGAGGTTTGAAGGAAAGTGCTTTCCCGGAGGAGAGAAGAGGGCATCACAGACAATGTATAGTAGGTATACTTCAGGCAGAGGAGCAGCCAAGATTGGCAGGAGTTGCCAAGCTAGAAGGTGAACCCTATTGAGATGTTCATGAACATCCCAGGGTTGGGTGAGCTCATAGCTAATCAGCCAGGGCTCAGAAGGGGCAATTAGCATATCATCCAGATGCATGTAATTTACACATCATGAAGCTAAATGTTTGCGTCTAGAAAAGTTTGTTTTCTTAATTAGCTTAGTATTTTCATGCTATTAATGTAATCAGAGACTATCCTAGACCATGCAGAGGTAAACATCACCCAAGATGCTTAAGAACGACCGGCCCATCTTCTGTCTCATAAGGATCACACACCTGCACGGTCTCCATGATCAGAGCCCAGAGGCGAATGATGCTGTCAGAAACTCTGCTAAGCACCGAGCTGAGGACGGACTTGGCAGGAAAAGCCCACCGGAGGAGCTGAGAGGCACAAAGGAGGAAGTCCTAGCTCCTCTTGCAGATTGCTCCCTGATTTATAGTTTTGTTCTGATCTAATTCTTTTGGTCTTCTAAGGGGGGATGGGGGCATGCCCTACTTCCTTGCCTGAAACAGAACTTCTGGGAAATTCTGGGAAGTCTTCTCATATCTTCATGAAGAATCTGTCCCTCTCCCTCCCGAAAACACACACACACACACACACACAGGATAATGATATAAAGTAATATATATCTGCAAATATAAACCTACACATACTTCCTCTTTCCTTTTGTCTCACACACATGCAGAGAAAGGAGACAGGCAGGCAGGCACATATGTGTGTCCACATGTTGATTATGACTTGGTACATAATGCACAACTCACTGGTGTGGCAATTCTTCTAAGCCCTCTCTCGGAGACTGTCATCAAAGCAAGGAACAGTGGGCCAGTCGGGCAGTGACTCAGCTGACCCAGCCTCAATGCTGGCCAGTGGCATCCAGTACTCCCAGTGGATGCCAGCCACAGAGCCCAGTGAAGCCATGGGAGGCGGCTCATGTCTTTGTCTTCTGTGTCCAGTTCAGCTTCTCCACTTTCTTTCTTTTTTTTTTTCCCTGTGTAAGTGTTTCAGGACATGGGAAGAGGGCCCCTGGGACCCTTCCAGACTCTTCCGGATCCTGAAAAACTGGGATCCATGTTCACTAGTTTGTTTTGAAAGTTTCACTTTGCAAATAGTAATTATACTGGTTAATAGGGTCCACTGTGCCTTCGTTTTCAGAAAGCATTTACTCTGCTCCTTCACCCATTATACTGGAGCCCCAGCTATTTTCAAGTCAAAGATCTTTGGGGTCATCAACTGAGACTCCTGCATCTCAGTTTCCCCACTTTATTTGGGGATTAATGTGACTCGTACTAGAAGCCTGCTGAGGAAGCAGAGAAGAGCAGGGCCCGCTTGCCTAACAGGCTGGGAAGAAAGCCCCACAATGAACCTCGAACGGATGTGTGAAAATACAATAAGAAAGACTACCAGCTCCCCCAGTACACCTAATCTATTCATAACTGAAATTTGCCTGTAGTGAAGGAGAAAAAAAAAAAAAAAAAAAAAACAGATTGAATTTGTACAGAATTGCCAAGTAGCATTAAATCCCAAACCTCCGTATTAGAGGAGAACCAGCTTGCCTGGAACTCGAACACGCCTTAACATTCTGCATTCGTGCTGACATTTTCAACTTTCAGAAAGGATTACCTCCAGCTGAAGATAATAGAGACTTTCTGTCAACATAAGGAGGAGCTGAGCGGGGGACCTCTCAGGTGCTCTGTATTACTCTGGGATACAAAGTAACCTTCTATCTTTTCTGTCTTTTGTATTTGAAATGGCAGATTTGTTCTTCTAATTAAGTTTACCTAGGGTAACACTGATACAAGTTTGCACTTCCTAAAAACATATTCTGGCCAGATAGAGGAGTATAAAATAGCTCAATTGTATCCCTGAAGCTCGCTGGCTGCCTCCCTATGATGCTACTTTAAGATACAGGTAGATAAATAGGTAGATAGGTAGATAGATAGATAGATAGATAGATAGATAGATAGATAGATAGATGATAGAATCAACATGGATGAATGGGTGGATGGATGGATGGATCTATGGATGGATGGAAGGAAAGACAGTATGGAAGGGTAGTTAGGTATATGGACTATGTTTGGAGGGAATAAGTAGATGGGCGGAAAATAGACATGATGAATGGGTGGATATATGTATGGATAATGGGTGTATGGATAAATGCATATATATATATATCCTCATATATGTATAATATATATTATACATATATTTTCAATATTATTTCATTAAGCCATTAAATCCCCATTTTCTTGGCAAATTTCTAAAACTCACCGTACATGGTCTTTAAAACGTCACCCTGAAGTGGGACTGGACAGCTAAATTGTGGAAAGAGAAGGTGCCATCCTGTGGGCCATAGATTTGTCTCTAACATGGGCTAGAAGGGGAAGAGCCAAGAGAACCTGGTTCCTGTGGCGGGGTGGAGGGTGGCAGGACCCACCAGTCCATTTAGACGGCAGCTCTCTTATTATTTTTATTATTGTAGAGTCAAGGTTGCTTCATTTTCAAACGATGCTATCCTTTTGCTTTGTTTTTACTGCCTTTTGTGGTGTGTGTGTGTGTGTTGCACAGATGTTGTGTGTGCTCCCATGTGCATGAGGGTTCCTGCAGCTGTGCACACTTGGAGGCTGAGAAGGACCTTGACTGTCCGACTCTGTAACGCTCCACCTCACTCCTTTGAGTCAGGGTCTCTCACTGAACCTGGAGCTAGGATAACAACCAGCAAGTTCCAGCAGTCCTCCTGTCTCACACTCAGAGTTATGGGCATATGAGTACATCCAGATTTTTCACATGGGTTCCTGGGAATTGAACTCAGGTCCTCATGCAGCAATGTGTGGGAGTCAAGGACACATCCTTGGAACCCTTGTTCTGGAGCCTCCACATCTAACAGACACCGTAGCTACCACAGTCTAGGATCACACGTTAACAGTGTGGGGACCCGCTATGAACCTGCTCTTCCAGCCCGGCATGGCGGTCAGCAACTGACTATAATTCTATCTCTTGGAGGCTGAGGCGGGATGCTCACAAGTTGCACCCAGCTGGGCCAGAGGACCTCCATGGTGACAATATCGGTCTCCTGAGCTGAGCCACTAAGAGCTGCCAACTCTTCCCTAGAAATCTCTATCAGAGCATGACTTCAGCTGCTTCCCTCCCCATAATGGACCACAGCATCACACACACACACACACACACACACACACACACACACACACACACACACACACACACACACACCACAGTTTTCTTGGATTGCTAAGAGACTCAGAATGGCTGGCTGTGGTAGGGAGGTAGACCAGTCAAAAGACTGTCTGCCTCATAAGCCCCAAAGGACCCAATTCCAAGTGCTGGGGATGGTAGTACACCTTCTAACTTCAGCATCAGGGACTGGAGACAGAAGTATACTTTACTCAGTGACCCCCAGGCCAATAAGGAACCTTGTTTTTTAAAAAAGTAGATAACACCCGAGAATTGGAGGTTGTCCTCTGATGTCACACCAGTATGCACACCCATACACCTACCCACACAGACTTGAACACAGTCTCTGTACACACACATAAGATGATGGTAGCATCTCCCCCAGTTATAACCCAGAACCTGGATGGGACCGAGGGCCAGTAAAGTAAGTCTCTGGAACCCAGTTTGAGAACCTTTGTCCCAGAGAACCCAAGGGAAGTCCATGGACTCACATCCTGGACATGTGTATGAGAGTGGCCAGGTGTCTTAGTCAGGATTTCTATTCCTGCACAAAACATCATGACCAAGAAGAAAGTTGGGGCGGAAATGGTTTATTCAGCTTACACTTCCACACTGCTGTTCATCCACCAAAGGAAGGCAGGTCAGGAAGCTAGAGCTGATGCAGAGGCCATGGAAGGATGTTACTTACTGGCTTGCTCCCCTGGCTTGCTCAGCCTGCTTTCTTATAGAACCCAGGTCTACCAGCCTAGGGAATGGCACCACCCACAATGGGCTGGGCCCTCCCCCACTTGATCACTAGTTGAGAAAATGCCTTACAGGTGGGTCTCATGGAGGCACTTCCTCAATTGAGGTTCCTTTCTCTGTGATAACTCCAGCTTGTGTCAAGTCGACACAAAACCAGCCGGTACACCAGGGGAGCCAGCCCAAGCATGCGCTGCCTGCAGGATGACCTGCTGTGCTTTTTTAGGAGGCTCCTGGATCAGTCCAAAGCAGGTGAGCAGGAAAGCAATGCTGTGTCCAACAGGGCTCCCTTGTGCATCTGCCCTGAAGTCTCAGGGCCAAGGTACCTCCAGAAATGGCTGGCCTTGACCTCCCACTAGTGTCTGTCCCACAGACTTATCAGGGCTCTGTGTCTACTGAGAAACCAAGAGATGCATTGCCAGAGGCAAGTAAGTAGAGAGGGTGGGATGTACTTAAACCCACAGTGTGCTTGCTGCCATGGCAACCCATAATCAACTAGGGATGGGGAAGAGGTGCTTTGCTTAATTGAAATCTGGGCAATGTTGAAATGCAAGCCCCAAGAAAGTTGAAGCCCGATTAGATTTTCCCTCTCCTTTCCCTCTCAGATTTAAACTTTAAATATAAACTTTAAACATACACCTCTCTCCCCTTTACCCCCCCAAAAACACTTCCAAAGACCATCAAAAGAGATTGTTTTTTTAAAATATGCTAGGGAGTAAACCCATATCCTTGCACATGCTAAGCACACACTATACCGATGAGCTGTCTTTAGCCTTCCAAGGGGATTCTGTCTGTTGAAGCCCTTAGGGATGTGTCACCTTCCCTGCTACTAACTCCATGTCTTCCCTGCTATTAACTCCATGTCAATGCTACTAACACTTGGCCACCCATGGCAAACAATCTTTTGCTTTATTGTGACTGAGGGTCATCTGGAGAGGGTTAAAATGCAGATCCCGGGCCCCTGCAAGGCTCCCAGGGGCAGCAACATCTGTGCTTTCTGTAGCATTTGGGCAACTGGTGTTCACACTCAGTAGTACTGGGCACCTGGGGTGGCTAGCTCGGGACTCACACTCAACAGGAGGCATTCCCGTGGACGCATCCTTTGCAAGGCAGGCTGAATTCGGGTAAGAGTGCGTGTCCAGGCAAATCTCAGCAAATAAACCACTGATGGCCAAGGAAATGGCTCAGTCAGTACATTATTTGGTGCACGAATGTGAGGATCTGAGTTTGATCCCCATCCCTCACATTAAAAAGCCAGGAATGTGGCAAAGAACCAGTAACCCCAGTGCTGGGGATGGCCCCTGGAGCTTGCTGGCCATCTGGGAAAACAAGGGAGCTCCAGCTACAGTTTAAAAAAAAAAAAGTTATTTCACAAAAAGAAGACAGAGAAATGGTAGAGGGAGACACTCAGCACTGACCTCTGGTCTGTGCCCTCACACACAGGAGAAAGAAGCAAAACACTTTTGTACCAGAAAGGAAAAACTCTGGTCTGCAGTCTGAGATTCCGCTTTCCGTGTGGACTGGACATTGTTGCAAAGGTTAGCTGAGATTAACCCGACTCTAAAAAGATGTTACAGACCCTCCTCTGAGAGACTGCTCCCATAAGGAGGGCCCTGGGGAGCTGAAGGAAGACTCCTGCCCAGAGGAAAACAACCGGCAAGAAAATGTTCCCAAGCCTGGGGAGACGATGGATGGGGGGTTAGGCAGCAGAGCGCAACTCGACCTTTCCGTGACAGACTTGCCATTTAAAGTGTAATATACAATATGTCTTACCTGATTACAAATCAGAGAATAAATGAAAACTCTAAGGAAGGGCTGAGTATCCAACAACAGAACGCAGGTACATGAATAAGAACATGCTAGAACTGTAAGCCCAAACATACCGGGCACTTAAGTTAGGCCAATGGGTTAGGTTGGCAGCCTGAGGCCTAATGGGCAAGGTAGAGCAAACAAAACACCAACCAGGCAAAGCCTCTGGGATGCACACTATTAACACACTTATTAACTATTATCTCTCTGTGTGTGGAGGGGTTCACCTTTATAACACGCATAGTTTACTTGAACATGTACACAATTCTCTGTACCCCTTCTTCAACTCCAGCAGCTAGAGGGAGGACCACAGATGCTGCCGACTCTTGGTACCCCCATATCCCTCCAGTCCTGCTATTTCCCTGTTCCGGTCTCTTCCTGGCTGTCTTCCAGTTAGTCTCTGGAACTGCTCTTCTCTACCCACGGCCAGCTCTTGTCTTTGTTCCCCCAAGGCTGCCCAGCTTCCCTCCCCTCCATCCCCGAGGCTTCTTGTCTCTCAGTCCTTTGGAGCCACACTCTTCTGCCTTTGCTCTCCATCTACTGTGGCATTGCTCAGCTGGTGAGGGTGGCACGTATTCCGGTCTGGAAACGTCTTTATTCTGTTGACTCTTGGAAGATGAGTGTGTGTGAGGCTTTCCCTGGTACATCTGACTCGGTTTAAACTTCTCCCCTCACCTGCAGAACTTTGGTTGCCTGTGTGTCCTCTGCTGATTTTGCACAAGCCTGTCTATCAGCCTCCTTTTCTCCTCCTCTCTCTCATAGAATTTTTTTGGTATAATTTCAGTTGACCTTTGGGGGTTTCCGTTTTAGTATGATATGTGTCTAAGTGTGTGTGTGTGTGTGTGTGTGTGTGACTTTTTTGAAATGATTATTCTTGTAAACTATTTAGCAACCATATCTTTAGTCTTCAAACCCGCCTCTTCCTGACATTCAAGATCCAGATCCAAGCAGGATCTGTCATTGGCAGGAAACTTTTGTCACATCAGCCAGGCTGGAATGGGAGCTCCAGGGACCCTCCTGTCCCTGCTTCTCATTTCTGATCACTAGGATTTGGTTACAGCCACAAGCTGCTTGGTACACCTTGCTTTCTTGCTTATTTTTTAAACTATTTTTATGTGCATCAGCGTTCTACGGGTATGTATGGGCGCCATGTGTGTGCAGTGCCCTTGGGGGCCAGAAGATGGCGGTGGATGCCCTGGAACTAAAGTTACAGATGGTTGTGTGCGGCCACACAAATTCAATGAGAGTTTGTCTCAATGGAACCGGGAGGGTGACAGAGCAGGGCAGAACACCATCCTCAGACACATACACGCATGTGCACAAGCCCATAGCCTGCACATACATATGTGCATAAACCACGAACACGAGCTCACACACACATACACACACACACACACACACACACACACACACACACACACACACCTCAGAATAAGAAGATCCCAACTCCTGATGTTTTCTCTTATATTGGGATTCCAGCTCAATATAAGTCCAACCAATTAGAAATTGCCAGGCAACCTTGAGTAAGGGCTTTTTCTACTCTAATCAATTAAGTATTTCCTGTCTCTCTTCGTCTCTCTCTCCTCAGTCCTAGATTATTTCTTATCACGGTTACCCACCAACGGCAGCTTCTCATGTGCCCCCTAGGGAAAAAGAGATAATACCTTTGCCAATACTTTCCAGGCCAAGATAAACCACATTCGGTGTGTTAGCTCGTTGTATGGGTACGCATAGATTCGTACATACACACACACCCTATAAAATTTCTCAAAAGGTCCTGCTCAGCCAAGTGGCTTGCGGCAGGAGAAGAACCTCACTGCCGTTTCAGTCCATGCTTTGGGTGAGCCTAATGGATGGTGAGGTCAGTGGACTTTCTGAGCATCCTGCCTCTCAGTACCGTGGCCTCATCCAAATGAACGGCGGTTCCTATGAAGATTGTCTTTAACACCTGCGTGGTCTCCGGAGAGCTGGCAGCTGGCAGGTAGTGTGGGCGGGGAGTGTGCCTGCCTCTGCCTCTGAAAATGGCACATACAGAATTCATGTGAAGTGTGCTGGGCAGAACCTCAGATGGCTGCTCATCCAGTCCCTCCCTGGCTCAAGGCCAAAGCTAACGAAGCAGCCCAGAGGTCTGTCTCCCATGGCCCCAACACTCGGGATGCTGACAGCCCCTCTGCCTCTCCTCCCCTGGCCATACTCTCGTGCAGATTTTTGGCTGCCTCACAAGAGCCTCCGGCCTTTTAACACTGTTACTGATTTACCAGAGGCAGCGTTTCTCGGGCTCACTTATCTCGTAATTGGAAAAAGTTTGCCTGCTAATGAGCCTCCGTTGTTAGCCTTCATCTAATTATCTCTGAACATCCTTGCCAGCCAGTGGCTTCCTCCAGGGGTGAAGGGATGATGTCATCCATCATCCAGAGATCATCAAATGGAGAAGAGTCATGTAATGACGTAGTAAGGAAAACACATTTTGGTCCTTAGCTCTGGACCTAGAACTCTCTGAGCCTTTGTGAATTTCCTAAGTGTTAAGAAAGACTGAAGAGGCGTAGATATCCCCTCAGAACACAACTAATGACAAACTGAGGGCCCTTGCAAAGGACGCCCATAGCCAGGGAGCCGGACATATGATTAGATGGCTGGGACCTTCAGCTCCGCACATTGGCTTGGCTTCCAGAGAGGGGAAAGCGTGCAGCTTGGATTCATGCCCTATAGCCAGTGATCTAATAAAAGCATGCTCACATAAGAAAGCCAACGTAAACACCGGGGAGGACTGGATTTCGGGAACCTGGGGTGCCGGGTGAGTGCAAATGCTGGTACACTTTGTGTGTACCTCGACTCCACGTCATGGGCAGAGCCTTCTGTGAAGAACTGACAGCCCACTACGTTTCCTTCCCAGAGTCCCGTGCGTCATTCCAGCCATGTGAGGAGGGACTTGTGGGGATTTTCACCGCCCTGTCCATTCATCAGAAGCCCGGGTGACGGATGACTTGGTCTTGGTGTCAGTGCCCCTGGTTGAGCTTATGGGACTGAGCCTTTCACCTGTGGACCACAGCGTTATCTCTGGTAGGTGTAGATGGTGTTGAGTTGTTCTGTAGGGGAAGGTAACAGGGCCTCCAGAGGGCTGAGAGGCTTCTGCTGTGGAGGAGAGCTCACATAGCTGCTCCTTGGGAGTGCCTGTTAGTGAGAATATGGAGACGAGATGTCTTTCCTAAATGAGAGAACATGGCGGTGTTCTTCCTCTCTCCCGATAAAGGTGATCCTGACCATGAGGCAGTCAGCCCACAGCATCCTGATGGTGAAAAGAGCTGCCATCCAGCACCCATATCTCTGCCTTTATAGGCCTTTGGGGGGTGCTTCACCTACAAGCCACCTGTATCCTCATACATGCCTTCTGGATGGATGGGTGGGCCTGGACTACAGCTGTACCCCACTCTGCTATCTCTGAGACATGCCTTCTGGGTGGATGAGTAAGCCTGAGCTACAGCTGCTCCCTATGGAGGGGCGGGGTTGTCTTAGACAGGTCTATACCTTCCAATCCACACCGCCTTCCCTGGGTAGTCTCAAGAGTGTCTCTCTCCCTCCTAAGGCCAGTCTCCCGTTCTTGATCGGGATGCCTAGCCATCTCGCTTGATGATGTGGCAAGGCAATAGGAGGCTAGCAGTAACTGCTTCCATGCTTGCTCAGGGAAACAAACCTCTGAGGGCGGCCCTCACCCGCCTTCCCCATGGCTCCAAAGAAAACGGAGAGCCCAGACTCTGCCCTGCTCCCTGCAAGGCCCACCCTCCTTCTCCTGTCTCATCCCAGACAAGCAGTTCCCTCTCACGGTGAAACTACGGCTCTCCTAAGGACAAGGACCAGTGGCGTCCACTTGCAAGACTGTACTGGGGCTTCTAGGCAAAGGAAGGGGAGGAGCCTGCTGCTTGGTAACCCAACTCCGGTAAACTCTTGCTTAGCGCAGGCCTAGAATAATCAGTACAGGCCGAAAGCCTCACCTTCCAAACCCTGCTTCCAAGGAAAGGACCAGTGGCAACAGCACAGAGTGAGTCCTGGAAGTGGGCTGATGGGAAGGGGTCATGGCGGTGATGTGGACACTGGATTAGTCACGCCAGCCAAACCTGGTCTTTGACCCTCACTCAGGGGAGACCAAATAGCCAACCTCAACCATGGGCCTCAACCCACCTTTGGACCAAACAAGAACAAAACATGGTACTCTCAGCCGTTCCTGATTCGTTCCCCTAAAGACAGGGGCAAAAGAGATCCATTCCACAAAGAGAGCTGAGGACCGTTACAATGGCCACAACTCGAATAAACCAGGCTAAGGAAGGATCCCCCGCAAGTGTCAACCTCAACTGGGCAAACAGATCTAGAGTTAGACACGAAGAAGAACAGGAATGGAAAGCAGAGGCAGAAACTAGAAACAGTAGAGCTGTTGCAATTAGCCCGGGTGCCGAGATGACATTTTGAGAGTGGGTGTGAAGTCACGGGGAATGTAATTAAGTGAACTGTACGCATTATTTTAAACCCTGTTCGCATTAATGCTGTAAATATCCCGCTTAATTCATCATTATTGAATTTGCCAGCAGTGCCCCGGGGTAAGACTTCATCTGAAAGTTTAATTACAGCTAGGCAGAGTGGACCGGATTTCCTGTCCCTGAGAGTGGCCCATAGGGCGAGGCTACGGGTTGGGGGCAGCTTTCATAGCAGCCAGAGTGACAGGCACCATTCCAAACACAATGGTCACTGTCTAGGGGGACTTCCTGGGAGACAAGCAGAACCCTGGGTCCCCCAAGGTTGTCCAACAAACACGAGCAAGCTTCCAGGGTGAGGCAGTTTGAGGGAAAAGCTGTTCCAAACGGTTGAAAATAAATCCTCCAAAACATTAGCCATTCTTCGGTTCCTTGTCTCTCAGGAAGCCACGAGTCTGACTGTTTACAACCACTCACGTGACTCCATCATGTGTCTCGGGCTGGCCAGTTCCTGTGCTTATAGCGATGATCTGCCCCAAAGTACGGGTTTACTTTCTACCTCATCCACTGCTCCTGTGAGGGTCCAAGTTGAATTTTCCTTTCTCCTCCTCCTGACATCTCCTCTGCTCTACCACACCCCAGGCTTGCTGAAGAGAAATTCGTCAGACTGAGATGGTCAACTACAAAAGGCACAGAACTTACTACAGAATTGTTATAGAAGGAGGCTATGACCAAGAGCTTCATAGGAAGGGCTGAGCTCTCATGGTTCCAAAGCCTTAGTCAGGATCCGAAGAGCAGAGGGTGTCAGTCCCTTGTAATAACTGTACCACCCAATAGGTGTGAATGTGGGAGTCAACATTTATTTTGATCCGTGGCTTTAGAAGCATCAGGGAAGGCAGGGTGGAGTCCATGGGTGGCCAGAATGTGGCGTGGAGGCTACACACTTCACAGAAGTCAGGAAGCAAAATATAGGTTGGAACCGGGGGTAGGTTCAGAGGCCTGTGTCCCAATGATCCACTTTTGTCAGCCACACCCCACCTCCTAAAGACTTCACAACTGTCAAAATAACCCCACAGGGGAGCTAGAGGGATGGCTTACTGGTTAAGAGCACTGGCTTCTCTTCCAGAGGACCCAAGTTTGATTCCCAATACCTACGCAGCAGCTCACAACCATCTTTAACTCCAGTTCCAGGGCCTCTGATGCCCTCTTCTGGCCTCTTGAGGCACTGCACACAAGTGGTGCACATACACACATGCAGGCACACACTAAGATATATAAGATAAAAAAACAAATAAATAGTTTAAAGAACAATAGCTCTGTAAGCCAAGGGAGTTTCAAGACAAAAGTCTGTAGGGGGAATATTTTAGAAAGCACAAAAGAAGTGTATTATTAAGTTTAAAACATTTTTTTCTCTACGTGTTCCAACATGGTGCTAGGGAGCTGCCCTATTACAAAAACCTGAATCCCTTGGGAACCCTTTCAATTTCCCTGTGTCACAGGCAGAATGCAACCCCCAGGTCCTTAGTTAGAGGAGGCCAATCCCACCTGGGTTAGACAAAACCAAATTAGGTACAGCCTGACCCAAGAGATTAGATAGAATAACTCTTTGTTATCATTAATGCTCACCATTTTCCTCAGATTTGATAAGCCTAAATATAAATGAGAAATTGTGGTGTGTGTTAGGGGGAGGCTTTGTGGAGAGAACACAGGAGAAGACTTTGTGATCAAGTGTCATATACCTCCGGTCTAGCTTTCTCTCGCTTGTCTCGCTTCATGAACACCCATCACACCGGGTCTTTGAACAGTAATTCACAAGGCAAAATTATTGGTGGCTCCGTAATGTGGCCCATTTTCCTGACTCCTTTGAAGGGTGGGCAATTAGACCATCAGATACAATTACCACAGTGGTTGGTGCCACTTAAAACAGGCAAAAGAGGGAACAGGAAGACCAGGCATTTCCTCTGCCGTCGGCTTGGGGTGCTCAAATGAAACCCACCAATTATTTTCTCCCAATTACTCATGAAAGGTAATCAAAGTGGGAGGGAAAAAAATCTGACGCTGGATGAGAAAGATCACAGGTAATTACCCTGGCAGAGAGGTTGTTCTAGCTGCCTGACTTTGAAGCTCCTATTGTGAGCTGGTTGAATGGCGCACGTGGTCTCATGACAACCAGATGAGTGTCCTTTATTCAAACTCCACAATTGCCTTATCGTTACATCTGGGGCAAAGGGTGGGGAGGGACTGGATCACTCTTCAGTTTCAAAATGGCACCAGAGGGCAGAGGGAGAAAGTTCTGTTGGTAAGGTGCATCCGTTGCACACCAGCAGTTGAGTTCCGACCCCGGAGTGCAATTCTTTTATAAAGCTGGAATCATGGCGCATGTGTCATCCCAGTCCTAGTGGGAGGGAGAAAGGCAGACCCCCACCCCGGGGGCTCACAAGCCAGGAACCCTAGAACCCTGCGAGTTCTAGGTCAGTGAGAGACCCAGACTCAAAACACAAGGCTGATGGTGCCTGAGGAACCACACCCGAGGTTGACCTCTGACCTCCACCTATGTGCATGTGCACAGAAACACATTTTTTCTTAAATGGTGCCGTGGTTGCCAGTATGAAGGTTCTTCTGGCACATTCAGATGGTCACAACCGTCCTGTCCATCTTTGCTTCCTCGGAAAAGGGTAGATTAATGCTTTTTGCTTTTCTTGGGAATTTCAAATAGAAAAATAATTTTCAAAGATGGCTTATTCAGCGAGATCTATTATTTATTAATTACAGGATAACAAGGTTCCCAGCCCAGAGGAACTTTCCCTGACCTCTGGACCCTGCCGCCTGTTCTTCTGTCCTGGTCTTTCTTTAAACTAAGCCATTTCTAAGACTCTCTCATGCTCCCAACTCGGCCCTTATTACCCTCTCTTTTCAGTAAGCGCCCTTATTATCTCATTTAAAATGCCAGGGGCTGCACACACTTAGCTGCTGTAGTGGGGGTACGGTGGATATGAAGTATTTTTTACCAATCTTACACAGCAGTCAGTGTGGGATGCTTCTATGACCCCGACTACCACAATGTATAGGGATCTCTCCTCACCACCCAGCAACTGGGGGTCACCAGTTAGGTGTCTCCTGACTCGATGCAGTTCTGACCCTGTCTGTCTGAAAGCAGCTTTGTGCCTGGGAAGTTTATGGGTGAGTTCCAGCAGGAGTCTCACTTTATCTCACTGGCCGGTTCCGCTGTGGTAGAATGTCTTGGGACCGCACACAGTAGCTGACACTCTTGAATACGCAGGCCCGTGGTTATATCTACTTGGGAGGCTGGGACAGGAGGATCACAGAGCTACAAAGACCTGGGGGTGTGTCTTGGTGGTAGAATATATGGGGGTGGGGCGTACGCAGGGCCCTGGGCTTGATCTTTATTTAGTCTGTGGGCAGATGGCCAGGAGGGTAGTGAGAAAAATGTGCAGAGGAGGTTGTAGAGCTGAGACCCTAAGACCCCGCCCATTAATGTGTGGTCAGGTGACAGATGCTACCATGTAGCATGCAAATGAGGCCTGGAGGACACTGTATGAATAGAGCGATTGAGTCACAAAGCTTCACACACGGGTTAGAGCAGACACCATGGGTTCTCTTGCATATGCACATACATGTTTCAAGAAGCCAGAATGACCATAAACCTTAGAGAAAAGGGAAAGGAGGAACCAGAGAAAATGCTGCAACTGTGGTATACTTTCCACAGACCTTACTTTTCCATTTTCTCCATCAACTTCCTTCAATTATTAAAAAGAGTTAAAGTCCCAAATCAATAGCCTGCCTTAATGACTTTCGAACAAGACAGTACGTTAAAACTGTCACCCCAGCTATGAGGGACCTGACACCCTCTTCTGGCCTCTGCGAACCCCAGCGTGCACGTGATGGGCACTCAAATGCTCAAGCACATGAAGAGAACACATTCAGAGAAGAACCTGTCACTTACACGTAG
The DNA here is from genome assembly GCF_963924665.1 of Micromys minutus. Classification (NCBI taxonomy): domain Eukaryota; kingdom Metazoa; phylum Chordata; class Mammalia; order Rodentia; family Muridae; genus Micromys; species Micromys minutus. The sequence goes on from NC_137979.1 coordinate 58,964,056, forward strand.
CTCTCAGCAAACCACTTAGGACACTTTGGTTTCTTCATTTATCTGTGTGTCCACACACGCACGCCTGTGGAGGTCAGAGAGCAACTCACTGGATTCAGTTTTCTCCTACGACGTGGGACTGGGGGCTTGAACTCAGACTGTGAAGGTTGGCAGCAAGCGCCTTAACCTCCCACGCTATTTTGCCCGCCCTCAAATGGTTCCAGATATACCAAAGAAGCACAAGAAAACAGTCCAATGTCCCCACAAGCCTGTCACCCAGCAGAGTCCTTCCTCTTTGGCTGGCTGTTTAGTTGGCTGTGGTACATGTGTCACAGTTACAGAGCGACCATGAGAAGTCACAGCTGACCAATACCACCCTTTACTTGACGTCACATGTTGTACATCACTTCTGCCCCAGGATCCCTTCCAGAACTCCACAATGCAGGTCATCACACCCCCCTGAGCTCCTCTGGGCTGTGACGGGTCCTTGGACATGTTTCCTTTTTGATAACTTTGGTATTAAAAAAAAATTGCATGTGTGTGCTTTTGTGTGTCTGTGTGTGGGTATGTGTACATGAGTGTAGGTACTCAGAGAGGCCAGAAGAGGGCGTTGGATCCCTAGAACTGGAATTATAGGTCATTGTAACTACTGAACACGGAGGGAGTGGGGGGGGGCAACTGAACATGCTGGGACCCGAACTACAGTGTTGTGTGCTCTTAGCCACTGAGCCGTATCTCCAGACTCAACTTTGAAAAATTTTTAAAAATTTGACAATTATTAAAAAAAATTTTTTAATGTGGATTGTGTTTTTCCTGGTTATATGCCTAAGTAGTATGTGCATGCAGTACCTGAAGAGGTCAGGAGAGGGCGCTCAGTGCCCTAAAACTCTTAACCACTGGGACCATCTCTCCAGCCCCAACTCTGACAACTGTGAGAAGTTCTGGTCGGGTATTCCCTAGGGAGCCTTCGGATTTGGATTTTTCATGGTTGGGTGGGGCTTGGAGACTTAAGGACAGAAGACTACAGAGACATCAAGTGCCCTCGTCACCATAGGAATGCACACGCTGTTAATATGACTGATCTCTAATAAGTTACCCATGATCACCTGGGAAAGGTCAGCAGTTAACCTGCCTTCCTGTGATTGACAGCTTGGGAGGTAAGCTGCTAGGCAAAGCCAATGCACAGGGGGAGAGGAGCCATGTTCTTCCTTAAGGAGTGAGTGTCTACACCCCGCACACATTTCTCGCTTCACTCGGATACTTTGGTTGTACATGGGTTTATATTTTGGGTTATAATCCAATAATACGTTATTAATTTGGCTGCCCAAATGGTTCTGGTGGGGGCTCTTTCTCACTGGCACCTGTTGGATTACATTTTAATATCCCATCCAGACCTGGGAGTCTATAATTAAGAAAGGAAATTAAATGTTTTTCCCCCTCTCAGAAAGAGCATTTGATTATACAATGAAATTTTCTCCTCTCTACACGGATGCAAAATTAGGAGGGTCCCCCCCCCCCTTCATCCTACAGATTAGATATACTTTTTCCAGAATTACTGACACCAGAAACAATTTGGGTTTTACATCTTTGGGGATTTTTTTAAAAAAATAATTGCATGTACATAATGAGATATTGTGGGGTTGAGAACAAAGACTAAACAGAAAATACATTTCCTTCTTGTACACCCTACGTGCAGTCTGCAGTTAGCTCACGTGATATATGTAGAGCTTCCAGCGTCTGCCTTAGTAGGGCTCCAGCTGCTAGGAACACATGAGAGCACACATGTGTGGGATTTTCCACCTGTGATAACATGTTAGCATTCAAAGGTTTGGGACTGGTTGTTGCTGCCGTGGTTGCTGTTGTTGTTATAACTAAAGAGAACTTCTGAGTTTCAGATAAAGGAGGCTCAACCTATGCTAGCTTGGAAATTACTGAGACAAACGACAGGAAGCAGACGCCTTTCTGCCTAAGGGAGATCCGGCCTTGGCGGTGCTGTTCACGGGGGCTCAGTGGAAAATCACGGTGCCAGCAAGTGCTCCCCAGACCAGCTGTGTCCTTAAGGTGTGTCCATCTAAAGCTCACATCAGTTACATGGACACTACAGGGCGGGGTTCTCAATGGTTCCCCCAAAGCCCTGCACAGAGCAGGGAACCTGTCAATCATCCCAGCGTGTGGAAAGACAGAGGGGACATGAGAGTCACACGGAGTGAATTCTCTCAGGTTCACCTCTGCAGGCCCTGGTGTCACTGGCTGGAATTAACACAGTATCGTTTAGTGTGTGACGTCACCAAGGCTGACTGCTTCAGCTGCTGCGACTCCTGATATTTATCTGGAATGTGTCTGTAACCATTTCTGTGAATCTCTAACAACTTACCAAAAGAGGTGCAGAAAGCCTTGAATGCTTTTATTCTATCATCCATACATCTATCTATCTATTATCTATGTATGTATGTATGCATGTATCTATGTATATATCGATCTATCTATGTATCTATCTATCTATCTATCTATGTATCTATCTATCTATCATCCATCTATCTGTTGTCTATCATCTATCTGTCTGTCTGTCTATCTATCTATCTATCTATCTATCTATCTATCATCTATCTCTCTCTATTATCTAGATAAAAGACTGTGTCTCTAAATGTCAGCAAATCATTTAACTGCCCTTTACTTAAAATAAAGTCAGACTTTATACTTTCAATTTTCATGTAAATATGCAGGGGCGGATAGCTAAAATTGCTTTTTTTAAAGAACAGTTATATTTGTTATTTCTGGGACAGAGGTGTGGGAAGTTTTGGGGGGTGGTTGGTGGTGGGGTTTTATTTTTTTCTTTCCTCCGTGGATACTCTGTATTAGTTAAATGTTTATAAAACATTTAAAAACATCATGTTTGTTAACGTAACCAAGTTGCAATTTTCAAAAGACAATTTAAGAGTCCAAAGCTATAGATCAATTGATGAAGGGCTTGCCCAGCGTGGGTTAGAGCCCCAGCCTGTGTAAAGCAGGAGTGCCAGTACATGCCTACAGTCCATACACTTGGTGCATAGTAAGTCTGAGGCCACCCTGGGGCTACAAAAGACTCTGTCTCAGAGATAAATGAATTATTTAAAATATAAAAGATAAAGTAGGTCTCCTCAGGTCATGACCTAGCACCTCATTAATGTCTCTAGTGACAGTCCCAATTTCTAGACATTTATGTAGTACATGCGCTCAACTAATGTCATCACCAGGCTGAGGGTGGGACAATGAGGACCAGGGCTCCAGCATGAAAAATGCTATAGAGATTCATACACCTGTCTCCCTGCTCTTATATTCCCTAGAAATGAAAGAGCCACTGAGATTTTGCTTCTCTAACTACTTTTCATATGTCCCCGAGATGACAAAATATCCCGATTTCAGAGCATGAGTGTTCGGGAGCCTGGAGGGCCTCATCTGCAGACTTTCACCCCGAGAACATTAGCATAGCATGGCTGTCACTGAACAAATGCTTGCAGATGCTCGATGGGGCCACGTCAGCGCAGGGAGCAGCTTCCTCCCACAGTTTCTGTAGATTCAGTAATGGCTCATGGGCCCCAGATCACTGCTAAGCTCCTCCAAGGGCTCATGGGGCTACCACGCTGGCTCCATGGCTTCAGCTCAAGCCAAAAGACTGAAAGACACCCTAGACAAACTCTGCTGTACTTCTCCTTGGTTTGGGTATGTGCGTCTCTTCTCCCTTCCAATCCTCTCTGCGGGAGTTACGGCTCCGCTCCTCCCCTGCAAACGAGGCTGCCCTCGCTTCCAGCCATCTCTAATAATCAATTTGTCCTCAGTGTTCTTAGCATCCTAAGTGGTTTGTACCGCTGTTCCTTAAATGTCTTTTGGAAGACAAATTAAGCATGCTAATGTCACGCTCTAAGTGCATTCTTTAGTCTGTGGTCGGGAGCACAGTGATCTCACAGTTAAAACATCTCCCATCCCATTTAACAAGAGTCCCTGCATTGAATTATCATTCTGTGCAGACGTCATGACCTACGGTCTTGTCCAGAAAACTCTGAGAGCTGATAAATGCTTTCAGGGAAGAAATCGCAGAACAAAACCAAAAAACAAAAGCTTTCTATGCACCAATTCTGACTATTCTGAGTAAAAAAAAAAAAAAAAAAAAGAAGAGAGAGAGAGAGAAAGAGAGAGAGAGAGAACACAACAACCTTAAAATGTAGATAAATTTTTTAAAAGTTAATTGCCTAAGAAGAAACTTTAAAGTTGAAAGACTTTTATGAGGAAAACTAAAAAAACACTAAAGGGAGAAACTAAAAAAGGCTCTAAAAGCCTTCCAAGTTCATGCATTAGAAAAATTAATATTCTTATAGTGGGATATTACTAAAAGCAATCTACAGATTTGATGCAATTCCCATCAGAATTCCAATGACATTCTTCAGACATTGTGTGGGGGGGTGAATCCTAGAATTCATGAAAAGATGCAAAAAAAGAAAGAAAGAAAAAAAAAAAAACCTACCAAAGAACCGTCACAATGCTGAGCTGAGAGAGCAATGCTGGGGGGCCCCAGTACCCGATTTCAAACTAAACAATGGAGTCAAAGTAACGGAAGGCAGTGTATGCCAGTGGGGTAGAATGGGGGGCCTACAGATAAATCCTTGCAGCTACAGCCATCTGACACTGCACCACAATGCCAACAGACAATCTCTGGGACAGATGGCATGGGGAGAGCTAGGTATCCTTCAAAGGAGCCTAAAGTTGACGCCTTTTCTTCTCTTGCCCTGTGCATTATTTTTCTGTTGCTTCGATAAAAACACTGGGAACAAATATGAGCTCTGGAAGGAAGTTGATTTGGGATCGCGGTTCCAGCGGGAGAAGAGTCCGTCTTGGCAGGGAGCCGTGGCGGCACGTGGCAGGTGTGGCAGCAAGAGCAGAAGACTCAGAGGGCACATCTTCAACCGCAAGCACAGAGCATAGCGGGGAGGGAGGGAGAGTGAGAGAGAGAGAGAGAGAAGGTGTACGCTCCCAAAGCCCACTCACAGTGAAGAATTTCCTCCAGCAAGACCACACCCCCTAAACCTTCCCAAACAGCACCACCCTCTGGGAAAGAAGCATTCAAACATCTGAATCTATGGGGGCATGGGGGACATTTCTCATTTGAAACCACCACACCCTGTGAGAAAAGCCATTTAAAAATGGATCAAAAGGCTTATCAGGCATAAGACCTGAAATGTTGAGCCTACCAGATGGAAACACTTCAAGACAGGATCTCAGGCGACGGCTTTCTGAATAGCTCCAGAAACAACCTGAATTGGTGAGACTGTACGAAACAAAGTCTTCTGCAGAGCAGAAGAAACAGTCACCAAAGTGAAGCTGCAGTGTGCAGAACCCCCCCCCCCCAAAAAAAAAAAATGCCAGCTATTCATCTCACCCCAGATGAGTGTCCGGAATGTGCAATCTGAAAGAATTAAAGATCCAAGGAACAAGCAGTCACACCAATAAACAGGCAAATGAGCTAAAGGGGTGGTTCTCGGGCGAAGTAAGTACAAATGGCCGATACATGCAAATGCATCAACATCTTCTGCCATCAAGAAAATGCAGATCAAAACTACTCCGTGGTCCAGGGTGACGCTGCAGGCCTCGCATCCCACCGCTGTAGGGGCCAAGGTGGGAGAAGGGACAGTTCAAGACGGAGCAAAGCCACACAGGAAGTTCCAAGCCGTAGTAAACGCAGTGAGACTGTTTCAATGAAACCTAATAATGAGGACAACAAAAACCATGTCGGAGACACAGCCCCTGAGGACAGCAAGAAATGACAGAGACCACGAGGACGTCAGGAATTTAGAGTGCCTACGCATCTCTGGTGGGAATCTAAATCAGTCTGGTCTTCATTGAAGTCAATATGGAGGTTCTCCCAAACCCCGAATCAGAACTAGCCTATGATCCGGCTATACCACTGTGAGTATAAATCTGAAGGAATTCAAGCCAGCATACAATCCAGATGTCTCCACCTAAGGTTTGTTTTTGAGGTGGTCACAATAACCAAGTCACGGAATCAGCCACTGGCCAATAGATGGATCGATAAAGAGAAGGGGGGTAGATATGAGATGACTGTTTACCGAGCCACAAAGAAGAATGAAGTCCTGCTGTCTGAGGGAAAGAGAACGGAACTGGAAATCGTTGTTGTAACTACGACAAGTCAGATGCAGAAAGGCAAACACCATGTGTTTTCTCACCTACACAACACTTAGATTTACAAACAGGACTGGGGGGGGGAAGAGCTGGGGGAAGAGAAAAAAGACCAGTGGAAGGGGGGGGGGACAAGAAAGAGTCACAAGGGCAATACGTACACAGTACATGAGGTATATTTTTATCAAAACATAATGAAGCAAAATTAATTTGTTGCAAAAAGAATAAATAAATAAATAAAAAAGAGCACCCAGGGGCTAGGGAAGTAGCTCATTTGGCACAGTGTCTTGGACATGAGCAGGAGGACCTAAGTCCAGATTGCCAAAACCCACTGAGAAATCGAGATCCCAGTGTGTGTGCCAGGTATCCCAAGACAGGTGGAGCTCTAGGGAGAGCTCACAGGCTAGCCAGCCTAGTCTAGTGGGTGATCTCCGGGTCTAGCAAGAGACCTTGTCTCGATAACAAGGAGAACAGCAAGCAGAAAGCCAAACAAAGTTGAACTCCAGCCTGCACATACACACAAGCACACATGTACACACATGCATGATGCACATGTACACACACATTCACTCCTACAAGAACATACATTCACACACATGTGCACATGCATATGCATACACACACATTCACAGGAACATACACCCACACTCATACACTGACACACAACACACACTTACACACATGCACACTCACTCGATAGCGCTCACATATACAGCGCTCACATCTACACACAAGCACAAATACACATACATGAACATGCATGCACATGCACACCCCAAAACACGTAAACTCACACAAGCACACTCATGTGCATGCACACTCACACACAAGTAAGTACCTGTCCTGGTACCGTGGATCTGCCTCCATCATGGAGTTGATAGTCATTTCAGCATGACCCTAGCTTCAACACTGCCGCCTGCGACTGTTTTTTCTTCCCGTGACAAGAGAGACAGTGACTGAGAAAGAGAAGCCTTCATAATGCCATCCAACCAGGCCATCTTTACTTCTGTGCCTATAACACGATCTGTTCTCATGTGGCTTCACTTTGACACTGAGGTCTTACAAATCTCAAAGTTAGAAGTGGGTGACACCGAGTATCGTCGCGCCGCCATGTGTCCAACCCCACGTCAGCAGTGGGTGATATAGAATAAGATCAGCCTCACGCCATCGAGAAGCCGAGTGACTGGTTTACTTTTCCCCAGGTGGCTCCAGCAGATTCTCTCTAGAATGTGGTTCCTGATGTCGTACAGACATTTTGGAGAATCTGATGGCACGTGCTGATTCACTTCTTAGGAAAATCCATCTGCCGAACGATCTCACACACAATTCCGTGGTGAGCAGCAACCCTGACTTAGTAAATCCCAAGCAAGGGAGCTCCAGGAGGAGAAGCAATGAGCTGCGTGGAGGGGCCCTGGGCCAGTGAGACCTTCTACCTCACCTCACATCATCTCTTAAAGGATTATTTATGTGTTACGAGTGTTTTGCCTGCATGTGTATGTGTGCATCATGTGTGTGTTTGGTGCCTGAGAAGGCTACAGGTTAGAGAACTGGGGGTACAGATATGGGGCTAGGAACTAAACCTGGGCCTGTCCCAAGAACATCGAGTGTCCTAACCACTGAGCCATCTTTCCAGCCCCAGCCTCACATGGGGCTAATGTTCAGCCAGCGCAGATCCTTCAGCTAGGAGATTTTTAACAAATTTTGCACAAAGATCTCTCTTCATACTTTTCTGTGACTTCCCCCCGTCAAACTTGACATTTAAGTCCAGTGAGAAATTAACCTGTGTTTTAGATAATCTGTGGTCTTTACAAGTTCTCTCAGCTGCCGAAGCCTGAAGATGATGAAGAGGGTATAATAAAAGACACGGGGGATCAGAACAGTTGTCTGAAGTGGCGGGTTTATAGCCAGGGTGTTAAAGCACAGTTCTGAACCATGGCAGTCTCCTGCGGTGTTTACTCTGAATCGTACAAAGCCATGGGAGAGGGGAAAGCAGCTCGGTAGGCAGAGTACTTACCGGGGAAGCATGGGCTTCTGTTCCAACATCCAGATAGAAAGCTGGGTGTGGGGGCTGGAGAAACGGCTCGGGAGTTAAGAACACTGGACCCAGGTTTGGTTCTCCACATCCAGGTAACAACCCACAACTACCTACAGCTCCAGTCGTGGGGCATCGGACGCCCTCTTCTGACCGCTATCGGTACTGCATACGCACGGTGTCCAGACATACATGAAGGCAACCACATACATAAAAGTCAATGCTGGTTTCAACGACTTGGGTGTGGTGGAGAAGCAACGATGGTACGTCCCGGGGGCTCACTGGCATCTATAATCCAACATTTCTCTATCGGGGGGCAAAGACGGGAGAAATGCCAGGAGCTTGTGAGCCAGCAAGTCAGACATACACCGTGCTCAACAACAAAGGACCCTGTCTCAGCTAAGGCAGATGGCTATGACACCACGGTTGACCTCTGACCTCATATATGAACATAAAGCGTCAGGGATTGAGGTATTTGGGTATCAGCAAGATGACTGGTCCACACAGAAGATGAAGCGAGACAGATATGGGTGGTTAACGGATTCAGGTCAAAGATCTGAAGGAAGTCTCTCAGCCTTTTCTCCAAGTGGGACGGGAACAGTTTAATTCCACACAGAGGTTCTTAGATCCGCACCTCACACCATATGTAAAAATTAACTCACGACGGGTCACCAACCTAACCTAAATCCCCAAACTATGAGACCCGTAAGGGAAAATTGTCACCTATATATGGCAAAACAAGGATTTCTCTTAAAAAAAAAAAAAAAAAAAACCAGATCCGTTAAAGAACTAATTAACACTAAACTGATTTCAAAGTTAAACGATTTCATTCCTCAAGAGATACTGAAAAAGATAACCATCAAGACTTACAGAAAATATCTGCTAATCATTATTTCTGATTTTAAAAAAATGCCTAGTTCTTTTGCAAGCCTGCCCAAGTGAAAGACTTAAAGAGGTGCCTCGGACACTCATCAGCAGAGCATGTCTGAGCATCTGGAGGCTCTCGATTTAATTCATAAAACCTGTCCTGCTTTGTTTTTCTGCCCCAAGACATTAGGGAGACAGGAGTTGATTTCAGCTTGCAGATGGCGGTCCTTCAGGGCAGGAACTCGGAGAAATAGACTGAAGCAGAGACTGTGGAGGAATACTGCGTACTGACTTGTTTGGCTAGTTCTCTCCTACCTAGAGCTGGTCGGGCCCACAGTGTCCCCGTCCTCTTAGAGGGATGAGCAGCCCCCACAAAGCTGCTGACAAGCCAATCTAATGGAGGCCGTTCCTGAAGTAAGATTCTCTCTTTCCAGGTGTGTGGAGGCGTCCCCCAAGTTCACGAAACTAAACAACACAATGCCAGAAACAACCCAACAACCTTAGCGGTATGTATAAGATACTTCCAAAATCTAATCATGAGACAACCATTTTCCGGGCGTGAATCCTTATCCTCGGGGAGGGGGCGGGGGCCAAAATCAGGCTTGGGACATTCAAGGTTAATCTGTGCCGGTTAGCCCATGTCCCAAGCCAAAGAAAACCAATACATTCTTTTTTTTCAATTGGCAAAGCATGTATGTTGTCAACATAAACAAGCAAGACGTTCCATCTTATCAGACACTGAAGAAATGTGAAATATATAAATAAATGTGGGAGATACCGTAACACACCTACTAGGCTAAATTGATAGGACTGGACACACTAAGTGTTCGTACGAATGGAAAAGAACTGGAAGACTTTTGAGAGGGGGATTTGTTTCAGCTTCCCCACAGAACCCACTGTCTTATCTGAAGAGCGGCTCAAGCCAGGCCACCCCCAATGCCACCCATTATTGTTTTCCATATAATTAGAGAACATTATTATCTACCTTCATTAACTATCAGTCCTCCTTAATGGGTTCTATGTCCCATAACGACAGGCACATTGATGAAGTCCCAGTGTTTAGGTCACAGAAAATAATCACTCATTGAATGAATGAATGAATGAATGAATGATGCAAACAAACTTAATTGAAATGAAAAAAGTCAGACCTTTGAAAGCTCTTCTTTCCTCTGTGACTATGTACCCAAGGGGGTAGGGGCTGTGGGGACCTGGGAAGATGACTCAGTGTGTAAAGGGCTTACTGGACAACATGAGAATCTGAGTCTGATCAGTAGTCAATAGCTAGGTATGGCAACATACAATCCCATCACAGAAGAGACCAAGTCAGGCAGGTCCTTGATGCTCACTGACTGCCTGGCACTGCCTACTTAGTGAGTTCCAGTCGGTAAGAAGCCCTGTCACCCAAAACAAGGTAAAGGTAGGGATAGAAAGATGGCCCAGTGCTTAAGAGCATCCGTTGCTCTCACAGAGGACCTGGGTTCAGTTCTCAGCATCTGCGTGGGAGCTTACAACTGTAGGTCCAAGGGAGCTGACGCCCTCTGCTGGCCTCTTGGGCACTGAACACACAGTATACATATGGGCAAAATACGCATGCACTGTGTGTGTGTGTGTGTGTGTGTGTGTGTTTAAATTAAAGGGTAGAGCGACAGCTCCATTGATTGAAGTGACTGCCATATAATCATATGAATTCAGATTCCTGACACCCACATAAAAGCTGGGTGAAGCCACATACACCTGTAACCCTGGAACACAGGGGATAGAGACAGGTAGATCCGGAGAACCTGCTGGCCAATCAGTGAGCTCTGGGTTCAGTGAGATTCTGTGTCAAAAGATAGGACAGAGGGGCATAACAGAAGATACCACACACCAGCCTCTAGCCTCCACATGCATATATGCACATGTATGCAAACATCCCGCATGCATATACACACATGCATGCAAACATCCCATATGCATGTATACACATGTGCAAACATCCCATATGCACATATACACATGTGTGCAAACATCCCACATGTATATATACACATGTGTGCAAACATCCCATATGCATATATACACTGTGCAAACATCCCATATGCACATATACACATGTGTGCAAACATCCCACATACATATATGCACATGCATGCAAACATCCTATATGAATATATACACATGCATGCAAACACCCCATATGCATGTATACACATGTGTGCAAACATCCCACATATATATATATACACATGTATGCAAACATCCCATATGTATATATACACATGTATGCAAATATCACATATGCATATATACATAAGATTGACCAGGATAGACAGCTCCTGAGAAATGATACCTGAGATTGACCACTGGCTTCTACATGCATGTACACACACACACACACACACACACACACACAAACACACACACACACCTGCACTAGGCTGAGGAAGTTACTGAGTTACTGATGGGTCTGTCCAGCCCACAGTCTAGCCCAGCCAAGGAAGTCCAACGCATTTCTCCCTAGGGTCTGCGTCATTTGAGCTTCCTCTGTCCACCTGTGCGCCCGCTCAGCAGGTGACATCAGAGGGAGAGTGCCAAGCTGGTGACGACAGTCAGCTTCGCAGCTGTAATTTTCTGTTTAGGTAACGTCTTGTTTGCATGCTGAAACCACATCCCTTCCCCGATTACCGATGTGAAAGATTGCTTATTTCTAATTATACTGCAGGCACTCACGGAATTCAAAGAGCAGAAAATATGTCAGGCGCAATTTACAAATTGTGGCTATTTGTGTACCCGCTTGCCCAGATTCGGCAAACATAGAATAGGGGAAGGAAAGAAATGGTCATTAAAATACCAGCTCTGCTGAGCAGAGGTCTGCTTCCATTTTTCCTCCCTGTGTTCGCTGAACACAAAGCTAAATGCTAAATGCAAGCTTGCTTTGGTGCCCGTGATGTTTCTCTGTATCTTGATTTTTGAGTGGGAGTTTAGAGACGAAACTTTCCCCGGTTGCTCGCAGCCTGCCTTGGAAACTCCATTTCCCTCACACTCAAATCACTGTTTCTAAAAACAGAAGACTTTTTTTTTTTTTTTTTTTTTTTTTTTTTTTGTATTTTGTATTTTGTATTTTGATTTTCAGAAACATTTCGGGAGCTGGAAAATTCTTCCCCAAATCCTACTGATGGGGACTGGGTATTTCAAGGACCCGGGAATGAAGCCACGGTGCGTCAAACGGGGTCCTTGTTCGTGATCTCAGTGTCACTGGAGTGCCTAAGATGAAAGTTTGAGCCAGGCTCAGCTTCCCACCCGCTACAGGACAATTAACGGGCCAAGTAATAGCTAAAGTCTGAAAGGGGCATTTATTCAACATGGCCCCGTTGGGAAGGATTACAAAGAGGTCTAGCGACCACCCCTCATTCCAAGTCAACCTTTAGGGTGCTAGCATGAGGTTTAAGTTCAAACAGAAGGCAAGAGGTAAGACTAATGAGCAGATAATTCATCCATCCCAGTCTCTGTCCCAGTCCATCGGGCAAGGTGTCAGACTGTCAGACCTACGTGAATTCTCTTTTCTGGAGACAAGCTCCTCCTCTGGCTGACACCTGGCATCAGCCCCTTTCTCGCCCCAACAAGAGACTCTTGGGGAAATTCCAATCTCTGGGCCCCACTGTTTTAACAACCAGAGAGTAAGGCACAGATGTCTCTTTAAAAGAGCTTCATTTCTGCCACAAGCTTACGCAGGACCCTGAGTCTAAACTTATGTTTTCTTACATTTTTAAATGCTGCAAAATTCTAAGGAACGCACAGGCCAAAAGTGTACTGCCTGTGTGCTTGGGTGTCTGACAATGGCACTGAGAGCCGTGGGGAACTCTGTGTACTTTACACCCGGAACCTTAGTGAATGGAAACGAGTCATCTAGTTGGGCCGCAGGACCTTGGATCTACTACCCATTAACCAAGGCTGGGGAATAATGGGCACTCACAGGTGGCTACGAGGATTGATGACCACACCTTCTGGAACCTTCTTTGCTCTAAATAAAGACATCCCCACGCATTTATGATCTTTCAGAATCCACGCAGCGGCAGCGTTTTTGTCTACTCGGCAGCCCTAAGATGAGCTCACTCAAAGTCCCCCTGCAAATGACAGGCCGAGGAGCCATGGTGATAGATCAAACATATTGATCAGGAGGAGTCCCAGTGCCCAGACAAAATCGGAAGAATCTTTCCTATTGTCCAAATGCCCACGGACGCTGACTACTAAACAAATGTCTGTTCTTCCCACTGAAGCAGAGAGCACGCTCCAGCACTGGCTTAGACATAGCTATGGGTGCAGCGCCCAGATGCTGACCTACGGTAATGAGCGAATTCCACGCCATACGCCCTAGTGAAGGTGCCGTATGGAATGCATCCACTGGGAATGTCCCTTGGCTCGTTCATACACCTCACAAAGTGACGTTCTCCAACCTCCGCATCTCCCCTCACAGGAGACCCTTCCTGTTATCGAATGGCATTTCAACAGCACATAATTTCTCCTCCCCCGCTGAGTTACTTAAGATCTGTCTCCTTCGTAACCCACCTATGACATGTCATTGGTAAATTGTGTCCCGAGCCACGGAGATTCATTTCTCATGGCACTGGGCCCTTTTTCATTTCGTTCTCATTTCTCTTCTAGGAGCAGATTTGATTTGCACGAGGGAGCCACGTTCCGTATTGATCGGCACGGCTTGGGTGCCATGCGAGGGACAGCGGATGCTGGCCCAGTGAGGAGAGTGAATACTCGAGCTAGGTGGGTAAAAGGTGGCAGGAGCCAGAGGTGCGCGAGCAGGGGTGGGTTTAGGGGTGGGGGTGGGGGTGTAGGGGGCGGGGTCCGGGCAACTTACAGTGCAGGATTCTGCAGTCGCCAAAAGCAGAGATTTGAGAAGAGTGTGTGAAGCAGAATGAGGAGAACCTGGTAAACCAAGTGGATTTGAGGATTAGAGAGAAAAGCAAGAGAGAGAAATGACAGCAAGGCTGGAGAGGCTGAGTAAGTTTGGTTCCATTAAACTCTTCCTCATATGAGCAATTAGAGAGGGCAAGAGAAAGCGGAGGTTGGGGGTGGGGGGAGGAAATCTATCCGTGTACTCCACTTTAGATCCACTGTATAAAAAACATGGCTGTGGGACAAAGGAATAGAGATTCAGAAAGAGTAATCTGATGCTGACATTCATGAGAAAGCTTAGCTGGGCTGTTTGACTTGGAAGCATCAGCCCAGGGGTTAAGGAGAACCATGAGAGGCGGGGGCGGGGCGAGTAAACACAAGTGAAAAGAGCTGGAGAAATGATGGGGATGAGCAGAAGGGCAGCTACTAAATGAACGCTCAGCTAAGGAGCACCGAAGATACCTTGCAAGATGTTGCCAGAAGGCAAGAAACTGAAGGGCTAATCACTGCCCTCCGAATCTCAGTGTGAGCCGGAGGAGAGTCAGGGAGTCCTCCGTGGAGCTGGGGAGAGTCAGGGAGTCCTCTGTGGAGCTGGGGAGAGTCAGGGAGTCCTCCATGGAGCTGGGGAGAGTCCACTCCTGATGGAAGTTTCAAAGGAGGAGACCAAAGGAGGAGTCGAGGAAATGACAGGAAGCTGAGAAGAGAGCTTGAAAAGTCTGACATATCTCTGAAGAAGCATCTAGAAAAAGAGAAGGAGCTGCTAAGTCCCAAGAGCCTGGCAGAGTGCAGCCCAGAAACTGTAGTGGAACTGACCCCTTGTGGGTATAATCGCTCTCGGCATTTGGGAGTGCCAGCAAAAAGAAGAAGCAGAGGGTGGGTATGATGGCTTACATATGCTTGGCCCATGGAGTAGCACTATTAGAAGGTGTGGCCTTGTTGGAGGAAGTGTATTACTCTGGGGGTGGGCTTGGAGACCTTCCTCCTAGCTGCCTGAATATACTAAGTCTGTTCCTGGCTTCCTTTGGATGAAGGTGTAGAACTCACAGCTCCTCCTGAACCAAGCCTGCCTAGGTTATGCCATGCTCTTGCCTTGATGGTAATGGACTGAACCACTGAACCTGTAAGCCAGCCCCAATTAAATGTTGTCATTTATAAGACTTGCATTGGTCATGGTGTCTTTTCACAGCAATAAAACCCTAACTAAGACAGTGGGGATGAGCCAATGCTGAGGTCAAAGGACAAAGTGTGAAGGAAGGGAAGATTCTGGAAGAGAAGGATCCAGAAGATGAAGAAAAAGATAGCAAAGAGGTCAGTGAAAGGAAATGTGTCCACTATAAGGAAGTGTTCAAAATAGAGGAAGAAGTAACACGAGACATGGAAATACTGGGCACCGAGGTCAGAGGATCTGATGTTAAAGTTCACACCTGAGCTGAGTCACCACAGGCAGGAACTGCCCCAGGGAGCTGTCCCCACAGTTGGGAATACTTCCTAGGACTCCCCACTTCGAGAGAAGCCATGTGACTCCAATATAGCCAATAGGAATGTGGGCAAAAGAGCGCTGTAGGATATTTCCAGACTTAATGTCTGAAGATCTGGCTTCCACTCTTCCGTTGTCTGCAAGCCAATCTCAGAGGACCTAAGGGAAAACTCCAAGATCCCAGAAACTACCAGCTGAGAGGAGCCAGAGGCTGGCATAAGGTACCTCGACTCCATCTGCCCTCCCCAAGTCAGCCAGCAAGATATACTGACCATTTATTAACAACAGTTGCCTACAGGTAAGTCAAGTGGCGTCAGCCAGACACAGGAGTCTTAAAGACAGCGTCAACTGAAAACTAAAATGAGAATAATAAGAACCCTGCTTCTCGCCCCAAAGCCTGAGAAGCTGGGAGAAGACTCAGCTTCCATAGTAACTGGACAGTGGGGTCCTAGCTATGGATGTGGGCACGGAACCCAGGTAAATGAGACGCTGTGCCAGTGGACATGAAGAGTGGGTTGAAGACATGTTCTCCAGAGAGATTCACTACGGAGGGAATGGATGAGGGCCAAGGACAAGAGGGCGAGCCCAGAGTGGGAGAGACTGGGTCCAAGTTCTGGTTGGGGATTCAGATAAATGCTGTCCAGAGTCTTAGGCAGTGAGAGCAAGGGAGGAAGTGAGGAAGTTCCTGAAGGCTTTATGCCTCCTGGGCTCCAGAGTTTAAACCGAACTGCTGGGCTAACCAATTGCCAGGACTTGGGCTTTCCTCTAAACGAAAGAAGGAGCATATGTGCACGTACAGGGAACACACCACTCCTACCTGAGTCCCCCATAACCCTTCAAGCTGGGAGGTTTCTCTCCTTGTTCATTCCCAAGACTACAGGATTCTAGTTCGTGCTCTGTGCCCTTCATAGATGTCCTTCCAGGGGCTAGGACACAGCTCCCTGGATTAAGTGGTCACCATGCGCCCTCTTCAATCCCTAACACCTGACATGATTACTGGGAGGCATGGCAACCTGGCCTGTCATTCTGGCACTCGGGAAGCAGAGACAGGGGACTGTCAGTGAGCAAACTATCTAGACTAATCCAAGAGGTGAGTCCGGGGTTCAATTGAGAGACCCTGACTCGATAAATAGAGTGGAGGGCAGCCAAGGAGGTAGATAACCAGTGTCTACCCCAGATCTCTCAATGCCCGTACCGTCCCCCCAAAAGACCCCTCAAAACTACCTTCCTGATTATTATCTCTGATCATACCTGACTTTATTTCTCTTGTAGCTCTCTCCCTACTTGATACTGTTATGCATACCGCTATAGACATGTATATACATATATATGTATGTAAATGCATGTATATGTATGTATATGCATGTATATAGATGTGCACCATAATGTTATTACTCCTTCTGAACTTGTTCGGGTACCCTGAGATAATTTTCTCTCCCCCACCCCTCCCCCAGACCACAAGCCTAGAATGCTGGGTTCCTAGTCTGTGTAACTGCTTCCCACAGCCCCACTCAGAGTCAGACGGATTTTATGACGGGAGCTGGGGTGGGGCTTAGTGGTGGAGCATGCTTCCCTATCTCTCCTGATAGCCTGGGTTGAATCTCCAGCGGTGAAAGGAGATGGTGGTCAGTGCAGAGCCAAGAGTCTCGAGTCTTCACAAGTTGTGCATAGGACAGTGGAAGGAGAAAGGCACACACATGACTTTCTCTTTTTACATAAGTGAAATTGGAAGCGGGGACAGAAGTAAAGGAAAACAGCCTCCCTCAAAAATCTAGGGAGGTGTAAATGGAGACAATCGCTTTCCTGGCTAGAAAAAAAAAGAAGAGGAGAAACAGATTAAATAATTTTGTATGGTTCGTTCCGGATTGGAGGGAGAGTCTATTTCCCCACTGATTTAGTGGTGGTTTTTTCTCCCCTGCATTTTCTAAGTGAGCTACAGAGTAAATTGAATCTCTAGACTCTGAGGCTAAAAGATGCTATCAATTTCTTCAGAGTCTGGGCAAGATGGTACGACACAGAAGCAATTGGTTTACAACCCATCCATTTAGCCGGATCTGCACAGCTCCTGCAGTTATAAACCGCTCTGTGGGGTGCCATTACAGCCCACAGACTGGCCACCAAACCCCTTGCTATGACAGTGGATGAGTTACATCAGAAGGCCAAAGCAGAAGACAGAAGCCGGTGAAGGTGACTTGTCACTCGTTGGTAGCATTGGTGCCTTTTACATGATGGCTTCTCTGAGAAACACTCATATTAAATTGATCACTGGGTCTTCATAACAGTAGCTGTGACTTTGATTTCAAGTGTGGTGCCAATCAGAATGAGGACTATTGTTTTCCTGTCAAAACAATCAATTATATGAGGTTTAAAGAAAACAATACCCTCTGTCCATCTCCCACCAAAAGGAGGAGGAAGACAGAGAGGGGGAGAAAGAAGCCTCCTCTCTATTGCATGAAATCATGGGGACCACAGAAGCTCAAAACAGAACTAATTCTTTGGATACCTACTTAACACAACTCCTTTAATTGTGTTCCTGCTACATAACCCAAGAATCTAATGTGGGAAAAATATGGAGGGGGTAGAGCTTTAATTGCTATGAAAATCCAAAATGCATAACAAAAGTGTTATGGTTTAAGTATGAAGTGTGCCTCTCCCCCTCCTTCCAACCTGAAGTGTGTTTAGCACTAGTTCCCTAGTTGGTGACACGTTTTTTGGAGACACTAGAACCTTTAGGAGCTAGGGCCTCCCTGGAGAGAGTGGGTCACTGTGGTGGCCTTGAGGGCACCAGCTCCAGTCCTACTTCCAGTGGCAAGCCATGCTTACTGAATGCTACTTGAATGTTACCAGTTAGCACATGGACCATATGCCCTGAACTACTAACCTAAATAAACCTTCCTCACATTGTTTCTGTTAGGTGTGTCCTGCCACAGTGATAGGAGTAGCAATTAATATTGCCATGGTTAGAGGACGTGGCACAAGGTTGTGGCTCCGTGGTACAGCACTTGGTCAGCATGTGCAAGACCCCTGGGTCCCATCTTCAGCATTGAGAAGACAATCAATAAAACAAGAAAAAAACCTGGTCCAGACTATGGTGTTGTCACTATTCTACAGCGCTAGGAAGAGGAGGCTCAGTCACATGGATGAGCTAAGAAGGCCACTATTGGACAGATGTTAGAAAATCCCCTGGGCTACACCAAGGTATGTAGCAAGCTTCGTTGTCAACTTCACTGGATGTACAATTACCATGGAGACATGCCTCTACCTGTGTCTGAGAAGGTGTTTCCAGAAAGGCTTAAATGAAGAGGGAAGACCCATCCTGAATGTGGGGAGCACGATCCCTCAGACCATGATCTCTGGCAGAGTAAAAACGTGAACTAAGCACCAGAGTTCCTCTCTCTCTTCTTCCTGACTGTGGACACAACATGGCCAGCTGCCTCACTCTCCTGCCCCAATGGCTTCTCTGTAATGACAGACTGTCCATTTGTGAGCCCAAAAGAAACTTTTCCGTCCTAAAGTTTCTTTTGTCAGGTAATTTCTCACAGAAGCAAGAAAAGTAACAACGTATGTATTCTCTCTTGGAGAGCAGTTGGTTGCCCCCAGAATTGCTGGGCCACTATTGTATCAGTTGGTGTATCTTATGGTAATCTGGAGAGTTCACAGTTGAGGGAAACCACCCACGCCTTTTCCTCTCTAGAGGCTGACACAATGCCCCTTTTAGGATCATAAAAACTAGTCAGCAGGAAGGAAGTTTCCAGCACAGTTCCAGCTTGGTTTCTCTAAGTCACTCCCCTTAGAAACAAGTCCTCACAGCAGCCGTGTAGAGTGTACTGGGCCTGCAGTAGACTAAGTCTGTCAGCCATCCATCAGGCCCTGTTGAAATACCAGCTAGGGATGGATTTTGGTGGAGGGACAATCACTGTCTTCAGTTTTATGCCTAACAATGAGCCCATAAGACTCCAGCAGATAGTTCCAACTCTGTGGTCACACAGGTGACTCTGGTTATAAAACACTAGAAAGACAAGGATGTGGGAAAGGGACCACCTGTAAGGATCTATTCCTTACAGGAGTGTGTGGGGATGTGGAGGTATGCGCAGGATACGTAGACTACATTGTATCCATATGTATGAGACAAACTCAACCAATAGAAAACACTTTCAAAAGCAACAAATACACCACCTGGTTAAAATACTGGCCACAGGGGCAGAAATGGTTCAGCTGTTAAGCACTGTTCTTGAAGAAGACTGGAATCCTGGTCCGAGCACCCCGTCACGTGACTCACAGTTGAAACTTGGGCTCCAGGGGAGGACTTTGTCTCTGCCTCTGCCTCCTCTGCCTCTGCCTCCACAGGCACTGACGCCCACACAGACATATAAACAGACAAAGACACACATATAGGAAAAATAATTTAAGACAATAGAATAAGTCTCTAAAGACTTAGAAGTGGTGTTATTTTTAATATCATAGCCCAGGCACTTTTAGAGCCACATGGGAGAATACAGAGTCAGGGAAAACGGCCCAGTGTCTGAGACGCAAGCAGCAAGAGAAAACAGTGCGTGAAATTGACAAGGTCCAAAACAAAACAGCAGTGCCAATAATCAGTAGACGGGAAAAGTGCGGAGGAGACCTAGGTGGGGCTGGCACAGCAGCCTCTGTGGGGAGGATGGGTCCTTAGACCAGCTTAATAAACAGCCCGGAACTTGCTGAGAGAACAGCTCAGACACAGAGGGCAGCTTCACAGGAGTGGCCACGGTGAATGCGATGGAGCCGGGAAGATTCAGCCCAGTACAGGGCTCTGCTGTATGCAGAGGACCTGAAGCAATAGCTAAGCACATACCTATTCATACCTTTGCTTAACCGATTAACTAAAGCTGAGGCTTTTCTCCTGGGTGATTGATTATACAGTAAGCTGCACTGGTGGTATTTATTGGACTGGTATACAATCTGAAGACATATGAGTAGCAAGACTGGGATTGCCCAGGAACAGTGACATAGGGGACAGGGAGGAGCCAGACTGCAGTACAGTCCGAAGATAATGGAACACAGAGGGAATAAAACATCTCTAACCTGGTTTTAAAACTGCCTAAAAAGATCCAATACCACAGTGAACATATCGTTTATATCATAAAGAGCCCTGGGCCTTAGGGAGTTAGCTCCATTTGGAAAGTGCTTGGTGTGCCCAAGATAGTTCCACAGCACCCACAGGAAAAGCCAAGTGTGATGAAGTGCAGGTGTAATCTCAGCACTGATGAAGCAGAGGCAGGTAGAAACCTGGGGGTGGGGTCACTGGTCAGTCAACCTAGCCTACTGGGTGAATCCCAGCCAATGAGGGACCGAGTGTAAGAAAACACACATGTATGCGCGCGCGCGCACACACACACACACACACACACACACACACACACACACACACGCCAAGAACCAAGACTTAAAGCTTTCTCATAAAGTCGGCCTCTCGGGGCCATGTGCTTAGGGTTTAAGGAAAGAAGATTCCATCTGAATATTACCATCAGCAAAACCCAATTGAGAACTTTCAATGAACGCTTTCTGTGAAGGATGGTTGGGAAAGGGTATTACTTAACCAAATACTGCCGTAAAGTGAAAATTGCTAATATATATCACATACAAATTGCCAATTTCAAAGGAATTAGTGTTTAATGAAGTGCCTGTAATCCCGGGGCCCTATTAAAGATTTTTTTAATCATTTTTTTCTTAGTGTTTGCTCGGTTTGATTTAATGCCTTAAAACTCCAAGGTCTTCAGAACCCAGCTCATTGACCGGTGCTGTAAAAACCTAGCACTTTTCAGCTGGGAGTTAGATCACAGCGACGGGTTACTGAGGAGACTAGAGCCAACGAAGATACCGAAGAATGATCTAGATTACACTTTCATGTGCTCAGTAGACACTGGTCCTAAGCAGGTCACCGGAAGACAAGTGATGGCCAAGCCGGTCCTTCCTCCGATGTCCCGGAGTGGGAAGCAGGTCTACTTTTGGTAATCTTTCTGACACACCAGCTCACTGTGATAACTGAAGAAAGCACAGACGTAGAGGAGAGAAAGATTCAGCACAACCTATTGAGGTGTGAGAACAAGGGAGTTTGCTCTAAGGGTGAGGGTTATTTCATGTCTCAGCAGGGCTGGCATGGGACTGATTTCAGTCACCTAAGACTCGGGAAAGGAAAACAAGCTGAAGACATTACTTGTGAACTCATTTCTGGAGAGGCAGAGACAAGTGGACCCCTGGGGCTGGCTGAGAAGCCGGCTTTGCCTGCTTAGCAAGTTCCAGACCAGTGCGAGATCTTGTCTCAAGAACAGAGGGAGAGACGGGAGAGATGGCTTGGTTGTTGAGAGTTCCTGCTGCTTTTACTGAGGACCCGAGTTCAGCTCCCAGCACCTACACAGTGGCTCCCAACTGTCGATAAATAACTCTGTCTCTAGGGAATCCATTACCTCTGACATCAGCGGGAACCTGCTCGAATGGGTACAAGCCCACACGCAGACAAATACAGCCATACATGATTAGAGATAAAAATGCATAGAACCAAAATGATGACAATTGAGGAACAGTAGCTGAGGTTGTACTCGTGCATGAGTACACACACACATACACACACACACATGCACACATACACACACATGCACACACACACACAGGAAGGGGGTTGTAGAAGGAGAGAGGGGGAGACAGGGAGAGAGATGCATTCATGCATTTGCACAAGTGCACATGCTCACACACACATACACATACACATACACACACACAATATCTATACTGGTTAGAGAAGAGACCTTTCCACAAAGCAATCACCCAGACCTGAACCGAACACTGAATCCTACTTGGTGCTTTCATCCTCAAACCAACGACTACCACTGCGTCCAATCTGTTCTGTGTTTTAAACCTTAAATCCCATTTTCTCTGTGTGCCTTTTATTCCAAGGAAGGGCATTTGAAGCCTGGCCATCAGGAAAAGAGGAACAGGTCATACAAAAGCCTAGAGAGAAGAGCAGACACGTGGGTATGAGAAAGAAGGGTGTCCAAGAATCTGCAACAGAAATGGTGAGGAAGAGGGGTTCATGACCCTGACCCTCCAAAGCCTACAAGCCATCCCATCTGCACTTTGACCCGGCTGCTGTGGCTGCGGGGCAGGGGTCTCGTAAGAGGATGGAATGGAATTTATCTTGGCTTCTTTTCCTGTTGCTCTGATAAGCCTCCCTGATAAGAACTTAACTGGGGAAGAGTTTCTATCTGCCCATGGTCCAAGAGTCCCATCCATCACAGTGGGCAGTCAAGACGGCATCACAGTCAGGAACCAAAACTCTTCTAGGAATCAGCTCGTTACCTCTGCTTTATACCCAGATCCCTGCCAAGGGTCAGGTCCTGCTCACAGTTAAGACGTATCTTCTCACATTGGCTAACATATTCAGGATAATCCCTTGATTTCTCAGAGGCTAACACATACACGTGTACCAGGAGCCTTGCATCCTAGGCAGGTCCAGATCCTGTCAAGTTCATAATGAACATAACCCACCACAAAGATGAGGGAGGGAGTAAGGAGCAGGTAGCAGCTTCCAGGACAAAAAGGCCGTGATTATTGATCAAAGTGGGGAAAGATTACTTAGTGACAGCCCCAGCGGCATCTATAGTCACTGGTGGAGCCATGAGACACTGGGGTCTAACTTGGTGGCAGAGAAAATGTTCCCTTGGGGTCCTGGGTTCATCTTCAGTGACACATGGACACACTAACATCCATGCAACAGGCGTGTCAGTGTGCTGGGGAAATAGACACTAAGAAAGGGACAGCTGCATTGTAGAGTCTCACCAGCAATAGTGCGGGGGGTGGGGCTCATTTTTGTCTTCTTTCTCTGCAAACATCAGGCTTCTAGCTATCACCCACATGTCTGCATCTGTTTGGGAGAGCGAGCACATCACCTTCTAGGATAATGTGGCAAGGGCGTCATCAAATTGAAGAGACCGAGGTGCCTGCCTGCAAAGCTGAAAGGCTGGGTGCAAAGCTAAGTCAGAACAATTTCCCTGTGAAGATTTACGAGGATAGAGACGGGAAGCCAGAGAGGTGGCGTCACGGGGTAGGACTCGGTGCTGGGGACAGAGCTGCTGCTGGTGGAGCCCAACACCTCTTAGGTAACTGTAAATCTCTGTTCCGGGTGTAGGCTATACCCACTGACCTGCTAAAGCAAAGGTGCACTGCATCCTGGTGGGTCCAGTGTGAAATCCTACCAGAGGCAGAGACCACAGGGAGGAGCAGAGGCTACCAACCTGAACCAGTCCTTGTTGTCTTTGGGCACAACAGGATCAGGCGTGTACTGACTGTGTCCTTAAGTAGAAGCCTAGTCCAGGGGCACAGGAAGACAATTACTGTGATGGGGGACCAGAAAAGCTTGGCTCAGGGATGTGGCTCTGGCTCATCCTTAGACATCTGGTGACGATGCAGCCATTATCTTTCCCAAGAGCCACAGGTACAAGGCTGGTGGACCATGTTTGCCTTTACTCATTTTTGGGCCCATTACTTGCAGAAGGGTTAAAACTTGACACCATGTAGGCTGGGACTGGAGTAGACTGAACAGTGTCACTTCCAAACTGATATGACATGGAACTACAGAACAGGACCTTTTGGGAAACTAGAATCTTCACTGAGGTCAGTAAGATGAGACCGCATTAGGACGATCCTCAAAGCAAACATAGAGATAACACGAAGAAGAAACAGGAGCATGGGAGCCACAGGTTGGATAAATGGGAGCTACTAGAATCCAGGAGGAGGTGAGGAATGAGCCTTCCCAGGAGCTATCAGAAGAAACACATCCCCACTCACACCGGATTATCACTGCTGAGAAGGAAGATGAATGTTGTTTAAAGTCATCCAAGTGTGTAGCGGTTTGTTACAGCAGCTCTGGGAGAGCATCAGGGCTGGGAGAGCATCAGGGCTGGGAGAGCATCAGGGCTGGGAGAGCATCATGGATGGGAGAGCATCAGGGCTGGGAGAGCATCATGGATGGGAGAGCATCATGGATGGGAGAGCATCAGGGCTGGGACAGCATCAGGGCTGGGACAGCATCATGACTGGGAGAGCATCAGGGCTGGGAGGGCATCAGGGATGGGAGAGCATCATGGATGGGAGAGCATCAGGTCTGGGAGAGCATCATGACTGGGAGAACATCATGGATGGGAGAGCATCATGACTGGGAGAGCATCAGGGATGGGAGAGCATCAGGGATGTGAAAGCATCATGGCTGAGAACAATGAGAGAATGAATAGACAAGAGAATGGTTGAATAAAATGCACAAGGGACAGGCAGTCAGTGCCCATAGGCGGAGAATGAGAACAGATGGTAGAACCAGAGAACTCTGAGAACCAGAAAGTGCAGCAAGGGCTTAAAAGCCACTGTCTTCTGTCAGCTGCCCAGATCTCTTCTTGCTAATCACCCCCAATTTCCTAGGACATTACAGAGTGCGTCCTGCCCTGTAAATACAAACTTATTTGTGGAACGTAAACCTTATTTGGGGTTTTTCTTGATCAAAGTCAAAAAAATCACCAACCGTGCTCTGGGGCACAAAAATGCCATCTTAGCAAAGTGAGCAGACACGCCTGACAGCTGTGTGTGCCTGTTGACAGCAGAGCGCATCCCAGCTACTTGTGAAGCCAAGGAGACAAAAGCCGATGAAACCCAAGTGTCCAGGGCCAGCACGTGTTACACAGTGAGACAAAAATCCCCAAACTAAAATTAATTAATTAACTAACGAATTGATTAATTAATTAATCAATCAAACAACTAGGTTAAGAACTTACACATACATGGGAAAAAGACCAGAGGAGACGCTTGAGCACAAAGTCAAGCCTAGCTTTCTGGACAGATGTCCAAGTAGGATACCTCCCGATACCCTGCTTCCCAGCCTCTTTGAACCAGATTCCCATCTGCAATATTTCCATGAAGGCAGCTATAGCCTTCAGAAGCCTGAGCCAACTCCACAACACAAAAGGGCAGTGGAGCCTCAGAAACAGCAGACAGATCTCCCAGAGCCTGGGAGTGTTCTTCACTGCTTATTTTCAAGCCCCCTCCAACCCCCATTAAATTTCAAGAGGGAAAGAGAGGGGAGAGATGATAATGGACAGAAACAATGAGAATTTTTCAAAATAATTGGGCCTGATGGGTCTTTTCAATTATCTAGAAAGATCTGTCTGCCTTGAAGATAAAAGAGGGGGAAAAAATCACAAGTTTCAAACAAGCCAGCAGTGCCTCTGGCCCTGAAGCTATGCCTTCTCTCACCTCAGCTCCTGATGCATACATATTGGCAGCCAGTGAGCTTCTGTACCAGAAACTGTTCTGCCAGCTTTTGATGCTGTTGTCACTCAGAGGCTGGCCTCCAACACAGTAAAAACCGGACTGTGCGGGACTTGATACCCTGAGATGGGTAAGGCACAGGGAGGATCTCACTGAGGGGTGGATTTCACCAACCATTAACACCTGTAGCTGTGAACTCTATGGAAGAGGAGGATGATGGGAGGAGAGATGGAGATGCAGGAAGGTTCCTTCCAAGAAGCTGACCATGGCATCAGAAGCCTTGGATTAGAGAGGATGGTGACCCAGATCGGAGAACCTGGAGTATTTGGCCTCCACTGAGTTTCTTGGTGTGGCATTCAGAATGAGGACAAGATGCCAAAGACAAAGTTTAGAGCATCACTTGCTACCTTCTGTCTCATCCAAACAAGCCCTGTTTCATTTAGAAACGGTCACTCCAAAACACAAGTTAAATGTTAAAGCAACAAAGACACTGAGTCCCAGGTCACTTGGGTCATGGATGGCTCCTTGAGCCAGGTGGCTGAGGAGCTGGGCTGCTTAACATTTGTCAGCTTAACACAGAGAAGGGTCAGCTAAAAGAGGGAACCTCAACCAAGGAATGGCAGACAGACCTAAAGCCATGTCAGTAGGGGGTGCTTTTGGTAAATTGTTGATTAATGATCAATGTGGGAGAGCCAAGCCCACTGTGGGCAGTACCACCCCTAGGCAGGTGGACCCTGGCTAAATAAGGAAGCAGGTAGAGCAAGACAGTAAAGCACAGTTCTTCCATGGTTTCTACTTCAGTTCCTGCTTCCTGAGTACTACTTGAAGTCTTCTGTGGGTTGAGGTGACACTTGATTGGATAGTGGAGAGGTAAACGGAGAAAGGGCTAGAAAAATGGAAGAGGATGAGAGAAGGGGGATTCTGGGAGAAGATGGAGGCAGATATGTATGTTTCTCTCAGCACATCTCTAGTTTGATGAGGTTATAATTATTTTTAAGGGTTTCTATAGGACTAATTTATCTTTTCTGGATGGGAAGTTTGTATCTTTGCCCGCTGGTTGTAAGCTTATTGTGTAGAGGGGTTTGTGGATTGAGAATTTAACATATAAATCTGTTTGATAAGTTACTAGGCTGTGAAGTCATGTTTGTACCAGGCAGTGGAGGAAAGGAACACACCAGGATGGTAATATCCACCTGGGACAGAAGCAGCAGAGGTGGAAGAGTGAATTGAGCCTGAGTTTTTAGAGGTGGCTTAAAATGCCAAGATAGAGATCCCCGCAGTGCCAGATGGCCCCTTGTGGGAGCCAGCAAAGCGCGGGTTATAAGGTTAAGCACTTTTAAATGTTTACCACAACAGTCCTGCTCTGACTTCCTTCAGTGATGGACTGCAATGTGCAAGTGTAAGCTAAGTCCCCTACCCCACCAACCTGCTTTTCTGGTCATGGTGTCTATCACAGCAGCTGAACATTAACTAAGACTGGAGCCCTCTTATTTCCACTGGGACCTTGGCATGCTGTGTTTCCTTCCTGTGGGCCCACTAACCTAATGAGCTTGGCATCTCTGAGGGAGATTATCCATTCCTGAGGTTTAAGGAGTTCTCTGACAATACCTGAACCTGACAGTGGGAACGAGGGGCAGAGCTGTGTAACTGAGTAAACTCAGTACTCATGTAACTGGGTTTTACTTCACAAAAGGAAAGGAGTGTGGGTACCAGTGGCTGTGTGGGCCTTCCTCCTGTCTTGTGATCATGTTGAGGCCCTTAGAAGGGAAGACCAATAGGGAAACGTGCTTCAGGGAGTGTGATGAGTCGGTAGAATCATGTGTTGGGATGAATGATACCCGCTCCAGTTGTTTATATCTTACAGCCTAAATTTTTTGACTGTACCTTTGTATGGCAAAGATGTTAGCAAATGTGACTGAGCTAAGGTTCTAAGTTCAGGAGGGCTGAACTGGGTTGTAGTTGAGGGGTAAGGGTTACATAATCATTACCACCCCATAGGAGTGGGAAACAGGAGGACAGTCAGAGGCGACCACGTGATGATGGAATCCAGATGTCATGGTTGGAGTGATGCAGACAAATGTCATGGAATGTCACAGGCTCCGGCTGGGAAAGGAACCAACCACAGCGGCCTTAATCTTGATCCACACAACTGGTTTCACACTGATGATTTCCAAAACTTGAAAGAGCATAAATGTGTCAAGTGTAGGCCTCTTGCAGCTAAGTTACTGGTGATTTGTTGCAGGAGCGACAGGTAATAGAGGCACATCCTACATGCAGTAAAGAAACTTCTGACAGCATTGAGCCCTACATTTTGGAACAGGTTGTGTGCAGCACACTAAAGAGACAACTCAGTAACATGAACTCCAGAAAGCAGAAAATAATGTTCCTGCATTTTTTCTCCTACTCCTGGGGAGCAGCTGCCACATATGAGAACTCCCCTGGTCAGGTACCATGCTGGGATGCTCATGGACCAAATCTCAGATGTGTGGTGCAGTCCTGTTCCCTACCCTACTTCCTGTTCATCCTCCTTTAATCATCCTAAGACTTCTTGTGTACTGTGTCAGTCAAAGGTCTGCTCACATAGTCCTGATCACTTTCCTGGTCTCAGGTGTCTATACGTAGTTAATTTGTGCTTGTTAAATAAACAGTACACTGACTTTACCTTCATAAGAATCACCTAAGGTTCTGAATGAAAGCCACAGTAAATATTACAGGAATATTTCCCAGTGTGGGAACTGAAAGAGCCAGAGTTTGGGTCAGTCTAAGGCCAGTGGAAAAATTCCACCATAAACCTCGGCTCACAAAGATGCCTCTGTCCAAGGAGAAAACAAGCTAGTTTATTTAGTTCCTGGAACAGCTACAAGTCAAACTGTCAGACAAAGCTACCTGTAACTCCCAACCAACCCCCCTTGGGAAAGTTCTGTACAATACGCTCAGTTTGAAAATTGTTTCACTCCACCAAATGTGCATAATACCTGCCTAGTCACCAAGCTCTGCCCCAATTGTTTGCAAGGTATATAATCCCCTGTTAGAATCTGCTAAAGGTTGCCTCCCCTTCCAAGTGGAACAACCCCAACATGTTGGAATAATTAAACTACCTCTTGCTTTTGCATCTATCACCACCTCTGTGAGTCTCTTCAAGGGGTCTCCGAAGAGGTCCAATTCGGACATCACAGAACAAGAACACCGGCTTAGAGTAAGAAAGCACGTCTTCAGGAACACATACGCAGTCAAAGGTACAAAGATGCATGCTGAGCTCAGCAGCAAGTCATCCTGGACCAGCCCCCAACATCATCTCATCTCCACCCCTTGATTTGGATGGACTTGTAGCCTATCACCAAAAGACTCCTGTCTGGTCTGCTCTTAAACATCACTTCCTAAGGCACCTTGTACCTCTTCAGGTCACTTGGCTACACTTCCCAAGGCACCTTTGTACCTGTCTGTTGTCACTTGTTGAAGAAGTCACCACTTGCATACTAACATCCCTAACCCTGAAGCTAACTAACCCCTTCAGCATGAACACTGGCAATGTTCCAATACCTAATGCTGGCTTTCAGCTCACAACTGGATCGTGTAGTCCAGAATGGTCAGGGTGTGGAGTCTGGACAAGAGATATCTAAAAAACCCAAAAGACCCAGGGAGGCAAATGAAAGCAGAAAGGAAACTGGATACAGAGAGGAATCCCTACCCCAGACCAGGAGGTCATAGGAAACAAAGGAAGTTGGTTTGAGCCACAAGCAGGAAGCCAACTGCAGAGTATGAAGAATTATGGTGAGATCCCTCCTTTCCACAACTGGAACCAGGCTGAGAACTCAGAAGGCTTTGGGCACACAGGAGCTAAAAGGAGCAACAGTTGGAGAGAAGCCTGGGAGATGGACCACCTGTCCACTCCTAAGGAGACACCGTTTGGGAAGATGTCCAAGTCCAGGAGCCTATTGCCTGAGATGCCCTGTACCCTCCAGGATCCCGCTGAGGATACCATACAATTCATCTGCTATTGATCTGTTTAATGGAACCAGGCCTGGTACGTATCTCAAAACAGCATCCACTGTCATAGTGTTCTTAAGCAGATCTCATTAGAGGTCTAAAACTGAAATCACACGGGTCTCGGGTAATCATTCTTTTCAGCAGCAAACTTGGCATGTCTCTATTACAACTCTACTCTTAGGTCAGCTTGTGTTTGGCTGGAACCCTGCCTTGGAAGCACGTGCAATGGAGAGATTGGGGACAATCCTACTTAGGATTCCTGCTCCTGCTCAAAGAGCTCTGAGAGCCAAATCTGCTCAAAGCAAGCAAGGCTAGAAATCAAAGGCAGTTAGTGATGTCAGTCACCAGGGGAGAGGAGTGGGAAGAGGGAGGGATGACATTTGGGAAGCATCGACAGTTCTTGGGCTTCCCCTCTAGAAGTGTGTGCGAGGAGAGTGTAGTCAGAAGAAAATGACTAAGGGGGATGGTGTGAGACCTCCTGCCCACCTACATACAGCAGGACTCATGTGGGGACTGGCAAAGGGCTTCCTATCCCACATTCTGAAATAGACGTCCTTTCACACTGCTCTCCTCAAAAACATCATAGGGGGGCAGCTAGTCCCTTCCCCCTCTTTTCCGCTTCACCCAGGCACTCCAATTCCAGGCCCTCTTGGCGGATCCAGGCACATCTCCCAACTCCAGAAAGAGATGATATGCACAGACAGGTGCATTCGGTGATCCCCACGCCCGTGTCCCATGTAATGTTCCATGGATCACCAACATGGAGTGACCACAGAAAGAAGGGACAACAAGGGGATGAGCAAGGACAGTGGCTGCTCCTTGGCCAAGGCAAGTGGTGTGTGTGCTCTGGTTGGGGAAGCTGTACGTAGATCTGGCAGAGGAGAGAAGGAGACAGACATCTTGTAGTCAGCCTGACTTCATCTTCCCATTGGTACAATAGATGCACGGTGTATTCTTGGCCATGCAAAGGGGTGGGAATAGCTTCCTGCTGGTGCATTCTTTCTCTTCTTCAGTGTCCCCTTCTCCTGGCCCTGCCACAGGTGAGACTGTCCTCAGGTATTTGAGACGTTTCCAACCTGTGTCTGTACTGAAAGTGAGGGGCTCTGAAGCTGGTTCCTGGGACGGCTGCTCTTAGCTATCTGGGCTAGCAACAAGTCCACAGAGCTATGTGTCTTCAAATTTCCCTTGCTTCTCACTGTAACAAGATGCCAGTGGCATTTGTGGGAGAAAGTTCTTAGAGGAGGGACATACCTCCAGGCAATGAGGATGTTCCCAAAAGTTGATTTTCAGCCACCATCATGGGTCTTTAGGATTAAGGAATGGAGGGGCTGGGAATATAGCTCCATCGTTAGAGCCACTGCCTAGCAAGGCCTGCTGTGCATGTGTGGAGCCCTGGGCTCCGTTTCCAGCCCCACATAAAACCAGATGTGATAAGACTGTAATTCCAACACCTGGAAGATATAGGGAGGGGGATTAGAGGGCCGGGATCATTATAACTATATAGCAAAAATCCTGACGTCAGCCCGGGAATGCATGAGGACCTGTCTCAAACTAAGTAAGTAATTAAAAGTAAATTGAAGAGATAAAAGTCTTAGATGGCAAACTGTGTCAGTATGGAAAGAGAAACCCTGTGGGCATGAGAAGGGAAAAGGACCCTACACTGGAGTTTGACTGAAGTCTCTTACCAACTGACAGCCACATTACTGTGAACATTGCCTACAAAGAGACAGGACTGCCTATTCTATAAAAAAATTCAAATAAAAAATGTTAAAACAGTAGCAAGCCATGCTTGAGGTCCAAGCATAAATGGTTCAATCTTAACTCCTTTCCCAACTCCCAGCCTGCAACTTCCTTTAAATCTCACAGACAAAACAAAGTTTGTTTATGACACTGAAAAGGATGCTGGATAAGGAGCACCAGCTACCAACCAGAGTGTTCAACTTGGTCCTAGATGCCAAAGACACAGAGGCAACACAGTTGTGACCATGACATCAGTGTTACTCGGGATCCCTCATTGAATCCCCACATCTACCGTCTACATCAGGGCTCCAGCTATAAGCTCCACCCACTTTTTCCATCCCTCCTGCTTCCATTGGCAACTGGCTTCTAGGTGTTGGCCTCTGTGATGGTGTATTTATGCTTGGCCCAGAGAGTGGCACTATTAGAAGGTGTGGTCCTGTTGAAGTAGGTGTGTCACTGTGGGTGTGGGCTATAAGACCCTCATCCTATCTGCCTGGAAGTGAATATTCTGCTAGCAGCCTTCAGATGAAGATGTAGAACTCTCAGCTTTGTCTATACCATAAAGGCCTGGATGTTGCCATGCTCCTGCCTTGATGATAATGGACTGAACTGCTGAACCTGTAGGCCAGCCCCAATTAAATGTTGTCTTTTGTAAGACTTGTATTGGTTATGGTATCTGTTCATAACAGTAAGGCCCCAAGACAGCTTCTCAGATACCCAGACTACCAGGGGCATCCCCAGATGTGCAGACACCTAGACCACCAGGAGCATCCCCAGACGTACTTCCAGGATGAGATCAAAACACAGAACATAGCTGCTTTCCCAGCTCCCACCCTCTTCTTGGGCAAGAAATAGGATAGAACTCGTCTGAAAACTTCTAGCTCTTCTGAAAAGTCCTGATCTGTACTGAAAGGGTTGTGGTAAGTAGCTGTAGTGTGTTGGGACAAAATGGTGTGTATATATATACCATTTTTAATGAGAATTTTTGAGCATTCTTGAGAGAAATAAGCAGAGCCCTCAGGGCAGATGCTGTGAATGTAATAAATGAAAGCTCTGGGCAAGTACCTGTAAAAAGGGGGATCAATCATGGGGCCAGGCAAATGAATCCTGCAGACCTGACTGAGCCCACCTCCTCGGAGGTGACCAGGCAGGAAGCAAACAGGAAGGGCAAATTCAAGAAAGTAGGAAGTGGGTGGAGTCCTGGGAGGCTCAGTTGGCCCAGAGATATAGGAGATGGCTTCATACGTAGAGGAGGAAAAGTTCAAACATGGGCATGGGGTTAAGGGCACACGTAGGTAAATATTTGGACTAGTCATCAGGGGAAGCACATGGGGACTGTACACATCCTAGGTTTGAGACCTTTCACTGGGGATCCATGAGGTTGGGGACCATGAACGTGACATGGAGACCATCATTGCATTACAGACTGGTGTGCCCTTTCTCCAGCAACTAGGACCAATCAGAGGAAGCTGGGGACCTGGTAGGAAAACCTGACCCTGTCTTTATTCGCATAATCTCCAGGTATATATTCCTCAGATGTCCCTAGGTCCCTTCCATCAGAGAAGTCACCCCAGCACTGGAAAGTTGCCAAGAAGTGGGATTTGGTGGAGAATTCATACCCCGTATACAAGTGTGTGAGCCTGAGCTGGCCTGTCCTATACTGTTCACTGCCTGCCCACCCCATTTTGCTTCTTTTTTCAACGTTTTAAAAAATTATCTTATTTATTTACATTCCAGACATTCCCCCCTACCCCATTTCTTCGGACCAGCCAGTGTGCTCTTTGGTTGGTGGCTTAGTCTCTGGGAGCTCCCAGGGGGTCTAGATTTGTTGAGACTGTTGGTCTCCCTCCCCTTAAACTCCTTCCATCTTTCCCCTAATTCCTCCATAGGAGTCCCTGACTTCAGGCTAATGGTTGGCTTTAAGTATCTACATCTGTCCAGGTCAGCTGCTGGTAGAGCCTCTCAGAAGAGAGCCATATTAGGCTCCTGTCTGTGAGCATAGTTTTTAATCTTTAATTATGTGTATGGATGGATGGATGATGTGCACATGCGTGCAGGTGCCTGCAGTACCATAAGAGGGAGATTAAGTGCCCTGCAGTTGGGTTACAGGCAGTTGTGAGCCACCTGATATGAGTGCTCGGAAGAGCTCCTGAACTTGACCACTGAGCCATCTGTCCAGCCCCACTGTTATCTCCTTCCAGAGGAGCCTGCGCTCTAACCTCCACTTTGCTCTCAGTCTTGACTTCTGCCTCCTGCTGGTTTCCTCCGGCTCTACCTCCCATGCTGTGCACAATTCTCTTAGGACATCTAAGTTGCACCTTCTCCTTTCTAAAGATCTCTCCATGTGCCCACTCAGACTCCCCTGTAAGTTAAAAGTCCCTCTACCCTAGCTGACTCCTGCAGACCCCTCCTCTCCCCACCCACCCCCTTTCATGTGTGTTATGATCACGTGCTGGCACCTCGTTAGTCCCGGCAGTGGGCAGAGCCCAGCCTGACTGACGGTAACCACACACCATGCAGCCCAGATGGTCCCACGTGCTGTCGGCCTGGAGTAGCTCACACCCCACAGCTCCTGGATTCACACCTTTAACTAAAATGTCCCTGCACACACGAAAATAAAAAGTCTGCTAAGTAGACGTTTTTTCAAAAGCCGGCCCTTTTCCCTTTGTGTAGATAGGAGCCAGCCAATCACACCCACGCGGCCATCTGTCCTTGTCTAGTGCTGTCTACAGCGACACACGTCCGCATGTCTGCCCTTCCTAGGAACACAGGCGCACACAAGGGAGGCTTTTGTTTCTTGGGAGGGGATCAAGTGGGAGCAGCGGGTCTTCAGAACAATGGGAATTTCTGCTCAGCCAATGAGCCGGCTCCGGAGTTAACTACCTCTGAGTGCCCCATTAATCTACCAATTTTTGTAATCTCTGAGACATGGAATATTGTCAGCCACATCCACAGAGGTGGAACATGAATGCATGCACACAAGTGTGCCCTTTGTACATGTGTGCACACAGAAACATACATGGCCATACACAGGCAAACAAACAAAAAAATCTCAAAACCTTATGACAGGAAGGGAAAATTGATCCCATTACAAGTGTTCACCTTAAACATATACATAACTCTAGTCATTGACTTTTCTTGAAGGCAGGTCTCTGCCATCTTACAATGTCCATCCTACGAGTGCTTCTGGGAGTCCTGAAGGCTGGTCCCAGAATTCCACTGAGCAAGGAAACGTCCATTCTTCTTCTGATCCTCTTTTCTAGACTTTCTAAACTAGACATGGCCACATGTGACTGTCACACAAAGCAGCTGAACATGGCTGCCACTTCACCATCCTAAGGCTACCAGGTCTATGTCCCCTTTACAAGAAACCTTCTCATCTACTTTCTTTCTGTAGCATCCTGGCAGGAATCTAATGATCAGACATGGGCCAAAGGTCAAGTTCAAAGGGTTGACTAAAGCCTTCCTGTGGCCACTGAAGCTGTCTTCCTGAATGCAGGGGATCCTTAGTTTCTGTTTACCAGGCATGGCTTGTAGCAGGAGGCACCCTATAGCTTCCACACCTCAACTCATGATGAGTCCATGAGAGTGATTTACCAAATATGCCCAAGCACACAGTTGGTCAGTCAAGAAAGGGAAAACATTACACACATGCCCCATCTCTCTCTCTCTCTCTCTCCTCTCTCTCTCTCTCTCTCTCTCTCTCTCTCTCTCTCTCTCTCTCTCTCGTAAGCACACACACACACACACACACACACACACACACACACAGTTGGTCATCAAGAAAGGGAAAACATTACACACATGCTCTATCTATCTATCTCTCTATCTATCTATCTATCTCTGGTAAGCACACATACACACAGACAGAGACAGACTGACAGAAAGTCAAAGACAGAGACACGCATACACACACAGGATATTTCTTAACACTGAAATAGAATTGACATGTTTTTCCAGAACATCTGCAAATTAAAGAGGGGCATAAGAATCTGGAGAGAGTAAAGGAAGTTGGGAAAAGATTAGCTGTGTAGTTAAGATCATTTCTGTATTGTCAAGGGCTTCCTACTCAGCCCCTACTCGAGAGGACACTATGTGCCTGCTTGGTGTTGTATGGTAACTTTCTCTGAGTTAAAATATTCCATCCTGGAGAGACACTTCACAAGTCTCAGGAAGTACCAAAAACTGATGAGATGCACAAAGCCCTTTTCTCCTCAAGGTTATACAGGCAATAAGGACTACTAGGAAGGACAGATAGCAGCAGAGCTGCTGAGAGAAGCACAGACCAGTTGAACTGCCTGGAAGAGACTCTCTGACCTGTTGAGCTACCTAAAGCCTTCCAATAAACACCAGAGCTCTATCTTTCAAAAGGTATTCCCCATGCTGGAGGGCATGGGTGGGCTCAGGGATGCTGCTGCCTTTGAGTCATCCTGCCCCTGTGACAAACCTCTCACTTACCCCTTCAAGGAAAGCATATAAACTCACTGCTTCCTAGAACTTGCCTTTGGTATTATCATTGCTTTGATCTATCACTGGTTTCCTATCTAGGGTCAGTAGAAATTTGTCTGTGTCTCCCCAGGAAAAATGTCACACAATCCTTGGTAAAGAGCACTCAAAGGAGAAATCAGTTCTGTATTCCCAATGGTGCCTGGGCCAGTGCATGGAAACAGAGCTGCTAGGAAGGACCATGGGCTGCCTTGGTCTGCTTCCCACAGTCCAAAGTCCAAGGATGTGCAATCCAGACTCCCCGCCCCACTTCCTGCCAAAAGCCTTCAAATCATTCTCTCTGCAGCAATTGCTGGGTACTGTCAGGGACAAGGAACATGGCTCCACCTCCAGACACCAGCAAATCCAGACTTTATGTCATGGAGAAATGCTTTCAACTGAAATGCATCTGGGGGAAGCTGCAAACAGGAGAAGACAGATGAGAGGGGAAAATAAGGAGAACAATGGACAAGTAAGAAATAGCAAGCAACCCCACAGCCCATGAAGATCCTTGCTGGATCACCATGAAGATCCTTGCCGGGCTAGAGAGAGGTCTGCAAGATTCCAGACAAAGAAAAGAAGGAATATTTCAAAATAAAACTTTATGAAAGAACTCATGGCCATCCAAGAGGAAGCTTTTCACAAGTCTAAGTCCACAATGCAGGAAATGTGAATGAATCTGCAACGTGCCCACAGTCTAAACGAGTTCTCTCCAGGAGTGCCACGTGACAACCTACGAGGTCTTCTCCAATATGTATTTTTATTTAAACTTTAAATAAACATGTGGGTGGGGTTGAGTGTGGGAACGCAGTCTAGGTACACATGGTGTATGTGTACATGTGTGGCCGGAACTGGGAGGGGTCCCCTTCTACCCCTCTCCACCTTATTCCTTCTGGGGTGAAGTCTCTCCCTAAACCTGGAGCTAACATCATTTTCAGCTAGGTAGACAACAGGCAACCCCAAGAAATCCTCTTGTCTCCAACGCCCCATAGTGTTGGGGTCACAGATGTATATAGGACTACAACCTGGTTTGCTAGGCAGCTCCCAGGATCTGAACCCGGGCCCTCAAGCTTGGACAAAGCAGGCCGTCTCTCCAGCCCTTCAGCTAGATACTCTTGTGTCAGCCTTTGACCTGGCTGGCCTTTGGTCTCTATAATGCTTACCGCCTGCCTTCATCAAGAAGTACTGAGGGGAGAAAGTTGTGGCAGGTGGTCAAGAAGTGGACTGTGGCTAGCAGACCCAGACTCGTCAGGACTGTTAGCTACGGGTGCAGAGCAAAAGCAAAGAGAGCAAGCAACAGGACTGAACTCGGGTGCACTGGGACCCGCCCCTCCTCCACTGGGGAACTCACACCTTCGCCTGTAACAAATGGTAAGAAACCAGGTATATGTCTAAGGCCCATGTCCAACACCCATACCCTAGATCTGAAATTTATGCTGGTCAGTTTTCTGTGGGTATGAAAAATTACCTGAGAAAACCAAGGCTAGAAGAAGACGGAAAGATGGATCCTGGCTTATGGTTTAGGTTTTGTTCCATGGTCACCTTAGGTCTGTGGTACACAGCACAAAACAATGGAATCATGTAGTAGAGATACGTGTTCACCTCATGAGGAGGTGAAAAGGGGTCACACCCCAGTGACATCATTTTGTCCCACTAGGCTCCACATCCTGAGGGAACGACCATATTCCATTGTACCTCAGGCTTTTTGGGGACACTCAAAACCCAAACCATAAAAGTAGCCCAAATGTGTTTGTAGTTCTTTAAAAGATGACCTGCATTTGCACACATTTCCCGTGACTTGCCATCCCCACAAAAACCCTATCTTTAGAGAATGTGGGGGGTTCAGGGTGGGGGGGGCTGAACAGATCCACCACTGGTGTGCTCAGGAGTCATACCCAGGGTGCCTCTGCCAGCTTCCTCTTCAT
Organism: Micromys minutus; assembly: GCF_963924665.1. NCBI lineage: Eukaryota > Metazoa > Chordata > Mammalia > Rodentia > Muridae > Micromys > Micromys minutus. The sequence continues at coordinate 59,001,893 of NC_137979.1, forward strand.
GTCAGTCACTAGATCTCACGAATCTGTTGCTGTAGTTTGGAGCTTAAATGTCCCCCCAAAAGTGTGTCTCTCAGCCTAGAAGGTGTGTACGGGGACAGAGCTGGTGAGTGGGTGACAGCGGACCTTAGAAGACAGCTCCAGACAAAGAAGAAATGTGCCTCTCCTACTACCTCAGCTTCCCCAAACCCAGCCTTCAGTTGGTACTAATGCAAACCTGAGGGTAACTCCTTACAAGCCAACGGCCGTCAGCCCACAGAACACCCAAACCCAGGAAGAGCAGGACCATGGCTGGGCCCCGGAAATCCTCGAACCCCCACCTCCTAGTGAGGCTCTCTGTGGGGTTCAGAGCTTATCTGTGATTTCTCCATCTGTCATCGTGAGCTCTCTGAGATGTCAGGGAAGGGAATGAGGAAGTATCCTGAGAAAAAATTATCTGCTCGGTATTGAAAACAAAAGAGGCAGAGGGGGAAAGATGGTTCAGTGGTTAGCGTTTGTGTTGCTCTTACATAGGACCTTGGCTCCCATATTAGGTCAATCCCTCTCACCTGTAACTCTAGCTTTGGGGACATATTGTCCCCTTCTGGTCTCTGTGGGTACATGCACATGAGTATACACACACATACACAAATAAATAAATTAATGAAAAATTTAAATAATGAAACGAGGGGGAAAAAGAGTGAGGAGGAGGCGGGGAAATGGGTGAATTATCTGGGGAAAAATGGGCAGTTACCTCAGAACACCTCTCTTCCAGTGATCATAAAAGTGAAGAGAGAGAAGAGAAAGGAGAGGGACGTGGACCTCGGTCACAGGCATGACAACTGGACACACTCCTGACACCCCAACCACAGGGCAGTGAGAGACAGAAATGCTTCTGCCTTCTAGAAGGGAAAAAATGAAAAGGTCAAAACCTAGCAACTTACACGGAGGGCAGCTCAGAGCCCTCTGACTGTGGCCTGTGGGGAGTCACCTTCATGGTGGCCTGGTGCCTGTGACACCTCGGTGCCCTGTCAGGAATGCAAGATGGAGCTGAAAATGATTTCGAGAACACCCAGCTGTCAGGGCCAAATGCATCTGCAAGGAATCTCAAGGAACTCTCCCAAGACTGAGTTTTGTGGCTCTGAATGACATTTCGGAGAATCGGATTGCAAACCAGGGCTTGGGTGGAACTCTATTTTGGGAGTGAGAGCAGCTTCAGTGAAGTTGGATGCTGAGGACATTTTTCAAAGGGGCTTCTCAGGAAGCACTTTATGAACTTGGGTTCTCTCTGCTTGCGGGTTGTCACCAAAACCATAGAAGCACTTCAGACTGCAGAGAAAGTGCATCAGGGGTGCGGGTGGATGCTCCCCCTGCTCTGATCAACCCCCAGTGATGGAGCCCGGGTCATCCTTTAAACATTTCAGACAGGCCAGGCTCAAACCCTCCAGTGGCTTTAATAGAACTGTCAGCACAAAAACCAAAGTCTTACTGTGACCCGAGAAGGCTGATGGGGACATGGCTCTGATTGTTCCCTCTCTCCCTCTAAACCCCCCGCCCATCCAAACACCATTTGTCTCTTCAATAGTCACTTGGTCCAAGATGATGAATAGGCATGCAAGTGTTTAATTAAGATCACAGCCAGACCCCATGGCCACATGAACGCCTGCCCCTCAGCACCTTCCAGCCTAAACTCATTTCCTGGGCTATAGACTCAAAGGCCAGTGTCTTGGTTAGGGTTTCATTGCTGTGAAGAGACACCATAGCTAAGGCAAGTCTTCTAAAGGAAAACATTTAAGTAGGGGTGGCTTACAGTTTTAGAAGCTTAGTCCATTACCATCATGGTGGGAAGCAGGCAAGGTCCACACAGACATTGGGACAAATGTGGTACTAGAGAGGAGCTGAGTTCTACATCTTGATCCAAGGACAGCTAACGGAGACTGGCTTCTACACTGGGTGGAGATTACGCATAGGAGACCTCAAAGCCCACCTCCACAGTGATGTAATTAATCCAACAAGTAACAGTGCCACTCCCTATGGGCCAAGTGTTCAGACATGGGGAGGTCACACCTATTTCAAACCACCACACTCCACTGCCTGGTCCCCGTAAACATGTAGCCATAACATAATGCAAAGTGAATTTAGTCCAACTTCAAAAGTCTTCACTGTACATCGCAGTCTCAACAGCGTTTAAAAGTCCAGTATTCAAATTCTGTTCTGAGATCCATGGGAACAGAACATCGAAATTTAAAAAGTAGACCACATAGTTCCAACATACCATGGCATGGGATATACATTATTGTTCCAAAACACAGGGAAGGGAGCACAGTGAGGAAACACTGGACCCAAGCAAGACCAAAAACCAGCTGGGCAAACTGCAAACTCAGCATCTCCTTGTCGGACGTCAAAGTGCTCTTCAGACCTCCGACTCCTTTCAGCTCTGTTGACTGCACACACTTCTTCCTCTTGGGCTGGCTCTACTCCCTGATAACTGCCTTCTTTAGTAGGTATCCCATGGCTCTGGCATCTCTAACCTCTTGGGGTCTCCGAGGCAACCCGGGCGTCACTTTCATAGCTTCACACAATGGCATCTCTGGGCCTCCATGCTGGGCCACCCCTGACATGTTCCTAGCCTACGTGGTTTTCCTCATCCACAGAGGGAAATTCCATCCTTGACTCTAAAACCAGAGCCATGGAGCTGAAGCTGCCAAGTTCTGCTGCTTGCTGCGGCTAGAACAAGGCCCCTTGTTCAATTACACCTCCAGAGGCTTTCCCTTTCCAATGATCTCCTTCACCACTCAGCTAGACTGTTCTGGAACTCGCTCTGTAGACCAGGCTGGCCTAGAACTCAGAGGTCTGCATGCTTCTGTCTCCTGAGTGCTGGGATTAAAGGCATGTACCACAACGCCTGGATCTGAGCTTTTTAAGCATTTCTCTTCACTGTAGATCTTTATAAGCAGGCCAGTATGCCTCAAGATCTGGATTAAAGACATGCTGTTCAGGATCGAAAGCCTGTATCTTCCAGGCTCAAGGTCCGGATCAAAGGCATGTTGTCTTCCTCTCTCAAGATCCAGATCAGAGGTGTGACCTCCATTTCTGGTTTGTAGTTCATTCCAGATGTAGTCAAGTTGGCAACCAAGAAAAGCCATCACAACCCATCCCTTGTCAACTTGATACACAATCATATCTACTTATGAGATCATAATCTCCATTCATATCTCCAAGTGTCATAATAATGCCTATCATGACAAAACTCTCTAGTACAATGTGAAGGCATAGTAAGTTTAGAATAGGTGGCAATGTCCCTTTTCAACAGCCTTTTTACAGGATGGAAGCCTAGCTGGGTAGGATTTACCCTCCCCCAGGTCAGCACTCCCTTAATCACATTTAATATATCTAATCTGTTTATCTCCTTGAACACAGGATTTAGCTCCTTCACACCTCTTGGTGCCCTTTTAACCCTTAAACCATACTTTTTTTTTTTCCTTTCTCAGCTTACTACATTTGATCAAAATGCTCTTCTTAAGAGTGAACTGCAGGACAGAATCTATGTGAAGCTGCTTTGATATTTCCTTTCTCAATGTAATTAATCGAAATCTCTTCACTTTAACCTCAGGCAGACTCTTCAGACAAGGGCAAAAAGCAGTCACATTCTTCATTAAAATATCACAAGAATACTCTCTAGGCACTATACTAAAACTCTTCTCCTCTGAAACCTCTTGAGCCAGGTTCCCATGGTTTGAATCACCCTTAGTACCACTGTCTTCCAAGCTTCTACTGGAATGGCTCATTAAGCCCCACTTAAAACATTCCTTGATCCAAAGTCCCCAAATCCACATTCCTCCTAATAAGAGGATAGTCAGGCCTATCACCAACACCCCACTCCCAGTACCAACTCCTATCACTGCAGGTTTCACTGTAGTGAAGAGATACCAATGGCCAAGACAAATCTTATAAAGGAAAACGATTAATTGGGGCTGGCTGACAGTTTCAGAGGTTTAGTCCATTATCATCATGGTGGGCAGCATGGCAGCTTCCAAGCAGACATGGTGCTAGGGAAGGAGATGAGAACTCTACATCTTGATCCAAAGGCAGCAGAAGGAGACTCATTTCCACACTGGGTGAAGCTGGAGCATGGGAGACCTCAAAGCCTATCCCCACAGTGACACACTTCCTCCAACAAGGCCATAGCTCCTAATAGTGCCACTCCCTTTGGGCCAAGCATTCAAACACACAAGTCTACAGGGCCATATCTACTCAAGCCACCACACCAAGCACCAGATAAGACTCTGTAATGATGCAGACTTCCCAAAAATATAGCTCAATTGATAAGGTACCTTCCCTTGCATGCTCCTGAGCACTTCACAAAACCAGACATGGCAACCCATACTTTCAATCCCAAGTACTCAGAGGTAGAGGCTGGAAAATCAGAAGTTCCAGGTCATTCGTCAGCACCTACGCGATGGGATTGAAGGGTAGGCTAGGAGAAATGATAGGCAAAGAGAACAACTCAACAACTCCAGCAATCAGCTGTACTGGGGGGAATAGAGAAGTAATTAAAGCCAGGATCAAACACTGCAGAAGGACCCAGCAATAATTCAAACACACTTCCAGATGCCCGGAAGCGAATTCATATTTTTCATTCTAGGGAGCATCGGCTTTTCCAACAACTGCAGAGCCAGCCTCCTCACACTGCAATAAACAACTGCTTAAGTGGAATTTAATGACCTGGGACAGACAGCTCTGAGCCAGAAGAGAGCTGTAGAAACAAAGGTGTATGATTCCTCACCGGGCCTGGCATATGGCCTTGTCGCCAATAAAAGAACCAAGGAAAATTTAGTGGGTTGGGGTGAAATGTGCCTTGGTTATGGGACATGTGTGCACCTCAGAGGAGAAAGAGACAATACATCCAACCCATTGGCTATCTTCATAAGCTGGGGTACTGCTCCCACTGTGAGGAGATTCTAAGGAACTCAGGGAGTAAGATGCTGACCAGAGAAAAGTCAAGCTGAAACTGAGCTGGCTTTTGCAAACAAGTCCATTCCTAAGCGTACCTCCTAAGTTCCATGCATCCAGTCATGCATGCAAAGCTTTACCGGGAGCACCGGCATGGCTGGCTTTCCCCTCCCTTCTATCCACTACTGAGAGAAGACTTACCATGGCAGGTGGCTGCTTGCCATCCCTCAATCCTCTTGGCTATCAGATGACAAAATTATAGCAATTTAAAGCTCTTCCAAGACCTCGTTTTCAATACAAGAATCAGATAATATCTCATTCCAGGACAGAAAACAAGTGTCCCTATGAGCCAAGCAGAAGGGTATGTTTTATGCAAAGAGAAGAATTGAAAGAAGCAGAAACAAAACCCCCAAAGCAGACTGGTTCTGTGCTGGCTGGTTTCGTGTGGGAAGCGGGAGCCTCAACTGAGAAGACGCTTACATCAGACTGAGCTGTGGGCAAATCTGTGGGGCATTTTGTTGATTGAGGGTTGATGTGGGGGGAGTTAGCCCACTTTGGGCGGTTCCAGCACTATGCTGGTGGTCCCAAGCAAGCTGAAAAACTGTGGTGATCAAACCAGTTAAGTAGCACTCCTCCATGGAGTGCATCAGCTCCTACCTTGAATTCCTGCCCTGACTTTCCTGGGAGATGGAATAAAGTGGCTTTGGGTCATGGTGTTTTATTAGAGCAATGGAAGTCCTAATAAAGACAGTATCTTCCAAATTACTTTTCTTGACAGGAAGGCAGAAAAATGGCCCATCATGAAGGGAAATCAGGGTAAGAAGTTTGAGGCAGGAACTGAAGCACAGACCACAGAAGAATGCTGCCTACTGTCTTACTCAGACTGCTTTCATATACACCCTAGGATACCTGCCCAAGGGTGTCACCCTTCACGGTGGACTAGGCCCTCCAAGATCAGTCACTAACCAAGAAAATACCCCCATAGGATTGTCTACAGACCAACCTGATGGAGGCATTTCCTCAATTGAAAATTCCTCTTCCCAGAAGTCAGTGTTTGCTTCAAGATGACAGAAACTAACTAACTAGGACAGTGCATGTATGTGTATATGTGTGCATGTGTGTGTGTACATGTGTCTCTCTGTGTGTGCCTGTGCTTGTATGCATGTGTGTGTGTGTGTGTGCATGTGTGTGTAAGGTCAAAGGTAAAAGGAACTTTCTTTCCTCTCTTTCTAGTCCCTCTCCCATTCCTCCTCAGAAAGGGGGTCAGCCTCAAAGGAGTGAGTCCCTGTGGGTCCAGCTTAGTTGATTCTGTGGGTTTTTCTGTGGTGTCCTTGACCCCTATACTCTCCCCATGTTGTCCTTGACCCCTATACTCTCCCCATGTCTAGGACAGCCCATCCTGATGCCCGGCTGTGGGTTTCTGCATCTGTTTCCATCCGCTGCTGGTGACAATTGTGTCTAGGAGCACAGCAGAATATCACTGGGCGTCCTTTCCTTTTCCCCCATTTCTGTTTGATCCTGCTGTTTGGGCACAGAGGTTTGGTCTAGAACAGTGGCCTCATAAAACTGAGAAACCAACCTGAGTGCCTGGGCCAGAGAGACAGGAGCAAGCCTTCCCTCCAGATCCTTACAACCTGACACACAAGCCTAGTGGTTTCCTCTCCGGTGTCGGCATCTGCCATCCACTCTGTTGGACAATGGGAACAGAGTGAACAAAGATGCCAGCGCTCAGCAGAATTTTAAAAAGAGAAAGAAAAAAACAAAAAAGACAAGGGCTCATGCGGTTTAGTTCAGACTTGAGCTTCCAAGCACGCCACCAACTGATAGATCCTAAGTCCTGCCAAGCAGAATTCTCTTTGTTGTTGCTTGGTTTGTTTTTCCAGACAGGGTTTCTTTGGGTAGCCTTGGCTGTCCTGGAACTCTGTAGACCAGGTTGGCCTCGAACTCACAGAGATCAACCTGCCTCTGCCTCCCGAGTGCTTGGGATTAAAGGTGTGCACTTCAGCCACCCTGCTGCCATGCAGAATTCTTAAAAGACTTCCACCAGCTCCTTTAGTCTGCCCCTCACCATGACACAGGGCATACCTTTCTAAGAGCTGCTTCACCAGCCTGGGACCAGGGGCAGAAAGTAGGGTAGCGGGTGGGGGAGGGGCTAGAGCCAACCTGAAGCCTGCTTATTTGAAAGCAAAATAAACTCCTCACGATGGATGCAGACGACTGAGCTTTGCTTTTTCCGTTCTTGAGAAGCTGACTCTCACCGCCTGTGGCAGCAGACAAATTCAGTCCATACAGAACTCTTGGCAGAGCAGAACCTAATGAAAGCAGAAGCTTGGAGCCCCACATGAGCCCCTAGACTTCTCAACCCTCCTCCTCCCTGGTAAAGTGCCCATGAGCACAATTTTCTCTATATAAACGCTCCTAGAAATGTTGGGTGAATTCCATCGTCTGTGAGTCATCTAATTGTGAAGTTAATAATGGGGGGGGGGGGTTGAAACTACAATCTTATTTTGAACCGACCACGCTTTGGACAACAGCTGTATCTAGAGCTTTCCTGCTCGCTGCTCTTGGGATACTCATTACGTAGCCCTGGAGTCTGCCCCGGAGAGTGGAAGATGTTTGAAAGAGACGCCTGTGTCTCAATCTATCAGACTGTTTTAACGATGGACCCCAGATAATTGGGAATTCTCCCGGGAACCTCACTCTGGGAGAATGAGAGGGTGCCAGCAGTGAGGGAATGTGTCTCTCAGAAAGAGATTTCACACAGTTCTAAGGACCAATCACAGGTTGAGACTGAAGCCCAACAAATGGTGGGTCAGTGGTGGGCAGAGCCACATTATGACCAGGACTGCTTTGATGTGCAGATCTCTGGCCCTCTATTTAAACTTTAACGTCACTAGCCACAGGTCCTCGGCTCAACAATGCAGCTAATTATGAGTTTCATAATAGACACTGGCACTTAGACCTAAACAAAGAGTGTTTGGTTACCCCATAGTGTTCACACCATTATTGCCTAGTGGGCGTGTCTTGCCAGGCCAGCCACTAGCTCAGAGTTTGCCAGTGAAATACCAATAGCTAAAGTGAGGGTTTGCTGTCTCTCTAGTGTAGCCATACTAAATAAATCTTCTTTCCCTGCTTTGCCCTATTAATTTTTTTTTTAATTGTCTTATTGAGGGTCAGTGGCCAGACCCATCTTGGGGCACATACTATGACACTCCTGAGTTTGATAACAGCATCATACCTACCCCTGACAGCTCCAAAGAGCAAAAGGAAGCCAGCAGGAGCCACAGAAACCGGACACATGGAAATGCCCATTGGAAAAGCCCACGGACAGGGCATGCCCTAAGATTTTTCTCTCTTCTAGTCCTAACAGCGGAGTGGAGGCTACTCTTGTGAAGTAAAGGTTTAAATGAGAAGATGGTGCTGGAAAACAACGCTCTCTCACAGGAACTCACTCTGTGCAGAGACCCCATCTCTTATAAATCCCACCACCCCAATTCTGCCACCGTGGGGTCCAAGTTTCATGAACTTGGGGGAGGTTTACACTTTTATCGTATCCAAACCACAGCAGCCTACATTCCAAGTGGAACGCTTCCAGGGGCCCCAGGCTCCTTGGTCCAGGAGAGTATGGTCATATGTATTCATAAATAAGTTGTTCTTTTTGTTTTGTTTTTGTTTGTTTCTTTCTTTCTTTACTCCAAGAGGGGTGACTGTGTGCTTTGGAATTAGAGACTCTTTTTGCTCCTGACCTCATTGGATACTAAGAACCTGGGCTTAGGTGACTAAGAGACTAAAAGAGTTTGTTAACAAGTTAAATGTCCTTATGACCCAGCATTATAGTTTGAGAGAGATCACAGTTCCCATCATGGAATTCCGAATAAAAATGCTTCACACAGCTGATAGCTCTTGGGTTCCCACCATTGAGTTGGAACCAGGGTTTCTTGAAACATCAGCAAGTCTGAGGCACTCTCTGACAAGGACATCACTGGTATTCAACAGAACCAGGGTAACCACATATGCTTGGGCGTGTAGTGGTGTGGATGGCAGACTCTGGGGTCTGCCTTACGGTTTCTGAGCTTCAGTCCATTGTCATCATGGCAGGAAGCATGGCGGTGTGCAGGCTGACATGGTGTTGGAGACAGAGCTGAGAGTTCTACATCTTGATCTGAGGGTAGCTGGAAGGAAACTCTCTTCCAAACTGGACAAAGCTTGAACACAGGAACTCAAACCATAGGACTATCACCACAATGATGTATTTAATCCAATAATGCCACACCCACTCCAACAAGGCCACACCCACTCCAACAAGGCCACATCTACTCCAACAAGGCCATACCTCCCAATAGCATGGCTTCTCAGGGCCCAAGCATATTTAAATCACCACAGTACCTTAGACAAAAAAAGTGGAAAGCAACCAAAGGATGACAGTTGGGGTTGCTCTCTGACTTTCTTATGTGTTTGTGTGCACATGCACACATATGTGTGCTCGCACACAGAGTGTGAGAGAGAGAGAGGTACTAAGAAGAAGGGGGGCAGGGGAGTCATCCCATACACAGTCTAAATGAGAAAGAAGTAAATAGTTACTTTTGAGTGTCTAGACAAACCAGAACATTCTTGGAAGACTTTAAAAATCTATGTCATCAGCTAGCATGTCCTTTCAACTCGAAGCTTCTCAAATACTAAAATTCACATTTTAAGCTGGAAGTAGCATTCCTAAATAGGGGAGAGAAACAGAGACAGCAGGACCTGTCCCTCTGCCTTTTCCAGTGGTGCCCTATGGTGGTGGGGGTGGTGGCGGGAGATATGTCTTGGAGTCCTTAGAAACCATGGGTTTAATCTGTGATATTCTGTAAAGACCTAATCTAATCGGTTTAAAGAAAACATCGTGTTTAGAAAATAAAACGCATGTCTGGGTTTAATGCATGGCACTGAGGAGTCCCCTGCGGGGAGCGGGGGGCAAGTATTTGTCTCCCTCAATGTACTGCCGACATGAGGTAGAGAGGGCTACATAATCTGGCAATGGTTTAAAAAAAAAAAAAAGTCTTGTTCTCCTGGTCAAGAAGTAAAATCAAAACTGGCCTTTCTGTAACCCTCTTCCTTCAGCATGTCAAACCAGCCATGGGGCTGCCTAGCAGCAAGCTAGATGGGAAGCCAGGGGGCAGCTCCTTAGGTCTCAGACAGTCGTTTTCAATTACATTCTGTTGTGTTTCCTGTGCCCTGGCCTCGAAAAGCCTTTCATCCACCAGCAGGAGCCTCGGGGCTGCTTAATCTAGTCGGCAGCAAAGGAGGGTTCTGGAGATGTTTTGGTCGGATAACAAGAACCCTCAGATGCAGGGCAGTCACAGGTACACAGCGCAAAGGCCACGCAATAAAGAACCTTTGTGGTGACTGTTGGAATGTAAGACCATGCCGAAGAGAGAAATTTGAGAGGGTGGAGCTTTATTCCCACTGGAGACCAACAAGGGAGGAATGCAAACAGTAGGCCACTTAGGTGGTTAATGACTCTAGTCAAGTAGGGCTGCATGCTGTGCAGTGTCACCAAGGCACTGGGAAGGGTGACTTCAAAGCTAGGCTCCACCTCCATAACAAATCTGCATATTCAGGCTCCTTGCTGATATCCAGTGAATGGCAGGGCTGAGGCTAGGATACGTTTAATTAGCACTGTAAGCTTCTGCTCTGCAGAGCCAGCTCCAAGCAAAGGCCTGGAGGAGACTTTACCCAGATTGAATTTCCCAGAAAGAGGGGAAGGACTCCAGGGTGGCATCTACCCCTGTGGATCTCCATTTGGACGGAGAAGAAAACATCTCCAGAGGGCATTTCCAGTTACCAGCATCACCAAGTGTTGTGGCACCACAGGGCCAGCAAAACGTCCCCACTGCAGCCCCCGGAGTCCAAAAGGGTCCTCCAAGGAGCTGCCAGTGCTCAGAAGTGAGAGAGAGGCTGGGGGACTTCATATCCACCACAGGAAGAAGGGGAGAGAGGCAGATCACTGAGACCAAGAGGGGTGCGGAACAGAAAGAAGGGGGGATCAAAGAAGTGAGGGAGGTCAAGAGGGGTGAAAAAAAAATGAGGCAAGATGAGACAAAAATGGAAAGGAGTAAGAGAAGATGAGCCCAAGGAGTGCTGGTGGACCTCACAGGAAAGGTTACAGTTACCATGACAACACCTTGCTGAAAGGCAAGAATAGAGGAAGGAACCAATGTCCCCAGCGGCTGCACCTGCTGCTGCAGCTACATGCTCACCTGGAAGACTGCACAGGAAAATCCGGTAGTCAGCTTTCTACTCCCACACCCCAAGATCAATGCCAGAACCCACCTTGGTTCATCTGTCCCCCCAAACTGTAATGTTCCCTGAGCCCTTCTCCTGTGTGCTCCGGAGACACCGGATATTTGGTGGCCATGGGTTACCAAACACTACCATTCCCAAGACGTCCATGGCAGGTTTGTGGCTAGGGCATCTCGGAGCATAAAGTGATTCAACCCTGACTCTCTTGCTCCTCAGAGGAAACTCCCTGTCCTGACCATCCTTTCTTCTCCTTCTGTCTCCTGGACAGAGGAAAGAGGAAGCTGAACAAAGTTCGCCTGTACCCTAGTGAACTATGCATTTCCATTACAACCGCTAGCCTCCAGCTCTTCACACACACAGACATGTAAATGGTTTTATGATGCATTTTACCTAATCTGTATATTTATGCCTCTTCGTCCTTGGTGGGGATTGGCTTCTATGCAAAGAAGTCAACCTTCTGTTGATCTTGAGTGTGGAGATTCTATCCCTAAGTGACTCATTTCTCAGAGCTCAAAAGCACTGCCGACACCCATGTGCACAGCGACTGAAAATCCACGTCCAAACCCAGAGTTCTCCATGGTTTCCCATGTGAGCAGCTTAGACCAGAGCAATCTCACGGGGCAAGCTTCCCAGGATCTCTCCCAATCTTTATTATTGTCCAAACAAACAAACAGCTAATACTTATTGAGGGCCTACAATAAAATAGGCTTTACTCTACAAATCTCATATGCATTAACTTAATCAATTTCCCCAGAAACTCCAAGGCCAAGCAGCTAAAGGATCAAGTCATAACCCTATCCCAGCATGCCTAAACCTATGACCTAGTCTCTGACCCCTTCCAGCTTGATACCATCTGTGCATCATGAATGAGCTTGGTGGTGTTTCAAATATGTGTCTGATTATGTACCAAAACCCTACAGTGAACAGCACATTTGTAACCTTCTAACTATGGGGCAGGAACAACTCCTTTTAACTCCACCATTTAACATCATACTAGAAGGCTTAGCCATTGAAATAAAGAAAAGAAGGAAGGAAGGAAGGGGAAGGGAAGGAAGGGAAGAAGGAAGGAAGAAAGGAGAAGAAAAGGAAAGGGAAGGAAAAGGAAGGAAAGGAAAGAAACTATACTTCACAAACATGACACAGAAAATCCCCAATAATATAACAATATTTTTCTTACAAGTAACATGAGCATACCAGATTTTAGGATTCATAAAAGTCAGTTCTGTTTCTACGCACTAGCAATAAACAATTGAAGTTTAAAACATATTGCTATTTATTTGACATTAGGGGTGAAAAGATATAAAGCTGACCACATGTGTAGCTTTCAGATGTAAAAACAAAAACAAACAAGAAAACCCACAAAAGGACTCAGAGGAAGGGTGAATTAACGGACAGTTATACACAGGATTCATAAATGAAAGACTCAATGTGCTAATATCTCTAAGTTAGTTAAGGAATTCAATGGAATCCAAACCACTGTCAGGATTTTTTTTAGATATTGGCAAAGTGGTGCTAAATTTGTGTGTGACGGCAAAGGACATGGTACAGACATGATCATTTTGAGACAGGTCATCAAAAAATATTATTAAGTTCCAATCACACAGAGAGAGGGAATTTGGAGAGAATATGGACACACAAATTAGTCAGAACAAAGAATCCAAAAGCAGACCTACATGATACAAACATGGCCAATCATAGTTCACAAGAGCACGAGTGCACACAATCAATCAATCAATAGTGAAACACAATCAATCAATCAATAGTGAAAAAAGGGTTGGAATATTTGGTGCTGGAGAAGCTGAGTATCTATATGAAAAAAATTTTTTTCACCCAACACTATTTTAGAAAGCAATTGAATTGGCTGGAGAGATATCTTGGTGAAAAAAGAGTGCACACTGCCCTTCTAGAGGACCAAGTTCAGGTCCCAGCACCCACACCAAATAGCTCACAGAACCTGTAACTCTAGCTGTAAGGAACCTAATGCCCTCTTCTGGCCTGCAGCACACCTGTACACATACATACATGCATGCATACATACATACATACATACATACATACATACATACTCACATATATACATATCATTAAAAATAATATAACTCTTTAACCAAAAAGGTATAGCTCAAGATGGAGCATAAACTGTGTTGGTTTCTTTTCTATTGCTGTGACAGAATCCTCTCACAAAGGTGACCTAAGGGGAAAGATGGTGTATTTCAGGTCACCATTGCAAATTGCAATCTATCAGGGTACAGAAGGCAAGAAAAGCATCAAGAGCTTAAAGCATGTGGCCACGATGGGTGCTTGGTCAGAGAACAGAGCAATGGATGCTTGCATTCAGGTGCTCAGCTCACTCATTCTACTCAGACAGTACAGGATCCCCTGCCTAGGGAATGGTGTCCACTGTGGGAGGTGTTCCCACCTCTAATAATGCAGTTAAGACAACCCCTACAGACATACCCAAAGGCCAACCTCATCTAGTCAAACCCTCATTGAAACTTTTCCCGGGTGATTCCAACCATCATATAGACCTAAATGTAGAATGCAAAACTTTTAGAAGAAAATATAGGGGGAAATCTTCATGACAAAGGATTGTTAGATATGACTCCATACAGATAATTGGGGAAAACTGGTAAGTCGGACTTGATCAGAATTAACAGCTTCCTTCCACACCAAAGAATTGATCAGACAATAAAAAGGTAACCTAGAAACTGGGATTAAAAAAAAAAAAAAAAAGAAAGCCACAGATCTGCCAACAGGATTCATCCATGATGCCGATAAAGAGGTCTGGAGACTCGGCAACAGGAACACAAACACTTATGTTTGTTTTTGGACCAAGGATCTTGACACCAAAGATGCACAGGAGCACAAGAAGAAATGCCGAACAGCACAAAGGATCTCACAAATTGAAACCACAAGAGACCACTAGGAAAGCTAAGATGTAAAGGGCGAAATGAAAAGTTTTCATTGCCACGGCCCAGGCAGGACTCACGGCAAGAGGGAGTCTGGTGGGACTGTTTGGAGGGATCCTGCAAAGGCCTAACATCCACACACCACATAACTCCTCAATTCTTCTCCAAAAGTGGAAGCTTGATACACACAAGGCTGTGTGTAAATGTTTATAGCAATATCACTCACAACCACCCAAAACTGGGGACCAAGGCAGATGTCTTCCAGCTGCAGGATGGAGAAAGAACATGTGGCATATCCACATAATGCAGAATATTACTAAGCCATAAAAAAGGAGGGACTCTTACTACTCATGAAGTGCTCTCAAATGCACAGTGCCACATGACGGAAGGCTGCGTGATTCCAAACGGCATTCTGGGAGGAGCAAAACCACCGAAGCAAGGGTTAAAGCAAAGGTAATTTGGGAAGGTGTTAGGACAGTCTTCTACCCAGTTGTGGAGTAGTTACAAAACTCTGTGCATTTTCTATAAGTCAGGGAACTATAGGCAAGAAGCACATAACTGTTTATATATTTTAAATTAAAATAAGTTTCAAAACAGTCATACTATGTATCCCTGCCTGGCCTTGAACTTGTTATCTAAACTAGGCTGACTTCAAACTCACAGAGATCCACCAGCCTCTGCCTCCCAAGTGCTGGGATTAAAAGTAAACATTTCCAGAGCTAAGATTTAAAATGCATTTTATGAATCTTATAAATACCTCTTATCTCCCAGACAACTGCATAGTCTTAAAATGGCCATGAAGCTTGAAATCTGACCTTTATAATCTTAATGGTTTTTGTTTTGTTTTGTTTGTTTTATGACCAAGGTATACCTCCAACCTTATCAGAGATGACCCAGACCATGGTGTATGGCTTCCGGCTAAAGCTAACTGAATGAGTATCAATAGATATCTCAGTGAGGACAGGGCCTCAGTCCACAGGGGGATGGATGGGATGGGGAAGCAGGCACTGGTGAATGTGGATTCTGACTATGTGTTGAAGTCTGAGGAAACTCAGACTTGCCCCAGAGCCCAGAGACTAAACCACCAACCAAGAGTACACATGGGGGGACCCATGGCTCCAGCTGCATATGTAGCAGAGGATGGCCTTATCAGGCATCAATGAGAGGAAAGGTCCTTGGTCCTGTGAAGGCTCAAAGCCTCAGTGTAGGGAGATGCTTGGGCAGGGAGGAGGGAGGGAGTGGGGGAGTGGGTGGGTAGGTGGGGGAGCACTCTCATAGAGGCATGGGCAGGGGTGGGGATGGGATAGAGGAATTCCAGAAGGGAATCCGGGGAAGTGGTTAACAATGAAATATAAGTAAAGAAAATATCCAAAAACAAACAAAAACTGAAAAACCTTTGGGGGTGTTTACATAGACCAATGGTCCCATTTGTTTTCCAGGGACGCCTGAGTCTCCTGGAGGGCAGAGGTCCCATGTAAACGGCTACAGAATCTTCCTCACCGGAAAGAATGTACCTCATCATTACTAAGGCGGACAGGAGCAAACCTTGACAAGGCCCACCGTGGTACTATGAACCCAGCAAGTGAGCCTGGCCTCCTGGAGAGGAGAACAGAGATTCCCAGAGCCATGTCAGTTGTAAGGGAACATCCTACTCTCTCCCCCTTTTCCTCCATGACACCTGCCTTCCCTCCTCACTCAGGATAGGTACCAGGGATGCTGAGGCTTGCTCTGTTTCAGAATCATTGCTAAGTCCCTGAAGATACAGCTCCAACGTGCTCCGGCCCTACCAAATCATGGTTCTTTGAAACACCTGATTTAGGTTTGGATATGAGGGGTTGACAAGGGGAGGTATTCAAAGAGGCACAGAGAGCACGGTGCCAGGGTGACAGCCACCACTGCAGCTCCGGCTGCTCACATCACCGACGCCACTACCAATCCCCTTCCCTCAAAGCAGGGCTGCACCCACGTCACCGGTGACAGTGCTGAGTTCAAACCCCGGTGCTGTGCCTTCCCTCAGCCCCGTCCACCTCCCAGACTGGAAACAGCATCAATTTCCTCCCGGTCTTACAGGATCAAAAGAAGCTTCTGGTTTGTACCCAGGCAAGAAAATAATAATGGGAGGAGGAAAAAGAATCCCAGCTAAGGGTAAACACGTAGGAAAACAAACAAAAAAACAAACCCTAAGAATTCTACAGGCTCAGAGTCTGGGGCTGCAGCTCGGGGCGCAGCGCTGTTTTAGCTGCATTAGGACTAGAGTTTGACCACCCCCCTTCCCCAGCATAGAAGAAAAAGGATGAAAAAAAAAAGTCCTAAATACTTAAACCAAAGTGCTACCCTATATTTTATAAGTTTAAAAAGCTGAAAAGAGAAAAACAAGCAGTAGCTAAAAGCCAAGCTAAAATAATACAGGAATCCACGCGGTTGGCTGTTTCTGGGAGCAGCCCCTCTAAATCTCTGAGTAATAAAAGCCCGGCAGGAATATCCTGACCCGGCTGGTGGGATTCTGGCCGCTTCTCGGTTGTTTCCCTAGCGCACATTAAAAACACATTACCCTGTTTAATAGACTTATGAGCTGAAATGAATGTGTCAGGTTCTTATAAATATGAAGAAGCCTGCTAACCAAGCAAATGTTAAATTTTGCATAAGGAGACAGTACCCTAACTCCTCTGTAGCACTTCATGAATACCTCAAGCAGAGCTGCAGGCAGAGGCTCCCAAGCTCTGGTGAATTAAAAGGGATTTCATTCTATTACTGTCATAATTAGACTCCCCAGGCTCCCTCTCCTGTCCTGTCCTGTGCTGTGCTGTCCTGTCCCCCCCCCCCCCGCACTTGTAAGCCTAGACATGGGGTTGAGCAGAGGGGGTGATGTATGTGGCAGGCGGAATGGTGCCCCAGCCAGGATACAGGTCTCCCTGGAACCTCCCAGTGTGGCATTACTTGGAAACTCTATGTGTGTTGCTGAGTGAACACAGACAAAGGGCAAAACAGTACAGTCACAAGGAAACCAACGCACGACATTCACTCTGAGGAAGCGATGAGTTTAGTTTATTGGACTTATCTATGGAGTACAAATGGGTGAGGGGTTATGACCAGAGCAAGGGGGACCCCAAGGTAGCCTCCCCAGAAAGTGTCCTCCAACCATTTCAAGATGGCTCCCCCAGAGTTGCACTCCCCTTTAGTGAACCTTGCCCAAACTATATAATCTGCCAAGTCTTCAGACCGGAGGCCATATACAATTGGGATAGGATCGTATAGAAACAGCTGGGAGGGCCCTAATGGGTGGATCCTTTAAGATTCTTTGACTGTAGTTCTAGGCCCTGATGCCAGCTAGGTCTGGGTTGGCTGGTGTTGGAGAGTGCTGTTCTCCCAGCAAGTCAGACAGCATCCTCCTCAGAGCAGGTGCACCTGCTTCAGGCCCGGGGACTGTTGACGATCAGACCTGCTCAGAGGAGTAGGGAGGGTGGAGAGGCCATGACTCCTTGTCATGTGGAACTCCTTGTAGCTGATGTCCTCTTGTGGGAAGATGCTTTAAACACCGGTGCGATGGTTCATCTTCTTGTCACCTTAATGGCATTTGGATTCACCATGGAGACACACGTGGCATGCCTCTGATGACATTTCTACATTGGGATAACTGAGTGGGGAAAGCCCACCCTAAATGTGGGCGGCACCAGGCTGGGAGCTGGAGTCACAGACTGGGATGCAAGGAGAAAAGCAACCCAAGCCCCAGGCCTCTCCCTCCCACACCCTCTCTGTTCCCTGAGTGACTGAGGACTTGATGTGACCACCTACTCCATGCCTCTGCAGCTATGACTTTCTTACCATGACACACAGTACCCTCAAACTGTGAGTCAAAATAAGTCTTCCTCTGAGTTGCTTTTCTTAGTTACCTTTCTGTAGCAATGACAAAAGGAACTCACACAGATAGGTCAATTTGGGAATCCCTCCCCACTGCCCAGAATCCTAACACCACATATCCTGGGATGAAATCTACCTGGCGACAGTTTACGTGGTCATTAAGACTGAACCCTAATCCCACAGGTCCCAAGAAGGAACCAGGGCAGTGTTGTGTAGCAGTTTCCTGTAAGGTTAAACCCTTCCCTCTAGGAGGGAAATATCTTAAGACATAGAGTGTACAGAAACATGAAACAATGGGGTATTTTAGGACTGGATGCTTACAAGAAGATAAAACAGAAGAATCTTCTACTGGGAAGTGAAACACTCTACCCTGCAGGGAAGCTCCTTCAGTCAGGAAGTAAGCAACTCAAAGTAGCTCCAGGAAGACCCTGAAACCAACCAGAATCACTAGCTTCCCAAACGTATAGAAGCAGAAAGACTGCTGAATATTCCCAGTAGCCGGGAAGAACTGGTTGAGCTGCCACCAGCAAAGGACACTGCCACTTACTGTGGCACAGGCTGTGCAGTGAGCTCCAAGTTCCCAGCTCTTGTGATCTGTCACCCATGTTGGGGTGGGATTGCTGATGATTCACTTCTGCTCCTATAAACCCTAGGAAAGATCACTGTTTCACCGAGTTGGTCTTTGGTGGTACCTGTAACTTTGGTCTGTTGTCAGTGCCCTATCTGGGGTGAGTAGACATTTGTTATCGCTCCAGGAATACTGTCACATGACAGACATTCACAGGAGAAGTCAGCCAAGCCAAGGTCAGGCCTCTGAAGAAGCTACCCTGCCCCTAGACACTTTTAAGTCCTGGGTAGGTCTTCCCTCTGCATCACAAGCCAATGTGCTTTATCAGGGCAGCTCAGGCGGGTTCATGGAGATGCTACCACATTGCCTTTTGGCTGGGCCACAAGAAAAGTGTTCCCAGACCACTGCTGACCTCAGAGAGAAAAAGAAAGGAAGGCAAGGAAGCAGGCCAAGTGCTATGAGCTCAATACCCCCCAGAAGCCGAACTAGCTTTGAAAGTGTATCATCCAACATCCATAAGCAAGGATACGCAACCGCCCCACCTGGCTGCATAGAGCCCACTTCAAGAAAGTGCATCTGGTTATTCATGTACTTTGTTTAACACCCACGGTGATAAAGAGCTCTTGGCTAACACATCCCCTTCCCCACCATCCTCCTCCTCACCATCCTCAAGACCACTACCACCACCGCCACCTTAGCTCTTTGTTTTTCAGCCTTCTGCACACACAAAAGAAGTCATTCCACATTTTATTTTGTTTCCTTTCTTTTCCTCATAGCACATCTTAGTATCCACCATGCCTTGTTCCCACCCACCCTTTTTGTTTGTTTGTTTGTTTGTTTGTTTCTCCAGACAGGATTTCTCAGTGTAGCCCTGGCTGTCATGGAACTCACTCTATAGAGCAGGCTGGCACTGAACTCAGGATCTGCCTCCCTCTGCCTATCAAGCCCAGGTATTAAGACATGCTCACCACGGCCCAGCACTCCCTCCCTTTTAATGAAGTCTGGGTTACAGGCCAGAAGGGATGAAAGGGGGAAAACACTCTCTAAAGAGGATGACAATTCCAAGTTGTTGATGGGAAACATGGAAGCATAGATTGCAAGCCTTTAGACCCATTGCAGTCACAGAGAATCGAAAGTGTGGCAAAAAGTCACCGCCCCCTGCCTTCCAAAAACATGTACGTAGGGTCACACGACAAAACCAAAGGGATAGGGAGTGAAGAGGTTGAGAGAAGTGGGAGGAAGCTAAAACAGAGTCAGGGTGAGTAACCAGAGTGTTTGACCTATATACATGAACTTGTCATGAAATTCAATGTAACGGACACAAGTACACAAAACTTCTGCGTATTAAGAACCATTTGATGCTCGTATACAGACCCCAGATACATATATAAATACAGACGTACACGCATGCATACATGCGACTACTCACACGTGTCAAAAACTGTTCTCTGCCAAATCCTGGATGACAGCAGAACACTAGAACTAACCTAAATTAAAGAAATCGTTCTAGTCTGAGCTAAAATCGAACACTAGAATTAATCATGCAAGGTCAGTAACAAGAACAAGATGATCTAAGAGTGCCCCATACGTAACACAACCTGATCAAATTCAAAGTCAGGAATTCAGAACAACGTTCCAAGAATGGCCACAGCATGACACAGCAATCCTCAAAGGACACACAAGAACTGGAACTGGCACTTTCATCCCTGGTAGGGGGATTAAACTACAAGTGATTTGGGGTTGCAAGTAAAACCACCCTTTCTTTTTAACCCTTGTCATGACATTTGAATTGGAAGAAAAAAAAATGGTGGGCTGTTGGGTAGATGGGCAGTTGGAAGATGGAAAGAGAGAAAGAAAGATGGGAGTGAGAGGTGGAGGAGGAGGAGGAAGAGGGGGGGGAGAGAGAGGGAGAGAGAGAGAGAGAGAGAGAGAGAGAGAGAGAGAGAGAGAGAGAAACAGAATGACATGGTTGTAAAGTCTTGGCCTCATAACATCCCCCAAATATTCTCAACTTTGAGAATAGCTGATGCTATGTGTTAGGCAGAGACAGCCATCGATGGCAAAGTGTCTAATAAATGCTGTCCCCAGCTTGGCTTCTGCAGCCACCCAGGGCAGCTGAACTTCCCTCCTAAGGCATGGTTTCTCTGGCTTTTCCCCCTGCTGAACCGATTAAAGGACACGATAGCGGAGCCGTGGTTATTTTTTTTTAAGGCTGATGCTTGTCACTAAATGCCCATTAAGCTGGCCTCCTTGCTCTAGTTACAACAAGCAAGCAAAAGGACGAATCCAGATGGCACAGTGTCCCTTCAGGCTTGGTCTGCAGGAGGTCAGTCAGCAAATGAGCATTATCAGGTTTGAGGGGCCCCAGACAGACGCCTGACACCCACAGGTGCACCCAGGTGAGCAGAGACACCCGAGAGCAAACGATCTTCGAGAGCCGCATCCGGATAGGAAGAGTTAGCAGCAGTCACAAGGATTGCTTGGCAACCTAGTAACAGGCTGTGCCTGGTGTTCAGCTGTAGGGGAGAGGACCACAGCCCCCTCTACACAACCCCACCACTGAACACTGGGGTGTCAGAGAAGAACCAGAAATTACCCAAAGCTCCCCGAGAAAGGCCCACAGAGTGGCTAGAGAGATTGCCCAGCCTATAAAGTGTCTGCCTTGCAACCGTGAGGTTCTGAGTTCAATCCCCAGAACCTACAGAAAAAAGCTGGACAATGGTAATGGTAGGTGTGTGCAATCCCAATTTGGGGAGATAGAGAGAGGGCCAGATTCTAGGGTTCGTTTTGCCCAGCCTGCCTAGTCAACTTGGTAAGTTTCAGATTACTTAATGGCTCACCCTCTGGTCTCAAAACCAACCAAGAAGTATATAGTTCTGAGGTATGATGGCAAAGGTTGTCCTCTGGCTTCCACAACTCATGCAGAATGTGCGTGCATGCGTGCACTGCCAGTTGTTACCTTGTTTTATTGACAGCTACCACTACAAACCACCTCTAAACCCCAAACACTTTTAGCTTAAAGGACAAGGAAGTAGAGCCAGGCCAACCCTATACCCACTCTGAGTTAGGCATCCTCACAAGGCCACACAGAAGACTGTGAGTGAGAATCCACAGAGAGACCTGAGTACCTGTGTTGTCAGGACTTGGCCCTTGACTACAGTCCTGTGAGAGAAGAGAAGCAAAGCCTCAGTCAGCATAGGCTGAGCATGAGTGAGATGTGTCACAGGAGGCAGCGGGCAGCTATGAGGTCTGACCTGCTCTAGCTTGAGGTTCCATTAGAAGGATTTTATTTCCGGCTTATGTTTCAGCTGCAAAGTTGTGGAAGGCAGGGAGGATGAAGCCGAGAGAAGGCAGCCGAGGTTTTTTTCTAGTTAATGTGTTCTGGTTAATGTGTTCGCGTGAACGTGAACAAAGACCACTGAGCCCGGGCTCACAGGGCAGAATCCAGGCATAGCCTGAACCCCTCTGAGATTTAAGAAGTGTTAGCTGATTCCTTTGGAGAGACCCTTCCCACTAAGGCATCAGAAAAGATGCCGCTGTAGTCTTTAAAGTTTCCCGGCTCCATGCAGACCAGGCAGGAGACGGATGTACGCAGTACTTCTCCAGATGAATCACACAAACAAAGAGGGCACCGGGTGCTCATCAGGGATGGATAAGATGGCGCATCTACAACAGCCCATCCAATTCAGAGTGGCCCCCGTCCATTCACCAAGTTGGAAAGGCAACAAAACTGCTGGGACTGCTTGGAGATAAGCTAGAGCTCGCATGAACCAATCAGAGAAGAACACGGGCAGAGGCCACCATGAGCAATGAGGTGAGCAGGCTGGAAGCTCAGAGTGTCTGGCATTCCCTTCTCTCCTACCCCCAGCCCCAGGTCTGGACCCTCTGGCCCAGCTCAGCAGCAGCAGCAGAAAGCTTGCCTGAAAGAAGCCCAATGCTACCTATCCGGATGGAAAGCTCCCTCTCGGGGAAGAGCAGTGCGCTGGGGTCCTTGGGATCAGACTTCTTCATCAATGTGGGGTCCAGGTTCAGCGCCAGGGCTGTGTGGGGGTCTTCTGAAACACCCTGAAACAAGAAGGAGAGGTGTCATTACAGCCTTCCCATGTCCTTGGGACCCACCCTCAGGGACCACAGATG
Organism: Micromys minutus; assembly: GCF_963924665.1. Taxonomy (NCBI): domain Eukaryota; kingdom Metazoa; phylum Chordata; class Mammalia; order Rodentia; family Muridae; genus Micromys; species Micromys minutus. The sequence continues at coordinate 59,024,576 of NC_137979.1, forward strand.
TCTGGGCAAAGAACCCATGTCCTGCTAAGAGTACCAGGGCTGAGTAGCTGAAGTGACCCAGCTCTCACAGGTGGGACTGTCAGGAAGATGACAAGCTTCGGGGAAACGTGGCTTCACAGGTTGTCACTGATCTCCCAACTGGCAACTCCTCCACACCCAGTCTGTCACTGGCAGAATGGGCTTAGATCCTGACCTATGAGAGTAAACCTATGGGCCAGTCATCCATCCATCCATCCCACGTGTAGCTGCCTTCCTGGTCACTGTGACACAACACCAGACAGGCAAATGTTGCTGATGATGTCCGATGACTCAGTCTTTGAGGATGGAGAGAGCATGGCAGAGCGACACGGTTCACCTCCCAGCAGCCAGGAAGCAAAGAAAGGACAGCAGCCCGTACGTATCCACCTTTCTTTTTCCTCCACTTATTACACCTGGTCCCTGAGCTGAGAAGATGGTCCTGCCCGCATACAGAACGGATCTTCCCACCCCAGCTCATCTTCTCTCAAAAACTGCCCTCTAGACGCCTCAACACATAAGCCTCACCAATGTACTAGGTTACTGTGAAGCCAGTCAATGGAGAAGTCCAAGCACTGCAAGGTGCACCATTGTCAACAAGACACACAGGTACCTCTCACTAAGCCACAGTGCTCGACTCCTGGCATGCAAAAGTGATGGGTTCTGTCCTCTGAAAGTCGTCAAGACTCTCCGGACACCTAAAGCTTCCTCACACTCTATAGCTATGAAGTCTTGGGAAATCAAAATGTAAGGCACATGCTCCCGCTATACAAAAGCACAGAGTAAGGATTTCAAGTCCAAAAATGGAGGGGTGGGAGAACAGTTGAAGCAGACCGGACCACACAGCAGGGAAAACGTTAGACCCTGCCGCTCAACACCTAGTGTCCAGGGAGCACGGTGACCTAATGTGACAAGTCGTCTGCCCCCACCATGCTGTCTTTCTCTTGAACTTAGCCCCACTTACTGTTTTGCCTTCCCTCTGAAGCTGGAGCACTGCCCGTATTCCCGACATTCCCAACATCCTACAGACTTTGTGCAGCTCAGGCTTCAGGCTCACAGATTCCCACACATCAGCTTCTCGGGGGTGGGGGGTCCGCACGGTCGGTCCATCATCTATAGGCTGGTCTTGCATTCTGTGTGCCTGCTCAGCCAACATTATATGGCTAGTTTCCGAAGTGGGCTACCACGTTAATTACCCAGACCAGCTTTGGCCATAGCTAAAAGTGGCCTGTATGTACCTGAGAGAATCTGAGAAAATGATTCCCTTGATGGCCCTGTGTCAGCGGGAAACCCTGGTGCTCACTATTGGCAACGGACTTGTCCTGTGGGGCGTTCTGTGAGCGGGGCCGGGCTGTCTTGGCGCAAAGCCTTTGGCATCTCTTTAATATAACTAATCTCTTTGCAAACGCTGCCCTTCTTGCCCACAACTTACTCCTGCTCTAGTTAGACCTCCCTTCTTCACATCCTTCTGCTCTGCTTTTCTGCGTGTGATCCTCACGATAAACTTGGCTAAAAGCTGCAAACAACAACTACCCCGTGCCCACCTGAATGTTTTGTTGTCTGGGAACATTTTCTGCCAAGTTAATTATTCATTATTTTCTCCCTCCCCCTCCCCCTCCCCCCTCTCTCTGTGCAGAGGCCAGAGGCATCAGATACCCAGGGAACTGGAGATACAGGTATTTGTGCGTGGGTGCTGAGAACCAAACTCGGGCCCTCTTCAAGAGTAGTGTGTGTGTTCTTCACCTCTGAGCCCCATCTATTCATTTGAATTTAGCCTCCCACAAAGTTTTAGGACAGAGGTGAGATGTAGACAAATGTCTTTGCTGGGTTATACTATGAAGACTCCAACTCCCCAGCAGAGACAGGATGAGCCCATTCTTTGCTGTCTTGAGTTCCTTGTGGAACTCTGGTCTCCCGAGCATCCAGGAGCATCACCCACTAAGCTCCGCCTACAGCTTCTAGGGCATCCACAGCCCACATCTCTAAATGCTTCCAAATTGTTCCCACACGCCAGCGCCAAAGGCTTGAGAGATGTATAATCAGGGTTAGTCACACCAGTCTTCAAGCATTTGTTACTTCTGTGTGGCCATAACCAAGACCCCTGACAGAAGACCCGAGGAGGAAGAATTCATTGGTCTCCCAGTCTCTGAGGCTTCAGTCCACCACAGAGCGGAGGGCGTGGCGGCAGACAGAGGTTCACAAAATGGCCGTCCCAGGGGCCATGAAAGGTAAACAAACTAGGACTTTTCTTGGGGAATTTTCTTTAATGGACACACACACACACACACACACACACCTTTTCGTTTTCTTATGGCCATGATGATCAAGGACAAAAAAAAAAAAAAAAGAAAAGAAAAGAAAAAGAAAACTTAAAGATTCAGATATTTTACTTGATCCTTTCTTTCCCAATTAAATATTAATCATAAACACTTCCAGGTGTCTCCCACCTTTTGTTTGTTTGTTTGTTTGTTTATGTAGCTCTGGTGTCTTTGTTCTTTGTCCCTCAAACTGTCCACGGAGCCCCATCTATCTTGTTTGAAAAGTGGGGAAAGCCCCCATTCCTGCTTGGCCAGCCCCACAGAGTCCTCGGCTTCTGTGCTGAATCCTGGACACCCCCTACCCCCGTCACACTGAGTGGCATCTGGCTCTTGGCATCATGGTCAAGGCTGGCACCACAGATGGGCAGAATCCTGGGTGGAGGAGAGGCTGAGTGAGCCAGTCCACACTTCTGCAGAAGGCCCCACTCCACCCCTCTCGGGTGACAGCTGGTGTCTGTGTGATGAGCCGTGGGCCAGGGAGTCTCGGCTCTTTGTTTGTTTATATGCTTTAATTATTCCTAATTCTCCATCTCCCGCTGATATCTGACAGATCACCACCATAGTAAGAGACACGCGAAAGGGTGACGGCTGTCTTCTCCCGACGAAGAAATGGGAGGTAGATAGAGGTGGGGGGAATAACTTCATTACAGGGGTTGGGGGGCACTGCCTTCACGTGCACCAAGCTTAGGCTGCTCATCCGGCTGAAGCCCCTCAGTCAGGCACAACCTGGAGTCAGTCCCGACTGGTTTAGAACAGTGGTAGTTAACAGGGTGATTTAGTCCCTTGTCCCCAGGCCTCAGAACACAGTGAAATAAGCAACTTCAGCTGTTCCAGTAGGCGTGGGTGGCTCTTCTGGTGTTCCTCAATACGCTACCGTGTAGCGGACAGCCTCAGAACAAATGACAAGAAATGACAACATCCCTAATGTGGAGAAGCCCTGCTTTTGAAAGATTCAAGCTGCCTGAGACCTTACAGCTCTCTGAGTGATTACAAATTAACGCTAGGAACTCTGAGCTCTTGTGATTACCAAGAAAAGAATTCTGTCACTTTGTCTAGGATGACTGCTGTTTGCCTGCCCTCACGACTCAATACATTTTTAATTAAGCATCAGCTGTCCTACTAGCAATGAGGCTGTTTGAGATACAAAAGAGCCAATCCCCATATCTGCACGAACTGCCCCTTATCCTTTGAGAGACTAATCAATGACCGATTGAACAATTGCAGACCCCGACGGTGACGGTGCTTGGAAGGCAGGGATGGGGAGGGTGGCTCAGTGGATAAGGTGCTTACTGTGCTGAGTTTGGATCCCAAACATCCATGAGAGCCAGGCATGTTGCTGGTGCCTGGGACCTAGCTCTGGGGAGAATGCCTGGAGCCCATTGGTCAACCAGCTCAGGGAGTCCCAGCTTCAGTGATGAGTCCCTGTTTGAGAAGGTGAGGCAGAGAATAATGGAGAAAGCCATAAGGCATCAGCCTCTGGCCTCCACACACATACGTGTACACGTATGTTTTCACCCACACATAGATCCACATGTGTCACATAAAAAGCAAGTAAATGCATCAACGCATGGAGACAACCTCGTCATAGCCAATGGTTACAGCCACATTTGCTCCTGGCTTTGTGCTGGGTATGTTCAGTGATTTACATAAGGTTCGCCATTATTAAACAGGGAGGTGTGTGTTTTCCTTGGGGTTACTGTGAAGACTGGCGTCTGTGAAGATGGCATTAAAGAAAAGGAAAACAAATCATGGCTATCCTTTAGGCCTGAGACCCCTCAACTACTCCATCACCCCTAATGCCAGTGGCTGTTTTGCTTCACATCCACAGTTTAGGAGGCAGGGGGATGTAGAAAGATCCCACCCCAACTGTGATCACTCAGAAGCTGCCCTTTAGGGCCAGAAAGATGGCTTAGAAGGTATAAGCCTGAAGACCTGATTGTGACCCCCAGGCTCCACAGTAGGAGAGAAACTCCTGAAACTTCCTCCATGTATTTCCCTTTGCAGGTGCATCCCTGTGGGGTGTGTGTGTGTGTGTGTGTGTGTGTGTCTGTCTGTCTGTCTGTCTGTCTCTCTCTCTCTCTCTCTCACCCACACATGCACATACACACACACACACACACACACAGAGAGAGAGAGAGAGAGAGAGAGAGAGAGAAAATCAAGTAAACATTTTTAATTAAACTGAGCCCTGGCCCCCAATGTCATTAATCTTATTTTACATGCATGTACCTGCATGTATCTATGTGTGCCACAAGAGTGCTGGCTCCCACAGAGGTCGGAAAAGGACACAGGCTCTCCTGGAGATGGAGTTATGGATAACTGTGAGCCACTAGGTGCTACTGGGAACTGAACCCAGGTCCTTCACAAGAGCAACAGGTGTTCTTAAGCACAGAACCATCTCTCTAGCTCCAGCCAGAGATATCTCATCTGTGTCCATGCCAACCTGCCCCCACCCCCACCCCCAGACCACATGCTTGGTCACACATTTACCCTTCAGAAGGCTGAGGCTTTATCTGTACTGTAGCATACTGACCAAAGCTCAGATATGCCTGTCAATATGGCGGGCGGGGGGTGGGGGATGAATGAGATGCTGGCTTAGGTTAAATGACATCAGCTGGACACACACAGTGGCGAGCACCAGAGACGCGCTCTGGCTTAAGGTGGCTCTTGACATGGGATGGCAGCACTGTAGTTCTGGGGAAGCCCTGTCTCACTGCACATCCTGTGTCCAGGTAGATGGTGACAGAGATGGACACAAATGCCTTCTGTAAACACAGTCTCAGCCTGTGCAGGAGGACATCAGGAGCGGAGGTCTTTCCCGTGCTGTGGTAACTTCTCTTCCAGGACTAGCAAACCCTAACCTCCAGTGGCTTCCCCTTCACACTCCCTCATTGAAACCTGGTAGCCCCACACAATGGGCAAAGGGGCAAATATCTCTCCAGGACACACGTGTGACCCGTGCCAGCTGTTCCTGACTTTCTGCCTCAGCCTAGCTGAGTGACTCACCTCCCTTGCTGTCCCCACCATAAGGGCTTTAGACAGCCCGGGCTTGCTATATCACCTAACAGCTTCCAAATGGCGATGTGAAAAAGATACAAGCTCCTTCCCAAACTGCGACGTGTTCCACTTCCTTCTCAGCCACCCGCCTGCAGCCTCTTGCCCTGCCCTTCCTCCCCCACTTCTACCCACGACCCTTAACCCAGCTCTATGCTGAGAGCCGAGAGTGGGCTGCTGGGGGTGCGAGACAACAGCCATCTGAGGCTCCAGAACTGAGCACCTCCACGCTTGTGCAGTAGAGTTACAGTTCTTACTGGTGGCATTATTCCCTTTACCATGCCTGGTTTGAGGCCAGTGTCTGGCCCACAATGCACAAGATGGTTCCCACCCACTCCTGCAAAGAGGCAGGAGCTGAAAAGAATAGCATTTTTTTTTTCAGAAGGAATACAGAGGAAGTAGAAAGAAGAGGAAGGAGAAGAAGGTGGAACGGAGAGGCAGACTGGGGGGGTGGGGGGGGGAGAGTGATTCTGCGTGTGCCTCGCACGGATACGGGATGCACTCAGAAAACTAAAGGCCGATTTTCTGTTCATTGTGGCTGGCTGTTCCCAGGTGAGGAAGGAACCACCCACAGACTCACACCCAAAATAAGTCAATATGGCTAGAGAGCCAGCTCCGTGGATAAAGAGCTTGGTGGGTAAGCCTGACCACCTGGGTTTGGATCTCAGTGCCCAAGGAAACGTACAGGCGCAGCAGTGCGCACATCTGAAGTCGCTGCGCTGCTATAGGAAGATGGGAGCCAAGACTCTCCTGGCGCTCCCAGGACTGATAGCCAGGTCTGGGCAGTGATGGATAAGATGTCTTACACAAGAGAGATAGGTAAGGTATGCACACATGTACATCCACACATACCAGGCACACCAGAGAGCATTATGGGAGGGCCAAATCACCCACAGGCAGTAGCATCTCTTTGCTCCTTTCTCACTTGCTGCCGGTATTCCCAGCATTCCTTGCTGCCAGCATTCCCAGCATTCCCAGCGTTCTGCACCTTCCCCTCTCAGGTGTTGTTTTATCCACGGGCAGAAGATAAAACAGCAAACTAATTGCAAAGGACAGCTACATGAATGGCCGTGGGTACCAGACCCCCAAAGCCCTGCGTCCTGCAAACTCACTGTAGACCGACATCAGGCACATCTGCCTTGGGTCCCTTCGCTGTGCTTCATGCCACCTGTACTCTTCTTTTCCCTGCGGGGACACCTCCAAGTTACCAACAACCGAATCTATGTTGGCGAAGCTCTGACGCTAGCGGTCCATGGGATTTACCCTTTCCAGTTCCACATACACCGGCCATCATGCTCACGGGGTTCAGAGTGGGGCCTCTCCCTAACTTTTCCTGGGTATTAGACTCTGTGGGCTGTGGGCTGTGAGCCTCCCAGTCCCCTGGAGATTATTTCGTGGGGTCTGTGAAAAAGCTCAGAACTCTCTGGGAGGAGTCGGGGAATTGACTAGTGTCCCCCCTGGCAGACGTTACACCAGGGGAGATGGGAGCAGAGCCCTGAAGGAGCTCTGTCCTCAGGGACCCAGGCAAGGATGAGGAAGCGCCCACGCCCACGGGGACCACCTACCTTGAGCTTAGTTCCCTTCATGCCCCGCCCCTACGCCCCACCCCTACCTCCCGGCATCCCCACTTAACCCAGACACACAGGGTGGCATTGAATAATGGATGCTGCTTTTATGACTGAGAGATCGCCATAAAACGACACTGATAACACAATCTTAAATTATTTCACATAATGGAAAAAATTAAATGTCGCCCTGGATCGCCAGCTAGAATATGAATGAGGCTTACATAATAAATGACTTTCTCTCGAAGGGAGCCCAGCACGGCCTTCTGCCCAGGACCTGATTGACTCAGGATGAGAACTGGCCATCCTCAAAGCAAATGGGGACACAGAGCGGAAGGCGCGGGGCTTGTGTCCTGCCTCAGGCCCTATGATTGCTATATTAATGTGCCCCTTACCTCAGTTTACCTAGACACTGTGGGCCATAGAGATGAACGTGGCAATGATGTGTAAAATACAACCCTTTCAACTTGTCCAGAGCACAAGGTTAACTCAGCCTTGCTCCCTCGCTCTTACGGCAACCATGATCACTGCATCCAGTGAGCAGTCAGCAAGGAAGGCTTAACGTTCCGAGTTCTTCTGACCTTCTGGGAGGCCTTCCTGGATGAACCCCAGCTATGGGTTCAGTGTGTTCCTTCTGTCTTCCCCTGATATCTATATGGTTCAGCTGTGTTGACCGAAATGAAAACTTTCCATGTTCTCTGGTCCTCTCAGAACAAGAGCCTTTCACACGGGGCACTATAGTTCCCAGAGTGCGGCTTTCAGGAGCCACACACACAACAGAGAAGGAAGATGTGGGTACACAGGGGAGAAGTGAGTGGGACCAGTCAGAGAGGGAAAGGGGTGTGTGTGGCTTACATGATCTTTGGGCTCTCTGGATGGTCACAAAGAAAAGGACTCCTCCTCCCCATTTCCATCCTGGGGAGTCGTGAGCAGTCATCGGTATAAGGCCTGAACCTCATGAGGACATACAGCCTGGAACTCTCAACCTGAAAGGGCCAGCTCCACTCCCCTCCCTGGCAGACAGACGGTGCCTGTCCCCTGCTCAGGTGATCTCTTCCCACCAGGATGATCCCCAAAGCCATCTCCCACCTGGCGGATGACCTGGGGCTTCAGGTTCCAGAGAGAAGCCACCCGTTACCCGACTTCTGGCTATGCCCAAGTCATGCCAATGTGCGATTGCTAACTTCTGCAGGACAAAGCCTTCTCCGGTTTCAGATACCAATCAACTGCCATTCATAATCAAGCCTATTTAATCACAGCAAGCCGATTTCAAAACCTGGCAGTGCTCTACAAAGGTGCAGCCCTGGGGAGGCATTCTAGGTGACTCTTTCCTTTGACTCCAGAGGGCTGGGTGTCCTGCTGGTGTGGGTGACAGGGAGGAAGCTCAGTGTGGAAGCTTTTCCTGATCGGTACGCTCTTTCTTTTGGTTCAAAATGTGGCTTTTCTTAAGACAACAGAGGTGCAAAGGAATGCAAGGACTGACGTCCAGTGGAGTGATCTGCTTTCTGTTCTGCCCTGGTGTCACAGATGTCTTGATGGCTCTCATCCTTGATACCATTAATTGTACCTCTGTAAGCCCCTCTGAGCCCTTCTGAGCCCTTTCTGGCCCTTCTTAGGCAAGTTCTTCCTGGCCTATTTAACAAGAAGACCACAGTTCCCTAACCCCCCACCGCCCCCCCCAAAAGCATGAGCTTCAGGTATCTGTTGCTAAGGCAACAACTCCCAACCTTTAAACAGCCATCAATTAATCACTGCTGCTCTGCAGACCACTGGGCTCTGATACGGGTATACCGGGCCTCATTCGTGTTTCTAGTCATCTGTTGGCTCACCCAGAGGTAGATATGGTCTGGATGACACACAGGTCTGCAGGCTGATGCCCAGGACTGTCTATCTACCATCTGTGGGGCTGTTTATTCTCCACGAGGATGGGGAGGCTCCCACATGAAGTAGTTGTCAACTATCTGCTTGAATAAAATTTCCTACGGTCCCATGAACCAAACCAAGCCAGTAGCATCCTGCCTACAGAAGGAAGACCAGATCCACGGTGCTCCTTATAGGGAACACCTGCAGAGCCATTAGGGAGGAGGGGTCTGCAGCACCTTTGCCACCCATGACATACATATGCACAAGCATAGGGAATGAATAAGCCATTCGATGTGAGAACCTGGCCCCCAAATCCCTATGGACCTAGACTATAGATAACTACTCCAGTTTAAAGCTACAAGCCCAGTCTCTTCCACCTAAAACAAGAAATGTCCTCAGAGGTCTGCAAACTCCAGATTTTTTTTTTCTTTTTTTACTTCATATTTCATTACAGTGCTGTTCTGAGAAATGCCACCCCACTGCTGAATTTGGGGGGCCTCATTTGCATGTGCATGTCTGGGTGAATGGGTCACACAGTTCTGCATCTGTGGAGGAAAGATGGGACCAGCACAAAGGTCATTTCCATAAACAGATTCTATCTGAGACCAGAGGGAGTCATTTGCTCTACACGGCCCCAAGAGAAAGGACAGGAGGCTCCACGGGGTTCTAGAACTTCACTGGGTAAGCTGACTCCAATCAGCACCATCATGGTATCGAGCTGTTGGGATCCCAGGGAGTTGATCGTAGAAACCAGTGTCACTGGCTTAGCAGTGGAAAAAACCCACAGTGTTAGATTTCGTTTCATTGATTTTTCACTGTCCCTTTTGTTTCATTTTATGACAGTTGAAGAGCCAAAACATGAGCCCAACTCATACCTAGTTTTACACTTGTGTATATAATAAATACACACACACACACATACTTATACCGACCTTGGGATGTATTCATTTTATTTGATGCCCAAACATATTAATCAAAGAGGGAAAACACTGACCAACAGCTTGGAACAATGGGTCTCCTGCTTCCTGCCACTCAAAATACAGCATTTCCTACCATTGACTAACATATTAATACTGAGGCTATACGTATGAACACTGCTGTGGTCCAGTCATGGGCTTGCTACGCTCTAGAATAACCTGTTGAAACTATCACTCTCTGAGGCTTTCCCTGAACCTGTGTGTGTGCACGAAGACTCCCAATGACACATTCTCTCCTTACACAAGAGTTCTTGGGGTTCCCTGTTTCCTAGGCTGCTCTGAGAGAAAAGATTCAGTAGATAGATACATATAAGAAACTCTATGCATGAGCAGGCAATAACTCCAGAAAACCTCAGAGCAAAGAACTCAGGTTCGGTTTAATCGTGTATCACTTAGCCATGTAAAAACCTATCATTAGTCAGCACATAAGGCTAAGGGAGTGGTGTTCTGAGCAATTTCATTCCAGGCTCAATGCTCACAAATACTCAGAAAAAAAAAAAAAAAAAAAAAGAACCACTCTCTCTCCATGCACCAGAAGGGGAAAGGCGGCAAGCAAAAGTCTGTGTTTACCTGGTGTGAAGATAACTTGGTCGAATCTGTCAGACATATTTGTATGTATAACCCTTCTAGGTACACTATCTGGAGATGAGGAAAACCATGAAGGTAATTACTCTACACAGAAATGAGCCCCCGCTTAAAGCAACAAAGATAGAAATAGATAAACCACCCATTTCACAGCACGGAAGACGAGAAGGGTAAAGTCCAGGATACCACCCATCTCTATAGGTCTGACATTCACTGATGACATCCCTGGACACCAGAAACTAAGGAGAGCTGTCCTTGCCAGCCCCAGCTGATCACAGGCCACAGCAGATGACTGCTCAGATCAGACCCCTCTTCTCAACTGGATGCCATGCCTGGAGGTGCTAGGGTAGAGGAGAGGGATATGACTAGAAAGAAACAGGCTCGGCATGGATCCATGGATAAAGAGTTAGTGTGAGAAGGCTAGGCTGACTCCATGACAGGTTTCAAATTGGCAATTCAAGAGACCAGTCTTAAAGCTCCAAAACCTGAGCAAGTCCAGGCAAGTTCAGACCTCAGAAACTGCCCTGTCACCTGGCCAAAGGCAAGGATAATGGGTCAGCAGGAGTTTCCAGACTTCCTCAGCAACAGTTTCCAGACTTCCCTAGCAACGGTTCACACAGACACACACACACACACACACACACACACACACACACACACACAATGATTCTGGAATGTCCCTAGAAACCCAAGATTAAGATAAGATAGAGGTCACCTACCCATCCCCGGATTTCCCCTAATGTACTTTAAATCAGTTCTGTGAACTCACTTCAGGGTCTCTCCATCTTTGTAGATGGTCTACCACAGCATGCTGGACCTCTGCAGAATAAAACACGCTTACTATTTGAGTCTGGAGTGTCATTCTTCAACCCTTACAAGCGGGGATGGATGCACGCTTCCTCACATGCTTTCTCTTATATTGTCTGAGACCGACAGTGAAGTAACTGGATCAGTGGACTAGCCATATCTGCACATAGAACATTTACAAAGGCACTTACATTAAGATTGGGTTAGAGGGTAGGAGAGATGGATGAGCAGGCAAAGGCATTTATCATCTCCCTGATGACCTGAGTTCAATCACCAAGATCCACATGGCAGAAGGAGTGAACCATTTCTCATAAGTTGTTCTGTAGTGGGCTCGGGATCTTTTTATTTTATATTAGCATGTATTAATGAATCACAATGCATTTTATTTTGACATTGTCATACATGTTTTTAATGAATCTATTCACTTCCTATTGTCCTTCCACTCCCATTGATCCCCTTTCCTTCAGGGGTTTGCTTTTGCTTGGGATTTATTTTTTTTCTTTCAGCATGAGGTCTAGAACTAATTATGAAGCCCAGGCTGGCCTGAAATTTTACACTCCTGCCTCAGTGAATAGGCGAGATTTGAAGTCAAGTCTTCTGCCTCAAAATATCATCATTCATCCATTGCAGACTGAGACACACGGCTTCATAGAAGGAGCTATCCACCAGGGAAATCAGCTCGAACCAAGCCATCCGGAGAAGATGGACCATTCGGGGGGGTAGGGGGGAAGGGACAGGCAGCAGGAAACCTTGGCAGTTTGGTACTACGGAAAGAAACTGTGAGTGGCAGAGACTATTTCAAAGGGAAGGCTGGGGCTTTGAAAAACATATCTGATTTCTTTTTAACAGGATAGGGCTTTATCTGTGGCATCTCCCTGCTTGGAGCGAAGTTAATTATTCAGCTTATCTGAGCTTGATGAGGACTTGGCAGCTGACAGGGCACTGAAGCAGCTTGCTTTTAAGGCAATATTTTTCTGCTCCCCGCCGTGGGGATGTGGGGACTGACATCTTCTCTCTCTCCTCTTTTTTTTTATGCCTAAATTCCAAAACACAGCATCCAGTGGAGACAATGCAGAACACTGACTCCTGGGCAGCAAGTTTCCAGAAATCCAGTACTTTGGAGAAGCCCATTTCTCATCCTTGTGGCTGGGAAGTCCAGGCGTGGCTGCCTTAGACCCCTGCTCATAGCCTCCTGAGCTGAAATCAAACCTGGGGCGAAGGTGGGGGCCTCCCCATCAGAGATTCAAAGCCTTCTTTCAAGATATTGGCTGTTGGATGAAATCAGTGCCTTACAGAAGGATGGAAATCTCTGTCCTCTTGCTCGCTACCAGGTGGCCACTGTTCCTAAGCCCCAAAGTGACCACTCTTGGATTCTGGCCTTGTGGCCACCTCCATGGGCAAGTCACAGCTCGTTCAAAGTGAGCAGACACGGTATGTCCCTCTTCCAATTTCTTAGCCCTCAAAAAGCAGCAAGTCTCTAGTCTGAGGGTTTGTCTGTGGGGTCATGTTAACTTAAGGGTGATGTGGACACACAGTCTGGTCATCTTGTGGGAGTAAATCATAAAATAAAATTGGCAACTCTGAGCTATGTGAGAACTTCATCCACAGTGGTGCCTGTCACATCAAACACTTCCCTGGGGCCTTCTACTGCTGAGGTTTCTGGGGTTGTGTGTCTCATTGGTTATGTGCTAGATTCAAAGCAATGTTATAAGAAAGCATGGTGCCCAACCAAGTCCTGTGGCACACCCTTTCAACCAGAACTCTAGCCTCACAGGTCAAGTAATTACCATGTCTCTTCCCACATCGGGAAATACTTGCAAGACAGAATGCTCTAGAAAATTTGAGGCAGAGGCTCCTGAGGTGTGTGGAAGACTCTGGATCTCTCCACTCTATATGGAATGGCTCCCCTCAAGGATCGGGAACCTTTGTAGAAGAGGGTACAGAAAGATTTTGAGAATCAGAGGTGACAGATGACTCCAAGGACACAACAGTGCCCATACACATATAAACTCACAGCGATGATGGCAGCACACGCAAGACTGACACGAGCTCCAGGTAGAAGAAACCCCAGCATGGAGAAGGGGAATGGACACAGAGTGTCCCCTCACCAAGAAGCCACATGCAGCTGCTGGGACAGAAAAAGTCAGTTTCCTCACTGGAGCAAAACTGAGGACATCAGTCACATTTCAGAGCAGGTCCTGTGTTCAGGAGCAGCCGCCCAATACAAATTGAACTCTAGGCGCACATGACTAGAGGGAGCATGACTGTTAGTTTGTGTTTAAGGGTTTTGTTATTGTCTGGTTTGGTTTACAAAAGGTGTTTGTTTGTCTGTTGTGAGACAGGGTCTCACTATCTAGCTGTGTCTGGGATGAAACTCACTCCATACACCACGCTGGCCTCGAACTAATAGAGATTCACCTGCCTCTGCCTACCTAGTGCTGGGATCAAAGGTGTGTACCACCACGCCTAGCAAAAGTCTTGGATTTTTATTTTTTAAAGAAAGAGGAACAACATGAAGTTGGGTGGGAGTGGGTAAATTTGGAAGGAATTAGGGGGAGAGAAAAACAATTAAGACTCTTATATGAAATTACCAAAAACTAAGAAAGAAAATGTTTTTAAAAGACAAAACATAACAATATGGAGAGCCTAAAAATGAATAAATGAATAAAAAAAAACAAATAAATATGTAAGTCTAGGCACATCCATATTCCCCGCTATACCAACACAGGCTTATACTTTTTTAGGAATAAGTAAGTCCAGGAAGGCAGAAGCTTCTAAGACCCACACAAATCCAAAGGTCTAGGGTGTGATACCCCTTCAGGGTGCATACACATTTTCTGTGTGTGATACAAGTCCAGAGACAATCTAAACCTCTCTCAGAATAAGTGAGCCAAGTCCTCCCAAGGCTGAACTTTTGGTGTCCCCTCGATAAGGATAATGCTGAGTGACAAGGGGTAGTTTCCAAGTGCAAACTTGGAGATTAGTTTGATGGGAACAAATTAGCTTCGAGTCATAAGTGCAGGGCTAATAGGGCTATTTGTGGTTCCTCAAAGAGACATTTAGCACAAGATCCACACTCCAATGGGCCTCGACTCCCATTAGCCACCTCACAGCTGAGAACTAATAACCCCCAGTGGGGTAGAGGATTTAAATGAAGCAATAAAATCTTTCTCAGATGCTAAGAAAACAGGCCGAAAACTTTGTATTGTTGACAATATCAATTAGATAACCATCCTTTTTTTTTTTTTTTTTTTTTTTTTTTTTTGAAGTGAAAAAGAAATTAAAGTTTGGGACCTAAGAGCAACAGTAGGGTTAACATGGTGTGCAAGAGGAAGTTAACTATCAATAAGAGTTAATAAGTTAACTATCAATACTGGGGTGACAGTAAGGATGGGAGGAAGTTCAAGAAGAAGGAGGGGGAAAGAGGGGAGAGGAGGAGAATAGGAATAGAAAGAGGAAGAGGAGAAGGGAAAGGAAGAGAAAGAGGAGGAAGAGAAAAAAGGAGGAGGAGGAGAGGAGGAAGGGTGGAAGAGGAAGAAAGAGAAGCAGGAGGAGGAAGAGGAAGAGGAAGAAGGATGAAAAGAAAGGAGGAAGATGAGGAGGGGGAAGGAAGGGAAGAGAAAAAGGAAGAAGAGGAGGAAGTGGAGGAAGCAGAAGTAGGAAGGACCCTAGGATGGAGGAGACCCAGGTAGACAGGGGCCTCTGTCTTGACACCTCAGGAGCTGACCACTATCAACAGAGATTGATCTGCTGCCGGTGTCCCTGACCCTGCTACTTCAGCCTGTAGTCGTGAAACTTTGGACTGGAGCATTCGCGTGTGCTGTACACATCTGCCTATCTGCTTCTAAGTTTCTAGATGCAGGGATGGGAGTGGGCAGCGTGAGACAGGATCCATTTCAGTGAAGCCACTGGAGGAGGCTCTGGGCCTGTGTGAGGAAGGACCAGTGGGAAGACAGAGGGCGTGTAAGACAAGAGCAAAATCCAGGGTATACCTGTGTGAGGAAGCCATGACAAAACCCAGTATCTCGAGTAAACTGTGATAGTAAAGACACCTTTAAAAAAGATGAGGATGATCCTGGGGAAAGCACGGGACATCTCTTGAGGACAGAGTTGATACTTTCTGCTACCTAGCAGTGGACACCAGGACACCGAGGAAGAACAATGTCACCACCACCTTCCTGAGCCCCTCCTTCTTCCTCTGTCTCCGCCACCCCCATCTCTAGGTTTTCGATTCACCCAGCCATATATACATTTTTAGGATGTGTGCCAACGCATAGAAAACAATCCAGGAGAAGGCACGCTCTTCTCCTTGGTTACTGGGAGATGGGCTGAATGCTAAGAACAATCACTCATCAAAAAGAATGCTGATTTTATCACTTTTTTTTTTTTAAGTATATAGCATCGAGGGCCTGGGTTTTATAGATAAGACAACAAACGCTGCATCCCAGCCTGGTCCCTAGAATATTGTCCCCAGGGCCACAGATTCACCAGAAAGGATACAGAGCCTAAGTGTGCATAAATGTCCCCTTTTTCTCCCCCACAGCCCCATCTCCCCACCCCACCCCTCCCCACACCACTGAACCTCTGGTCTTTCTCCATCCCTGGCCCACTTACAGCCCTTCTCTCTTGATAATGAATCCCTGTTTCTTCCACTAAGGGCATATTCTGGGTCTAATTGCTTGCTCTGGGGCAGGAGACTCTGAGGACCCCAGCAGGTTGACTCTGCTTATACCAACAGCTCATGGACTTTGCCTTCCCCATTCAGGTATGAAGCAAGAATGGAACTGAGCAGACCATGGTTGAACCACAGAGGGGCAGGGAAGAGGTGCTGTTATTGGGAAGAAACATGTGGCATCAGCCTCAGGGTCACATGACTCCAAGCCCAGGCCATCTGCAGCAGCAAGAGAGCTAGTGGGGGGGGGGGGGGCATAGCAGCCACCAGTATTTAGCCTGAAGATTCTCATCTGGTGACTACTGAAAAGGTGATGGGGATTGGCTAAGACAGCTGTCCAGGGGGTCTGAAAAAGGGGAGACTGGAGTCCTGGGCCACAGGAGGGTGCTAACCTCAGCAGAATGTGAGAGGGGGCCTCCTTCTGAAGTTCCTCTCACTCAGAGACTGATTCCGCAAAGCTATGCACTGGGTTCTGCACCTGCAGTAGGCACAGTGCTCAGGGGATCTCTGATGCTGCTCCATCCCATGACATGGCTGGCCTTCAATAGCCTTGTGCAACAGCATGTCCTATGCCAGAGGCCTGGATCCTGTCTGCAAATCCCCCAGACCTCTTTGTCTCCTATTCTATGCTTTTGATCCTGGGTTCTTATTTGTCTGCTCTGTGTGGAGAAATGATCCAAAAGAAAGAAAATCAAGTGCAAGGTGCTGGGATTCAGACCTGGACAAACAGCTGATAATGCAGTTAACATACCAAAGTGGACCTGGCCTTCAGGTTCTCCCAGGATCCCTCAGTCCCCTAACTGGCATGCCTGGCCCTCTGCCCTGAACTTTCCAGCCCAGGGGCTGGGCTTGCCCTCCCAGGAAGCTTGTCCCTTTGAGATACAGGTATTTTGGTCTCTCTTTCTCTTCCCCATCTCCTATATCTCCCTCCCCATGATGACTTCCCTGGGCCCTTTCCTTGAGAACTGTAAGCCCACCAGAGATTGCCCTCCCATGGCCTTGGCAGGCAACACATGAGCTCATAGTACACGGAGACACACTCGCATAAATGAAACAGAAGTGAGACTTCTGATAATGGCCTACACGAAGAATCTACTTACAAAGAAAAACATCCATCAAGGTTCGTATTCACCACCCATCCCCAACCTTACATAAGCACACACACACAAGTGCACACATTCCCCCTTCTTTGAAAATCAGTTAGTGGGGTGGCCAGCTCCTCACCCCACAGGAGATGGCATACTCCCTCAATGGTAACAGAAGCCTTTATTTCCAACCTCTTCCAGTCAAGAATGCCTTTTCTCTCCTTTCCCATTCAGATGAAAAGCGTACAAAGAAACCAACCAATCAAGATGCCATTGACCTTGGTGATCAACACAGGAGTACTTCCTGGACAGGAGTGAGCTGAAATGTGAAGAAATATTCTAAGCTTCTCAGATCCATTCTGGTTGGGAAGTGGGAGGGGACTCGGGGAGACAACACCCCTCAAAAAGACACCCCAGCCATGACTCCCTCAATGCCAGTGCTCACCAAACTCTGCTCTAACTCACTGAGCACATGGCATCCAAACTTGCTTGTAGTTTATACATCTCAAGAAAAGAAGGCCTGGGACTTATGTGGACTGCAGGCCCCAACATGGCCATTTGGGGGAGCAGGATTTTATCTATAAAGCATGTATGGCTTGTGACACAGGCCCCCACATTCCTGCTCCAGAACAAGAGAATGCCTGCTGTGTGTCCAAATCCTCCTTCCAACCTGCTGGAAGCCTTCAAGGTAGCAGACTTTTCATTAATAGTAGCTATGATTATCAACATTATCACCGTCATCCTCATCATCACCATTAAAGCAAATGCCATTCCTGGGGCTATCTTGGCACGGGAAGGCACAAGGAAGGGAATGAAAATAGTCTCAATGTGGCTATAACAAAATCAAGGTTGCTAGAGTCTGAGTGAGCACACACAAGGCTGTTCCCCCAGTAGACAAGAAAGACCGTTTAGTACCCACTGCCACTGATCGCTGTCCCCTGTGTTTGACATCATCATGGATGCTCACTTCAGGAGACACAAGGGTGAAATCTGTGGGCACAGGAGGGGGTGTCTCCAGTCTAGACAGGCTTAGGCATCACAGTCTAGATTGATCTCCAACCTTTCTACTTGACAGACCTGTTGCAAGGTCTCCCATCCAATCACAAGCCCAATGTTTACCCAGCAGAAGCAGTGTTTGTGTGCAGTGCCATCTGAAATACAATAAGTACGGAGACAGAGAAGAGCTGCCTGCTTATGAGGCATGAGGGCAAACATTGCCGGCGCTTGAAAGAGCCATTTGGCTAATCAATACCCTCTCCCACTTCCATTCAAGGGCCCTGAATCAACACTGGAGACTTGATAACCATTTTCCATCAGAGATGCTTTTTAAAAAGGATGCAGCCTCTAACTTATACTAAGGTTTTTCTAAACCCAGATTATTGGCTGTGGTCCATGGGGTTCCCATCACAGACTACAGCAACAGCCCCTGTGAGGCCCATCTGAGTAGGCCTTGGTAGTGGGAAATGCTTCTTCCCCTGGAAAGCAGAGTGGTCATTTCATGTCATAGTCTGGTCTCAACAGTCCCCCTCCAAAACACACAAACACACACAGAGCAGAAAGAGAGACAGACAGACAGACAGACAGACAGAGACAGACAGAAACAGACAGAGACAGAGACAGAGACACACAGAGAGACAGAGAGGGAGGAAGACAGAGACAGAGAGGGAAGGAGGGAGGGAGGGGAGAGAGAGACAGAGAGGGAAGGAGGGAGGGAAGGAGGGAGACAGACAGACAGAGACTTTCTTGGTCAAGACCAAGCTATGATCAGAGTACTTTTTCTGTTTGACTTGGACCAGAACTCTGAAACAATCACCAAGCTCTGAGGTGGGTCTGGGGTGCACAGGAAGGAACTGCAAGCTGCCTGTCACTGTAAGCAACTTCTTCAACCCATGTCCTCTAAAACCCCATACAGGATCACAGCTGAGGTCCCCTGTGAAGGCCATTGTGGAGACTGTGATCCAATAACCCATGGCTTTCTCTCTCTGTATCCTTTACTCAAAGAACTGGAACAGCAGAGGAAACCATCCTGTTAGGTTTGGGCATTATAATTTCAACTCTCAGGAGGATGAAGCAGACAGAACTTCTAAAATGCCATCCCAAATATATTCTCCCTGACTCTCCAGAATCAGGGATTGCAAGGTCATCAGCCCGCACCTAGAGCTTGAATGACTGGCTGGGCCTGAGATTCTGTGGTTATGGTAGAAACAAAATCAGGGACACTACGGGGAAGAAAGAACTTTCCTGGATGGCTTAAAGACTGAGCTGTGTGAGGAAAGATATGGATGACTTTACAGGGTACCAGAAGCCCTAGATAACAGTTAAGAAACAGGCCCTATGCCTACAGCTATGTTGAACTGACAGCAATGAGGTTAGCAGAGAATTCAGGATCCACACACTATGTCTAACCAACAGCCATCCTGAGTCCAGCGCTCACGGAGACCCTAACAGACCATCCTCCCTGATTTCTAACCCGATCTTTGAGCTGACAGATGGGCGGAACCTAAAGTCACTGAATTGGCAGTCATTTGTATACAGTAAGAGCAAGCTAAAATATGGGCGAAGGTGGTGAATTCTTGGCCAAGTGGGGAGAAAGGAGCCTTCCTGAACCACTGAGGCCGTCAGACAGCAGCCCCTCACACTGGGTAGATGAGTTAGGAACAAGATACAGATGAGCCATCTGCAAAAGCTCCAGAAACAGGGAAAAATCAAGAGCATCCAGAGGGACTATGGGAGACAAGCAAGAAAAAAACCACAAGATTCTAGCACCTTCTATGAGCTATGCAAAATAAGCCACCAGCAGAGAAATGAGACCCCCTACCCCACCTCCACACACCCCACAGTGATGAGTCTGGGGAAGAGGGAGTCACATTAGGGGAAGCAGTCACAGGGAAATAGCATCCCGGGATGGATGGAAGTTCACTCAATGAAACTATAAAGAGACCTCCCAGACAACCGTGGTGCCCAGAAACGGCTGACCACATAGACCTGAGTTCCCAAGTGCTTCTTCCTCCGGGAGTGCTGAGTCACAGGGTCACCGGGGGAATGATAACAAATGTCAGCTCCTAGCTAACCATCGGGGAGACTACTGGGTCACCATCTGCTACCCATGAGGAAAGATTCATAGGGCAGAATCAGGGCTACCCCTGACCTCCTGGAGTGCAGATCCTATCTGAGAACCTGATAACAGCAGGCCCCATCTTTCCCACCCTTAGGGACTCTTCTGCCCTTCCCCCCTTCCCTTGACCAGATATTTCCTGGGCAAGAATTCACACAGGTCCCTGTATTCGCAGTGCTGGCAAACAAACCTAACAAGTAAGTCCCTGCCCTCAAGGAAGATAGATTTTAAAGCAGTGTGACCTCCACAAACATGTCATGGCAGACATGTACCTCTGCAATTCGCACTACACCACACAGACACAGACACACACACACACACACACACACACACACACAGACGCCCTATGCCACAGACACACACGCAGAATGCAAATGTGATTTTTGTAAAGGAGTCTAATAATAGACAAGGAGACAAATGTCTAATGAAAGATGGTGACAAGCTCTAGGGGAGAAACGTAGAGGGAGGAGACAGGAGGGCTGGAGGGAGGGTTTGGGAAGTATATGCAATGTGTACTGCGACATTCATACTCTGAGTGAAGGCACGGTGTGTGGAAAGAACCAGAGAGGACGTAGAATCGCCACAGAGGCACAGCTCTGTGTATGTCTGTTCTCGCAGAGACTTACCTGAGAAAGGCCACCTGGAGACTGCCAAGGAACCAAAGCCCCTCCCTGTGCCCAGCTCGGCTCCTCCCTTCTCATTCCCTCCCACACACATTAGCCAGAAGTCTATGCTATAGCAACCACCAGTCAGGGGACCTTGAGTGTGGGTAGGTGGCACAAGCCAGGAAGGAGACCTGGTGAGACTGGGGAAAGTGTGTGTGTGGGGGGGGTTATAAGAAATGGCAGCCAGACCTTCTCACTGCAAGTGTTCCTTTAAGAGGGCCAGAAGATGCATGAAAATGTCACTGGGGACCATGCATCATCATGAAACTAAGTCAAGACCTTCCAGTGGGACAATCTGTGGGTTGAGAAAGCGTGCTGAGAAATTCCCTAGCCTTTGAAGTTCTTCGCCCTCCTCTAAGCAGGAGGAAAAGCTTGGAGTGGGCAAAGAAAACCAAAAGAAAAGAAGCCAAGCCAGGGCGGCTGCAACTGCTGGTCTAAGTAAGCTGAAGGAGCTCATGCTTGTTATGTGGACGAGGGTAGGTCTCCCATGACCCTGGGCATCATCCTGCACTTTGCTAGCCTGGTGTTCTTAGTTTCTTGTTTACTTCTTGGAACATTAAAAAAAAAAAAAATTGGGGGGGACAGATATTGGGCTTCTTGTTTAGGAAGATTGGTTTTAGTCAAAAGTGAAAATCAACACCAAAAAGTTTGACTTCACTGAACACCTGCCAGGGAGGCTTCCTCCAACCCAAGCCTCAGGACCTAAGACCTATTTAAACAAGCCAGTCTCTACACTGCCAATGGAGTCTCTCTTAAAACAGCAACAGAAAACCCAGGAAGGTCGGTCTTGATTGCCAACTTGATGGAATTTACGATCGCTATGGAAACAGCCCCCTGGGCATGTTTGAGGAAGTTTCTGGACTGAGTTAATGGAGGTTGCATTATCCTCTCTAAATGTGAGGGTCCCCATTCCACAGACGGGGGTCATGGGCTGCACACCAAGGAGAAAGGGAGCTGCACTGCAGTGTCCATTGCTCTCTGCTTCCTGACTGTGGACACAGCTGGACCAGCTGCCTCACGCTCCTGCTTTTGCCACTGGGATGGGCCTGCCTTCCACGGTGAGACTGAGCCCTGTTAACAAACCCTTCCCTGTGTTAGGTGTTATGACAGAGCAATTAAGAAAACAATATGTGGTCTTTTAAAGACATTTGCACTTAACCTTCCCCCAAACTCCTTACTACCTCCTTTCTTCCAACTGCTACCCTCCCCGCCTCCCTCCACTTCTCTGCTCTTCCAAAACATTCTTTGTAAAGAGGGAAGCCAGCCCTCCAGCCCTTCAGAAAGCCTCTTTGCACTCTTAAGGCGTGTGTAAGCCAGACGTCAATGTCAGGTGTTTTCCTTAATCGCTTTCCACCTTGTCTTTAAGATGGGTTCTCTCACTAAACCCAACGGTCACCAATTGGCTGGACCACCTGGCAGGGCAACTCTAGGGATCCGGCTGTCTCCACCCCACACCCCCACCCCCAACCTAGTGTTACAGGTACAGGCAGCTACACTTGGCCTTTCCTTTTAGGTGCTGAGGATCCAGAATCAGGTCCTTGTGCTAGCACAAAAAGCACTTTACCAACTGAGCCACACACCCCAGCCCATCTCTCTTCAACAGTGTGAACAAGGATGTCCCTGACTTGGGCTTCTGCAGTGACACCTCAGTGAAGCTTGTGACTAGCCCTGTCCAGAGCTCACCATCACCAAAGACCATTGCTATTTCTGCCTAGACAGGACATCCAACAACTCCTTTGGGATTTGCTTTTCCAGACTGTTTCCGGTTTGTCAAACACAGCACTACTGAACTGCTACAAAGACAGCAGGAGTTATGCCATGGTCCCTTTCCTACTCAAGCCCAGAAGCCAAGAAAACCCAAGTCAAATGGCCTTGCTGTATCAAACATATTCACAACAGGGCTCATGGATAGAGCACTCATGAGCATGGGCAGGGCCCTGGGCTCCATCACCAGCATCACACAAACAGTAAAGCCAGATGTCCACAAACATCCACTACACTTCCTGTGGCTGGCCACTAGAATATTTTGGTCTCTGCATATACTCTGCTGAAATGACTAAAAGCCACTAAAATCCCCAATGGGAACATCTTAAACTATATTTCCCAGCTGGTAAAAAATGCCTCCTGTCCCTCATGGGACTCAGGGGGAAAAAAGTGGGGGGGGGGGGCAAAGGGAGGTGGCTACTGAAGCCAGGAAACCTCTAAATGTAAATGGATCCAAGAGGGGCCAAGAGCCAAGCAAGCTCTTTCTTAATCACCATCAGCCACAGACCTCAACCTACCACAAGGGCTGAGACAGGACTTGGGAGAAACTCTCCAGGGAGTCTCCTGCTTTGTGCTTCTTTTAAGTAAGATCCCCACATGAACTGAGAAACCAAAGATTCCCCGTTCCCTGAAACCATCAGTTAGCCTCTGACCCCCAGTGCAGTTACCCACGGGAACTGATTCCCACCATGAAGGTGGGGGCTGCTCATCAGAAGCACAGCCGTCAGCATCTCCCTTGTTCGGGAGCATAGGATTGCTGTTTGCTCTTCAGAGCTGTCCAGCTGCAAGCAGGGAAAAGGGAGTAGGTTTTCCTCGTAGCTTGCCTTCAGGAGAAAAAGAATCTGCCCATCACAGCCACAGAGAAGTGTCCTACAGCCCCCTACAGCCACAGAAAATTCCAGATGTTCACGACTCAGCCTCTTCTTTGTCTCACTCCTCTCCTTAGTTTCCTTCTCTTCTCTTTTTAGAGATGGTGTTTGGGGTACTCAAGGCTAGCCCAAAATTCCTTACATAGAATTATGTAACCAAGATTCTACCTCTTGAGGGTGGTGATTATAGGCAGGTACTAGTGCCTTTTATATAGTGCTAGTGACTAGACCCACGGCTTCTAACATGCTAGGAAAACACTACCTACCAAGCTATCATCTCAGACTCTTCTGGGTCTTGTTTTAATAGAGAAATCAGAGTGCCTTTTCATCCAAGGTGTTCAGAAGCAAAACATGCTACCTTATGGAGCCCTAAATATCCAGTACATAGAAGCCACTCCCATCAAGGGCTGCTGATAACAAAGCCAAGGTTCTGTGGTGGGGTTAAGGCTGGGGTTTCTCCTTTGACTTTATGACATTGTTTATAGCACCTCTCTCACACCTCATAGGAGATACTTCAATGTCCTTGCCTGTTACACTAAGCCCATACTCAACCCATCTTTATAAAGCATTCCCTATGGAGGTGAATTGCTCCCACTTTCCTGGGGGTGGGGCGGAGAAAAAGTATGGGGCTTTTAGAATGACAAAATACTGGATTCAAGTCCTCTTCCACACATTTTAGCCTTTTAACAGAGTCCGTTGCTATCTATAAGTTTAGGTGCACTCAGAAATACTGGCAAAGCACCTGTTTCCTGTAATCAGGAATTCCCATTCCAGGTGTTAATCAGTTACACTGATTATATAGAATCCCCAAAATTCAAAGGCAAGTGCCAAGTGTTTAGCAGGCTCCAGATGAGAGATTTGTGTGGGTAGAGGTGAGTTCAAACTCTGTGGGCTGAAGAGGAGCTCAAGATCACCTGTGAGGGGCAGCAGCCACCAACACCAAGCTGATAGTGGCCCAACTGGGACGCCAGCTTCCATTTGCCAAAAAGAAAGATCAAAAATGAGGATTCTCGGAGCTGGAGAGACAGTTACTTGGGATAAATAAATAAATAGATAAAACTTGATGTACAAGGATCAGGGCCAGAACTGGGATTCCCTATGACTCACTTAAATAAGCCAGGTTGGGCCATGTGTGTCTGTGATGCCAGAACTGGTGGGAGGCAAAAACAGGTTGATCCTTAGGGCCTACTGGTCAACCAGTCTAGTCAACTCAGTGAGCTCAGAGTTCAGTGAGGCTCTGTCTTAAAATTTCCATTAAAAAGATGGAAAGTCTCAGGGGGAAACATCCAGAGCCAACCTTTGGCCTCCAGCAGTACGAATGTGCACACAGGCATATGAACACATGCACATGCACAGCACACATATGAACACTTGTACTTGCACACATGTATGAACACTTCTACATGTACATACATGTATGAACACTTGTATACCCACATGCATGAACACTTGTACATGCACATACACGTATGAACACTTGTATATGTACACACATATGAACACTTGTACATGCACACACATATAAACACTTGTAAGTGCACACACATATAATAAACACTTGTACATGCACAAAACACATACGAACACCTGTACATGCAGAACACTCAGAGAAAAACCAGGATTCTTATTTGACATTATCTGATCTGTAAAATGACTTGTTCAAAAGAAGTTCAGTTCAGCCTTTAGAAGATAACTTTCTCACAGATGTTACTACAGGGCCACCTGGTTAGCAGAGAGCCGTCCCTCACTGCCCAAGTAGAGCTACACATCCCCTCTCTGGGGGAGCCAATGAAAAGACCTCTATGTCGGCTGGGACCCGGAGCAGAGGACTCTGGGTATCTCTGCTAGTTCAAATAGCCCAGGCTCTTGCTCGCTGTTTCTCCCTGCTACTAAACAACTGGCTTCAGCCAAGGTGACAGCCAGGGACCTGAGTCTCCTTCTGTGCTGTCTGTCATTATCACAAACCCTTCACACCTGACACCACCTGCCCTTACTGGCCAGAGGTCCACACACAGATGTGTCTCCTGATAGAGCCCCTGTGCAGCTGTTCCCCAAATGTAGATATCCCCCTCTCTCCTCCTAGCCACCTTCAAGAACCCCTGCTGAGAGAGAGACAGTTCTCTCAAGCATAGCACTTACATCCTGTGCCTTCGGGATGCCTGGGTTTGCCTCCTTAGGGTCTGCAGGCTTCAGCAGGACATGACTGTCCTCTAGATTGTACCCCAACCACAATGCCCCCAGAAAGGCTCTGGGCTCACAGGCAGCACACAGCCATCAGGGGTGTCCAACTGGGACCCATAGTCTACCTGCACACCAGGAGAGCTATGAATACAGTCCAAAACAAAACCCTACATTTAATTAAGACATTAAAGAGGCTGTGTGTGTGTGTGTGTGTGTGTAACTTGATTACAAGGTTCCTGGGCATGAACTTTGTGGATGGTATTATCTGTTGCAATGTCAACAGACTGGAGATGCTTGAGGTCCTAAGGGGATTAGCAGACAGTGGAGAGCGACCCCACTGAGAAGACGGCCTATGCCAGATCACTCCTGGGCTCTGCAGCAAAACAGTTATTAGAGCCGTAAATGATGTGATCCTTAAACCGGCATAAAGGCACAAGAGCCACACAGACAAAGCGAAGCTCATTCTTCAGTGCAGAGAAGAGAAATGAAAAGGAAATGACTTGTGCTAATGAGCTCCACTGTGTCTACCCTAATTTCAGTGTCAAGTGTGGCAGGAAAATATTTTTAATTGTTGGTTGTAAAGGGGCTCCGTTCCATAACTTCATGGCACCCAGTGGCTCTCCCAGCCAGGCAGAGCCATCACTCTCAAAGGAGGGAGTAACTCAGGGGAAGAAAGGAACAGCCCAACACAGAAAGAAAATCACAAACTTCAGCGATGGAGTGGAGACAGAAATGAGCCTGGGGACAAAGCCATGTGTCTGACAAGAGCCAAGTTACAGATACAAGAAGGTCAGATGCAGGACAGGAGAAGTGAGGCATGAGAGATATAAAAAGGATGATGGGGGTGGGGGCAGGGAACCAGCATTTGCTATTGAATACACTGTACACATAGGAATCTCAAAGCAGCATCAGAATAATTTTTTACATGGAATATATTCCGATTGTGGCTGTAGGGATGGCTCAGTCAGTAAGGCGCACACGGTGTAAGCGTGAGATCCCAGCCCGGTCCCTGAGGACCTGTGCCTGTTATCACCCTGGGGAGGCTGAGATACTGGAACTCCCTGGCCAGCCAGTCTAGCCTAATCAGGTAAGCTCCAGGTTGAATGAGAGACTGTCTCAACCAATTAAAGTGGAGAGCAAGAAAGACACCTGGG
This sequence comes from Micromys minutus, assembly GCF_963924665.1. Lineage (NCBI taxonomy): Eukaryota > Metazoa > Chordata > Mammalia > Rodentia > Muridae > Micromys > Micromys minutus. Next base: position 59,051,265 of record NC_137979.1, read on the forward strand.
CTGGCCCGTGTTGACCGTATACACACATACATGAACATGTTCACAAGTAAGCAAAAAACAAAAAAAAAGTTAAAAATGCTCAGATTGGCAACTCAGAACAAAACTGGTATGGGGGGAAAAATAGCTCTTCTTGGGCACAATGACAGCCGCATGGTCGGTGTTTGAACAGAAAGATCCCATTTGTGCTCGTTACCAAAGGAAGCAGAAAAAAAAACTCCAGAATTTGCTCAACCAGAAATGTGGCAAACTTGTGAAGAAAACCCGAAGACTCTGCTGACGTGACTGGGGACACGGAGATGAGGTGGCGTGCTCCGTTCCTCGGCAGCACACATCGCCCTGTCAGAGCTGCTAAGAGCACCTACTACTTCAGAAACAACGCCGGCAAAAGCAAACAGATAACACATAGATGCCTAGAGGACGCCTGGGGAAGAAGAGTCTGTATGGAAGGGTATGTCGTCAGAAAAGTTCCACCAAGGACGGGTAGACGACAGAGCATAGTGTTCCCGAAAGTGAAACGCATTGTGGCTGGGAAGACAACGCAAAAAAGAGGAGCGCCTCGTGGAGCAATAAAAATATAATGTGAGCCACAAATAGAATTTTAAATTGTCTAGAAGCAGCCAGAAACAAAGAAAAAGGGAACAGGTAAAATTAATTTTAATACTATATTTTATTTCACCCAATATAGCCAAAATATTACCGTTCCAGGAGGCAAGCAGTGTAAAAATGCTAATGAGCTACTTTATATGAATTTTTTAAGTATGACTCCAAACTGTGGAATGTAGATTACCCTTACAGCAGATTTTCATTTGAACCAAACCAAGGTTAAGTACCCGGCAGACACACAGAGCTAATGGCTAGTACACTGTTTATCTTAGCAGATTTGGGGGGAAAAAAGCACCCAAATATATCCTTTAACTTGGTAAATTTATATCATTGGAATTTCATATCCATGAAGAAAAGGTGAGGTATCCAACAATGGTTTGGGGACTTCTGGATCCTCAAGGAATTAATTAGACACCCCTGAACCCCCACCTCCCTTCTTTAAGCAAGCTGAGCTTGGGATGGTTTCAGCGTTTAGTTTAAGTATATATGGCCGGGGAGATGGCTCAGTCGGTAAAGTGCTTGTGGCATGAACATTTGAACCTGTTTGATTCCCAGATCCCAAGTTAAAACCGGGTGTGGTGGCTCATGCTTGTAATCCAGAAGCCAGGTGGATGAACATATATCTATCCCTGGAACACAGAAGGCTCCAGGCCAAGGAGAAAAGCTGTCCCAAGAGAGGAGGCAGAATGGATCCTGAAGAACAATATTCCAGGTAGACCTCTGGTCTCTAAATACCTGCACTCAGATTCATATAACTCATACAGACTGGTAAGTATGCACACACGGGCGTGCACACACACACAGAGTATTTGAGTGCAAAAATAAGAGTAAAATCATAGAGAAATAGATAATGCCTTAACCATGTTGGAATAATGAAGATTCGCCATGCATCGTTCTAGAAACGGTAATCAAGTACAAATTAAATAAAAGTTTCCATGGTCAGAAGCACAGTAGACAGAGTGCATAAGGGACTCTGAAGTGACATGCAGGCAAGAGCAACAGTACCTGGGAAACAGGAGGAAGATGAAGACGGGCATAGTGACACATATATATAAGAAGCCATGCAGGTCCGTCTAACCCTATGGAATGTGATTTACCTTTCTTTATTTTGCTAAGAGCCTGGAGTGAAGACTCTGGGTAAAAGCATTCTCTCTGTGTGTTGTCGGTGAGATTATAAATGGATACCACGCTCTGACCAGGCCGAGGTAATTTACAATGGAAAACAGAGAAGCCACAACGCATGATATTATCTCATTTTTAAAAACGGGTCCTGGGGCTAAAGAGATGGCTCTAAGGTTAAGAGAGCTTGCTGCTTGTGAAGGGCGCCTGGGTTCAGTTCCCAGCATCCTCGGGCAGCTTACACCACCGGTAACATCTGATCAAAGGAAGGATTCAATGCCCTCTTCTGGCCCCTGTAGGCACCAGCGTACATGCACACACAGACAGACAGACACATACATACACACACAGAGGGAGAGAGAGACAGACTGACAGAGACAGAGAGACAGAGACACACACAGAGAGAACCTCTTGTGCAATATATGGATGTTTTACCTGTCAATAAAGAGCTGATTGGCCAATGAGCTGAGGCAGGATGAGAAGGTAGGACATAGTTATTAATTATATTGTATTATATTAAGTTATGAGCTAGTCTGGGAACAGGCCCAAGCTATTGGTCTAGGTCTTTATCCATATATAGTTCACTCTCAGAATCATTTCTAGGAACTAAGTTACTGGGTTGAAACCACAAGATTACACAGAGTCCCAAAAGACAGACACACACATACTACACATACAGACACACACTACACACACATACTACTCACACACACATACTCTACACACACATATATACTACACATATACACTACTCATACATACATACACTACACATACATATACACTACACACATATATACTACACATACATATACTACACACAAATATACTACACATACATTTACTATACACATATATACTACACATACATATACACTACACACATATATACTACACATACATATACACTACACACATATATACTACACATACATATACTACACACAAATATACTACACATACATTTACTACACACATATATACTACACATACATATACAGTACACATATATATACTATACATACATATACACTACACACATATATACTACACACACATATACTACACATATATACTACACACACATATACTACACACATATACACTACACACATATATACTACACATACATATACACTACACACATATATACTACACATACATTTACTACACACATATATACTACACATACACACATATGCACTACACACATATATACCACATACATACACTACACACATGCCTTCAACAACACATGTGTACACATTACGCACACTCTCACACACACATACACAAATGAAAATAAATCTTTCAATAAAACCATACCCTATTAAGCACATCCATGTGTGCACAGATGCAGTGAGTACTTTTCTCTCTGACGTGACTCAAACTAGTCATTATTAGATTAATTTTAAGAGCCGCCAGGGCAGAGGCAGGGGGTGTAGTAGACTACATGTTACAAGTGCCAACTCTGGTGCACACCACCCCACAAAACAAAACAAAAAAACCTAAGTGGAAATTTTATCCCCTCAAATATTTTAATTCCAGTCACACCAATGTGCATTACATTGTCCATCCTACACTGCCTGAGGAATCTTGTGGGGTTACCATGGCCTCCTTACATCACCAGTCCTACTAAATTCACATCAGCCTTTCACCTACCATCTTTGGACCTGGCCAAGTCCCGTTTGACAGCTGCCCCTCCTGTTTCTTACTTGGTAGAGAGTTAGTGAGTTGGTGCTAGCAAATCTACTCAATGCCACTGATTGAATCTGTGTAGAAATACCTGGGGCAGTGCAGCTCAATGGCTTGCTCGCCATGTTTGCCAAACCAGCCAAGGGTTTGGCACCACCCACAATGGGCGGGGCAAATCACTAATTAAGAAAATTCCCTGCAGGCCTACCTTTCTATTATTATTTTATTTTTTTTCAAGACAGGGTTTCTCAGTGCAGCCCTGGCTATCTTGGAAAACACCCTGGCTGGCTTCCAACTCACAGAAATTCACTTGCCTCTGCCTCCCCAGTGCTGGGATTAAAGACAGGTGCCACCACACCCAGCTCTGCAGCCTGATCGTAAGGAGGCATTTTCTTAATGGAGGCTCCCTCCTCTCAGGCGACTCCAGCTTGTGTCAAGTTGACTTACCACTAGCCAGCACAGCTGACCCCTTGTCAGCTTGACACACGGTATCTGTGATGCACAATCACAACTGTGCCACAACCTTTCCTTTCACATTTATCCCCACAATCTCAGATTAAAAGCACCAATAACTTTAAACGTCCCACAGTCTTTAGACATTCAAACATTAAAAAGTCAGTCTCTTAAAATATCCAGTCTCATTTTTTTTTTTTTAAATCCCAAATCTCTTTTCAAAGTTCAAAATCTTTCAGCTGTGGCTTCCTGTAAAAAATCAAAACTAGGTTCCAAACTTTTGTCAAGGGAAGAACTGGGACACAGGCGCAATCTGAACAAAGCAAAACCAAACCCCAACGGTTTAAATAACTCAGAGTCCAATGATCTGGGCTGCCAAGGGTTTGAGTTACTTCTCTAGCTCCACCCTCTGCAGCACGCTCTTTCACAGAGTCTCTGCAGGGCCCTCTTCAGTGACTTTTGCCCTGCAACACAGTGCTGTACCTCGGCTGTTCTCCTCGACCCTTTCGAGCCTTCAAAACCGGACCCGCCTGGGTGACCATTACATTTCCAAGTTCCGCTGCCAACACAGGTACCATATCTGGACCACAGCTTCTGTGTGCTGACCCTGAGGACACACTCCCCAGAAGAGCTCACCTTCACAATACTTCACCGTTAACTTCTCAGCCCCAGCTCACCAGCATCAACTGTCCCAGTAACTCTAGGGCTTCACATCAATGGTTCCGGTCTCACACAAACAACAGGGAAGACTCCCCCCCCCCCACCCGCCCGCCCTTGAAATGTCACAAGCCAGGCCTCCATTGTCTGCACTGCTCTCCACATCCTCGCTGTGGGCTCCTACAGAAGGTCTCACGGAGCTCTTAACACTCAATGGCTTTTCTAGCCCAAAGTTCCAAAGTCCTTCCACAATTCTCCCAAAAAAATACACGGTCAGGTCTAGCACAGCAATACCCCACTCCTGGTACCAACTTGTCTTAGAAACAGTACCTAGGCTTCACTATAAAATGGTTTAACAAGGGTGGGAAGATTGCTTGATCCACATAATGTACCTGCCTTTGAAGCATCCGGACCCATAATTTATAAGAAAAATTGTGGGGGTGGGGAACTATAGAGATTGTTCAACAGTTAAGAGACCTTGTTGCTCTTGTGGAGAACTTGGATTCCTGGCACCTACATGGTGTTAATAACTCTCTATAACTCTAGTTCTAAGGGATTCCCAGGCATCAGATATACACGTGATATTTCATATACATAGACAAAACACTCATACACATAAAGAATAAATAAAATATTTAAAACAAGATTTTTAAAAGCTGGTCATGGTGGCTTGGGTTTCTAATCCCAGCTAGCACTTCAGAAACAGAAACAGAAGGATCCCCGGGGATCACTGGCCAGCCAACCTTTCCTAATTAGGGAGCCCTGGGTCCCAGTAAGAGATCTTACCTCACAAACCAAGCTGTCCTGAGGAACAACATTTGAGGTTGAACTCTGCTTCCATATGCATTTGTATACACACACATACACACACACACACACACACACACACACACACACACAAATAAACACAACTTCAGTGTTCTCTGAAAAATGATTTTTTTTAAATAATGGAATCAGCAGGACCAGCACTTCTTACCAACTCAATAAACTAGTTTTCCCTGAGCATTATGGGAAACCAGAAATCTGCAGGCATGCAGAATCTAAATTCAGAAAGATAGCAGTTCTCAAAATAGGGTCCTGGGGGTGCAACATCAGCAACACCCAGGAACTAGCAAGAAATGCAAACTCGGGAACCCCGGTCAGACATCTGCACAGGGTAGCAGGCCCAACATCCGCTTAAAAGAAGGGCTTCCAATTATGCCCTGTGCCATTCACAGATGCCGAGGAAGGCCAAGTCACACAGCCCCGACTCTTCCACTCTTCTCCCCCTGAGATCAGAGCACTAAATGAATAAGGCCACTTGTTTATCTGCAACACAGCAACATCAAGTCGCCATTCTTTCTGTCCAAGGCTAATAATTCCGCTAACCAATATGGGTCCTAACGGATCCCACCACCAAGAATCCTCTTACAGAACTGATTTTCTTCTGCTTAGGAACAAAGGTGTCTTCCCTTGATGGATTCCACTGGCTTTCATCAGAGAACTATAGGAGGCCCAGGCTAGAGGCAGGTGGAAGTGAGCGACCTACGATTGTCCTCCTAGTACCTGGATTGGTGGACAGCCCTCTGCCACACACCAGGCACAGGCAGAGACACTGAAGTGTTTGAGAGAGAGACCCACGAGGGGCTGCATGAAAAGAGCCGCTGAGCAAGGGCACAGTGCACAGCATCTAGGGAGGATCAAGTGGTACCTATGGGAGGGCTGGATGCTGCCCAATATGGCTGGTAGCATCCATTAGTGTCCATTTCCAGCCGAACTCCTGGTGTTCATATGGGATGCCAGTTTCCCTCTCTAAATACGAGTGTCTGGCTTTTTCTTATTGCCTTTGAGTTATTAATCCTCTAGATATGTATGCCCTGTGCCCCTGTCACTGGATAGACGGCAGCCTCCCAAGTGATGTCATGGCCTGCAGTACTTACAACTGTACTCAGAAGCATGGACCCCACTCCATGGACCTACAGGGTCTGTGTTAAAAAGTAGGGTTCATATATACGGAGGGGTATAGAGGTTACCTGGGAAGGCTGGAGTTGAACGGCCAGGACGTCGGGGAGGCCTGGAGGAGAACCTTTCCTAGTATCTTCAGAAAGCATGACTCTCGTCTACCTTGATCTTACGCATCTAGAACTTTCTAGTAAGTTGTAGCCTCCAGAACTGGGACGGTAGATTTCTGTAGTTGAAGCCACTCAAGTTGTGGCCCATTTTCAGAGCGACCATTGCAAAGCAATGCACTTTGCAGTGAGATTTCTGCTTTCCTCAAAGGCAAGATGGCCCCTGTAGATGCCTCCCCAAACCAGGTCAACTGGGTCACCACTCGGCCACTAGGGGGCGATGGGGGGACCGTTAGGGGACTTTTGGCAGTGGGTGAGTCCCAATCTGGGGAATGCATCTGAAGCCACCGTGAAGTTTTTCAGAATGCAGGTCTGTACCCCAAACCTCTTATATCAGAATATCAGCAGGTTGGTGTCATGTGCACCTGCCAAGTACCAGATCACAGTCCAGGTTCTCCCAACTGCAGGGCTTCATCACCAGAATCTGTGTCTGACACCGCTGGCCACTGTGAGCCGGCTCCAGGTAGAACCCAAGCCCTTCCCAGACCTACTGTATTAGGACCTGTGATTTTTATTTTGTTCTCTGTCCTTACATCTTTATTTTTATTGTGTATGTATATGTTCATGTATGCCGAGATGTATGTGTGTGGATATGTAGGTCAGGGGCAACCTCTGACAACCTACTTCCTTTAAGAGAAGGTCTCCGAAAGGCCTGGAGCTCACTAAATAGGCTGGAGGGACTGGACAGCAAGCCCCAGAGACCTTTGTTATTGCCTCCCAGTGCTGGGATTTCAAGCATGTTCTCCCACACCATGCCTTTTTCCTTGGCTTCGGGGGGAAGGGGGGAGATAAGCTCAGGTCCTTGTACAAGGCAGTAAAACAAACCCAATATATCATAAAGGAAAACAGCCAGCAGCCTCATTAACCCTAGCGTGCCACAGTATGGAAGGACCCTGGCTGCTTCTCCCAGCATTTTCCAGACTCTCCCTTCCTCTAGCTTTTAAGAGTTTTATTTGCACTGAGTTGAGTCCATCCTAAGAACGGCACAAGTTTCTCTTTACACCGCTGGGAGCAACCACCAGGCCTTCTAACGTGACAGCAATGGGAGAACATACTCCGTTCTTGTCAGTTTCTCTTATTCAGACCACCTCAAGATATGTCTTCCGGACATAGACTACCTTTAGGCAATCTAGTCTGGTGTTCAGAGCTTTTATCCCCCCTTTCTAACAGAATGTTTACAAGGGCATCCACTGTTCTAAAAATTTATCATCAGACTTACAACATCTGCTAACTTATCACGACAATTTGTCAAACATGCTCACCCCCACGGTTTATAAAGCCGGGCTTTGAGTGAAGACAGTTCCTCTGGTGCCGTTATTTGGAGAGGTGGAGTGTGGGACGTGGCAGTCATCAAGGACAGGTGCTAAGCTGCCACCCTGAACAGTAAGCCGGTCGTCGCTTGAGGCAAGCACCAGCATTTATGCCTGGGCATAGTGTCCCCTCCATGACAAGCTTCGTGTATGTATATGACAAAACCTAATTATTGAAGCGGAATTATTTAGGGTCCCAACTGTCAGCCGGGACGAGATGAATGCACGTTTAAGGGGCTCTCTGGCAATTTTCTTTGTCTTCTTCTGTCAAGAAATCCCCTCTTTTGGTGAGAAGTCACCGTAAATTACAGTGGACGGGGATCCAAGCATGTGCTTGTCAGGGGCTGAGACATCCCATTGTAGAAAAAGCACAGCATCGCACACACCCACCTCAGGAGCCCGCAAGCTTAATTAGGTGTGATGGGAACAGGTGACCTGCTCCTGCTAAGGCCTGCAGTCAGAATGCGGAGACGCTGGGCAGTGTGGTGCCCTCGGAGTCACTAGGGATTGTTTGTCCTGTGTGTTTCAAACCCAGAGAGGATGGCAAATCCAACCATTTTTCTCAGGAGTTATTAAAGCTTAGTGTTATGCTAGTTATTGGGAAAACAACCAGGAAGGAGACACTGGTGGGGGCGGGAGGGGGGGTTCAAGTACAGGGGTATAAACAGAATCAAATTCCTGATCATAGCAGGTCTCTTTTGTGTGAGTGTGTCTATGTGCATGTGTGCGTACATGCATGCTTATGTGTGGAGTGGGGATCGAGGTCCCTAAAGAACTAACTCAGCCTTGTCAGGCTTCTCAGCAAGCGTTCTTTTCCCACTGAGCCATCTGACCAGCACTCATAAACCAGCCCTCATCTCAAGATTTCTTGGTCACACTCAAAAGCAATATAAACATATATTCTCTCTCTCTCTCTCTCTCTCTCTCTCTCTCTCTCTCTCTCTCTCTCTCTCTCTCTCTCATGCACTCACTAAAGCCTTATAGAGTTCCAGACATGAAATCTATAGATGGACTGTACTAGACATGAAAAGGGTGGGGTCCATACGTTCCAGAACCATCAAAGGCCAGGGGCTGTTACTGCCAAGTCTGGAAGGGAGATCTGAGGCACCTACCAAATCCATGACTCCACTTGAAGTCTCTCGCCTTCAGAGCCATTTCATCTCTCATCCTTAAATCATCAGACACTCTCAGCAATGCAGAAGTGCACAGAGCATAACAAGAAGAAAGCAAGGACCTGACACCTAGTAACAAGCCCCTACAGAAAGAACGGAAGCCCTTTCCTTTCGATGCCCGTCTATGAGATAAGCTCTACATGTGGCAAAGACCCTTAGGTGGCTTTCATAGCCACACCCCAGTATGGACAAGGTCAAACTAATGTAACGTGTCCCTGTAAACGTACACGCCATAACCTTTCATGTTTCCAAGTGGTCACTAACAGTCAATAAAAACATGGCGCTCTGCAGCTCAATACCTTTGTGGGCTGATCACAACTTAATTTTCCATTTTTCAGGTTACTGATATTTTATCTGAATCTGATTTATTACCATTACAAAAAAAAAATGTCATAAAGAACATACACTGTCTCTTCCCATGTGTTTTTAAAACTGTTTAGATGTTGCTCGTTAAACGTGGAATTGCTTGGCCACTAGATAAGAGCATCTTTGCTTTCACTAGATGTAACAGATAACTTACCAGAAGGCCGGACCAGCTTGCACTCCCACCAGCGCCCACTGTGGGCATGCTCTCGTTTGCCCAAATCCTACTGTGTCACTTGGGGGCAAGTAGAATAGATTGCACACCCTAGTCATTAGAGGCTTGGTATTATTCTAGACCCTGGTGTTTTATCAGGTACACAGACTGCAAAGGCCCTCCCACAAGCCCTGCTTGGGATCTGACGACCCGTTGACACGGGGCAGAAAGGTCACAGTGTCCAGAGCCTTCATAGACTTGTTTCTGTTCTCCCTCTTCATGCCTCTGTTTTTGCCATGAGAAGAACACGCCCGGGTCTAGGCAGATGACAAGCACTTGGAGACACTCCACCAATCCACAAACTTAGATCTTAATATTGGGATAGTTGGTGAACCCCTGGCTGGCCCCCAGATACGAGAAGAGACCTAGCCAGACGATACCAGGGAAGCCAACTGAGCTGGACACCTAGAAAGTCAACCTCTAAACTAACAAGTCTACAGTGTTCGAGGGCCACTAACACCACACAGTAACTAACACAGACACTCTGTACCACAACCAAGATGAACTGGTCAGACTACTGCGCATGACTTTAGATACTCTGCCCCCTTCCTCCTAAATTCACACCACCCTCCTCCATCTTCATCAAGCCCACCCACTCGATAAACTATGACTTCATCTCTAAAGTGTAAACCCAGGCGCCAACTCCAGAAAGCCACTGGTGACAACCCACCGGCAGACAGACTGGGAGCTCCTACCTTAAGTCAGCCCCTATCTAGACAGAAATGACATCTGTGCTGTTTTCTTGTGTTTGCATAAAAATGATGTCTGGCTCCCAGAGCTGGCACTAAGTGAATGAGAGAATACAGAGAGCCCATGGGAACATGGCAGCCATTGGTAATGGAGGAAAGAAATCGCTCATGGCCCAAAAGGCTAAAATATGGCAGTGTGGAAAAGTCTAGCCTCATGTCTCAATGTGGTTTCACAATCAGTGCCCTGGGATCTTCTTGAGATATTAAAGAAGTTTCCCACCCAGTTTCCAAACCTAGGACCAAAGTCTCCTGAGACCCAAGCTGAGAAAGTCATGTGGAATTCCCTGCTCCTGGGAGGTAGAACATGTGACAGCCAGTGGCTTTCTCTAAGGCCACAGAGGTGTCCCTTGGAGAAAGCAGCAGTCTTAAGGTGATAACAAAGACCTTCCTGACCCCCCTCTGCACAGAGTGCCCCCACACTTCAAAAGACAGGCAGGGGCTTGGCCCTAAAAAAGACACACAGGCATACTTCTCATAGACAGTCTCTTTGAAAGTCCCAGAAACATTGTAGCAGATGGGGTGGAAAGGTCAGAGATGGAAAACAGCAAGAAAGGCTCCCCTTCAGGGAGACCAGGCATTGTCACCATTCACAGGACTGCACAGCAGCCCTGACGCCCACTCTGGGCTGAGGGAGAACAGGCCGTTCCAGTTAAGGACTGTGGAGAGACTGAGAATTATTCTTCCCTTGGGATATGCCCCTAATTGATTATCCAATAGCAAGTGGATACTGCTAAAACATATGTATGTGTGTGTATATGTACATATGTGTATATGTATAATATATATGTATCCAAGCAACACTAAATGGAATCAGAAGTTGTATCTATATATTTATTGATATTTGTATTTTATATTCCACTGTGTGCGTATGCACGTGCGTGCATGTGTGTGTGTATGTGTATGTGTGTGTAAAGGGTGGGAAAAACAAGAAAAGACAGTCCACATATACAAAACATATTTAATAAAAAAATTTTAATCAAGAGAAATACTGTTAAAGCACAAAACAATTCACTTTCTAAAGAGACGTAAGGAGTAGGTAGGATCAAACACACTGTTTGTGGAGGAGGGCATCGTGGACACTAACCTACTGAATACCTTCCACCGATACATCGGGGAGATGGGAGGCAACCATGTCCGTGAGCTGTCTCCCCACTGAGGACCCCACCAGACTCCAGTGGACCGTTCCTATCCAATGGTCGGTCACACACACGGCCATGGTTAAACTAAACGGAACACAGAGCCAAACCCAAAATCACTAACAGAGACAGGTAGGAAGAGCAGAGTTGGCAGAGATGGAAGGAAGGTGAGAGGGTAATCAGAACTGTCAGATGATAAAAGTCAAAAAATAGAAACCGCCGGGCAGGGATGGTGCGCACCTTTAATCCCAGCGCTCCAGAGGCAGGAACAGGCAGATGTCTCTAGCTCTGCCCCCAGCTGGACCCTCCCATAGTGTCCCGAGAGGCTGCTAGAAACTACATTGAGCCCCCAAAGGTCCCTTGGACCCAGGAACCCCGTGGGGCTTAGCACTCTGTGGGTAAGAATCCCCATGGCACTGCTTCCCTCAGGAGAGCCAATGAGCACTCAACGCTGAAATTACCACGGGGATTCCCGACCTACCGCTCCCTGAGCCTTGGACACAGTTGTTTCTAGACGTGGGTTTGAGCTGCGCTCTGTGTGCAAGCCTCAGCAATGGGTGTGCCTGGGGCTGCAGACTTGGCTGAGAAGATTCCAGAGGCGAAGGTCCCCACTTCCTGCTAAAGATCACTATACCCCGTTGTTCCACGTGGCTGCCTTTCTCCCGAGTGCTCCCACGCTGAAGCCCCGTCTAATCAGCGGAGCTCGAAGAGCTAGAAAATACCCTTGGCATCGAGGGATTAGCCTTTGTCAGATGATCAGGTGGGCACTGAAATAATCGAGTCAGCCATTTCTCTAATCAGTCACCCTTTCTGGTGCTGGCTAACACAACCACAACGGTGGCTACATCCCACATATTTGCGTGACAAAGACGCAGCGCAGGGCAGCCCACCGGCAGCTGGTTCTCTGGCCCACACTGGCCTACTCAACCGAAGCCATCCGGGGATTTCACTTGGGGCATTGCGTTGGGCAATTTTCTCACGGCTGTGGCCAAATAATTTACATGAAGCATCTGAAGGGAGGAAGGGCTTTTGTCAGCTACGTTTGAAAAAGGCACAACCCATACTGGCATAGGAGGTTGTCATCCAGAATGTAAGCTGGTTGGTCATATTGTGTCCACAGGCAAGAGAGAGAGGGGGAGAAAAAGAGAGTGAGAGGAAAGAGGGAGGGAAGGGGGTAAAGGAGGGAGGGAGGAAGAGAGGTAGGGAAGGGGGGAAGGAGGGAGGGAGGGAGAGGGATTGTATCTGGGCTTCAAGATTCTTCTATATTAATCTCTAGACAATAAGTCCATAGCTGAGTTCCTGTTCACCTGACTCATCTATGGCCTAGGGGATCTACTTTAGAGCAACTTAATCTTGCCTTGGGACATAGAGACAACCACAGTCGTCGGGATGATCACTACACCTCTCATTGCTGCAAGGTACCACTGCTACTGCACCAGTGGCCTTAACTCAGTCCCCACAAACTACAGACCGTAAGTTCCCATCTTCCAGATACCTGCCTAGCTTGACCCTTACAATTGCTTCTCAGGATCAACCTTAAGACACAGTCTTTTTACAGTGACAGCCACTCTGTGTCTCCCTCCTCCTCAGTCACCTTGGCCAGCTTATCAAAAGAATCACCGGGAACACAGCGGTGCTGACTCAGGCTGCCCCATGGTGCCCTGTGCCTTGACTGGCTCTCTGTGCCAGTGACCACCTCCATCCACAAGACTCCTTTAGTGAAATAAAGGAGGAGAGTTCACAGTGATGCATGCTGGTAAGGACAGCTCTACATTCTAAGGGCCTGGAACTCGAGCTAGACCTCACAGCCAGAGTTAATCATTCAACTTGAGGTCACCTAAGACTTGACTGCTTGACCTGCCGTGAGCTCCGCTCAGCCTGTTTGTTGACCTGTCTTTAAGAGACCAATTTAATAGCCAACCTTATTTGTCTTGGGCTTCCCACAGAATCAACTTTTACAACCTAAGCTAAACACATGGCTGCAATCTGAAATTATGTACTCCTCAAGGTCCTTGATCCAAGAATAGTGTGAATGTGTTTGTACCTGTGCTGTGATAACCATTTGCCGGGAACAAAATACAGGTTGAAAGGAAACCTAGGAAAGGAAATAGCCACCATTAAAACTGAACACAATGTTTGGATCTGGCTTGATAAACAATGGCGTTTGTAGTACTGTTTGTTATCTGGATAAATTGGAGCCAATAATTTAATCCCTGGTAAAACTCGGTTAAAGATTTCTGTACAGTATCACATTCCTTCCCCTGTGAGGCTTCCTATGCTGTTCAATAAAGACAGAGCAAAGCCCTCATTGAGGACAGACACAGTTAAACAACAGACACACATTGACAGACAGACATATACAAACACACACAGACAAACAATCACAGACATACAGACAGACACAGACAGACCTGCACACACACACAGACACACACACTGACTGACACACAAACAGGCATACACACACACACAGTCGCAGACACACAAGACAGTCTTCAGGCAGCCACAAGTTCAACTCCTGCAACAGACAGAACAGAAGACACAGGGAGCATGTAGAATTCAAATCTGGACTCACTGTTGGTTAAATGACTCTGAGGGAAAATGCTTTATTGATTTCTTCCCTTTAATGCAATATGGATGACTAAATGTATTATTAATGCCTTCAAACTGACCACAAGCTCACCCTCAAGTTTTCATCTGGGAGTTCATGTGGGTCCTCCCACCTCCATTGACCTAATGTGAATGATCCCTAGAGGCATGTCCAGAGGCTGACCTAATCTAGACAGTCCTTCAGAAGTACGCCCAGAGGCTTGTCTTCTCAGTGATTCTAGATCCTCTTGAATTGATGATACTAGCCATTATTCCTAGAAGCTGACTGGCCGTTCATGGATTCCAACCCTGTTGAACGAGTCAGAGTCGGTATCTGCAACCCAAAGCCTTCTACCTTAGGTATGTTGTTCTTCAAGGAATCACCAAGAATGAAAAGCAGGAATACTTTTCTCATCGTTACAATGAAATGCCTGATACCACGCCTGCAGGGAGAGTGGTTTGATCTGACCCTGTGTTAGTAACCTCTGTCCCATGACCAAGCACCTTATTGAAGAGTTCCTTTTGGCTTATGGTTCCAGAGGAGCATGAGGCCATCATGATGGGGAGACACGATAGCAGGGAGGCATGGGCCACAGCAGGAAGCTGAGGGCTCACATCCCCAGCCCCAAGAGTGAGCGAAGTTGTGAACTCTTAAAGCCAACCTCCAGTGATGTACTTCCTTCAGCCAGGCTGCACTAACTAACCCTCCCCCAAAGAGTGTCACCAGCCCTAAGTGTGCACCTGTAGGAGGCACTTCTCATTCATCCCCCACGCCATTTCAGAGAGCTCCGTCAATCACGACAGCTGGCCCACCCTCCACAAAGCCCACCCTCCACGGCCCCCACCCTCCATGGTCCCCTCTCATGCCCCCTCCCCATCTCTGGATCCCATCCTCCATCGCCCCACCCCCACACCACAGCTCCTGCTCTACCAAGACTGGCAGTGCACTGAGGGGGTGGAGGCAGGAGGATCAGGAGATCAAGGTCAGCTGGAGCCACAGTCTGTCACAGAACTGCAAAGTCTGAAGCCCACACAGCCAGGCCCTTTCCTTCTTCCTCCTGAGAGTGTCTCCAAACATCTGAAGGGAAATTCTTTCCCCTGCTAAAGAATCCTTTGTAACAAATAAGATGACTCTAGCCTCAAAGGGGAAGAGGAATGTACCAAATTTCAATGACAATGACATCCAAAATCCAGGACCTGGACAGAAGCAAGGGAGAGACAGCCCTTAGTGGCAGGCAGTTGTGGCTGGGTGTAGGTGTCAGAGGAAAGATACGCATACATGCATGCATACATACATATGTACACTGGCTCAGACACACACATGCACACACGCGCACTTGTGTGTGTGCCTTGGATGTAGGGAATTCGGATTTCCAATGGTTAGAGCCCACCGTCAGCCATGTCTCATTGTTAAATGAGAACCACGAAGTCAGCTTCCCTGATCCTCAGCCTTCCCTTCCAACTCAAAACCACTGATTATAAATGGCAGAGGTCTCTTAGCATCTTAGGCAAACATAATTATGAAAGTAAATAAAGCATGAACCACCGCAGAACACATTCAGTGTGCACACTGAAATTCACATTTTTCTTCTGCATGTTTAATTATCTGAACCTCATGTTTAGGGAGCTAAGAAAATGGTCAGCTGCAAAGGGCACAGACCTGTTCCCTCACCTTATTATTCAGCTTACAAACTGAGAGGGAGGGTTCTTATAAAGATCTCGGGATCCCCATTCACTCACTCATCCATCAAACCCTTCCTGCAGACTTGTTAGATATCGGGCTCTTTGCTGGCCGGGATCAGGCAGAGACCAATGCAGACCTGTGTCTCAGTTAGCATGACATAAACCTAAAGTCACCTAGGTAGCAGGAACCTCCACTGAAGAATCACCTCCATCATACTGACCTGGAGCCGTGTCTGAGAGGCATTTCACATTGGGGGTGGGGGTTCAGACCACTGAGGGAGGTGTCATCCCTAGGTATAAGGGTCTAAGCTATGCAAAGAAGGTAGCTGAACCAGCCAGTAGGCAGTGTTCCTCTGGTGGTTTTCACTTCAAGCTCCTGCCTCAGTTTCCCTCAAAGATGGCCCTATAACCTGGTAACTGAAACACACCCTTTCCGCCCCAGGTTGCTTTTAGTCACTGTTTTAGCCCGGCAGCAGAGAAGAGCACAGGTGGGTGTGTCTTCACCTTGCACAGGCCACAAGCATCCAGGTTCTCACAGGAAGACGAAGGCCTAGAGTGGATCCATGCCACAGGCAAAGCTGGGAGCCTTCTGAGGAAGGAGCACAGAGGCCACGAGCCGGAGAAAACCCGGAGAGAGTATGATGGGCCCCAAAGGGGTAGTGCTCTAGCCTAGTGGTTTGCAACCTTCCTGATGCTCCCCCAACCATAAATTATTTTCATTGCTACTTCATAACTATGATTTTGTTAGTGTAATGTAAGTACCTGATAATTCAGGATACTGGATATGTGAACCCTGTGGGGTTGAGCACCACAGGTTAAAAATGGCTGAGGAGCTGGCTGGTGCAGGGGCTGGCAGACAGGAAGGACATCTAGTGTGCTGCCGAACACGGTTAGCACAGGGGAGAAGAGGCTGCGGAGGGTTAGCAGCTGCTTCTGCAAAGGGCCGGGTAGGAAAATAGCTCTGCCCTAAGCACTGGCCATCTGTATCTGAGGGTTCTAGGGAGTCCATCAGCCACAGGTCAGCGATGGCGCTGAGGTTCAGAGCGGTTACTGCAAGGTGGGCAGGGAGAGTGTCTTCATCCCTGATACCCATGCCAGGAAACTCTGGGGAATCTGATGTCCTCTTCCGGCCCCTCTGGGTACCTGCACACATGCACACACACACACACACACACACACACACACACACATTCACATAACTAAAAATTAAATAAATGTTTTGAAAATATATTCACAGGAAGGGGGACAAGGGTCTACGTGACTGTAATTCCAGCATACCTGAAGCCGAGGCAGGAGGATGAAGAGTTTGCAATCAGCCTAGGCTATATTATATAGTACAACCATGGGGGGGGGGGGGATGAGGAGAGGGGGTAAGGAAGAAAGGATGGGGAAGGGAAGTGCAGTGGTGAGAAAAGTAGATGGTCCACAACCTGTGGGTCACGACCCCCACAGGGGTTGCATAGCAGGTATCCTGAGAATCAGACACTTACATCACGATTCATAACAGCAGCAAAATTACAGTAGCAATGAAACTAAGTTTACGGTTGGAGACCACTATCACATGAGAAACTGTATTAAAGGGTCACAGTGTTAGGAAGGTTGAGGGAGAGGAGGAGGAAGGGAAAGAAAGGGAGAGGGAGTGGACTCTGGAGCTCGGAGGGCTTTAATGGGCACCACATCCTTGCTAAGACCGTATCACCCAAAACTCACCATAAACAAAATGCCCAGGAAACAGTACTTCTACATCAGGAGGCAGTTGTGTGGAGGGAGAAAAATGCAAAAAGAGGGTGCCTTCCCATCTCAGACTATATGTATCCATCACTCTTCCTGTTGCTGTGGAAACAGCTGACAAAAACAATCTAAGGAAGGGAAAGTTGGTTCTGGCCTGTGCTTTGAGGGCACAGTCCGTCCTGGCAGGCAGGGCATGGCAGCGGGAGCTGGCCACGTGGTGTCCACATTCAGGAAGCATAGAGAAATGAGTGGCAGTACCCCACCAACTCTTTCCCTTTGACTTAGTCCAGCCCCTCCCCAGCAGAATGAGCGCCCCTCCCACACTTTGACTCTGTCTAGGCCCCGCCCTAGTAGAATGAGTGCCCCACCCACTCTTTCCCTTTGACTCTGTCCAGCCCCTCCCTATAGAATTAGTGCCCCGCCCACTCTTTCCCTTTGACTCTGTCCAGCCCCTCCCCATAGAATTAGTGCCCCGCCCACTCTTTCCCTTTGACTCTGTCTGGCCCCACCTGGGTAGAATGACGCCTTACACAGATAAGGTGGGACTTCCCACCTCAGCCAACCCAATCTGGAAGCTTCCTTGTAAAAGATACACAGGTATCTGTCTCCTAGGTGATTCTAGGTTCTGTCACATTGACAACCCATGTGACCCATTATGTCCCAGCATCACCGGCTGAGGTCCATGGGTTCAAGAGCCTGTGGGCAGTCTGGCCTCCATCCTGGCCCACTATCAAGATGTTAATGCTTCTCCTGGACAGGGTCTTTGCTTGCATTGGGGAGTAAATGATTATCCTGCCTCTATGCCCTTTTGAATGTAGATAGATAGATAGATAGATAGATAGATAGATAGATAGATAGATAGATAGATAGATAGCAAGAAAAACCATCCAACTGCTAAAATTGTTATATAAAGTTTATCAGACAAAGCAAGTCTGTGGATTTCCTACATCAGAATCTTCTGGGACACTTGGTAAAAAATTCGAAGCCCTGGTTCCACTCCAGCTCCCTGGAGAGAGACTCTCAAGGAGAGAGAGAGTTTCAGGAAGATGTTGTTTTAAAAGCATGTTGTGTCTAATGTACACACAAGCTTCAGCATACAGAATCCCTCAAAGAGCACTTAATTCCACAGTTGCCCAGAGGTGATTTTCTCCTTGAAACTGAGAGGCATCCAGCAGCTGGGACAAAGCTTCAGATCCTGTGAGCTGGAGCTAAACCTAGTCGCCTTCTCGGGAGTGACACCTCTGGGTGAATCAGCCAGCATCCCAGCTATGATCCAATTACTCTGATTCCTGCCATCCAGGCAACACTCCATTAAACATCAGGATCGAGAGACTCTAGCTCCCCACTTGAGTGCCAGCTAATTAAAGTCTTTAAAAGTGTGCAGATAGAACGCAGCCAATATTCCAGAAACAGACTGAGGATTAGAGAGGGGTTGGGGGGGGGGGATAAAGAAAATGAAGAATAGAAACTTTGGTGCAGAAATGTATGTGACTTTTTCTTCAAAATGACGTTAGGGCTGGGAGATAGGCCAGTGGATAAAGTGCTTGCCCCCCAAGCATGGCCTGAGTTGAATCCCTAGCAACAACACATAAAAGCCAGGCTCAGCAACATAAACTTTTAAGTCCAGCACTGGGGAGGTGGAGGCAGGAAAATCTGAGGGACCTACTAATCTGGCTGAGTTGGTTCCATTGGTTTATTTAGCCTGCCTAAATAAAACCAAGGTGAGCAGTTAAGGAAGACCCTCAAAGTCAACTGTCAGCCTCCCCCCCACAGACACACACACACCCCATGCATTACCACCCCCTACCATACACAACGACCTTACAATTAAATCACCTCCATCTGAGAGGCAAAGGGGCAGCAGAAGGTGGAGCAAAGAAAAACTTGAGGGCAAGATATCGTGCAGTGACTCCGACTCTATCCTATTTAAGTTCACCGTGACTTTTCTGCTCTACGGAACAACCGGTGAAAGCACATTCAAAGTGTTTCCGGGAACTGGTAAACGGACTGTCCCGGGCTGTGATCCTAGCAAAAGGCAACGTGCACGTTTTCCCGTTTTCCTTTAAAGGTGACGGACTTTTGGAAGCCGAAGCACCAGCGATGTGTTGACTATTTTAGAAAACTTGGAGATGAAACGTGTGTGACAAAACGATGTCATGGGCCCAAGAGGGGAGAGGGGACACCTGCCACTGGGTAGCTGTGATACCACATAGGAAACAGTGGTGACCCTAATTTGGGATGCAGTAATCATTATGGCAACATGCAAACAAGGGATACATAGTTATACGTGTGTGTTTGAGTGTGGGTGTGGTATGTCTGTGTTTGTGGTGTGTGTGTTATGCTTGTGTGTGTATAGTATGTCTGTATGTGTGATGTGTATGTATGGTATATGTGTGTGTGTCTCTATGTGTGTGTAAATGTGTGTCGAGTGTGTATGTTATAATGTTTGTAAGGGGGGTGTACGTCATGTGTGTGGGGTATGTCTGTGTGTGTTTGTTATGTCTCTCTGTGTATGGTATTTGTGTGTATGTATGTGTGTTGTTTTTGTGTGTCTATATGTATGTGGTATATCTGTGTGTATATGTGTGTGGTGTGCATGGTGTATGAGGTGTATGTATCTGTGTGTGTGGTATGTCTCTGTGTGTTTATTTTGTCTCTGTGTAGTATTTGTGTGTGGTGTATATGTGTATGATTTATGTGTGGTATGTCTGTGTGTTTGTTATGTCTCTGTGATGTGTGTGTGTATGTGTGTATGTGTGTGTACGTATGTGTGTATGTGTATATATGCATGTGTGTATATGTGTATGTATGTGTGCATGTATGTGTATGTATTGTGTATGTGTGTGTGTGTGTGTGTGGTTAATATTCACAGGCAGATCATCCACCCATGCATAGGCAGAGACTAGAGGACGACACCAAGTGTCATGCGCTGTCACTCTCTGCCATATTCCCTAGCACAGGGTTTCTCACTATGCCTGGAGCCTGCAGGTCCCTGTGAGAAGGTGACCAGGGCTGGGGAGAAGACTCAGTAAAGTGCATGACATGAGCTTCATGGCCAGCCACCACACAAAGGAAGCAGGTGTGGTGGTGCTCAGCAGTGGTCACAGCTCTGGGGAGCCAGGGACAGGAGGATCCCTGGGGTACACTAGCCAGCAGGCCTAACCAAACTGGTTAACTGGTTTCAGTGAAAGGTATTATCTCCACAAAAAAAAAGGAGAAAATTATTGTGGAAGCTACCCAAGAGGTCGATTCTGGCTTCTATACACCCATGCATACACATATGCACACATGTAAACATGTGTGTACACACACCAATATAAAAAAGATAAGGCCTAACTCCCTTGTTTATTAAATGTAAAGGCACATGTGTGCACACTACCAGAGGGCCACTGGACCAGCTGTTACTATTAGAACCAAGTGGAGGTTAATACCTAGAGTATCACTGGCTTTAGACCTCTGAAAGGCTACAGTTCTCTTCCCCCTGGCCAGAGAAAGATGCCCTGTCTATTCAGAGCTCTGTTTGGGAAATCTCACCAAGCACTCTTACATCCAAACTGTGGGAGAAGGGAATGCCTCAAATTCTTTACAGCAGGTTGTAAGAATCACAATTTCTGTGTCATATCCACCCACCAAAAAGACTTGCTGTGTTGAAGCAATGTCCAATATCGCTAAGGCCTCTGGGTAGGGTCCTCGTGATTGAGCTGGTGTATTAATGAGAAAAGGCCCATCAGAGGCTTGGCATCTCTCTGTCTCGACTGGAGTACAGACACAGTGGGAAGGCAGCCATCTGCAAACCGGGAAGATGTGGCCCCCACCTGTAATCAAATCAGCCAGAACCTTGATATGGTGTGTAATCTAAGCATCCCTGAGTGGTGTTTTGTTACGGCGGTGCGACCCACAGGACAGCTGGAACACTCTGTGGCATCTGCTGTGCTGTTCCTCAGGATAGCTGAGTTCCTCAAAGAGCCTGGCATGGTACTGCGGTGCTCCAGGTCACGATGAAACACCACACTGTCACCAGGAACTCGGGACAGTACACTGCTCTCAAGTCTGCCTCGGGACCTGCGATCAAAACCACTGCTGTACCAACCATGCCTGGAGCTGACTCTGGCTACATTTCAGGCTTCTCCTTGGGACTTCCAGGTCTCAGGGCCAAACACCAGCTTCTGCCAGCCTCTCCCTAGCCTCTCTTCTGTACTGTATGACCACTGCCATCCTGCTCAACGCTAGGTTCCTAGTTCATGAGGCTGATGGGTTGGGAACAACCCTGAAGACACATGTTCATGACTGTGCATGTGAGGGAGTGTGCGTGTGTGTCCTCTGAACTGCACATACGCAAGTGTGAAATTGTGTGGAAATGCAGCCACGTGCACTGCTGTCTATACATGGCCACTTATGGAAACACAAATTCTATCTCCACATTTCTGGTGATCAGTAGTAGAAAGCAAGCCGCTGATTAAAACATTGTAGTCAAGCGACCCAGAGTGCACAACCACCAAGTGAGCCCTTGTGCTTATTTTCAGCTATAAAAGATGATTATCTTAGCCACTGAATGCTGGGCTGGCCTGTTTGCAGTTTCTCCACTGGCATTCTATCAGCTCCTTCTTCTCATAGGCTTACGTTCAGAGAAAACTAGAATCGCCTCCAGCATGTCATTCCTGTAGCTGGCACAGGTTTTGGGTATGCACAAGGGCCTCTCCTGGCTTTCAGAGTGGACAGCACGTCCGGCTTTTTGGCTGAAGCTGGCCTGGTCCAGGGGATGCAGGGAGCACCGTCCAGTCGTAAAGGGAGAGTATGTGTGAGAATGGGGATAGCTCTTAGCAAAGGAAGCTGCTGCAGAGATGGGGCACGGGAGGCAGCCAGAGGGTGGCCAGCCAGAGAACAACCAGCTTACCTCCATCTCAGGTCCTTCTCTCACCTCACAAAGGGTCACGTGCATGGCAAGACACACATGCTTGCTCAGCCACAAGCCCTTCAACAGGGAGAAAACAAGAACCCACTGGGCCACACTGCCGCTTCCAACCACTGGCATTATGTTTAAAATGATTTTACGATTTGCGTATTAAGTTCACAACACCCCACCCTCATACACATCAAGGGGGTGGCAGCTCACCCTCCTCTCACCTGTGTGTTTTGGAAACGAGAATTCCCAAAGGACACTGGGACGCTGGCTGTGATCAGAGGAACGGTGTGCCTCTGAGACACAGGGTTAAAAAAGAAAGAAATCCCACCTCCTCCATCCAAACTAAGGCATCCCCAAGGCTGTATGTGAGAGAGAATGACTTAGCCCCACTGACTTTAACTGGACCCTCTCCTAGAGCACAAACTGGCCAAACCTTATCTCTGTCCCAAAAACTACACTGTCCTTTTTTTTTCTCCCGCTTTTTCCCTCCAACTCCCTGGGACTCTGACTCCTTTGGCCCAGCCAATTTGAGATTCAATAAGCAGTGAGATACATCGAGGGAGGTTCTATGAAGCACCAGACACCTGACTAGAGAGACAGCTGCAGACTATGGGCAAGCCGGTCCTGCCCCAGCTCCCATGAAGAATAGGGGGTATGCCGCTAGCGGAAGTACACACGCGGTGTCTTTACTACCCCAGCTGCCCATGAGTTCTACATAGGTGGATCCTGAAATGTTTCCTGACTCAAGTCATGGCAAGAGAGGACAGTCACAACTTTATAGCCTAACATTGCAAAGATGGGGGAACAAGCTCAGGTTTTAGAAGGTCCCAAGTATACACGCCCACATTCAAGCATCCCTACCAAGATGGTCTATGATGACAAGAGTCTTAAGGAGTCTCTCTCAGAAAGCTTCTCCTTCTCTCCTTCATGAGTAATCCCTGTATCATCATCTCTCTCTCTCCACTTCCTTCCTCCCTCTCCTTTCTTCTCCCTCCCTCCTCCACCCCCTTCTCCCCCCCCCCAAGTGTATATGTGTGTGTATGTGTGTGTATGGGTGTGTGTGTGTGTGTGTGTGGTTTGTGTGTGTGTGTATGTGTGGTTTGTGTATGTATGGTTTGTGTGTGTTTGTGTGTGTGTGTGTGTGTGTGTGTGGTATGTGTGTGTGTGTGGTGTGTGTGTGTGTGTGTGTGTGTGTGTGGTGTGTGTGTGTGTTTTCTCATACTACTTCTGCTCTGAGTCCTTTGGGAACAAACAGCACTGTCATATGTAATTTATAACCCTCCTGGTCCTCTGCCATCTCGGTGAGCCAGGACAACAGACACAGCTCAAACACAGGCATATACAGATACACAGAGCCATCCACACCACCTGCCCCAGAAGACATAGCACATAGACAGGGAGAAAAGACAGGTCGCAGCATGGGTTCCCACCATCCACATGGGTCCTCACATATGTGCATGGAATGGTTACATTGCTTAACCTTTTATTTTGTGTGCTGTTGCTGTTTTTCGGTACTGAGCTGGGAACCCAGAATCACAAGCCTCCTAGAAAAAGGCTCAGACAGTGCGGGACAACTCCAGTCCAAGCTGTTGCTATATTAGGAAATGGTCTCAAGTCAATGAAACCCCTGAGCTGGATGTGACTATACTTTAAGGGGCCACAGGAGGCTGTGGGTATCCGAAACAGCTGGAGAGGCTGCCTTCACCTCAGCTACGCCATTTGTACCTGAGAAAAGATACTAGGCCTACCGCTTCCTAAAGCCCTAACTAGGGCAAAGCCTGGGGTTTCAAGATGCCAGGAGTCCCTTAGTCAGTGAATCTCTGCAAGCAAAAAGCCTTTCCTAATGTCCACTAGCCAGGACTTCCACAGTCACACACATGCTGGTTCTCTACTCAGAAGTGGAGTGTTAATCAGAGTCTCAGATTCCTGAGCATGACATGCCCCCAGGGAACCTACACACAGCGGGTGCTTCGGGAAAAGATGTCCAGAGAGGGCTCTGCTTAAGAACACACTGTGCCTGCCCAGTAGCTTATGGCGGCATCCACAGGACGGGCTTCCTTTACCACGGCCATCTCTCTAGCTCAACAGTACAAGGATCAAGAGAAACTGGCACAGGGGCGGGGGAGGTGGATCCATCAGTGAGGTGTTTGTTGTGTTCACCCCCCCCCCACCTCCACCCCCAGCACCAGCTTTATCCCAACTTGTGAGTAGAACAGGGCTCTCTTTTCTCTCTCGCTCTTTGTAAATGAACATGGAGAATGTTGGGGGGGAAGGGGACATTTACAAAGGACAGAGATCTGTGCAAACACCCCTCTGGTAGTCAAAGCTTGCCTCGTGCAACACGTCACTTCAGACATCCATCACATGCAGTTCCTGGAAACAGCTCCTGCCCTCCAAAGACTGTCGCCAAGCGTGCCATGTGCGCCTGTCCCACACAGGGACGTTTTTTATAAAGCCATCGTCTTGGCCAACATGATGAGACCTGATAAGACACTGGGGACATAATTAAGCCCCGGAGAGAGCTGGTGTCCCCTACTCCCATCCAGAGCCTGCTCAGGAGGGACATAGTGTTTCACACGAGGGAGGAAGCCACGGAAAGCCACAAGCACCTGCTGCTTCCTCTTCCCACTGCGGCCTCTCATGTAGGCTAAGATGTCAGGCGCCAAAAGGGAGATGGGGGGAGGGGGGAGAGCACACTTCACATGTCTCCGGGTGAGTGTGCCAAGCTGGAAGCAAGCTGAAAAAAAAGCAGTCAGCACCAACACAAGCAGTGTTAGCATTTGTTTTTTGTTTTTGTTTTTGTTTTTGTTTGTGTGTGTGTGTGTGTGTGTGTGTGTGTGTGTGTGTGTGTGTGCCATTCCTAGGCACACATGGGCATTCATGGGAAGGGCAGCCAGCCAACAGTGGGGGCTCTCTGGCCTCTGACCTCGCCCTTGCTCTGCGGTAAAGCTCAGTGGATTAAAAACTGAAGAGGCCTCAAGTTAAGTGCACACCCCACCCCCCTCAAACTCCACTCAAAAGTGGTTGGCTCACAAAATCCAGGACCAGTAAAGCTTTCAGAGAATCAATTCTTGCTGCCCTAGACGGTCCATACCCTGCCTGTGCTCAGTTGATACGTGAAATCCATGGGGATTCTGCTATCTAAACCCATTAATGGACACTTCACGAAGCACCTGAGGAAGGGCCAAGTTGCAGCCCTTTTCAAGTCAGGGAAGCAAATTAACAGAGACACTGGCCGGCCTTTAGCCGGCCTTGAAGTGCAGGGCTGTGCATGGCTCTGCAGACATTTGTATTCAGAAGCTGGGGTAATCAGAAACAAAGCCTGCCTGTTGATGAGACCTTCTGAGACACGGTCACCTTCTCACATTAACAGCGGCAATTAATTTCCCCTCCAGTGTCCCAGATCAGATGTTTACAGAATCTTCTGCCAACAAGAGAGCTCTGGGCACTGACGGTTAGGGCGCCTCTTTCTCAGCCCTTCCCCGACCCTGGCCCACCGCATTTAGCGTCCACTCGGCAGCCGTTTCTGACTTCTTATATTATCTACCCAGAGCTTGCCCCTGGGAGCATCTCTGTATCTACAGCATATATTAGAACAAACATGAAGCAAAGATTAGCACAGTACAGAGTAGCCAATGGCTGTTTACTTTGCCCAGAGAAACTGCCTCTGCTCAGGCAGCTGGGCAAATACACCTGCCACCAAGCCTGGTACCTCCACCGTTCCCCTCCATCCCGGGTCCCAGTAACAAGGACCCATCGTGACTGGAAGGGCCCTTAATGAGAGATGATTTAGCAGAATAGGAGGCAAGCTGAACCACTTCACCCCACTGCTTAGGAGTTCCGGCCGCTGCAGTCCTGACTTTCCTTCCCGTATGAGTAGGAAGTCTCCCAATAAGAAGTTTACACATAGATAGATAGCAGTAAAAGAAGAAGTGACAGGCTCTAAAAGCCACAAGCACAGACAGCTCTGACAGTGAAGAAACCAAACGTCCAGGGGGCGGTAACAGGCTCTGTCATTCTGGCTTGCAGACAGATGGTGGGTCCTCAGGAAACTATCTAGGCCTGCCCTGCACACACTGCAGCCTACTGCCAGGTCCAGGGAGTGTGCTCCCGAGTGTGTGTGAGAAGTCTTGCAGCGGCCCCAGGGATCTAGGTCCCTGGAGGTTCCTCTCTCTAGTTGGTAATTTGAGGAGAGACAGGAGGAAGAGCTCAGGCATGGCTGCAGAGGCCTGAAATTCCAGTGTCTGGGAGGTGAAGCAGGAAGATTGTGAGTTCAAAGCCAGCAAGAGAGAGAAAGAGGGAGGGAGGGAGGGAGGGAAGAAAGGAAGGAAGGAAGGAAGAAAGGAAGGAAAGAAGGACATGTGAGGGAGAGAGTTAAGAAGAGAGAGGAAGTTAGAAAAGGAGGGAGGGAAGACAGACAGGGAGAGAGAATATGGGGGGGTACAGGAAAAGTAGAGGAGGAAGTATACATGAAGAGCGTTTCGCTGTATCCTAGAGCACACATCCCCCAACTCCACAATCTAACAGAGAAACAATGTTGTTTTCTTCATATACTTCTCCCCTTTCTGGGTGATCAGTGAGTCCAGGCACCAACTTGGAGGTACTTCCACCTCTAAGACCTACTGGGCATGATCCAGGGACATGACACACATCCCACCCTTCTCTCCTCTGCCAACAGCACACACTGAAGTAACAAGAGTTAAGCCAAAGGCTTCTTCAGGCTGCCGCCACACAGCCTGGTCTTTCTTGGCTCTCTGCTTGGCCAAGCAGTTCATGCCAAAAAATGATGCTCAAACCAAGCCCAAACCACCTGCCTGGTTCTCACCAACCCTGATGTTTTTTTGTTGCTGTTCCCGTGGTAGGGAGGTTTCCTCGGGATGGTAAGGAGGAAACCTGGAGCTGAGAGACACGTGGTCATAAATGTCAGCTCCGACCTCCCAGACCCCCTTTCCACCTGCACTTCCTGTTAACCTGGTCTATCTTTGGCTGTGTTGTTATTTCCCTGATGACTCTATCAACTCTCAAGATCTCCCGGAACCACGATCCTAAGCCCCTCCCTTCCCCCAGTTCCGGTTGCTCACATATATATATGTACGTGAGCGCTCTGCAAAGGCTACCACTTACGTATCTGATGCTCAAAGTCTGAACTTAGCAAGGCGTGAACAGCGAGGCATTAGTCATGCTAACAGGCGAGCGCTTTCTAGATGGGAGGAATCACCACTCACTCCCTCTGACGACCTGACTGTTTAGAATCCAACTATCTGTGGTATGAATGGATCCAACCAGGCAAATAGAAAGAAATATGCTTCCCAGAACGGGACAACGCTACTCACCAGGTGAGGCATCAGGAGGTCAGCCAGGTAGACAAAAGCAGCTCCCAGAGTGAAGCCAACAGCCACTGGGAAGAAGGCAAAGGCACCAAAGCCCCCTGAGGATGTGGCCATCTCAACCGCTGGTGCAAGCAGTGACCAATAGGAAGCCGCTAGCATGACCTGGAGAAACCACAGGGAGAAGAAGCTAGTCATTAACCAACCATAAGGCTTTTGGAGCATAGAGGAACAACCCATAAGCCCCTCACACACCCAAGGAGGAAACCCAACCCATAAGCACTTATGAGGGAGTCCTCCACCATCCAAGAGGTGGAAACCCAACCCTTTATGGATGTCAAGAGTCAACCCATAAGGCCTTTGGGGGGGGGGCTCATTGTTCTCTATGTCCTAAAATAAGCCACACGATTTCACACTTGTTAGGACTTTAAGCTCGGGTGACAGTACTATCTCAACCAAAAGACTACCCCTGGAGACAAGCAAAAGTTCCCCCCCAGAATTCCTGCTCATGAACCTAACTTGACAAAGGCGAAGCCCATGCTTCTGTAACCAGCTCCTCATCCGTGCTCCTCTAAACGTAAAACACACTGGGTCAACCAACAGCAAAGGCATGAAAAGTACAGGGCGACTAGATGAGAAGAGGAAAGGCATCAGCAGGAAAGGGAGGGGCCACAAGAGGGAAGGAGTAAATAAGATCAAAATTCTATTATATCTATGTATGAGAACGTCATCATGAGATCCATTACCGTGTATGACATAATGAATGCACACTGATGAACGAAAACATGTAAAATGAAGAAACCCAGTTTCGGGCTGGACAGGGTTGATCTGAAAGGATGGAGTCTAGTTTGCTCCTGTGTGGCCTCTGACACTGATTTCTGCAATCACAAGCAGGTGACATTGGAGTCACTTTGTCACAGTGAGGGTGGGGCAGGAGGCTACATCTAGTGATAAACACATCACAGCCCCTGACAACCAAGAAATATGTGGCCCCAGATGTGCCTCCTAAGGCTGCTGAGAGATGCTGTTCCAATTTCAAGCTCCCGAGACAAACTGCTCATAATTACACACTGCGTTAGAACACAGCTGATTATTGTGGAGATCTTCCTCCTGCTGGATGACATGCGTCTCCCTCCACGTTTTCCTCCTTGCTCTTTTCTCACTCTCTGGCACATCAACAATGACGGGGGGCCTTCCCCCTTGTGTCATGTGACGGTGTCTGAAGGCGTCAGTCCATCAATGTCAGATTGGTTTCTGCAGTACCTCATCTGAAGAGGGGAGCTAATAACTATCGATCATCAGCCATTTCTAGGCACCAAGGTTTGTACCTGACGTCTTGTCATCTCCACCCCGGGAGGCGGATGTTTTCTATTGGTATTTGTAGAAAAGGAAATTGAGTCGAAGGCTGGGGAAATGGGCTCCGGGAGTAAAGTATTTCCTAAGCAAGCAGGAGGGCCTCAGTCAAACCCTCCTGAATCCGTGTGTAAAGCTCAGTGTGGCAGCCCCTGCTTGGAAACCCAGCTCTGGGGAGGTGAAGACAGGCAGATCTTTGGGGAAGGCTCGCCAACCAGCCTAGACAAATTGACAGCTCCAGGTTCCATGAGAGATAGACTGTTATGGCTGGTTTTATGTGTCAACTTGACACAAGCTGGAGTGATCACAGAGAAAGGAGCCTCAGTTGAGGAAATGCCTCCATGAGGTCTGCTGTAAGGCATTTTCTCAACTAGTGATCAAGTGGGGAGGGCCCAGGTCACTGTGGGTGGTACCATCCCTGGGCTGGTAGACCTGGGTTCTATAAGAAAGCAGGCTGAACAGCCAGTAAGCAACATCCCTCCATGGCCTCTGCATCAGCTCCTGCTTCCTGACCTGCTTGAGTTCCAGTCCTGACTTCCTCTGGTGATGAACAGCAATGTGGAAGTGTGAGCTGAATAAACCCTTCCCTCCCCTACTTGCTTCCTGGTCATGATGTTTTGTGCAGGAATAGAAACCCTGACTAGGACAGAGACCCTGTCTCAATAAACAAAGTGTACAACACCAGAGTTGATCTCTGGCCTCCACAATGAGTGTACTCTCTCACCCACTGCACTGGCTTAACTTGGTTGTCAACTTGACACACTTGGAAGAGGGAACCTCAGTGAAAGAATTGCCCCACCAGATTGGCCCGTAGGCATAAGTCTGTGTGGCATTTTCTTGCTGGATGTGAAAGGGTCCAGCCCACTCTGGGCAGTGACACACCCCTGGCCAGGGGGTTCTGGGCTACTTAAGAGAGGTAGCTGAATGTGAGGCTTGGAACAAGCAGTGTTCCATTGTCTCTGTGTTATTTCCTACCCAAGGGTCCTGCCTTGACTTCTGCCCTGATTTCCCTCTTCGATGGGCTGGGAACTAGGACTCAGTTGTGAGATAAAATGAACCTTTTTCCTCCCCCAAGTTGCCTTTGGTCAGCGTTTTATCACACCGACGAAAAAACAAACTCCCACACACACGCACACACACACACACACATTAAAAAGGGGGAGAAGAGACTGACTGACTCTTAAAGGCGAGTTGTTCCTTGTCACCGAGGCAATAAATGGCAAATGCAGACCAGCCAGCACCTCTGTCAACCCAGTGACCAGGGGAGAGGCGTGTGGCTGCTCTCACAGGTCAACAAGCTCAATTTGACAAACTGATCTCTGGGGCTGACCGAATTAATCACTCGCCTGTGGCTTTTTAATCTTACGCATGCTGTGACTTCGTCGTGGCTAAAGCCCACCCACCACCTGTCGTAACAGTCACAGACGGCACATACAATGTTGAATGGGTTTCTAAATTTTACTTAATTACGAAGCATTACCCGTCTCCAAAATAACACGCAGAGTGACAACCAGGCATTAGGGTGGCAAAACGAAGAACAATCCACGGGGGGAGCCGTGAATTGCCTTCCGCCAGTCATTGCTCACACAGAACTGGCTGTTGCCAGCAAAGGTCTTAATGTCACCCATGGTGTCACCAACTCTGCCCCTGCCTCTGAAGCTCTAGAAAAGATGGGTTTATGTCATCTCAACCGGATGGGCGCAGAGATTATCCAGTTCATACCATCAGTCTGCGCTGTCACAAAAGACCACTGAAGGGTCCAGCGACTTTCCCATCCAGAGTTCTACTCATTGGCTCTAGACTCCCACAGCCCTTGTAAGCTCACCGTCCTCACAGGGACGGGACACAGACTCTTCACTCTCCTCTGTGAACTTGACCCAACCGGGAATCCATTCCCACTTCGACGGTTTCAAAAGCGTAAGATCCAGGGAAAGCCGCTCCCCTCCACACACTGTGAGGCAGCGACGTGACTCTGCCCAGCATCACTCCTTACCAGCCTCTGGTTCGTTCCTATCGAACACCTACTCCAACATCTTCCTTTAGCATCTCAGGGACCAAGGCTGTTTTCTGCCTGTGATGGCTAGTCTTGCTTGTCAACTTGCCTGGGTCTGGAATCTATTCAAAGACAAGCCCCTTGCCACTGACTGCTGTAAAGAGATTTCCTTGATCACATCCTCTGAAAAGACCTCCCCTAAATGTGGGTGACACCTCCCAAGAGCAACCAGATAAAAAGAGAAAAAAAAAAAAAAAAACCCTTCAGCTTTTGCCTGCTTGCCTCCACTTTGCTGGCAAGTGCATCTACTCTGCGGCTGAAGCGTTTCTTCACCAATAACAGAACCAACATCCCCAGGCTTCCAATGCAGACTGAACACCAGAGGCTCTCCAGAAACCCTCTAGGCCTTACCAGATGGTGACTGCTGATCTTGTCACCTAGACCCTCAGCCTTTCCAGCCAGACTATATCATGTAAGACAGTCTAACAAAATTCACTTCAATATGATTTATTCTATCAGCCCTGTCCTGATAGACCCTCAAGAGGACCACCATGACTAACTCATGTGCCTAAGCATGAGAAACATGCCAAGTTCTCACAGACACATTATTTATGGTGGAGCAGACAGCCGAGTTCTTCCAAAGGCCATGCTGGACTCTGGGATGCTTGGAGGGGATCCAGACAGCAATGGTAGACTGCTCCATTGAAACCTCTGGATTACCTTCTTTTTAATTTCCCTGTCAGCACGTAAATTTACACGTAAATGGAGGAGTGCCAATGGAAGTAGGCAGGGTCTAAAGAACAGCTGTTACAAAAACACGTGGTAGGCAAGATGCCCATGTGCTAATGGTCAGACCTGGGACTTTCCCATTTCCTGTGGCAGAAGAAATTCTGCTGGTATGACCACACTAATCACACTGAGATGAAGGAGATACCTGTGGGCATCAGAGTGGGGCCAACGCTGTGCCAAGGAGCCTTACGGGGGCGTGGGAAGAATGCAGCAAAGAGAGACAAAACCGCCAAACTGGAGACTTGGTTTCATTTACACGAAATGCCCCAATGTAGAAACCAGGAGACAGAGTGCACCGGAGGCTGCTGCCTGGGGGTGGAAGGCTGGACACTTGTTGGTTGTTTATGCTCACGTTCTCAATTCATTGACCACTGAATGGTCACTGTCATGTAGTGTAAATCTTACCACAACTTATTTTAAAAGTTCGGGTTGACCTAATCAACTGTGAGGACCTGACCTTGAATGACTGCCCCCGGAGGTGTGCTGAACTCTCCTGGCCCCTCGGAGCACCTGTGTCTCCAACTACGGCAATGCCAAGACCCATCTCTGCTGGCCTTTCTCCCGGCGTCTCTGACCCTCAGCTGCCAGCTTATATTCGTGACAATAAAATGCAGAATTTGGATTCAGAAGCGAGGCTCTGGCACCTACCCGTGTGGTGGCCCCAGCAAACAAAATGAGGTCTCTGTTGCTCAGCTTGGCCAACTGGCAGGGATGCCACCAACCAGAGCTACTGGAAGAATGGAGCAATGGGGCCAGCATGCCAACCCAGGAGCTGGCAGGAGGCAGGTGTTATTTTAGATAATCCCAAAGCTCTGCTCACTGAGTCTGCTCCTCATCCCCTAATCTTGCACAGTTCCCCTCCGCCCCGGGCCCTTATCCGTCTTGCTGGATATGTTTTCTGCATCCAAATTCCCAGGACCGTGTAGATGATAGAAACTGGCTGATGCTTGGAACATCTCTGGGTGCTGCCACCACCCAGCAGAGCAGTCTTGGGCAGAGACTCGTTTAATATCTGTTGCCTAAATGAATTCTGTCATCCCTGTTGATGAAGGGGAGCAGTGCGGGCGGGGAGAACAGAACGTATGACAGGAAGTGGTTCCACCCTCCTTTCGGAGTCCGTTACCTGTATTTTTAAAGTGATTTTTTTTTTAACCTTTCAAATTAAGTAGCACATAGGCTCACACTTAGATGCCATCACTTCTGACAAATGCTGGCTGAGTAATTGTTTAAAATCAGGGAGTGTTTCCGGGGTGGGAAGCCAGCATAGACTTTGCAAGGCTCTGTGGATAACATACTAAACAATCTACTGAAAGAATCCCAGATTCCCTTGCTGTGGAGAGCAGCTGTAACTGAATACTTGGTCCAAACACTTTGCTTAACAGGTAGAGTAAGCAAGACTCAGCCACATAAAGTGACTTTCCCAAAGGTCGCAACTGTCCTAACCCCCAACAAGTTAGTACCATCCTCTAACCCTGCCAAGACACAATACTTTCTGAAATTCTGGAAACTTCTGAGTAAATACCAGGTGTAGGCTACCACCTGCCGTCACCAGGCAGAGGATCCTGGGATAATGGGGTCGGAGGCGTGAAATCAGCGTCAGCAGAACAAAACCTATCAGATGTTGGCAGGAATGTAGCAAAAACCATGAACTGTTGATGGGGGTGCGCACTAACACAGCTGTCGTGGAAGATGTGGAGGTTCCTTGAAAAGTTAAAATTAGAACCGTCACGTGACACAGCGATGCCTCCGGGGAGATACCTGAAGGAAATAGAGGGTGTCGATGAACGAGGCTCACTTCTGCCTACCCCGGATGACAGGCAACTAGTAAACAACAGAATGAGCCTACTGGGAACCTGCATCTGGAAGAGAAATGGGGGTGCCTCATAAATTTATCTAACAGCCCCCAAGTGCCGGAGCGGTAGAGAGTTAAGGAGCACAGTGTGATTCCCTATACAGGTGCACAGGGCAAGCTGAGAATGGCAAAACCAAGCATGCAAACCCCAGATTCCACACCTTCCTCCGGGGTGACCTACACTACAGGAGGCTGCACGTGACATCTTCTCTGGACAGGACCCTACAGTGCAAGAACACGAGAAGGAGGTCATGGGGGACACCTGTAGCCTGAGATTTGGTTACTACTATGTTCCCGTGCCACAGTTTTAATGAGCAAAGTTCCCCTGGGATTCTTGGTCCACGGTTGTTGGTGCTGTGTGGAAAGGTTGTAGAACCTTTAAGATGTGGAGGCTTGGAGTTTGATAGCTCTCTGTCCCTAAGACATGGGGCTGTTCTTCCAAAGAACCTCGGTTCAAGTCCCGGCCCCAACATGATGGCTTGCATGGTTTGGGAATATCCGATACCCTCGTCCCACCTCCTCAGACACCACTTGTTCATGGCACATAGATACACATACAGACAGAGCAATAGATACAATAAAAACCAAGGGGAAAGATGTATGGATGGAGCATTGCTGGGGGAAGTACATCATGGAGTGGGTAGCTCTGAAATTTTAGACTTCCTGTTTTCGTATTTGGCTGTGTTTCCCTCCTCCTCCTCCTCCTCCTCCTCCTCCTCTTCCTCCTCCCTCTCTCTCTCTCTCTCTCTCTCTCTATACATACATACATATACATATATATACATATATATATATATATATATATACACACACACACATATATATATATATATATATATAGTTGGGGGAGGGGTCACCACACCATGAGGAACCATAATAAAGGGCCAGAGCAGCATTAGGAAGGTTGAGGACCATTGCCTCAGAGGGTCTGGGAAGAGGACGTCATGAGTAAAATGTCCACTAAGGAAGCATAAGTACCTGAGTTTGATCCCAAAACCTGCCTCAAGGATCGGGCATGGTGGTGTGAGCTTCTAAGCCCAGTTTGGGGTAAGGTAAGGAAGGAAAGGCAGACCCTTGAGGTTCACTAGCTAGCCTAATGGGTGGGCTCTACGCCCCACTGAGACTCTGTCTCCAAAGAACCAGACTGGCTAGGTCCTGAAAACAACACCAGAAGCTCATCTGTGGCCTCCACACATTCACACTCAAGTGTGAGCGTGTGCACACACACAAACACACACACACACCAAACACATATGCACAGCTACAGTATAATTAACTAATAGGCACAAACTCACAATCCATAAAAATCAAGGCAATAATTGCTCCCAAGTTACAGAGACAAGCATGTCTCTAAGTTCTGCCTCCAAATCAGGTATAAACATTTCAGTTCATCCAACAAATACTTGGGAAGTGCCTATGCAGTATCAAGGAGGGATGATGGGAAGGAAGAGAAGAACTGTTCCCCGCCTTTACCAGGAGCCAGCTATGCTCTACCATAGCCAGAAATTTGAGACATAGATAGAGGCATCTGGACTGATACACGGAGTTCAGTCATCCCATGAAAGACTGTGAAGCAGGGCCCCAAAGACTGCATGCTTGCCCCTGGGAGGCTGGACACGGTTTGGTTAGGAACTCAAGGGTGTAACCCACAGCATCACAGATCTCAAGGCAAACCTCTTGGTCAGGAACCTAAGGGTGGGTGCTTTCCAACTGGTAAGAAGACCAGGTGCTAGACAGAGTCTAGCAAGCAGTAGCCAGGGCTTAGTGGGACTTCAAGGAGCCCCGCCTTGATAGAGAAAGAATGTGTGTCAGGGCAAGAAGACATAGCCTGGTGTGATGAAGAGGCCAGGCCGGACATGGTCAGCATGCCTGTGACCCCAGCATTCTAGAGCGGAGGCAGGAGGATAAGAAGGCCAAGGTCATCTTCAGGTTCTTTGAAGGTTGGAGGTCAGACCAGACCTTTTCTCAAAACAAACAAAAGAGTTATGAAAGGTGAGCTGGTTCATTTTATGTCAACGCGACACAGGCTAGAGCCATCTGAGAGGAGGGAACCACAATTGTGAAAACTCCGTAAGATTGGGCTGTAAGCAAGCCTGCTGAGCATTTTCTTAGTGCCTGGTGCAGGAAGAACCACGCCCAGGCTGGTGGTCCTGGGTTCCATAAGGAAACAGGTTGAGCATGAAGAGCAAGGCCATGAGCAGCATCCATCCATGATCTCTGCATCAGTTCCTGCCTCCAGGTTCCTGCCCTGCTTGAGTTCCTGTCCTGGCTTCCTTTGATGATGGACCCCAAGATGAGGAAGTGTAAGACAAATAAACCCTTTCCAAGTTTCTTTGGTCATGGTGTTTTATCACAGTAATAGTCACCCTAACTAAGACACGGGGAGAGGAAAAAGAGTCCAGCACAGCCCCACATTCAGGCAGTGGATAGTTGCTTCTGTCTCTAAATGCCGTTCCTCAAGGGAAATGGAAGATGCAGGAGTTTGTTGTTTGTTCTCGGTCTTGGTGGGATCACTTTTTAAAATGAGCTGCTGGCATACAACTGTATCAAACAAATAGCTGTAAATATTTGAAGAGTAAAATGTCACTTTTTACAGTGGTTCTCAACCTTTTTGATGCTGTGGCCCATTAATACAATTCCTCGCACTGCAGTGACCCCACCCCCAGCCATAAAGCTATTTTCATAGCTACTTCATAGCTGCAGTTTTGCCACTGTTATAAATTGACATAAATATCTGATGCATAAGGTATCTGATCCATGACTCCCGTGAAAGGACCATTCAACCCCCAAGGGGGATGAGAGCCACCAGCTGAAAACTGCTGTTTCTGAGTAGGTTAAAACTCAAGACCTTGTGATCTCAACAGGAAATATGCCTGCCACCCCCAGAGTCACAGGGACTCCTGATTGCCAATCCCCTGTCTTCTCATTCCACAGATGGTGACACACTATCCTTAAGGGTCAACATGCTTGCCGTTTGTAGTTTTTTAAGTGAATGAAATCATGTTTGTATATATATTTCATGTGTATATGTGTGTTCCTGCACAAGTTTTTGTGCACCCCATAGGTGGCTGCTGAGGACAGAGCAAGCATCAGATCCCCTGGAACTAGTTACGGATGGTTGTGAGCTGCCAATGTGGGTGCTAGGAACTGAATCCAGGTCCCCTAGAAGACCGGCTGGTGTCGCAACCACTGAGCCATCTTTCCAGCTCAGATCCGTTTTCTTCTACATTTTCTCCGTCCATCCTTACTGAGAGATCCAATCGAACTACATAAAGATTTAAAGACCTTATTGTTTTTATTTACATGAGGTTTTCCACGGCCACGCCCCAATTTGTGATTCTACTCAGCTGCAATCAGACCTTCAGATTGATTCTGAGAGAGGGCAATACAAATAAAGTCACAGTTGATATTCCTATTCCATACCGTAGAAGAAACAGCTGTACTGGATCTGATGATGCTGTGAGTTATGTCTATTTGCAAGCCTTTGGAAGGGAGTGCGTACCCACTCCAGAGTCTCATGAGCCAGCTCTGTTCACGGTGCTTGGCACTAGTGCTAGGCACATGGACTCTCAAATCTGCCCTGAAATGGTCCCTGTGCAATAAGCCTGAGTTGGCACTGTGGT
This sequence comes from Micromys minutus, assembly GCF_963924665.1. Lineage (NCBI taxonomy): Eukaryota > Metazoa > Chordata > Mammalia > Rodentia > Muridae > Micromys > Micromys minutus. The sequence continues at coordinate 59,088,687 of NC_137979.1, forward strand.
CCCCAAGTGCCTGGCAAGGTCCAGGCCCAGAGATAAGAGACAAGCTCTTATGAAATACTTGAGTACCAGCAAGACTGGACCCAAAGGGGCCTTCCAGCACGTGGTTAACGGCCAAGGATCACATATCTGGGCTTTGAAGGTCCAGGCCGATGTTACACTGACTCCCACTGTGCCGTGGAAGCAGAGCTGAAAAGCAGTTAAGTCCCTGACAAGCCTGGTCCTGTTCTAAATCTAAGCTCTAAATGCAGTTCAGCTGTTTATAAGCAGTTCCCACGTGTGGTGGCCACCTAAACAGGAGCTTTGGCCTTCGAGATTTCCCTAAGGGAGACCACACAGCTCCAAGGTCAAACAATACTTAGCGGTGTGAGTTTATATGCTCACGTGAGTGTAGGTATGCAGGTGTGCACACACGTGTGTGCACGTGTGTGTGTGGAGGCCGGAAGTCAACATGGGGTGACTTCCTCTGTTCTCCGCATTGTTTGCTTGAGACAAGGTCTTTCACCTAGCATTACTTGCACCAGTCTGGCTGGCCAGTGCACCCAGAGACCCTTCTACCTCCTCTTCCCCTGCACCGAGATTACAGGTACGTGCTGCCCTGCCCGCCCTGGGTCCTGGGAACCCGAACCCGAGTCCACATGCTTGTACGGCAAACACCTGACCGGCAATGTCAAACAACCCTCAGTCCCAAGACTTAAGTTTCTTTGTTTGATTTTAATGCTCCTTTCCCACAAATCCATTACTCTGATTAACAGACGGGCAAGCATATATTTATTACCTCAGCTCTTTCACGGCAGACCCAGACTGGCTAAAGAAAACAAAAAACACAAAAAAAAAAAAAAAAAAAAAAACAAAAACCAACTCCCAGAATTTAGATCACCAAAATTATTAAATCCACGAAGACAAAAGAAAAAAGGCGAGGGGTGACTGCGGAGGGGAGAGCATGCTCACCCAACCTCTTCGCCAGCTGCCCACCAAAAGGGTGTGAACACATTGCTCTCAGCAGCCCCCCCATGGCAGCCATCCACCAACCCATCAATCAATCAGCACCTCTCACCATGGGCTTGTTGATGGACAATTGCACCAGCTGGCCAGGCTTCCCCCCCCAAAACTACCTCTCACTCCTGCTGAGCCAATCTGCCGGATCTGGTGGCTAGGAAGCAGCCCTGACCACACGGGAAGGAGGGGAGTGGTATGAGCTGCCCGACTCCATTGAGAGAAAACTCTTGAGAGATCTACGAATGAGCTTCTCCCAGTGTTGCTCTTCTCCCTTGGGAGAGGTCACATGCCTCTCTCAGCTATGGCCGGCAGTAAGACTCAGGCCCTTCAAGGCCAAGAGAAAAGACGACTCCTCCCCTTCCAAACAGACTCCTCCCCTTCCAGATCATCCCACTACTTGGAAAAACAAATGCTCTGGTTGTAATATGGAATACCCAAATGGTTTAAACACTTGGTCGGGACCTGGTAGAGCTATTTTGGAAGGCTCTAGAAACCTGAGAGATACAACCCAAACAGAAGTAGTTCACTGGAGGGTGGGTTCTTGGGAATATGTTAGCCTAGCCTACTTCCTTGCTTGCTCTCTATTTTCTGGTCCGCCATGATGTGAACATTCTCTTATCATATGCTACAACAGCCATGAACTGAGCTGTTTGCATGTGAAGCTTTTTCCCTACAATGCACTGAAACCAATGGGTGGCAGGAGGAATGGTATGGGACAGGATAGGAACCGCACACTCTGAAAAAGAATCCACACATGCATGTGAGTAGGAGGTCAGCCTATAAGCACTGTTCATGGCTTGTTTGTTCTGAGTTATGCCCGGTCCAACCCAGCCAGTCCGAAATGGAATGTCGATAGCAGAAGACATTACTTAGAATCCCTCTGTCTCAAGGACGTCCAGAACATGAGTGAAGGGTGTGAGGGATCATAATTATCATCCTAAAACCATGCTGTGCATCTAACCAGGTGACTGCCCCATTTCCTGCCTTTCCCCTAAATAATGTGCCGGATGAACGTGGAGATGGAAGACAGGTTTTCTAAGATATTAATCCACTGTCTTCTCAGATTTCTGGCTCTCTGAATGAAGCACAGTTTTACAATTCAGTTCCTGTCATGTGATCTGGCATTCTCGTTAATAACCCAAAAGCTGGGGCTGGAGAGATGGCTCAGGGTTTAAGAGCACCAAATGCTCTCCCAGAGGACCCGGGTTCAATTCCGGCACTCATATGGGATCTCACAACTGTCTGTAACTCCAAGATCTGACACCCTAACGCAGACATATGTGCAGACAAAACACCAACACATATGAGAAAAATAAATAAATTAAAAACAACAAAAAGCCAAAATATATCCTTTGCTCCATTAAATTGTACATGTCAGGTATTACAGACTTGGCTATGGAAAGTGACTAATACACATGCTTTGCTGTGGTGATTTCAATGAGAATGGCCTCCACCGGCAACTATGTTTGAATACTTGGACCTTGGTTGGTGGAACTGTTTGGGAAGAATTAGGAGGTGTGGCCTTTTTGAAGGAGGTGTGTCACTGGGAGTGGGCTTTGAGGTTTCAAAAGACTCCCATCATTCTCAGTGTGCTGCCTCTCTGGCTCCTATGAGTAGAACGAGATATGAGCTCTCACCTGCCACCATGCCTTTGCTCAGTCCCATTTGGCTCCAACCCTCTGAAACCGGAAGTCCAACTGGATGTTACCTCAGTCATGGTATTTTATCAAATAAGTAGGAAAGTAACAAGGAAAGACACAAAAGTATCTCCTGCACTATCCCAGAGAGAAGTGAAGGATGCCCCAGTACAATGGCAGCGATCCCTAGGAGAGGAAGAGAAGAGGGTGCAGAGAGAGTGCAAGGGCAGGATCTCAAGAGGGAACTGACATAGTAAGGAAAAGCCCCTACTAGGAGTGTCTGGTTTAGCAAAAGAAACTTGGAAACCAGTTGATGCAACAGGGAAGGATTAGGAGGTGTGGACTCGTTGGGGGAGCTGTGTCACTTGAAGGAGGCTTTGAGGTTTCAAAAGAGCCATGCCATTCCCACCAAGCACTCCACCTTCTTCCCAGAAGGTGATCTCTTCAAGGGTTGGTACAAGAAGGATTACATGAGTCTGTCCATGTAGAATGCTCAATAATAGAGCGGGCCCAGGCATGTCAGGTACTGCATGTTGCTATGCCTCTATTCCCACTGTTACAACAGCCAGTGACCTGAGGCAAGAGGATGGACCAAATCTATACCTATGTGTGGGAGGAACAGCAGGCCTCGCTGACGAAGAGATGGCTGCTTCCATAGGAACGTCAGGAGCTGAGCAGCTGTGGAGGAGACTTCCACAAGAGAACCTAATTGAAGACTGCCTGAGAGCCTAAAGATCAGTGACGCAGACAATGCCAGCCAACCGGGAACTGCTACCTGCAAGACAAGCTTGCTTAGGACCAACAGGATGTGGGTGGAGGGCATAAAGGGGGCTCCCCAGGGATTAATAAATGAGCCTGCAGCAGTGGGCATTGTTCCTGAGAGCTTGCTGTGACTTTCTCAACCACACGCACTCATCTGCTCCCGGATTCTGTGCCATTGATTCAGCGCCACCTCATTCCTAACCCCCAAGGACAAGTATGGCCGGGCAGCAGGCGATCCAGGGCATAAGGGAACACAGAGTAATGAGATTTTAAGCCACATTTATCCATCCTGAAAACTGTGGTGCCCTTTACTGAGAAAACCCACAGAGCGGAGCAGGGGCAGAGCCAGCAGTCACTGTGCACCGAAGCTGCTGGACCAGGCTGTCCACCAGCCAGCTAGCCTGGAGTCTAGAACAGGGTGTCAGGAGAAATGGATGACCCTACCATCAGAAAGGCAGGCTAGTCGGTCACAGTGGCAACTGAGTGCCTGAGCTGAAAAGGGGAATGGGCAGAGGGGCTGAAGGACTAGAAGGGAAGGTGGCAGCAAACTGGTGGAGGGTTCCAGGAAGGACAGAGTAGGAGGAGAAGAGATTTGTAATTGGTTGATTTCAGATGACTCTGAAGGGCCAATAAGATGGTTCAGTAGGCTAAGAGGTCTACAGCCAAGCTTGACCACGAGTTTGTCCTGAGGCCCTACATATGGAACAAAGAGAACTGAGTCCTTCAAATTGTCTGCTGATCTCTACATGCACAACATGCACATTCATACATATGCATACATATACATATACATGCACATGCACAATACACATATACATGCACATATGTGCACATGCACACACATGCACACGCATGCACACACATGCACACACGTGCACACACGTGCACACACGTGCACACGTATACATATACATGTACACATGTGCACATGCACACAAATGCACATACATGCACACATACACATATACACGTATACATGTACACATGTGCACACACATGCACACATACACATAGACATGTATACATGTGCACACACATGCATACACACACATGCAAACATGCATACGTACAAATACACATACATACACACATGCTAACATGCACACATACAAATACACATGCTCACATACACATGCACGCACACAAACAAAATATAAATTCAAAAGTAAAACTACAAACTGGAGCTGGAGAGGCAGATTAGTTGTAAAGTACCCGACACATGAGCATGGCACCCAAGTTTAAAAACAAACAGGCGTGGCGGAGCACGCCTGCAACCCCAACTCTAAGGAGGAGGTGGATCGAGACCCACTGGCTGGCCAGTGTGACTAAATCAATGAGCTCCAGGATCAGCTACAGACTCTGACTCACAAAACACGAGGACGATACCTGAGGTTGATGTCTAGCCAACACATGCACCTGTACACACATGCACAACACACTTAGCATGACAAGCCGGGGAAGGGCATAAATCAGCAGCACCAAAGAAACCATTACCTAGGGTTACCGAGAATCCCAGCAGGTACCCAATGGCAGGAAGGGAAGCTGCATTGCCAGGCTCAGGGAGAAACGGAGAACCTGAGGATAAGTAGCTTTTGTCATCCCTAAGACTGTGGTGACAGTCCCCGGCTCTCTCAAGTAGGAGGGACACAATGGGCAAGCGTGGGCTACTTGACACATACTGGGCACAAGGAATCCTGGCCATGCTCAACCCTGGCGCCATCTACCCAACTGGAAATCGTTGTTTCAGTTTGAATCTCCAGCCTTGCTAAGAAGGCCACAGCAACCAAGCAGGAAGAAAAACCTCTGGCGGAAACCAGAGAACTCAAAAAGCCTGTGGGAAGGAAAACCTGGACTTGTATCAGAGAGGTCAGAATGTGTGGGATGAGCCCGTGAAGAAGACTGGCACTCAAGAAGTAAATAAAAGAGTTTTAAAGGGAAAACACCGATGTTTTCTGCACACATTCACAAAAGGGGCATTTCTCCTTTCCCTAGAGTTAATGCTGATGAACTCCCCCATCAAGCAGAAAGAACCATGGCTGATGCCCAGAAAGAAGAGGACAGTGAGAGGCCCACCAGGCAGCTAACTAAAGAACCAGAGGCTGCGAGGGAGGGTAAGGGGCGGAAGAGCCCCAGTTTTCAAACCCAGAAACCATAGATCCATCTAGAAACGTGAAGGAACAGACATAAGTGGTCGCTCCTGGTGAAGGGGTCCTGAGCAGGAGGAGAGCCTGTGTCCTTTTCTCTGCAGGCCTCTTATTGGCATCCTGGCTGTGCATCTAGTCTTTGAATGTTAAGGTGGGGGAGGGGGAGGGCAACATTCAAAAACATGAAAATAACCTCAATGTCTAACAAGCCGCTCATGAAAACCGGCTCGCCTGTGCCGGGAATGGTGGCAATGCCTTTAATCCCAAGCACTCAGGAGCAGAAGCAGACGGATCTCTGTGAGTTCACCAAGCCAGGTGACTGGGAGTCCTTTTTGGTGCCAGAGCATCTGCTGGGATGATAGAAGGGTCCACTACACCTGTCCCGAGCTCACCCACCAACCATTTGAGACATTTCCTGGTCTGGCTGCATGCTGAAATGTTCATCCAAATTAAATCATGGGAAGATGTCTAAAGGGCTTCAGAGGAGTAATGAGTTTGCATTCAATTATCTTCCTTCATTGGGAGAATCGCCTCGTGATTCCCATAAAGCCTTGGTGGAGATGGTTCCTCGATGCCTGCTCTGAGATTGTGGATTGATGCTCTGGCATCAATACTCAGAGGCTTGGTCATGAGGATCAAGCTCAGGACCAGCCTCCTGGACTAAGGACTGAATTCCTAAGTGATACAGAAGAAGAGCTGAGAACACAGGTCAGCGGTAGAACGCCGGCCTGGAGATATAGCATGTATAAGGTCCAATCTCCAGTAAGGAAGAGTTGTCCAATAGATGATTTACAAGTTCACAGGAAAAGGGCTGTGCAGTGCTGTCCTTTAAGACATACACTTTGGGGACCAGGAGGACCAACAGAGGCTCTTTCTTCCTATACTGTCCAGAGCATCCCAGATGAAAGAGCCCAGCATGGGGGTCCAGTCCAGTCTTCAACGACCAGATGCAAATGACAGTAAAACCTAACACGGCGTAGAGTTGGGAGTCATGGGTGGGAACGTGCTTCGAAACATAGGAAATAAAATAACGTCACCTAACACGACAGGGCCGCGGAAGCCCCAGAGGAACCAGTGTTCCTTGTGGGGGCAAATTCAAGCTCAGAACCTATTTAAAGTGCCTCGGCCTCAGTAATGGTCCCTTCCTCATCTTAAATGCAGCGCTAATCTGTTTCCGTCTTATTTATGAAACTTAGCAGATACCAGGGTTTGTCCGCCCTCCCAGAGAACTAATTCACTTATCCCTGGGGCTGTCGTGGGTGATTTCCTCAAAGGCGGGGGGGGGGGGGTAAGAGCTTCAGACACACAGAGAGGTTACCAAAGAAATGCCAGGGCAGAGGAGATAATCAAGAAGAAAGGCACAGATGTGCGGGATGGGGGGCCAGCAGCGAAGAGCAGCTTGCAATGGCCTTCGACGAGCACCCTCCCCTCCATGGTATTTTGTGCTTTCTTTTCTCCGGAGGGCATGGAGACATTAAGCAGTAAGGGCTGGATCTAACCTGGCCAGTGGCATGAGCTAAGAGGGGAAGGGGGTCTGCCTCCTGGAAGTTAAAGGGTCTGTCTCTTAAATAGTAGGGATCAGAAGCAGCTTAGTTACAAGCCAGAGGCTAGACCCTTCCTTGTCATCATGTTCTGGGGGTAACCAGAGCAATCAGGACTAGTCACATAGGTTACAAGTGTCACACCATCTTCAAGAGACGTGGAAAATGAGGTAGAGCCTTCCTGACAAAGACAAAAGCTTGAGTCGTGATTCAGAAAGAGAACTTCTCGATTGGGGGAGGGGGAGTAATAAAAATTGAGCATGATGGTGCATGCCTATAAGCCCAGCACCCGGGAAGCAAAGACAGGAAGACTGCTGTAGGCTCAAAGTCATCCTGGACTACATGTACAGACTCTGTTCCCTTCCCCCCAAAAAAGACAAGTTTCGAGTCAAACACGATGGTACACACCTCTAATCCCAGCACCTAAGAGGCTGATGGAGGGGTATCAGCAGATCAAGGCCAGCACACACTGTCAGAAACTCTCTAACAACTCCTACATATAAGAAACCCTGGGGAAGACTCCTTGAGCCAAGACTGGACATACAGAGAGGAGAGCAAGCAGCGGCACCAGGGCCACAGACCTTCAAGTGATACTCTTGTCCACTCATGGTCTACAGGAACTACTGAGAGCTGAAACCTCAGAGTGAGGCCAGGCCAGCAGGAAAGCCACCCACCCGAGCTCACCCTGGATATCATAATAGTAATAATAATATATTACTATATATTATATTATAGTAATAATAATAACTATATATTATATTATAGAGTTAGTTCCTAACTATGCTCTAGTTGGGGACCTTGGCTGTGTGTTGAAGTGTGAGACATGTCAATAGAATGTCACGGGTGCACCCTCTGTGACTTGCAGGGCATGGGCTGCACTGTTTGGGTGATGCACCTCCTGTCAGCTGTCCACCATCATCACACTGTGTATTTGGGTGTCCGCCTTGGGTCACCCATCCATTCTTACCTCACGTACTCCAAGCACCAACGGTCATCTTTCTTTGACGGAACCACTTGTCCTCTCTCTCCTTCAGTTAGGATTTGTCTTTGTATTTTATTCTAACTGGGGGACAAGGGGAGCCAGGAGAAAGCAACCCGGATCAGGCCAGGTCTATTACGCCCTGATCCCCTTAGCCAAGAGCAACAGACTTCAGGGATGAGCACATCCAAAGCCAAGCCAGTTACACCCAACCATGAAAGACAATGACAAGGTCACCGGAGAAAGATGCTTCTGGGATACTTGATAATTGAGCCTCATGGCAAAAAGCCAGCCAGGTATCAGAATGTTCCCGTCTGACCCACAGAGCCTGGAGAGTGGCAATGCCTGGGAGATTGGGCTCAGTCAATAAAGTCCTTCCTTTGCGAACACGAGGACACAAAAATACTAGGCATGATGGTACACACATGTAAACTTAGCACCTAGGAGGCAGAGGCGGGCAGATCTGTGGGGCTCACTGGCCAGTCAGCCTAGGGTACTGGTGGGTGAGTCTAACAGGGATGTCACTTAAGAAATGACAGTTAACCCTCCCTCTGCCCCTTGAATGCACACACATGTGTTCGTGCACACACAAACACATTCATGTGAATCTACACATAAGCACATACACTCGGGAAAGAGTTGTGATGCACTCGCCCAACCCTTATACCAGCCTGGATTAGGGTTTCCATGGTGTGTCCCACCCTGGCTGATGCAGAAAGCAGAGGGTTTGTTTCATCATGAACTCTGTGTGTAGCCCTCGGCTTCCTTCATCAATTCCCTACATTATCCACAATCATTTAGAAAGAAACTCATTACTGAAAGAATAACATGACTTGCAGAGAAACTGACATATAATATGCTGAATAGTTTTGTGTCAACTGAACACGGGCTAGAGTTGCTTGAGAAGAAGGAACCTCAGCTGAGAAAATGCTCTTCCCAGATCAGACCTCTGAGGGGCATTTTCTTGATGGATGATTGACAGGGAAATACGCGGCTCATTCTGGGTGGTGCCACCCATGGCAGGTGGTCCTGGGCAGTGTAAGAAAGTAGGCTGAGCAAGGCATAAGAGTCAGGACAGTAATCAGTACCCCTTGGCCTCCAGCCTGACTTCGCTCAGTGGTGGCCTCTTACCTCGAAGGGAAGATGAAACAAACCCTCTCCTCCCGGGTTGCTTTGCGCTGTGGCATCTCATCACAGCCATAGAAAGATAACTAGGCCTTAAATACACACAGAGAAGGCTAAACCACAAAGAGCCCTGGGGCTCAACGTTCTCTCCATACTAGGCCCGGGGATGGAGCATGCTCACGGCCCCATCCCGCCTTCTGTTCTTTGCCAACTTGCAGTAAGAGAACCCCAGTGTGTAGCTAGACATGTGGCTGATTTGCCAAAGGACCATGCCTCCTATCTTTGCAGTTGGATTTGATCACGTGAGCAGGTCCTGGTCAGTGAAATACAAGGACAGCTATTATTCTGGGCTTACAGGGAAGGTCCCCTTCCCCCATCCCATTGCCTGAAAGACAAATGTGATGACCAGAGAGCTAAGGCAGAAAGGGAAAGGGTACCTGTAGTGGCAAAACAGTCAAGGATTAGACCCTGACTCCAGCTGACTTGTGGACCTACTTTTCCAATTCTGCAAAAGAAGAAATCTTGTTCAGGCCACTTTTTTCGAGCCTCAGTCCTGGGTCAAATCTAGTCCTTACAGATAATGTGTGGGGGGGGTGGAGTGAAATCACCATCAGCACTGCAAATTGTAGGTGTCTGGTTGCCATGTAGACCACCCCAACACATGCGCATTCCAATGTACAAACTCACTCAAAAAGAAAGGTGGAGGGAGGGGGACCCTTGTAAGCATAAAAGAGCCCCTCCCAGTTCTGGTAGATTTGCTCTCCTCCCGTGAGCCAGATGGTGATGCCAGCCCCAGAAAAGGTGGCACCAGAAACACATCTCTTTGGCCTCCTTCACCTTCAGATGCCAATCAGCAGGACCACCCTTAGATCTCACTCCTGTCTCCTCTGCCTCTGGCTATTCAAGCTCTAGTTTTTATCTTTCTGGAACCCTCCCCTTGGCTTTGCACATATATGTATAGTATGCATGTAGTATGGCTATGAATGCACATGTATGTAGACACCAGATGTCAATCTTGGTTGTTTTCCTCAGGAGCCATCCATTTTGGGTTTCATGTGTTCTTGATGTGTGTGTGTGTGTGTGTGTGTGTGTGTGTGTGTGTGTGTGTGTGTGCCCATGAGTGCAGTGGCCACGCAGAAGAGAGCACCAGATCTCCTAGAGTCACACTTGGTCGCTGTGGGTCACCGTGACGGTACTGGGAACTGGACTTCTGTTCTCCGAAAGAGCAGGTGTGCTTGGCCACTGAGCCATCTCTCAGGGCGCCTCCATTCTGGGTGACTCTCACTAGGATCTGAAGCTCAGCTCCCCCAGATTTTTCCATGAGAATTGGGGGAATCAAACTTCCTGCACAGCAAGCTTGTGTCCCTCCGATTCATCTCCTGATCTTCTCACCACTGGACTTTCCACTCCCAGCGCTTCTGTGCCGTTCATGCCTATAATTCACTTCCTTGCCCTCCCCCAACCGCCCACACCATCCTGGCCAAAACCTAGCCTATCTCACCCACGAAGCCCTCTCTAGTTCCCCAACTGGAGGGAACCTCCTTGTCCCTGGGCCCCAGCAGCTTTTGCTCATCATCTCATTAGCTACCACATACTAGACTGTCTTGTGTCACTCCAGGTACCATGTGTCACCTCTTTGCTTACTCTCCCATAATGCCCAGCACACAGCGGGTGCGCTCTCAGTAAGGGGCTGACTGCCCTGAAGATAACTTTGTCTCAGCTTGCGTCCGCGATCCAAGGAACAAAACCAATGGCTACTTTGCAAACTGAACACGTTTGACTGCCTGGTAACTGCCCGTCCCTTATGAGGCACAGATTACTGGCTCGTCTCCCTCTTGTGTGGGACTGAATGCTAAAAAGTGGTCCTGTGTGGAGCAGCAGCCCTTCTACCAAGCACTTGCCTTAGGATAGGTAGCGATTTGGCTCTGACGTGCAGAGTCTAAAGGACAGAAGTGACCTGATCCTCACCCGGATCCTGTGCGGTCACTTAAGAACATCTTTCCAGAGAACTGACATTTAACATCATGCTTCTGAACGGGATCGGTAGGAAAATGCCTAAGAGAGACGATGCCAAATACCCTTGACTAGTCAAACGCAGAAGAAGGTACTGAGATCAGATCAGCTTATACGGAGCCAGCTAAACATTCAATCAGGTTCTTAAAAAAAAAAAAAAAAATGAAATGCTGGTTCACAAAAGTCTTGGGGAACAATCTCTGCCCCCACCATCTGTCTGGATTCAGTAAAGCCTTGCCCTGTCTGATGCCAGCCAGAGATGACTCCGAGTCCCCACCAGACCTGTGATATTTCACACAAGATATGTAATCCAACAAGCTCTCAGCCATCAGGTGGGGATTTCAACCCAAGCTCAAGTTTTCCAAGCTCCTGCCTCCTGTTCTTTCTTTTGCAAGAGCCAAATAAGCAAGAGAGCCTGGTGGCTGGCCAATATCGCCCGATCGAGTGGGAATGAGCCAGGGGTATGACAGCCGCCTGCTTTGCCAGGCTAGCTCAACTAGGGTTGGGAGTCAGTCATCTAGCAGGTCCACAATGGATGCTAAAGGCCTTCAGCAGACAGGAGCCACAGCTCAGAACCCCTGTCCTCCACATCTGGACACGTGGCATGATCATAACACTAGGTATTGATTCCATTCAATTCTCAGCCTCACAACTACCATTGACTTTGAAGGGAGCTTGACTCCTCCAAACACCAGCTCATCCTTCATTAGAATGTGATTTCCGGGACAGTCACTGGGATGCACACTCTCCAGCAGCTCTCAACTGCCTGATTGGCTGATGCAGCTGGTACCCTGCATGCCCAGGGCACTGTAAGTCTGACACAAAGCTCACCAGGTGAGGGCAAACAAGACGGTTTGGTGGGTACAGGAGCTTGCCACCAACCCTGAGAACCTGAGTTTGATCCCTGGGACTCACGTGGTAGAAGGTTGCCCTCTGACCTCCATGAATGTTTCCCCACTCTGTGTCACGCCCAAACTGACCAAACATACAAATGTGACCTTGAAACTTATATCAGCTTTCCTGGTGCAATAGGCAGCCAGGGTGTGGACCACTACATGGGCGGGAAGGCAGCACTCCCAAAGCCAGAGGGCTGCTTAACTCACCAGCCAAAGTCTCTGCGAGGCCAAACAGCTCTGCGAGGCCAGGGCTACTAACTGTAGCTCGCTCTCACAATCTCCCATCGTTACTTGCTGTGCCGTGACGGAATGCCCCACTAAAAAGCAACTAAAGGTTTATTCTGGCTCATGGTCTGAGGGGATACAGTCCACAATGGTGGGGGAGGGGAATCATGACAACAAGAACAAGCAGGTAGTCCACCTTGCTTTCACAGGCAGGAAGCAGAGTGAGGGGGTGCTGGTGTTAACAGAGGAGTGAGATCCTTTCCCCCTGCACCCCCCCCCCCAGAGCTGGAGTTACAGTCAGTTGTGAGCTGCCCAATGTAGGTGTTGGCAACCAAACTCGGCAGACAATCTTAACTGGATCATCTCTCTAGCCCTGAAGCTCTGTATCCTAGGTAACATGAAAAATGGTGTGTTCACATAAGTCACTACACTACACTACAAAGCCATCCTCTGAAGGCTTCACAGGACCTCAGCAAAGGAAGGAAAAGGGACCAAGCCTCTTCTGTGAGGTTCCACGCAAAGCCAGGCATTTCCCAGGAAATGCCACCTACTCAGGAACACTGGACATTCCAGGGCGTGTTCTAGAACACACAGTTGAGCTCAGTGGATCAGAGCTGTGGTCGTTTCCTTTCCAGCTTCTTCACCCAGCCACCAGGCCTCAGAACACCCAGCACCCAGCACCACCTCAGGAGCCAGCAAACATTTCTTAAAGTCCAAAGAACGGTGGCTTTGTGGGCCACTGACTCCACTCCAGCTCAGTGCTGTCACTGTGATGCAAAACCAGCTAGCCACAGGCACTGCGACACGTGGGCGTCACTTGCTCCAGTGCATTCTTGACAGATGTGTTTTCTCGTCCCTTGGCTACCCTGCACACTTGACACAGTGAGTGGAGTAGAACAGGCTTCCGCTGAATGAATGAATGAACGGAGAGAGGACTGACTGGATGGACAGCCAGGTACAACATGCACGGCCCAGTCATGCTAAAAGAGAATCTCGTAAGCACCTGCCTGAGCCAGGAACATTAAAGGAGCAGCTATTAGACATCTACCAGTTCCAATAGGGAGCCTACAGAGGTGGGGTGACTCAACATACACGGGTTGTGTAGCCAGAATCTTTAGGTGTCTGTTTCATATGGTGGGGATTGAACCCAGGGCCTTTCATGTGCTATATACATGCTCTTCAGCTGAGCCACACCTCATCTCGGAACCTTTTCAGATTTCTCTCCTCTTCACCATCTCCTTGCAGGGATAATGGGAGCCTCCTCTCCAACAAGGACCAAATCCTAATGGGAGCCTCCTCATCAAAAAGGACCGAATCCTAATGGGAGCCTGCCTCTGGAATGAGGACTGCATTCCCCAGGACACACCAGACAGTCTGCGCAGTGGGCCCAGGCCTACAGCGCAGGTCAAAAGAATAAAGGGGAGCCAAATAGGAACGCAGGTTGGCGGGAGGCCACCCATTCACTAACTAGGTACCAGTACAAGAAAGATGGGTGGGAGTGGGTAAAGGCACAAGGGTGGTGACTATTCGGGAGACTCCAGAGGAAGGGCTCATGTCCACTCAATTAGGGGCCACTCCACCCTGGGCACTCATTAGAGCTAGAGAAACCAAGGAGCTCTTCCCCTAAGACAAACATCAATGCATCCCAGCACTGCGGGGGAGAAGGCGACATAAATCATTTCCTCCCTCACACTGCGGATAGTCACACTGGATGTCTGAATATGAAGTCAAAAGGAAAAGACACAATAATAATAATAATAATAATAATCTCTCTTCTCTCTGTGCCTCGCCCCCTCATCTCGCCATAGACAGTGTGAGTCAGGGGCTAGGACTGCTGAACAGGCTTCTCTCCATCATACAAAGGGAGCAGGGGAAAGGCTGGGGACAGAGATGCCACCACAATACCCTTGAGCCTTCAGAGATCACTAGCCAGGCTGAGTCCAAAGACAGAAAAAGTGAGAGGCTGGCATTATGCCAACCCTAAGGCGCTGTGGACCCTGAGGTGAGGCTGGGAACCACGGTTGGAGAAGATCTCTCAGAATCTTCCTGTATTATAGCAGACCAGCTTGTCAGATGGTTTCCCCAGGGCAGGAAGCTCTCAGAGTCCTACCGAGTTGCTATGGGTAACCCTCATGGGTCTGTAACTTTTAATGTTGGGTCTCAAAGATGGCATCGTTGGGTGATAACAGAACGTTTGAAAAGTGGGGCTTCACGAGTGGTCCACAGGCCACTGGAAACATGCCTCCAAGGGATTGCGTCCCCAAACCTCAACTTCTGCCAGGAGTTTTTGCTGCTGAGAGACAGGAGAATAAGGCAAGGCAGAGGGCTCTAGAGAAGGCTGGAAAGAGAGCTGACTTCCAGAGCGACAGACACACGAGTTTTATGGGGAGGACTATGTGCAGGCTGAAGACCTAGGAATGGATTCTATCTACTACAACTCTCTGTGCACCGATTTATAGCCTGGGAACCTCCAGGCTCTCTCAAGGACAGGCCCCAGTCTGACAGTGGCTTTTGATGAGTTCAGTGAGGTCCCAAGACAAGTTTTTCCAAATCACAGGACTGCGGAGAGCATAAGAACCACGCTCCGATCTACTGAAGGAGAACGCGCCTTCCGAGACGGCCATCCACTTGGAGCATACAGCACCGCCAGAAAGTACTCACGCTTGAAAAACAGAATCAGGGCTTGCAAAATGGCTCAGCGGGGTGGGCGAGGCTTTCCTCCAAGCCTAACAACACCAGTCTGATCCCCAGGTTGGTTACACAAGGTGGAAGGAGTGAACCAACTCCTGCAAGTTGTCCTCTGACCTCTACCTGTGTGCTGGGGCACGGGTGTGCTCCCATACAAACACGATAGAATTTGATTCACTCGAATATAAAGATAAAGATAAAATCTGAACCAAGCGTCTAGGTCTAACTCTAGGTTCGCGGAGATCAGTAACGGAACAGGATAAGAATCCACCAAACTCACCGTGTGGAACGTTCTCGAAACAAAGGCCCAGTTTCTCCAGCAAATCGCCAGCTTGTGGGGTTGCAGAACAATATTGCGGGGGGCCCCTTGGACCGTGAGTACAGCTGGGGTGTTGTTAGCTCACGGAGGGGAGTCACTGTTTGCCTATCAGGTGAGATGCTACCTCGCTGATTAGGGTTCCACAAGAAGTCACTCAGTTTGAGATACATATTGAATCTACAGGTGAAATTCCATGGATCTGGGGTTGGCATTGATAAAACTCTCAGATCCCAAAAAGGCTGAAGGGAGGCAGATAGTATGAGGTCTGCCGAATGTTAATCATGACTGAAGATGGGCACTGCATACTGAGGATTATGAGTGGGGTGTGTGTGTGTGTGTGTGTGTGTGTGTGTGTGTGTGTGTGTGTGTGCTGAAAAGTACCTAAAATAAAAAGTCCTGGGGCTGGAGAGACGGTGAAGCAGGCAAGAGCATAAATAGTTCTTATAAAGGACAAGTCCAACCCGTAGCCGGAGTCCTGCAACCTCTTGTAACTTCAGCTCCAGTGAGGTCTGATATCGGTGACCTGTGTACAGATGCACATGCAACCCCTGATACACCCCCACACTCACATACACATAATAAAGACAAAAATAAACCCTTTTAAAAGCCGTTCAAGGAGAAGAGAGGAAGGAGATGTTAAATTTGTGCTATCTATCAGGCTGGGCCTGTCTTGATATCATCTTGTTTACTCCGTCACGGATCGCTCCCTCCTCCAGTGGGGAGCACCTCATAGGCTGAGGAGTGAAGACAGTCCAGTGACCACCAGAGGAGGAGTTAGCTCTTCTAGAGAGCACACCAGTACAGGGTGGGAAGGGCTGGCACCAGCCCCTGGGGAGGGAAAGATTAAAATCAGCACATTTCACCCACTGTGAACTCACCCCTGCGGCAAAGCCCAGGCTTCCGTCTAAGATCCGCCTCTGCAAAGGAAAAAGAGAGATGTTTCAGTTTCCAAGGGTCACTAGAGGGTGTGGCCTCAGGAAGGAGACAGCCACAAAGCCCAAAGGGCTCAAAGGGTCACTGACCTACTTCTAAGCTAGTGGTGACCTCCTGACCTTATAGAATGGGCCAAGAGCAGGGGAAAGAGGGGGAGGACATGGACACACAGTGAAACATGGCATTCCAATGTCAACCAGAAGTACCCTTGGCAGGGGGAGGGGGTCTTGGAATGCACAGGCCTACACCTTCTTTCTTACCCAGCACCCCTAGGCCCTTCAGAAGTAGTTGATTGGAAATGTAGAAATGACTAAGGGCTGGTGAGGAACACAGGAACAATCCAAACAGTCACACGGGTCGGGGACACAAACTGGCACAATCACATGCCACAGAAAGCCAGAAAGTGGGACTGAACCAGTGACTGCAATGTACCTGTCACTACTGAGAAACATGAAATGCATTCTGGGAACCCACTCATGATAAGATAGATATATCAACCAAGACAGCCAAATACCACAGGGCAGAGAAAACATGTCCATACATCACACACACAAAGGACACACTGTGGGCAAGCATGTATGTACTCAACAGGCAGAAAAGCATTAAGCAAGCTGGGAATTCTACATGAGTAGAGAATCTATCAACAGCACCCAGACGGGGATGTCTACACTGTGGGAGAGACGGGAAACGTGGGAGTGTTTCACGTGCAATGAAAGTCTGAGTGGGCGTGGTGACTGGGAAGGAGCCTAAAGAGATGGTGAGAAGCTGGCACTTGATCTAGGCCCAGATGCATGGGCCTTTATAAAAGTCTAATCAAACTGCATAGGTATAAAATGTGCACATTTCTGTGTGTATCTACTGCAGTAAAAGACGTTTTCCCTTCCATCGTACCCAATGGATAATCACTTGTGGTCTGCACATAATGCTCGTCAGCATGAAAAGAGGAAGACGCTCCCATGGGTCAACAGGATACCATGAAAGGCTTCTCCACATCCACTCAACACCCTCCCTCCTTCTCCTCCTCCCCCTCTTCTTGCTCCTCCTTCTCCTCTTCCTCTTCCTCCTTCTCAAAGAACCACTCTATTTCCTATCTACGAATTTGACCTCCCTAGGTGTCTTATGCACTGAAATCTTGAGTACCCTATAATTCCTGGTTGTGTAGTTTGAGATCCAAGTCTCCAAATGACAGATTTGTGCTAACCAACCTTCCCCAGTTAGGGTGGGGGCAGCAGTGTGGGAGTCGGGATAGTATAGCTGAAGCCAGGACCTGCCAAACTGGTCTACAACACAAGAGGCCTGAGACACCAGCTTTCTAGACACCTTTTCCTAATAGACCCAGAGCTCAATGTGTTTAAAGAGATCTAAGTTGCTTTCTCATGGGCCGCTCTTACAGCACCTACAACTGCCCTTGGGCAAGGCGAGGGTTACATTCTTCAAGGCAGCCATTGAGTGGCTCTGGCTCTGGGTGGGAAATGGGGAGCAGCTCGGGGTTGGAGGAGAACAGAATTTCAGGCATAGGAGGCGGGTACGGGCTGTGCTTGTGGCAGAAAGGGAGGGTGTGCGCCGAGGACGGATGAGGGATGTTAGGGATGTGTGGTGAGAGAAAAAAAAGATAGGGAGATACATGAGATCTCCATAGGGATGTGAGGCCAGAACATACGTCCTGAGACTGACGGGGGGCACTGGGGGCTCTCAGTAGGACACACGGAGGACATACAGGAAGGGCTGGGAAGATTCAGTATGCATATGCACATGTGTACTCACCCAGGAGAGGGGATGCTCGTGGTAAGGGCAGGCCCACATATCAGAAGAGAGAATGAGGAAGTGGAGCCATCTGGATTCATTCAGGAGGGAGGGCATATGGAGGCAGAGGTGGGTAGACAGAAATCTACAGGGCACTGAGGAGGAGGAGCCGGCCAATCTTCAGCCAACGGGGAGAAAGAAAACTCCCTGGGCTAGGGTAGTAGAGAAACAGACCTCTTCCTTCCCCCAAGCCCTGACCAACTGTCTAACTCACTCACGGCCACAGGGAGGGCGGTTTCACCTGAAGCCTAATCATCTTGGGTCCTGCACAGTACCACCCCCTGCTCAGGGCATGCAAGAAATTATAGACACGAGCTCGGAATGAGGCAGGAGGTTAAGGAAGGCACAACAGCTAGTCCCTCACACCCTTGCCCTTTCGAGTCTGGGTGCCAGAGACAGGTTAGAGGGGAACACAATGCCCGGCTTGTGCACCGCGAATGTTTGCCTCCTCCCTGGCCTAGTAAGGCCTCATAAGGAAACAGAGAGAAAACAAGGAAGTTGGAAAACACTAGCATCCCGTCGCCTGCCTGTGTGGCCGCTGCCAGTGCTGGTTGCAAAGCTCACAAAGAGTCCCTGCGAACCTCCAGACACCTGACTCACCTGCCCGCTGGAGAATACGAACACCAGAGCGGCTCCCGCTGCTGTCATTGACCAGGTGAAGAAGGTCCCCAGCAAGGCCTGGAACACAGAGCTGTAGCCCTGGAGCATGCTGGATACAGCTGAAACAAGAGAGGGTCAGATGCTGAGGGGCCCCCATTGTGACATACAGATGCCCTAAGCCACTGCCTGAGGTGCCCCTTGTCAGAGCAGGTGGTCTGCGCCTCAAGTCAAACCAATGCAATGGGCCTCAACGTCCCAGCTCCAGGGTCAAGCCTTTTCAAGACATTAAAGGACACTGGGACACTGGGAGAAAGAGGTCAGGAAGCATTCCCAAGAGGTCCACTCTTTCCACACATCCCCTGCCTACCATTTCTCCTCAGTCCCTGCCAAAGAACAGGCCCCTAGCTCAAATTCTCTTCTAAATACCTTCCTCCAATTCCTAGTCACATCTCCCTGGCTCCCCAAGCCAGCCTCCTGGCCACACACAAAGTAAATTCCACTGACAGACCTTCCACCCCCACTGGCTCTCCAGCCAAAGTCCAGCAGCTCGGGCGCCACACTTCCATTCGATTCAGTTTTTTAGGGCACCTTTACAACCCAGACAGCTGGGGCCCCGTGGTTCAGTTCCCATAAGCCCTTTCGGGGATGCCTTTCCCTCCACGGCTCCTGCCCTCGGAACCCAAGAGCCTCACATCTGTAACCTAAATTTGTAACTGCTTGAGGACAGTGACAACACTTTTCCACAGCCTTGTGAAAGCGGACATGGCCATCCAACGGAAACTACTTGCCGAATGAGAAGGAGCCAGCTTACCCACAAAGGAGAGTCAGAGAGCACAAGGAAATAGAACCAGAAATGAGCTCTGAGCACCGCGATCTGCTAAGCAAAGAAAGAGCCCTCCCTTGTATAAGCTGAGAGACCTCTTCAGACTTCCTTAACTACACTCAAGACAGACCATATCCTGTCCATCCTGTCCTAGATCGGAGAGGTCAGGCTTCTCCTGTGGAAAGTTACAAAGCTGAGAAGTCCGCTTGTGAATGGGCCGTGTGTCCTCGCACGCACATACACATACAAGCCAGGTGTGGGCCTCAACTCAAAGGCCTCATTCAGCTCCCCGTTGGCTCTCCAGCATCCACAGGACTGGACCTGACCCCACCAGGCTCAGCTCGCTCAGAGCTGAGCAGGCAGGAGCTGTATGCTTACACATCGAGAGCTAGAGGTTCCCTCTGTTGGCCTTTGAGGAAGCCATGGCACAGTGTGCCCAGTCCACATTCAGAAAAGGCGGCTGGCTCAGAGGAGCCTCGCTGGGCCCCTGTGCTAAGGTCAAACCATCTGTGGGTTCAGATTCCAAGCATATGCAACCTTTTGTCATTTCGACGCTGGATAACCCCACCATCAAGAAGCATAAAAACAAAACCCAACAACAATTAAAAAAAAAATCTGCCAAGTCTAACAACCTGAGCTTGGTTCCTGACACCCAACTGAGGGAGAGAAACAACACTTCTCTGACATCTACATTTGCACCATGGAATGCAAAAGCCCTCCCCCACCAACACACACACACACAAAGAGATAGTTTTTAAATGCACCCTTTCCCAAGTCTCTCACGTAAGCTTACTATTTTGTGTTGGGCTGCACTCATCTCTATACTGGGGTGCAGGATGGGGACACATGGCAGAGGTACTCAGGAAGGTGACTGCACAAATCTTAAAAAAAAAAAATTAAGATAATCTTTTTCAAGCAAAGAAATACCCTTTTTCACTATTCGCCAAGTCAAGTCAATTTCAAAAGAGTGGTGTGTGCCGGACAAGGTGGCACAAACCTTTCAGTCCCAGCCCTTGAAGGGGCAAATGCCAGCATATCTGCAAGTTTGAGGCTAGCCTGGTCTATTTAGTGAGTTTCAGGCCAGCAAGGGCCATATAGTAAGATTCTTTGGAAAAAAAAAAAAAAACAAGAAAGAGACTTGTGTGGGTTTTTTTTTTTTTTCGGTTTTTGGGTTTGTTTGTTTGTTTGTTTGTTTGTAACAGATCCTGGAGCGTCAACATGCTGATCGTGAGTTGCTAGCGAGTAAAATGTTAAACATTCACAAAGACAGACAACGAACTAACATCCACTCAATTCTCTCTAGCCAAGACCGATTACAGCCTAAAACACCCACCAAGTACCTCGCTGTGTCTTTTGACAGCTACTGATAAAAGGAAACGATCCTCCTCCTTTTCCAACCAGCAAAATCAAACCGAAGGGGGTTGTGGGTGTTCATGGTGGCCAATGAGATAGAAGTTACCGAGATGAAGAGAAAAACAGTGGTGTCCATCCACCACTCACTGTGTGCGCCCCGCGCGCACGCTTTTTTTCATTGTTGGAAAACTGACTACTCAAAGGGTGGTGGAAAGCCAGTAGTCTGGTCTCCCTTGAGAACTATTTAGATTTTTTTTTTTTTTTTAATATAGCCTGGAATGTTCTGTGTTGCACAGAGTGGCTTCGAACTCCTGACCCTCTCGCCTTCCACCTCCCAAAAGCTGGGATTACTGGAGTATGCTACAATACCTGGTTTCTGTGGTGATGGGCATCAAGCTCAGAGCTTTGTACATGGTAAGCAAGCTCTCTACCAAAATGAGCTCCATCTCCAGCCTTCGGAGCTACTTAAAAGCACGGAGCACAGGCGACACTCCACACTTGCTGGATCCCAAAATCTGTACCTTATTAAACTCCATGAGAACTCTTCCACACAGCTTAGTACATAAAACCAGACCAGCTTCTAAACAGCCAATGGCTTAGTGAGTCCTTCTCAACAGGAGACTGGTATCTGTCGTTTCCTGTATCTAACAGACCGATAAGCTCTTAGGAACAGCACACACCAGCCACAGTACTTCCAACTCACTCCAGGCAGACTGCTCCAGACTTTCTCAAGAGCTGGATATTAGCATCATTAACTGGACCAGTGACCAGGACAGGGCACATATATAACTTGAGAGAAGTCAACAACAGGCTGGGCATGCGTGCGTGCATTGTCACTGCAGCAGCACAGAGCAGCCAGCTCCTATAAAGCCGGTAAATTTCTTTCGGTCCTTCTGTCTTTTTCCCCCTCAATATGCTGGTTTAGTTAAAGCGAGACACTGCCTGGGCTCAAATGAGCTGGCACAGAACTCGCAGGCCAGACTCTACCAGAGACGCCCATGAGTCAGATTCAGGATCTGGGCTGCCAGTATGAACCTGGGAAAAAGTTCTGCCGGCTCTCCAGCTTCCCTGAGACCGGCCACAGGTGGAAGTGGGAGGGGCCTCTGAATGGCTGCCATTGAAACCACAGGTCCCTTGTCCCCTACACACCACCATGAAACAATGAATGAAGAGACCCTTGGCTATGCACTCAGAAGCCTCGGATCACCGTCTCCAGCTCCTTCAAAGGTGGAGCAGAGGGGGCCCGAACGCCCTCCCTCCCCCGCCACCTGTCACAACCCCTGCTTGCTGCTCCAGGACCTGCCCTCCTTAGGGCACCCCTTTGCAAGCTCCAGGCCGCTGCACGTTCTTGAGACTGCCGGGCACCCCGGGCCTGAAGGAGAGAATAAGAGACTCACTAGGGTGCCCTCTCCAGCCCCCTCTCCACTTCCATCAGCCCCCGATGGCACTCGCTCGCCCGGCTCCACTCCCGCAGTCACTTCCTGCTTCACTCCAGCACACGTGGCCCTCCACCGCCGGCCCCGCCCCTTCGCAACTAGCGAATCCTGCCTGGAAATTAAAGTCTCTGGTTCTCAGCCTTCCGTGCGCGCAGGAACAGAGGCGGTCGGGCAAGATCGGAGCCCTTCTCTCCCGCCAAGGCCACAAATGCAGAGCCCAAGGCCAAGGGCAGTGCTGAACGCGCGCGCGCGAACACATACACACATACATCCCCTGGAAGCCTAGGGGAGGCAAAGAAGGGGCAGTTTGGACCAGTTCAGACGTACTTAATGTTGTCTACATCTTTTGCTATGGGCCCTAAGCATGACGACATAGGTCCTGACTGAGCTATGGATAACATTCCAAAGGTCAGTGGCTTCCATTAGAAGAATGCCCAGGCTCTGCACTCTACTTAACCCTGCAATCCTTCACTTTGAGCTAGAGGCTGTCAATATTGAGGACCCACAGAGGGGGCACATGCTAAGAAGCATTGCCCAAGTCTTAAGCCTCGCATTCCTGGGTTTCTGGGAAAACCCCTTGACTAGATTTGTCTGCAATCAAATGAAGGCAGATATCTGGTTCCATTTAAATGTCAGGGAGATAACAAATAACTTCTTATGGTAAGTATGCCCTGAGCCATGTATGGGACACGGAACACGCACGTATGCAAACGTCATGACTGCTTTCTGAAATGAAAAGCGAAAGGAGTGGTCTGCGTTACATTTGGCAGCCCAAGCAAAGAGCAACCGAGTCAGAAAAACAGCCCGCAGTTGGAGTGGCCATGAATCAAAGAGTACGGTAAGAGCAGGCATCTGTTACCCCGTTATAGATGTGCCTTCCAGTGCAAACCGCTCTGCACACTTGGAGATGAAGGGTGATTGTCCGGCTCTCAACTGATGCCCACTGAGGTTTCACTGGCTTATTATATACATATGAGGCTTAAGCATTTTACATTCACTGTCATCCTTCAACCTCGGGTCCTGGACCCAGGTAACCTTCTGAGCAACTTTAAAAGAGACTGCAAGTCTGACCACTGGGGCAGCCAGGAGATTTTGCACAGCAAAGATATGACACACTACCGGAATTATTCTAAGTACACGTGCGCCCGGTGGTGTTCTTTTTCTGAATAGTTGTTACCCGGGGTCGTCTTGTCCACCTGGTTTGGATGATGGCTTTCAAGATAGGAACACAAAGGATTTCACGGCAGACCTGGATTTAATGATGGCTGTGACCCTACACGTCCACCCATCCCCCTGGCTCAGCTGCCCTTTAGAGGCATGTCTTCCGTATGGAAAAAAGCTAATGGCTGGTTCTAAGTCGGAGTTGTCTCCTCTGTCACAGGAATCAAAATCGACTGAGCTATCCCAGCCTAAACTTCTCTTACGTCTAACAGGCCTTTGTGCGCACTGCTCATCTTTGGGGTATTTTGGAGGCCGTGCTCCTTAGTTAAGTTCCACTTGTGTGATTTAATGTCCCTTAAGGAAGTCCTTTATCATGCCAATTTTATCACTTCGAGTTCCAGAGTTCCACCTGCATCAGTCCACCAGGAGTCAACCACTCGTGCCAGCGGCCACCCTGTAGGCTCTGTGCTGTGACAGGGGGTCACCTGGAGGGTTGGTCTTATGCCCCCAAGAGACCCACCACCTCCCCAGGCCAGGGACAGTCAGTCAGACAAGGACTGCCACAGGCCTGTAATCTAGTGTTTGGGGAACTGAAAAATAGGGGTACGGTTAAGAACCAACCTGAGCTATACAACTAGACCCTGATTCCAAAACCAACAGCTTGTTAGGCGGAACAGCACAAAACAAGGGGGCGGGGCGTCAGTTCCAACACCAGAAAAGGTCACAGCCCTCCCCCACTGAGCTAGGCATTAGAGTCAGCTGCCTTGGATGAGCCATGGAAATCTCTGGAAGGCCCAAGTGAATGGAGATGAGACTAAACAAAACTTTCACAGAGTCACAGCCCCACAGAGGTTCCCTGAGTTTTCCGACTTTCATATGCATTTAACATTTCAGAATGGAAAACTAACCAAGATGTTTTGGTTGGTTGGTTGGTTGGTTGGTTGGTTGGTTGGTTGGTTGGTTGGTTAATGGCCTGTTGGTTGGTTGCTTGGGGTTTTTTGTTTGTTTGTTTGTTTTGAGGGGGTTGTTTTGTTTTGTTTCTGCTTCTTCTTAAATCACTCTACACAGTATCTCTCTCCGGCCTGGTCCCTTCTTCCCCGCTCTGATCGAGCAGCCTCCTGACCTTCCTCTGAGGTCACAGACATACATCTTGGGACACCTTGCCTACCATGTTCCAGGCACCTAGTTAAGCTGTATAAAAGACGGGAAATCTTCCCTCCTTGTTCCTTCCTATGTCTCCCTTTAACCATTTCCATTCAAGGCCACCACCCTGTCTCCTCAATGCCCAATTCTGGTTAGAGAACAGGTATTCATCCTCCCAGGGACCACAGGACACTGTATGGTTTCTAAAACTTTGTGCTGGTCTGCTTTCTGTTGGGGTGATAAAACTTGATTTAGGTAGGGTTACAGGTTACAGTCCATAGTCAAGGGAAATCAAGGCAGGAACTGAAGCAGAGACCACAGAGAAATGTTACACGCTGGCCAGCTTCCCCTGGCTTGTTTGGCTAACTTTCTAACACCTGCCCAAGGATGATACTGTCCCCTGTGCGATGACCTCACTCAATAATCAGCAATGGAGAAAATGCCCCATAGATGTACCCATAGGCCAATCTGATGGAGGCAATTCTTCTATTGAGATTTCTTCCTCCCAGATACATTGCATCTGTCCCCTCAGCTCATGCAGGAGAAACTTCACTGATGACATCAGCACACAGACCCAGGATTTCAGCCTTGTGTCTGAACACTTGGTCCCCAGCAGTTAGCGCTGTAGGGGAAAAGTTGTGTTGTGAGCCTTTCTGGAGGAAGTAAGTCACCAGGCATGAACTTTGGGCTTTGATACCCTACACACCTCTACCCTTCTGTGGTGGTTTGAATAGGTATGGCCCCAACAGATTCGGGTGTTTGAAAGTGGCACTCTCAAAAGGTGTGGCCCTTTTGGAGAAAAGTAGGTTGCTGTGGAGATGGGGACTTTGATGCTCAAGCTCTGTTTATTCTACCTGTGGTTCAAGATGTAGAACTCTTGGCTCCTCTAACACAGTGTCAGCCTGCACACTGCCATGCTTTCCATCACAATAAGGGATCGAACCTCTGACACTGTAAGCCAGGCCCAGTAAACAAGAAATAAGACTGGACCCAGTAGGATGCTACATCAATGAGCAGTCAGTTCATGTCAATTGTGTGTAGTAGATAAGAATGATGTAATAACCCATGATGCAATGCTAGAGTGTGCTTGGCTAGAGTGTGACTATGCCCTTGCAGCAAATGCAGTAGTGCCATCTTGCTCTCTGACCAGAGGATGACTGAGTCTGCTACCCTCACTGCATAAAGATCAAGGATCCGGACAGAGAAGGGAGCCCCCGCCTAAGACACGCCAAGTGATGGATGGACAGACAGATCGCAAGGTTTGTCTTCAAGCCTCTCTGCCTCTTGCTTCTGTCAGGTACCACATGTGTGTGTTATGGACTGATGTTTGTCACTGTAGTGAATAAACATTGAAATCAAATGGTATGTGGACTCTGATCCGTCTTTCCTGGCCTTAAGCCGGACCAGACTCACGACACTTTTCCTTTATAAGACTTGCAGTGGCCATGGTATCTCTTGATAGCAGTGCAACCCTAACCAAGACACCGTGGTTCACTGTTGACTGACTGCAGAATGCAGGAACCTCCTGCTCCCACCTTCCTCACCCTAATGGTCTGTTTTCCCTCAAACTATGAGCCTTACAGGCCATTGGTTCTTTGGACCCTACCCGCTGCTGCCCTGGTAACTCTATAAAGGCAACTATTAGCTTGGCTACTCTTTAGCACTTGAAAGAGTGGAGGTTTCTGGGTTTCGCTGAGGCCCAGTAAGGCTCAGCCAAAAGAACAAACTTGAAGCTCTATCCCTGGCTTTGGGTACAGACCAAATAAAGCATTACAGACTACTGTATTCTTCTGTTGAAAGAGTTAATCCAGCTAAGCCTATTCGTCACCCAGCCAAGAGAACACACACACACACACCCCTCACAACCATCCTCAAGAAATCTGAGTCACCTAAAGACACTATACAGGATGAGAGGGGAATTGATTATCCCCATTTCCTTCCCAGAAGCCCCTTCCTTGGTGTGCCCTATGTTATGGGATGTACTTAAATGCAACGTAACTCAAACACCAGGTCAATGCAGATGAAAAAAAAAATCTATTGTAATCAAGCCACTACGGATCGATCGGGGCCGCAGAACAGACTCAGGAGCTGAACTACAATCCTGCAGAGACGTTGTCCAGCACATTTAAAGGATGAGAACATAAAAAGAAGGAGAGGGGGGTGGGCTGTAGCACCATCCAATCATATTTAACATAAGGGGTCGAGCAAGGGAGTTTTCATCGATCAGGATAAGAAAGGAGTTGGTTCCTGCACTGGGGAACATGGACTTCGTTTGACATGTCCAGTAAGGTGAAGAGATGTCTGGACTCAGACAACTGTCCCCTAACAACAGAAGCTGTTCAGCTATTGGGAAGACCCCAGCTCCCCTAGGGCCTGAGACCTTGAACTTTGTTTCTCCCTGTGATTAAATGGAGTCTGAACACAAAATGGCAGTACTTAGAATACGTTTCTTTTGCTTGTTCTCAACATCCCCTTGCTGCCAAGCTTCCATAAGGTAATTCTGTGGAGCCTCTGTCATGGAGCTCCTAACGCTTGACAGATGTAACTTTGCCATTTCCTACTCTGTGTCTTTTCCTTCCAAATATGGAGCAAAGCTTGCACATGCTCTCCTGGGTACCTTGGACCTTCTCATCCATTCTCTGATGCTTTGCACCACCCACCCAAATTTCTGCAACATGGTGGCTTGCTGACCTTTGATACAGGTGGCCTGGCTTGCTCTCTTCCTCCTCTCCATCTCCCTAGTAGATTTAGTTTCCCTGTTCCATTGTTTTCTATTAAGCTCTAATACACTTTCCCCAGGAATACTTCCCTACTTGAAGTTGTGTCTTGTCTGGTATTTTGGTCATAGCAAAGGTCAAAGTAACTAATGTAGATGTGGAAGGGAGGAAATACACTTCCTCTCAGGGCAGCCTTGCTGTGATGTTCACAATACCAAAATTCCAGCTTCCACAGGCTGAGTCGGGAAGATCATGCGGTTAGGACCAGCCTGGAATCTGCAATGAGATCCTGCTTCTGAAAATAAAACATCAATAAAATAAAAAACTAAATTTCATCCTCACCTTACAGACAAGGAAACTGGGGGCTTAGGAAACACTGAAAGGATATCTCCTGCTCCCAAAAGTCACCAGGATAGTGTGGGATCCCAGGCCCAGATGACTCAGTAGAGGGCATCATTCCTGTGCTAGACATTTGGGGCTCTTAAGACTAGTCCTGAGCAGCTGTGTCGGGTCACAAGGCTGCCCTTAAACAAGGGAGGCAATCGGAAAGGATGCTTCCTTCTTCACAGTAAGCCTCACACACAAACAGGCACATAGCTTCCAAACTATGTGGACTCCTTAAGCCCCTTGCACAAATCTGTAAATAATAAGAAACATGGACACAAAGTCCCAGTCCTAACCAAAAAGCTACCTGCAAATGACACTTACCAGGAGAGGGAAAACCAGTTTTCACTGATGGGGTGTCATGGGTTTAAAACCACACTCAAGAGGGGGATGTAATGCCCAGGAGAAGTTGGCTAACACAATAAGCAGCATGTGTGTGCTTGTGTGTGTGTGTGTGTGTGTGTGTGTGTGTGTGTGTGTGTGTGTGCATGCGTGCGCACGCGCGCTCATGCACAAAGTTTGTTTGGTTACTTTTTGTTTGCTTCTTTTGACTTTTTGAGAGAGGGACAGTGCATGAAGTTGAGTGCATAGGGAAGTAAAGAGGATTTTGGAGGAGTTGGAGGAGAAAAAAATATGATCAAAATATACTGTATAAAAAAGATTTTAATAATTCCTGTAAGGGCTGGCAGGAGCTCTACAGCCACAGGAACCCAAGGGGTCAAATGGCCAAGGGACACCCTGAAAGGGGCCACAGGAATTCAGGGCAGCTTCAGAGCAGGTGGCTGTGTCATCTGATACAGCACAGTGCCTGGCCAACAGCTCCCCCTGGACCCATCCACTAGGAGGTCCTGATGGTGGCCAGCAGCTTTGTTCAAACAGAAGAGGTGACCAAAAAAAAGTTGTTTAGTCCAATAAGTCCTGGAGACCTTCCTCTCCCTCTTTCCTCATTCCCTTCTCCATTCTCCTCCTTTCTTCCTCCTTTCTTCCTCCTTTCTTCCTCCTTTCTTCCTCCTTTCTTCCTCCTTTCTTCCTCCTTCGCTCCTCCCTCCCTTCTCTTCCTTCCTCCCTCCTCCCTCCCTCCTCCCTTCTTTTCCTTCTTCCTTCCTCCCTCCCTTCTCCCTTCTCTTCCTTTTTCCCTTTTTCCTCCCTTCTCCCTTCTCTTCCTTCTTTCCTCCTCCCTCCCTTCTCCCTTCTCTTCCTTCTTCCCTTCTTCCTCCCTTCTCCCTCCTCTTCCTTCTTCCCTCCTCCCTCCCTTCTCCCTTCTCTTCCTTCTTCCCTCCTTCCTCCCTTCCCCCTTCTCTTCCTCCCTACCTCTATTCCTATGCCCCTGCCTTCCATCTCCCTCACATTTCCTTTGAGACAATGTAGCAGCTGAGAGCTCATTTCAGTATCTGACCTCATGGAAATGTATAGCATGCACCTCCTTGGATGAATCCCCAACTCACTTTGGGCCTCAGTGTCCCCATCCTGGATCATGACATGGCACTGTGCTCTGAGTCACTGTGACCTAGAATATGTATCTCACCCCATCCTTCCTGACACTTCACATGACCATCACCCACCCCTTTCCCCTCCATTCATGGACTTGATTGACTCCACAGCTCTGTCTTCAGTGACTTGGTGTCACATCTGAATACCGCTGAACCCGGATCCACAGAAGCCAACAACAGAGACCTGGCTTTGCCTGGCTGCCGTAGCTCAACCATCATTTAGGACATTTGTCCACAGACACAGCATGGAAATTGGGTGGACATCCTGAGCCTGGCTGGCCCAGTTAGAGGCAGTGGGTCCCCAGAACTGAATGCTATAGGAAGCTCTGAGATGTGCCACTGAAGTTAGGAGGGCTCACCATCCTTATCATTCAATTAGGGGACTTTTAAAATAGTCTAGTGTATATAATACATAATAGAGGGCTTGAAAATTACTGTCCATACAGGGCTGGAGAGATAGCTCAGTGGGAGATGGCTCAGTGGTTAAGAGCACTGACTGCTTTTCCAGAGGTTCTGAGTTCAAATCCCAGAAACCATGTGGAGGCTTACAACCATCTGTAATGAGATATGGTGCCCTCTTCTGGTGTGTTTGAGGATAGCAAGTGTACTCACACATAAAAATAATTTAAAATGTTTAAAAGAAAATTACCGTAATCATATACATAACCTCTAGAATTTGCTCACGACCCTCCACTTCAACAGTCTCCCCATCCCCCACAACACTGCTTCCCCCTGCTCTACTCACCAGACGGAACATCCATCCATTCCTGTCTCAACAGTCCATTTTCTGTACCGTGGGAACCAGTCTAAATCACATCTATGTGCTCCTGGAATCTGGCCCCAGGTCCTAGCCAGACAGACCCACAGCCTCTCACTCCACAGACCTTTCTCCTGCCTCACTGTATCTGTACCTGCTGCCTCTGCCTGAAGCACGCAGTTCCCAGGGTCACCTAGCTGAACTCTCCTGTCACTCAGACCTCACCTCAAATGTTACTCTTCAAAGGGGCAATTCCTGAATATCTGAATTAACACAGACCTTTCTTGTCTTCCTGTTCTCACTAAGAACAGCACCATGCCTGCCTTGTTTACCTGTTTCTCTGGGACTTAGTGCAGAGCAGATGGCCCCTATTTACTGAATGAATAAATTGACCTGGGATAAGAGCGTTATCTGTTGGGTGCACTTTATAAAAAGACTTTCTTAAGAGTTATTAGGAAAATTATGTGTGTGTGTGAGTGATGGATCAAATTGTTCCAGGAATCCCACCGTACCTACCACAGCATCACACCAAGGTTATCAGGTTATCGGCCAAAATCATTTTGCTCTTATCACTGCTCAGTGAGGCATTTAATGATGGGGTTGGGGAGCGCTCCTAGCATCCACAGGCTAGAAGCCAGGAGTGTTAGCTACCCTACAACACTCCAACTCCAGGACTAAAAAGCTACCTGACTCAAAGTGTCAGGGGCACAAAAGAAAACCGTGTGAATCTCTGGTGTCATCCTATAAATCTCAGAGAAGAAATCGTCCTGTAACATTTTACATGAGTCTCAAGAAGAAACTGTGGAGCCAAGGAGACAGCTCAGTTGGTAAATGCATCTGCAGCCAAGCCTGAGGATCGGAGTTCTAGTACCAGGACTGACACACTGAGAGGTGAGGACTAACTCCACAAGTTGTCCTCTGATATCTACTCATGCTCCACAGCATGAGTGTACACACACACACACACACACACACACACACACATACCCCACAACTAAACAAAACAAAACTTAAATTTTAAAAAGCATCTTTTAAGTCACTAGTTAACATGTGACCTATCATAACCCTTGAGAACTGACCGTCCAGCTCATCTTCATACCCAGCAGAATTAGAAAATCACCACAGCAAACATTCCACTAGCTCTGCCTCCTCCCGGTCTCTGAGTGCTGGTCATAATCACACTGGTATATCCCAGAGTTTCATACATAGAAACTTCTAGAAGGACTCTGGCAGTGTGATTGAGCTTCTTCTCTGCTGTGGTAAAACACCATGACCAAAGGTGATATAGAAAAGGAAATAGTCTTATTTTGGCTTATCCTCCCAGAGCACAGTCTGTCGCTGAGTGAAACTGAGACTTGAACCTAGAGGCATGAACCATGGAGATACACAGCTTGCTGGCTTGCTTGCAGAATCATGCTCAGTTAATTTTCTTACACTGCCCAGGCCCACTTGCCTAGGGAATAGTGCTGCCCATGGTGGAGGGGGGTGGACCCTGATTTCAGCAACTCACCAAATGAAGATTCTCTTAGATGACTCTAGCCTGTGTCAAGTTGACAATTAAGACTAACTAGGACACAAGGACACAGTGGGACAGTGCCTTCTCAGTTGGCACGGATCTGCCTATTCCTCTCCAGATTGGCTCCTTGATGCAAACAGGTAACCCATAAGGAGAACATTCTAGCTACCCTCTAACCTACGCAGAGAAGTCCACAGCAACTGGGCAGCACTTCTGAGCCTGCTGTAGACATAAGCTGTTGTTCTACAGAGCTCAGGGAAGAAATTGAGTCAGCAATCTGGCCCCTCCTTACCTTTGTCTGACATCTGATTCTAAGCCTGTAATACAAATGCTCTACAGAAGTTTAGGCATGCAGTCCTGCTGACTTATGGAAATCCACTGCAGGGATAGAAGTTTCTAGTCCTGAACAAGGTGTTTAAAATTCATACTCAGCTTGCTTGACTGCCGCTTAACAAGATACCAATTACTAAGTAAAAACTACCACCAATTGAATATGGAATCAACCCTCGGGTGATACGATCTGAGACGATAATTAGCAGAAATCAATTTCCCCGCTCTCTACTGGTGCGGCTTTAAATAACTCCTCTGAACCAGACACTCCAGAAACAAAGCAGGGGCATCATGAGTTCAGAACAAGACCCTGTCTCAAAATGCACCTCCCAGTTCAGAAGTTCACAGAGGCCATGTTAACGGGCATACTAATGGGCTGGAGAGATGGCTCAGTGGTTAGGAGTACTGACTGCTCTTCTAGAGGTCCTGAGTTCAGTTCCCAGCAACCACATGATGGCTCACAACCATCTGTAATGGAATCCTACGCCCTCTTCTGGTGTGTCTGAAAATAGCTAGTGTACACATAAATAAAAAATTAAAAACAAAACAAGCATACTAACATAACAGTTGTGGCTCAACGTTTAAGTTCTTTCCACTCTACCCAATCACCCCTCACTGGAGTAACCTGCTTATCTGATCCCTCAGCAAACGTTCGTCACACATCAGTGATATGACAGAATGTGGGAGTTGCTGGGTGCACACCAATGTGACATCAGTTCAAACCATGACTTTACAATGCTGCTCAGATACCTTGCTGTGCCCTGTGTTGCCTGCACCACATAAACCAAGGCTTATTGTTGAAGTCTTGTGTTATTCAAGGATGCTATGGACATCCATGCCTTCCCCTGATGGATGCTGTGGATGTCTCCAGCAGAACATGGACCGTGCAATCCACACCCAGGGCCATGGTAGCAAGTGTGTGAAAGAGATGGTATTTGAGGCATCATGTCCATGTAGACAACACTGAGAGACTGACCAGAGACCCCTCAGAACCAAAGCTCTAAAAACGTGTGGTTTCTTATTCCGAAATAGGATTTCTTATTCTGCCTAGATTTCTATGGGTTTTTCTTTTTGTTGTTGTTGTTGTTGTTATTGTTGTTTTTCTTTGCTTTTTGCTGACATATTGTTTTAAAACAGGGACTCTCTGTGTATCTCAAGATGACTTTGAATTCACCAATCCTCCAGCCTCAGCTTCCTCTATGCCAAGACTATGCCGCCACCACACCTCGTCCTGCTTGCTGTACTCAGAAACCCTCAGAATTGTCTGAGCCCCAGAAGCCACAAAGCCTGGATATGCTATGGATGGATGCTTAAAGGTTCAAGGCAGAAATTCAGCAGCATCTCCTGACAGGCGGCCACATACCTACAGCCCAGAGACATCCACCTACACCCGTTTAAATGTTATCTGTATCTGCTGTTCTCACAGACGAAACATCTGGTAAAAGGATAACAGTGCATCATGAGAAAGACATGACAAGGAGCCCAGGCAGCTGGTCACACTGCAGCCACAATCAGGAAGCAGAGAAAGATGAAGGTCTCCACTCGCCTCTCTTTTTATTCAGCCCAGGACCCCAGCTCATGGACTGGCACCACCCATAACTAGGGTGAGTCTTTATTCTTTCTGGAAACACCCTTACAAATACATTCAGAGGTGTGTTTCCATGGTGATTCTAAATCCTAGCCAAACTGGCAATCAAAATCAACAATGATGTCATCGTCCTCCTTACACAACAAAAGGATCTTTGCAGTTGTGATTAGGTGAAGGGTCTTAAGGTAAAGAAATGCCTGGATCACATGGTGGGTTCGTGACATTCCAATGGTCCTGATGAGGGAAAAGGGGGAGACAACGGGGAAAGGATAAAGGCAGAGATAGCCCTGGTCACAGAGAAATGCAGGCAGAAGCCAAGGTCAGTGGGCAAGCACCTGAAGCTGGAAAAGGCCAGGAAACAGACCTCCCCGGAGCATCTGGAAGGAAAACAGCTTTTCACAAACCTTGACTTTCAGGGCTAGGACTGCAAGCTGGTCAAAATGCTAAAGTAAGCAGTCTCCCACGGTGTCACAACCAAAGCCCAAATCTATGTGGCTTTAAACCACCAAAGAGGTTGCTCAGTGGTTAGAACACTTGTGTACAAACATGAGGAACAGAATTTGGATCTCCTGACCCCAGAGCAGCACAAGTATGTATCAAGAGTGCTCTTTCGGGAAGATCACAGGCCAGTGGATCTGGCATGTGGAACAGTGATAAAACCCTGTATGACACCACACACACTCACTCACACACACACACACACACACACACATGTTCGTGCACAAACTTGCAGATGCATGCACATACACATAAAAACACATTCAGTGGGAGCAGAAGAGACAGACAGACAGACAGAACAACATGCAGGTTCCATTGTGTCAGCATTGCTTACTACGCCCTAGGTAGGAGATAAAAGGATTGAGGAGCTTTAAGGAGCAATGAAAGGCGAGCATGAAGCCAAGCTTGGGTGTTTTGGATGACTGCACTGGGCACACACCAGTGGGGTGGGTGGTGTTCTGGAGGCTGGTGTAACAGGACCAAGGTGAAGGGGGTCAGGCTAGGGTTGAGGATTTGGTGAAAGTGTCCCGAAAAGGTTTAGCACTAGAAGGCTGTAGGGCAGTGGTCCTCAACCTTCCTAATGCTATGGTCCTTTAATACAGCTCCTCATGTTGTGCTGACCCCCAACCATGAAACTGTTCCATTGCTACTTCATAACTGTGGTTTTTGGTCCTGTTACCATCGTATTCCTGGAGACAGAAATTTGTGGGGCACGACCCATGGGTTGAGAATCATTCTAGAGGGAGGGACCGAATATGTGAGACCTCTACAGCCAGCCAGCTCAGGTAGGGAAGCAGGAGGCAGCCCCAAGAATCTCAGACTAGAACCTGAATGCTGTAGGCCGGGGCCTTGGATATTCGATGGAGAATATCCCCCAATTCATAGTGGGAATTAAAAGGTAAGACGAGGAGAAAAAAGCAGAGAACCTCAGAAATAAAAAAAATGAGTGGGCCAGAATTGGGGGCCTCTGAGCTTCATTGGGGGCCTGAGGAATGGTTAAGAATTGGGGGGAAAAAATAGGTTATGGAGACTCAAAAGAAAAACACACCTGCAGAGACCTAAATTAATGAATGTTTAGCCTAACGCCCATTAGCCCTTCTTAATTATTGACTTTAGTATTCATAAAACTTTAATCTCATTCACAAACCAATCTTAGGATTGACTTCTCTCACATCCAGAGAATTCTTAAGTATGCACAGCACCAGCCAAGAAATCATAACGAATCGTTAAATTAAAGCTTAAAGCTAAGTAGTTCAAAAGCAAAGTTACAAAAACTTTTTTTTTAACTTTGTGGGAGAGATTGGATTGCATTATTTGGAATATAGGAGCAGTTTAATATGTTTGGTACCCTTTTTTTTAATCTTGGAAGAAAAAAAAACAACTAGATCTTCAGGTGTCTATAGAGATGCTAAAAGGCCCCTGGGATGATGGGATGAAGTCAGAGCAAGGGTTTCAAGGTTCTATTCTTTCAACCAAACTCATCTCATGCAGTTTAGCAGATGCCAGAGAAAGACTGGGCACTGCCTTGCTAGGAGGAAGGTAGGTTCTTGCTAACACCATCACTCCAGGGCATGTGACCAGTAACCCAAGACCTGCAAAAAGATGCACGGAGGGAGCTTAAGAAAGGAGTACCGAGTACACGAGTACACGTAGAGAGGGAAAAGCTGGGACTGTTGCTAGCTTCTCCTGTTGCTGTGATAGAAGCTGCGTAGGGAGAAAGGGTTTGCTTTGGCTCAGATTTTAAAGGTACAGTCAATCATGGTGAGAAAGTCACAATGGCAGAAACTTGAAACAGCTGGTCACACTACATCCAAAGCCAAGAAACCAGAGATAAACGCTTGTGCTCCGCCCACTCACTCCTTATCCAGTCCTGGATCCCAGTCCAGGGATTGGTGCCGCCTACAGTGGGTGGGGCTTCCCTCCTCAATTATCCTAAACAGCGCGCCCAGAGACTCCTCCCAGGTGATTCTAGACCTCAAACTGAGATTAACATTTGCGAAGCCAGTCCCTCACCGGTGCAGTCTGGAGGGAGGAGAAAGAGGGACCCCACAACCCATGGCCAGAGTCGGTCATATAGTGGGCTCTAAGTGAGGTCAGCTGAGGTCCTGTGGACCGGTTACAGAGTAGCCTCTGAACATAAAGACACTCACACCCCAAGCCCAGAACCCGTAACGACGTAATCCTGATTTAAATCAGATTCTCTGCAGATATCATTAAGTAAAATCTGAGGGTGGAATCTTGTGGTTTAAGCAAGTGGCCCCTAAGCCCTGTGACACATGTATGGTAAGAGACAGAATCAGAAATTAGGGCACTGTAGCCACAAGCTGAAGAAATCAGGGAGCCACCAGAAGCTAGGAGGCAGGAAACCTCTCCTCAGGACCCTTCAGAGACTGGTAACACCTTCATTTTTGATCTCTGGTCTCAGAACAGCAAGAGAATAAAGTCTATACGCCGCCCGGAAGACGAGCATTTGGCTGGGGTATTCGTCACGCCAGCGCTAAGAAACTCATGCACTGATTTTTGTCGTTTGTATTACAGGAAAGCTAGGAAGCCCCGGATATTAGCAAATCCGGGTTAGTCGAGTGAATTAAAGACTTTGGTATATTAACAAGTATAGGGCTGGAGAGATGGCTCAGCGGTTAAGAGCACTGACTACTCTTCCAGAGGTCCTGAGTTCAAATCCCAGCAACCACGTGGTGGCTTACAACCATCTGTAATGGGATCCAATGCCCTCTTCTGATGAGTCTGAAGACAGTGGACAGTGTACACTGTACTCACGTAAAATATCTTTTAAAAAAGATTGTTAAAAAAAGTATATCGTTTGTCATCACAATAAGAAAATTGGGTTGACAGAGGGAAAGTCAACCCAATTACGCATTACTAGCTAGAACCCTGGTTCAAAATGATAACAGAAGGGTCCTCCTGGCTCCTTAGAGATATTTTTATTAAACTATAAAACTGCTGAATCAAATTTTTTTTCTTTAAAGTTTATTCAATACAACATAATCTCCAACTTCACTGAGGTGGCTGACCACGTCCACGGCCAAAGCGGCCTCTAAACTGGAATTCAGTTGCTGAGCCAGCCCCAGCCTCAGCTCTCTTGTCAGCAGGGGGCACAGCACTCCTTCTGTAGGTGTCTCTGTCTGCCTCCCCTCTTGTGAATCTTGCAGGCCGCTCACTCTCTGGACCGTTGGGCCGTCGCCTGCCAGTCTCAGGACGGCTGCGGCGCAGGGTAGCGGGCACGATCTCCGGAGGTAGGTGCAGGTAATCTCGGAGATACTGGATGCCCTCATTCGTAAGGTACCAGTAGAAATGTCTCCATGCAAACTGCTCCGTCACGTAGCCTCGAGACTTGAGAGACTGCATGGCCTTCATGACGTGAAGGTTAGGCACATTCTTGTCTGCCAGCTCGGGGTGTTCAGGTATGTGGACATCTTTTTTGGCAACCATCACTCCTTCCTTAAAGAGGAGTTCGTAGATGGCAATCCGATTCTTCTTAGGTATCAACATTGCGGCGGCTGCAGAGTCCGAGGTGGAGGCTGGAAAGCTGAATCAAATCTTCTTAAAAGTATTTATTTTTATTTAAGTCCATTTGGTGTTTTGAGGCATGTGTCTGTGTGAAGGTTTCCGGTCCCCTAGAACAGGAGTTAGGTGTAAGCTGCCATGTGGTTGCTGGGAATTGAACCCCGGTCCTCTGGAAGACCAGCCAGTGATCCTAACAGTTGAGGCATCAAGCCCCGAAATCAAATCTTTCTGTGATTATGTAATAAACCCAGCCAAGAAACCAAGATCCATTGTACTAACTGGTTTAGTGTGTCAGTTTGACACAAGCTGGAGTTATCACAGAGAAAGGAGCCTCCCTTGAGGAAACGTCTCCATGAGATCCAGCTGTCAGGCATTTTCTCAACTAGTGATCAAGGGTGGGAGGGCACATTGTGGGTGGTGCCATCTACCTGGGCTGGTAGACCTGGGCTCTTTAAGAAAGCAAGCTGAGCAAGCCAGGGGAGCAATCCAGTAAGTAACATCCCTCCATGGCCTCTGCATCAGCTCCTGCTTCCTGACCTGCTTGAGTTCCAGTCCTGACTTCCTTTGGTGATGAACAGCAATGTGGAAATTGTTAAACCCTTTCCTCCCCAACTTGCTTTCTGGTCATGGTGTTTTGCGCAGGAATAAGAACCCTGAGTAGGACACCCTTACTACTGAACACAGACTTTCAGTCCTTCAGCCTTTCCCAGTTTGGAACCTCGTGTTTTCATGAAAATTGTTGCAACTTATTTCAGTCATTTCCCAAGAATTCTATCCCTTTCATAGGCCAGCTGCAGAATGGCGAAGTGTCGTATGACTAGAGTCAAAGTCCTAAGGAAGCCACCCTCCTCCATTGTACATTCCCTCCCCTCCCACAGGTCCCAGGGCTGTCAGTCACCACCAGACCAGTCTGGATAACTGAATGACCTTCTTTAACTCCCTACAAGCTCCACAGACTGCTGGTGAGGCCTTGGCTCCCAGCATAGCCCTTCATATACCACAGGCCCCAATTTCTCAGAACACCTCTCTAGATGTTCCCAGATAACCATGAGGTCAAGCCAAGATATCTATACCCCGGACTCCTTTTCTCCTCCATCAACCCAGAAAATTATAAATCACAGGATTTGGTTTCAAACCAAGTAGCTGTCAGGGCTCACCTAATAAACTTTAGTAAGTGTATCCTCCTGATCTGACTGTGTCTGGGGCTGAGAGGGCTACACTGAGTTCTTCCAGAACCTTCGGTAACACTCCGTCTTTACCAAAAATCTACTTTGTATTAATTGAGCAGTTCTCTGCTGACTATAAGACTAACTCAGCTCTATAACCCACAACTGCAAAATGGTTTGAAAGGGTCTGGAGCCATGGCTCAGCAGCTAAGAGTACAGGCTGCTCTTGCAAAGGACACAGGTCAGTTCCCAGTATACATATGGTGGCTCACCACTCAAACTCCAGTTCTAGAGGATCCAATTCCCTCCTAAGAGCACCAGGTCTCAGGAGGCACATATACATAAATACAGACAAAACAGGCAAACACACGAAATAAAAATAAATCCATTTTTAAAATCCATTTGAAACATTTTTCAAGCAAAATGATAGTTAAGAATTAATTATTTCCTCCCATTTTTTGATGCATCAAAAGCACAGATGCCACCACCAGTCGGCACTTGGGATCAACGTGACCAACCACGCTAGCAAACTGAGGGTCCGCTGCTAGAGCCCAGAGCAAGAAAACCGGATTTTAATTTGCCTCTGCCTTGCTCGGCTTTTGGAAATATTAATAATTGATAACTTTGATAGGAGGCAGTTCCTTCAACCTCAGATGCTGCAGGCTGGAAATCACTGCCGTGGGCCATAAGAAATGGAACCCATGCACGTCAGTCTGAGAAACAGAGAGCGTGTTCACAGAAATACATCACTCCAAATAGTTAACTAGCCAAGTAGCTCCCAGTCCCCCCCCCACCCCCTCCATCCTGCTCTCCTAACATGTACACCAATTAGCTTGCTCAGGCCTGAAGGGGATTACAGTATCTTCCCTCTCTGGTGAGTGGGGGAGGCATTTAATAAGCATTTGTCAAATAAATGAATGGCGAGCCACATTTTTAAGACAATTAATTTCCACAGTACACACTGCCCAGCCAGGCTCCTGGTGAATATCTCACGACTACCCCTAAACCCGGAATTAATCAAAGAAATAAGCTGTTTCTGTTCCAGGGGGCTGGCAGGGGACAGCTCACCCTGAAAAGACTCTGCTCCTCAAAGAGCCAGCATTCTCTTCTTATGGTGAGCATCTCCCCCATGGAGCCCTTGCTTGGCTAAACTGTGGTTACCACTCTCCCTGGAACTCCATGCCATGACCAATAAGGATCAAGCATCCTAGAGCAGAGGTCATTAGTGGCTGCTGTAGGGATGCTGTGGATGGTGAGGTGGCACCCTCAGAGGATGTGTGGGATCTCTGAGGGTGTTGAGATGGAAGTAATCCTTACTCTTTCCCTTCTTGTTTGGGGTTTGGTGGTGCTGGAGGTGTACCGGGAGCTTTGTGCGTGCTAGGGAATGTTCTACCATTGTTCTTTGGTGGATCACACCCCAAGCCCAAGATGGGCATTGTTAGGCATTGTTGGGATTATAGTTATGCATCACCAATGTGATTCAGAGCCATAATCCCAGTATTCAGGAGGTTGGGGCAGAAGGATCATCCACCAGCACTGGGCTAGCCTGGGCTACACAAGTATACTCTGACTCAACAAAACAAAACAAAATAAAAACTCAAGGAAAAGAGGGAGAAATTAGCAGCAAGAAACTGGCCAATAGCATTTATCCAAGCCATTGCCCAGGGAGCTTAAGCAGTCATGCCTACCGAGTCTACCTCAATTCATCTAAACCCACATCCACACAGCCCCACAACCCACGCAGCCCTGCAATGCAACCCTTATTCACAAAATCCCTTTGACCTTAATATACTTGGCTTAGGCAGTTTTCCCATCCACTAGGCACAGAAGTTACTCCAGATTTGGAAAAATGGTCTTTTTTCTACTCGCCCTGTAGTAAGTAGTCTTCTCTAGAGTTCCAGACCGTATGGAATGCCTTTCTATGTTGAGGGAATTTATTATGATGACTTACAGTGTAGTCCCGACTCCTCAACGATGGTCAGCTGTGGAGGGGATGTCCAAGAATCTAGTAGTTGCTCAATCCCACTAGGCTGGTTATTTCAGCTGGTCTTCTGTAGAAGTAGATTCCAACAGATGTGCTGCAAGTAAATGCAAGCAGGGGAAGAAGATGGAATATTCTCTCTTTCAATGTCCTTATATAGGTCTCTAGAAGAAGGCATGGCCCGGATTAAAGGTGTGTACCACCGTGCCTGGCTGGATCTAGGACTTGCTTTGTCCTAGGCTGATCTTGAACTCTGAGCTCTCCTCGCCTTCATTTCCTGGGATTAAAGGTGTGTGCTACCTTGCCTGAGTCCAAGCTTTTCATGGCCACTATGCCTCAAGATCTCCATGCTTAGATCCAGGTCAGAAAATTGTGTCTTACAGCCTCAAGATCTGGATCACATGTGAGTCCTCCAGTTCTGGGTTGTAGTTCATTCCAGATATAGTCAAGTTGACAACCAGGAATAGCCATTACACACCCCAAAGTTATTTCCTCAAGGGTAAAAACTTGAGAATTATATGGCAAAAAATAATGTAACGTTTCACAGAGTGTTGCCTGTTGAGAGTATCACCAGAGAAGAATCTAGAAACAGTGAGTTACTGGGATAGGAAGAAGAAAAGACTAGAGCAAAGGGATGTTGGGGTAGAGAACACAAGTCCTGTGGTGGGTGAGAAACAATTCAGTAGCCCAAACTGAACTCAACCATGAGCCAGTAAAGTTCATGACATGGAAGGTTTCTATAGGGCAAAAATTTACACACTAGGGGGCCCAGAGAGCTTTCTCCACCAAGGGACAGTCAAAATGCCCAACCAGGTGGCTCGATGCATCAAGTGCTTACTTCAAAAGGAGGATGACCTGAATCTGAATCACTAGAGGTCCCATGAAGCCAGGTATTCTAGTCACTTCTACAATCCCAGCATTCCTATGGTAAACTGAGAGGCAGAGGCAGGAGAATAACCTGAAGCTCTTGAGGGCCCGCTAACCTGAGGCACACGACTGTAAGCAATCAATCTAGAGAGCCTTGTCTCAGACAAGGTACAAGATAGATGTTGACACCTAAGTTGGCCCCTGACAATCCCCTCCATAATAGATGGAGACTGAAAGATCCCTGGCTCAAGTCCAATAACCAGGCTGGCCTAATTAATGAGTTTCAGGACAAGGAGGTGTCCTCAAAGGAGATGAACAATACTATTGGGGATGACTCTTGGGGAGGACTCTTGGGGAGGATGAAGTTATCCTCCATCCTCCACATGCATGTACACACACATACCTACACATACATAACCACATAGCCCTTCCCCTGGGTAACCAGCCATCCTGATTCCCCCAGGCCCGTTGAGTCGGTGTCCAGGTTTCTGGGTCACAAGAGTGAAGGAGAGCTGAACACACAGCAATGGAGCTTCAAGGGCTTCCCCACTTTAGCACTGAAAGGAACAATACCAGTCCCAACCACGGGGACCTGGGTCAGGTTCACGTCTTGCCCCTCAACCTGTGATGCTTGCACACCCAGCACAGACAGGGGACCATTAAAGATGCAGAATGTCAGGCTTCTGAGTGGATGACCCTGGGCTGAAACGTCAGCCAGCTCCCCGGGATGAGCCGGTCATACCTGAAGGCTGCAGAGCCACTACATGGAAGCTGTCCCTCGCCCTACCTATGGCTCCATGCATGCACTATTTCTTGGTGTTTACACCAAGGGGAAGCTTCCAAGTTCAGCGCTGGGCGAAAGGCAGCATTTTGTATACAATTAAAACATTGCCCTGTCGTAGGCTGCTGCAGACACCAGCCAAATCCTTGGTCCATTTTCTTGTCTGTGTGTTTCAAGAGAGGGGCAACCAGATCATCTGGACCTCAGAGGCTGCTTTGTTTGGCTACAGCTTCCCAACCACAGCACAGAGGAGCGCCCAAGCCAGACCATTCCTGACGGCGAGGCCAGGGCATAATAGCCTGCTTAGTAGAAACTCGGTGATGACCGAAGTAGTCTCCCATGGGACAAGAGATCGCCCCAGTTAAGAACCACCACAAGCCCTGACAAAGGAGAGAGGTCCTTATGAGTGTGAGCCTCCTGCCAGCTAAAGACTTCATTAACATCTTGAAAAGGAGGCCAGGTTGAACCCTGCAGGCTCCTGGCGAGAGCTCATCTCGGTGACCAAAGGCTATCCCGAGTCTAAGGGGAAGCCTTCTGTCCATGACAGTAATGAAGACAAGCAGCCTCCAGCTGCCGGGAGCTCGTGCCATCTGCCCCTCCACCCACAACTGTTCTCTATTATTTAACCCACAGAAAGCAATAAAAAGCCGTTTGCCTTTCGTGCGAGGATCATTCCGAGTCATATCAGACGCTTTCTAATGGCGTTGTCTTAAGGGGGTGGGGGGCCAGGATCGTTGGTTAGAATAGCCACAATAACCCATCTGCACCCCTCCACAGACATCTAACAGAAGGTGTGAAGCATGAAGCCAGCCCAGGATGAGGCACTTGCAGCTCTACGCTTACTGCAGGGGAGTGCTGTTTACGATTTGTGTCACAGATACTTGGGGACTGCCAAAAGCCTCCCATAACTGCCCCCAGGCTAGCCTGGGCCTCACCCACTTTTACTGCTTGGAAGGAAGGCAGTCCCATATCTATTTTGCCAATTATAAAGTGTATCCTTGACCTCCTCCCACAATTTAGCACCTTGAAAAAGCTGGATGGGGGGATGGTAGCATGCTTGCCCAGCATGCACTAGGCCCTCGGTTTCATCCTCTGCATAGCATGAGCTGGGTGTGGTAGAACACGCCTGTAATCCCCCGCCTCCTGAGAGAAGGAGTTTAAAGTTGTCCATGCATACAGAGTAAATCTGAGCCCAGCCTGGAAAACGTGTGACCTTGTCTAAAATTTTTTTTTTTTTTAAAATGTGCTCATTACAGAACTTGACAAGAGGAGTTTGTGCTCACTGCCCATCATGTGAATCCCAGGAGTTGAACTCAGGTTGGCAAGCTTAGCAGCAAGCCCCTTTACCCACCAAGCCATCTCACCACCCCTGTTCACACATTTTCTTTTGAGATGGGGTTCCAAGGTACCAATGTACTCAGGCTAATTTCCTTCTTCGTGGCCCCAACTGGCCTGGAATACAAGATGATCCTGCCTCAGTTTCCAGATACACACCACGAAGCCTGACTTAAATGTATGTCTTAAACCTACCAGTCTGAACTAGCAGCAGCAGGGCCCCAGGCAAATACCATGCAAATAAATAATAATAAACTACCTTGAGGTCGAGTGATTTGAAAAATCAAAAGTATCATACCAAATTACACAGGTGTGAAATAATTCCTCTTTCACTTTATCCCATTATGTTTCTGTGTATGTAAGGATGCTATGTACGTACAGACATATATATGTACACATATTATATCCTTTATGGATATGTATGACATATGATCAAACTAAACCTGAAAGAGTTCTGACTTTTCTCCTGGCTTCTGTATGTAGAGTATGCACCGTGTCTGTGTGTCTGTGTGCGTGTGTCTGTGTGTCCAGACATGTGGCCAACACCGGGTGTCTATCACTCTCCAGTGTTTTGAGGCAGGGTCTTCCACAGGACCATGGCTGGCTATCCAGTGAGTCCCAGGGATCCTCTTGACTCCATTGCGATGACAGGCGTACACTATTAGACGTGGCTTTTCTTACCTGGATTCTGAAGAATGGGACTGGTCCTTTTTCTTGAAGAATGAACAAGTTTTGGATGAAGCCATCTCCTTGGCCCTAAAAGAGTCCTTTTAACTGACTAGATTCTTGGCGGGTCACAGAATAATAGGACTCCTTCAGGTTGCCAGGGGCTCAGACTCCACTCCGTCTAGCCTAGAAGTCTGGTGTGTTACAGCAAAGTGAGGCTTTTTCTTCAGTGACTGGCCCATAGTCAGTCAGCACCTTCTAGACACCAACCTGTCTTTCTCAACCTTGTTTGCTTCCACTGGGCTCTTCCTGCAGGGATCCTGTGGTAGGTGATATTTTAAGCTCCCCCCCCCCAGCTCTCTCCAACGCCACTGTTCCCCTGAGTGGGAAGCTGAGGATGATACCCTCCTCCTGCCACGAACTGAATTGGAGCATCTGTGGACTGTGAATTAAAACCTTCCATGGTACCCAGAAAGGCTGCCCCAGGCGATGCCAAGAAGACAAGCATCAGACCATCTACCTTTAAACCAAATTTCTGTCTCACTGGGAAGCCAGTTTACCCCTCAGGGCCTGTGTGAGCTTGTAATCCCCGGACAGCTGTTGTGTTCCCTAGGG
Organism: Micromys minutus; assembly: GCF_963924665.1. Taxonomy (NCBI): domain Eukaryota; kingdom Metazoa; phylum Chordata; class Mammalia; order Rodentia; family Muridae; genus Micromys; species Micromys minutus. The sequence goes on from NC_137979.1 coordinate 59,133,480, forward strand.
CTTCATGTGTCGGGAGCTTGACCCAGTGTGGCATTCTTAAGGTTGTGCCTTTAAAGGGTTCAGTGGTCAGTGACAGAGGTATCCAGTATTAACAGTCCCAAGTGTCTTCTTCTAAAATGTTTTTGTGGATCATATACAAACATACCCATATATAAATCATGTGCATGCACATATGTATACATTGACACAGATGTATATTCACAAATGTATCTTTACAGAGATACATGCATATATAAGGATATGTTATGTGTTGGTTCATATTTACTCATGTGAATATAAAGTATAGTAGCAGATGGTTATTATATCAGTCAGGGTTCTCTAGAGTCACAGAACTTATGGGTAGTTTCTATGTAGTAAGGGAATCTGGTGACTTACGGTCAGCCAACCAACTCCCCAACAATGGTAAGCAGCTGCTGTGAATGGAAGTCCAAGGATCTAAGCAATTGCTCAGTCCCACAGGCAGGCAGGCAAAGAAGAGAGTCTTCCTTCTTCCAATGTCCTTATGTAGGTCTCCAGCAGAAGGTGTATCCCAGATTAAAGATGTGCACCACCACACCTGAATCTGGGACTTTCGTTTTCCCAGATGACCTTGAACTCAGAGATCTCCTTGCCTTAGTGTCCTGGGATTCTTAGTCACTGTGCCTCAAGATCTCAATGCCAAGATCCAGGTCAGAAACTTTTATCTCCCAGCCTCAAGATCAGGATCACAGGTGAGCCTTCCAATTCTGGATTGTGGTTTATTCCAGACATAGTTGAGTTGACAACCAGGAATAGCCACCACAATTATATTTTACATTAGGCAGTTTCCTTGGACATACTGAATGACTTGGTGGCCTAGCACAGGCTCTTTCTGAGCCACCATGACCACTTCCCCTCTCCTTCCTTTTCATGTCCACTGTGGGGCTATGCATTGAGGCTTGACACCATCTTCCTGAGAAACTTACTGAATGCCTCCATAGCATCCCTTTGTAGACATGCCTTATCCCTTGGTCATAAGAGATGGGCACACTTCATTCTGACAGACATTGCCAAGTCAAGCTCTTCAAGATGGGTTCACTTCACTGCCATTATAGGTAAATGATCTTCATTTTCCCGAGAGTTAGTCACGGATCCTCAACAAGGCCCAATTTGGGGTGCTGAGATGTCAAGCTCACTCTCTGAGAAGCAGACGGTTAACAGGCTGCCTTTTGTCTCTCTATGTACCACAGCAACCCATCTTTCTCCACAGAAACCTTCCCTTGGGCCCAAATCTCACTGACTTATTCTTGAGCCCACCTGCCTTGCCCAGCCCTGCACCTGCCTCTGCCTCATTGCCTATGAAAAAGACACAGTTAGGACTGGGCATGGGAGTGCACACCTTTAATCTTAGCACTCTAGAGGAGAAGCAGACGGATCTCTGAGTTCAAGGCCAGCCTCGTCTACAGAGTTCCAGGACAACTTGGGCTCTACAGAGAAACTCTGCCTCAAAAAAACATACATACACACACACACACACACACACACACACACACACACACACACATACATAAAAAGTCAGAAAGAGACAGACAGACAGACACACACACACACACACACACACTGAATAGAAACAACATGAAGCATGTGACAGGGACCCTTTGCCCCATGCTGACCTCTGGAATGTTTCTCTCTCTCTCTCTCTCTCTCTCTCTCTCTCTCTCTCTCTCTCTCTCTCTCTGTGTGTGTGTGTGTGTGTGTGTGTGTGTGTGTGTGTGTGTGTCTGTCTGTCTGTCTGTCTGTCTGTCTGTCTGTCTGTCTCTCTCATTACCAAGCCATGAAGTTCCCATCTGCCTCCCCCACAATTATTTGCCTTCCCCTCTGATGGCCTATACCATGACAACTTTTGTCTCCTCTGTACCACAGTAACCCATCTTTCTCCACAGAAACCTTCCCTTGGGCCCAAATCTGACTGTCTTATCCTGTAGGTGGTTCTTGAGCCCACCTGTCTTGCCCAGGTGTGATGAACAATGCTTTCTGACACTCATGGGGCCCACGGTCACAGCATTTATGACTTCCCACTACTCAAGCCAACACAGAAAGTGAAGGGCATAGTCAACTGTGACTTTCGGGGTGGCTTGTCTATGGTACAGCCCATCTGAGGTCCACAGACACAGACTGGTGCTTTACTAGCAAGCCTTGAACAGAAGCACGTTCCTTCTTTATCATTTGGGAAATGCAAAGGCATACTTCCCTGGTCTTTTGCTGTGATTCTACCGCCCTGTGTTCAGCCAGAAATTGCTCACCAAACACTCAATCTCAGGGATTTGTCTGTAGGTAGCTGATTCATCATGGACAGGAGCATGGCTTCCCCAGCTGCTCAGGGACTTCAGCAGTAACATCTGGAGATGGCTCCTTTCGCACTTCCTTATGACCATTTGCGCTTTGGTGCAGATTGGCATGGAAGTGCTTGGATGAAAAGCACGGGGAGTCTCTAAACCCATGGGAACAGGGCAAACAGAGAGAGGAAAGCTCACAACCCCAGTGCTGGAGACATGGAGACTGGAGGATCCTAGAGCTGGCTGACCTCTAAAAACCCGAGTTGGGGCGGGAAGATGGCTCAGCAGGTAAAGACAGTTGCCACCATGTTCAAACCTCGGGTCTCACGCAGTGGAAGACGAGGACTAACTCATACAAGTTGACATCTACCACCACTCATGTACTGTGGCATACCCGTAAACACACAGGATATACAGGCACATCTGGGTGTGGTGGGACACACCTTTAATCCTAACACTCAGGAGGCAGATCTCTGTGAGATTGAGGCCAGCCTGGTTTATAGAGTGAGTTCTAAGACAGCCTGGTCTACGAAGCAAGTTCCAGACCAGTTAGAGATATATAAAGTGAGACCATGTCTCAAAAAGCCATAAATAAATACATAATTTTAAAAAGCAGATGGCTCCTAGGAAATGATACCCAAAATTAATTGACCTCTTGCTTACACACGCAGACACACATAGACATATACACACAGAGACACACACACACAGAGACACATATAGCACACAGGCACACACAGACACACAACACACAGACTCACTCAATACACAGACATGCAGACACACACACACACTGACACACACAGGCACACACACACACAGACACATACACAGATATACACAAACATACACATAGACACACACAGACATAGACACACACAGACACAGACACACACAAACAGGCACACACACACAGACCCACACACAACCAGGCACACAAACAGACAGACAGACAGACACACACCACACACACACACACACAAAATTTAAGTCTGCAATTTCTACCCATTATCCTACACTACTTTCCACCACCACCAGCCCCAGTGCCCAATTCCAATGTCTAAAAGCAAATGGTAACACAATTAACCACAGGCCACCAGAACTGGCAGCAGGGAAGGTCAGAGGAGGTCGGAGTTGGCGCTGAACTAGATCAAAGCTGCTTTCAGATGATTCTGCAGCTGGGTACAGTGACCTTTCGGTCCATGTTTATTTGGAAATGACCTTTAAGCAGCAATCAGCAAGAATGAAATGCTTCAAAGGAATACATTAGATCATGCAGATGTCCCCCAGCGGTAAGTTACACCCAAGGCACCCAGCTGACAATGAAAGTGGCCTGCCCTGGGAAGCCAAGGGCTAGGCCACCCATTAGACTAACAAATGAACACACGGTCCCCAGAGGCTCGGTCTAATAGACAATGGGGAATCTGAAGGCAGGGTGACCTGGGCAAGAAACACAGCGCAGTTCCAGAATTCACCGTCAAAGATGAGCTGATGTTTCATTCTGTTGGAATGAAGGGTACCCAGTTGTGCTTTTCCATCCCAGGATGGGGAATCCCCCAAGGGCTGGGCACAGCTGTGGCAGGGAACCTGTGAGGGCTCCATCCTGCCTCCCTCCCATGGGGTGAACTGCCCATTGCTGAGTATCTCTCGCACTGGGCTCGCTGGTCTGAAAGAGCTGGCCCGTGACTCCTCTTTCATCTTAACTCTGTGTGTTCTATTTTTCCTTCCTAAGTCCTCTGTTTGCCTCCTTGCGCTCAGAGTCACTCCCAGTAGCACCAAAGAGAGATGTTTGGCAGTTCACTAATCCCTTGAGTTAAATAGAACAGTGTCTCAAAAGAGAAATCAGAAAAGCAGGGTGTGGTGTCACTCTGGAGAGGTAGAGGCAGAACGATCAGAAATTCGAGATCAAATGTGGCTACACATGAAACCTAAGGCCCAGCCTGAGCTGCCAGAGATGGAGGGCTCAGAAACAAAGGTGTTCAGTGAACCCTGAAATCTCATGGACCTAAGGCCTAGGATGAGGACCTCTTCCCTGTCCACTAGGGGATGTGGTGGGCTGACCCATAGGGGAGTTGTTATCTGAATCTCACCTCCATCTTCTTTTCATGAAAGTTCCAGCTGTGGGTTTCTGCAGACAGGCACGTGAACCTGACGTGGGAAGGGCTTGTAAGCAAGACCGCCCCCTCCCCTTCTGCTCTGTAATGCTTGCTAGCACAAAAGGAAAGATTTATTTACTTCACTTATGTGTGTGGGTGCTCTGCCTTCAGGGATGTGTGTGCACATGCATTCCGGTGCCCTCGAAGGTCAGGAGAGGGTGTCAGGTTCCCCTAGAACTGCGGGTACAAATGGTTGTGACCTGCTGTGTGGGTTCTGAGACTCGAACCCTAGTCCTCTGGAAAAGCAGCCAGTGCCTTAACCAATGAGTCATCTCTTCAGCGCCTGCTGCTCCCTTCAAAACTCCCGTAGCCAAATAACTCTCTCTTCTTTGGTAGAATTGTATATCCACTTGTTTGTTGACTTTGTCCTTAAAAGATGAGAACTCGGAGAGAGCAGCGTAGCCCACTGCCTTAGCCTAGGGCAGACACCAATAACCGAGCCCAAATAAATGTGGGGCTATAAAACTTTCCTGCTTGCATTTTTCTTCTGCACTATCGCCTTTGAAAATTACCTTTGTTTGTTTGTTTATTCTGGGAGGAGTGTTTGTACCAGCTCATACCAGTGGAAGCCAGGGTTTCGAGCCTGACCTGACTCTCCCCTTCCACAGTGTGGGTCTCTGAGATCAGGTTCCAGGCGTGTGTCACCAGCCCACGTTTTTCTTTTAAGAGATAAAAGTTAGATAAATAGCAAAAACAGGCTGTAAGGCTGGCTCCGTGGGTACCATGCTTGCCACAAATGAGGGCATAAGTTCGAATCGACAAGATCCATGTCAGGCTGGACATACCGACTGTTAGATGGGCAGTGGAGACACAGTTCCCAGAATCTCATATGATGACTAACCTGGGCTACACAGCAGCAAATACCAAGGGTGCTCGGGTATACACACACTCTCATGCTAGCATGCTTGCACGCACACATACACACACTGACATGTACACATGCAATTATGCTTGCACACACACATATATACACACATACACACACACAAATGGTTAACATGGTGAACTGAAAGATACGTGTTTTTTTTTTTTTTTCTCTCTCTCACATACATACAAACCAGTGCACAGTCACGCATCCTTTATTTTTTAGAGGTCTCGGAGCGCCCCACCGCCTGCGTCTGGGTTAAGGCCATCCCGGTGGGTGGTACTTTGGGTGCTGATGCTCTTGAGGAGAGCCAGCTCTAACTCCTGTCTCCTGGAGCCCATCAGCCTAAATTGAAAAACCTGTTCTATGACTGGCTGGAGCATCGGGGAGGCCATCCAAACCCACAGATGGAACAGGAGTCGTTAACAAGAAGCCAGCCGAAGCGCTCCTCTGCCAGAACTCTACAAATCTTGGCCCTGAAAACATTAAGATCAGCAACAAAGTGGGTCTCTCCTGCAAGGCAGTGGACCCTGCCTCCCCTCTAAGGGCTGAGTCAGCATAGGGATATGTTAACGCACATACTTGGTACATACAAAGGAAGAAGAGAAGAAGATATTTAAGCGGGCCGTTAGTTCAAAGGTTAGTACAGTGCAGCTTACAAGCCAAACCTGGTTTCATTTTTCTTTAATATTTATTTATTAATTTTATGCATACGGGTACACCGTGGCCGCCTTCAGACACACCAGAAGAGGACATCAGATCTCATTACAGATAGTTGTGAGCCACCATGTGGTTGCTGGGAATTGAACTCAGGACCTCCAGAAAGAATAGTCAGGGAGGGCTCTTAGCCACTGAGCCATCTCTCCAGTCCCACACCTGGTTTCATAAAGGGTACATGGGGAGGGAAGGGCACACATGTACACACACGTGTGTGCTTCTATGTGTTGCGGCCTGAAGTCAACATCGGACACCTTTCTCAAGTGCTCTCTACTTTAGGTTTTTGAGGCTGGGTCTCTCATTGAACCTGGAGCTCATGATCCAGCTAAGCTGGCTGGCCACTGAGCTTCTCCTGATTCCCCCAACCACAGAGCTCGCACTGAAGGCACACACACTACACCCAGCATTACCCTTGCTCTGAGGATCAAATCCAATCCTCAGGCTTGAATGGCACCTTCCTGACAGTTTTCTCCTGTTCCTGGGATGCCTATGGCTACCTTTTCTACAGTAAGAGTGGTACCTATTTACAGCAGAGTTTGTGGTCCTCAAAGCTTAACATTTCTTCTCTGCAGCCCTGTGTAGGCAAAGTCTTTGGAGTGTCACCCAAGAGCCACAGTTCTCAACCTTCCTACCGCTGCCACCCTTTAATGCAGTTCCTCACGTTGTGGTGACCCTACCCATCATAAAATTATCGTATTACTACTTCATATTGTAATTTTGCTACTGTTATGAATCATAATGTAAGTATATCGTGTGCAGGATGTCTGATATGGGAGGGGTCGAGACCCACATGTTGAGAACCCACTGCTCTAGTGGCAAAAATGTCACCCACCCAAGGGAAAGGGTGGGTGACATGAATCTTCCTCCACTCCTTAGTCAAGGACTGATAATCTCCTATCCTTTTCTGTTTCTCCCCCACTGGTCTACATCTAAGCACAGCGGACTCCCAGTTGTGTTGGGAACTGTTCAGACAACGCCTAGCCCGAGATCTGGCAAAAAAAAAAAAAAAAAAAAAAAAAAAAAAAAATTTCTAATAGTTTCACGGGCTAATAGTCGCCCCTTTCCCTCTCTCCTTTTCTCCCTCTCTCCCTCCCCTGGCACATGTATCTTCCTAATCGTGTGTGACGCAGACTGGTGTTAAGAGCAGTCTCTCCCCTCCTGCTGAACACAGAAGCCGTCTAAAGGGTCTGAACGCCAAAGCAAGGAAAGAGCCCAGCAAGGGTTGGAATGCAAGTGAGAAGCCACTTTAAGAAGTTTCTTTAAGAGTGTGGTCGCTGGTGAACCGACCATGCTCCTGTGGAAGGCCACACATCTAAGAACACATGAGCAGCAGCACAAACTAACCTTTGTGGGTGTGATACCAACAACAAAGGACATAAACTTGAGTGGGTGGAAGATGGGCGGAACTGAGTGGGGCAGGCTCGTGATCAGAGGACATCAGACAAAGTCCTCAAAGAAGAATACAAACCACGGAAAACATTTCAGAGGAGTAACTTTTTAGTACCAGCATGCCTCAACTGTTGGGTCACTGGGTGTCATTCATGATGTGCTTCAAGTGGCAACTCTCAAAAGCAAAGAGGTTTTGGGAGTCCTCTAAGGTCACCCAGGAAAAGCCAAAGACAAATTCACACCCAGGCAGTAAAGTCCTAGGCCCAGGCTGTTAGCTCTGCACTGCATTAAAACCGTCTCCCTTCTGGCCACTCTGAAGGCTCTTCTCTCATACACAGTGGGCAAAATTGACAACACATAGTAGGTCAGCCCCATCTCCTGGAAAAATAAACCTATGTAAGAATAACACATAGTAGGTCAACTCTTTCCCCTGGAAAATAAACCTACCTAAGTATTGTTCATTTGCTTGCTTGTTTGTTTGTTTAGTAACTTACCTGGTTAGTTATTTTTGAGTCAGAGTCTCGCTATATAGCCCTGGCTAGCCCGGAATTTGCTATACAGCTCCAACTCTCCAGATTTGTCTGAGTGCCGGGATTCAAGGTGTGTGTTGCTCACTATGACCAACCTCATTTAATTTGTCTACAACTACCTGGGGCAGAGACAACTAGTTATCTGTGGGAACCCACTGTCCTCTTTCTTCCCTAAAAGCAACTCTAGTTCTTGTTTGGATGCTCAGGCACCTAGTCTACGTCTCCCAGCAGCACTTGCAGCTGTGGGATTTTAATGGGATTTTTAACCTGGGAACTCGCTGAAGGAAAAGGCTGCTCCTCTCAGTTTCAGCCTTTCTGCCATTGGAAACGGGAAGCAAGAGCTGTGTCACTCTAGCGGCCCTTTTGGACTACAAAGGAACCTGAAGATGAAAGCAACCTTCTACAGAACAAGGCCAGAGGAGCCAGTGTCACTTGATATTTGGGGACACAGCACTGGCCTTAGACTTTTCGTAGACTTTTTTTCCTCTCTGAGACAAGGAGCAATTATTTAGGATTTTTCTATGGCTCGGAGTTGAGACTAATTGATAGAAATGCGTGGTCAGAGCACTTGATGAAGACATGCTGGTGCATAAATGAACAAGCCTGACTCCCTCCCCCCCCCCCCGCCACTAATCCCACAGAAAACACTAATAAAATACATGATTGAAAAAATCTCAAAAAAAAAACTTGGTTTCATTAAGTCTGCATGTGGTTTGCAACTTCTGTGCGGAAGAAGGGTGGCTGGCTGTGCTTCCTTTCTCTTGGTTTTCCCCCAAGTACTGAGATTTCAGCGGTTCGAGGCTGACCTACGGGTTATTAGCAATATGCCTTGCCGCTGCGCTGGCCAGGCTAGTGCTGCTGCATTATGGGAAACCAAAGGGTTTCATCGCCAACTCCCACCGTTGTGGAAATGTACTCCACCTGGGAAAATGACTAAGTGTGAGTCTCATTAGAAGTAATATTTTCATCCCACCCTGCTTGGCCTTTGAAAATTTCAATATGTGACCCAGTTATTAGCTAAGAGAAACAAGTTCCCTCCAGAATTGGTTTTCGACGACTTCCATAAAATTTTAAGCTTAAATCACTCATGCAAACATATCATATTATTAATCATGCAAATGTCTTAGATTGCTTCCAAAACCCTGAGTCTTCTGGAAAATTCTGAATCTCTAAAGTATTTCCTAATACTATCTATATTTTATTACCTATGGACACCGTTGGCTAAAACTGGGATGATGTCTCACCTGGTGCCAGAACCCACTTAAAAGAAATCCAGGTGTGACATTACACATTCATAATCCCAGGGCTGGGGAGGTAGAGACGGGTAACTAGATCCCTGGGCTCGCTGGCCAGACACATCTCACCTAAGGGATGTGTACTAGACCACCGAGAGATCCTGCCTCAAAAAAAAAAAAAAAAGTGGAGCACATCCTGAGAAGTGACAGTTGGCTTCTGTCCTCCACATGCATTTACATATGTGTGCATACGTGCTTTCACATACACATGCACACAAGCATACAGACAAACATAAAAGAAAAAGACCACTGGTTGAAACTACCTGGAGGACATATGTACACACTGTATGATCACATTCGTGTTCAGATTCGTGCTCCGTGATTACTGACACATGGACAGAATGCTCAGAGAGACAGGGCAAGACATGGAGTCAAAAGTCAGGTGGGATCCATAATGAAAGTACAAGACTGGGGGGCGGGGGGGGGCAATGAAGCTCAGTCGGTAGGATGCTTGCCTTGTACGCTTGAAGCTCTGGGTTCAATCCCTGGCACCATAAAGGATCATATGACACAAAGCCAACCAGCAACAGCAGTTAAACTATAGTCCCTGGTAGAGCCCAGAGCCCTACATACTGTTTCTAGCTATCGCAGGCTGGACACAGTTGTTATTGCTGCTATAAGAGCACTGTGCGTGCTCCCTGCTTCTGTTACCAGCGTATGGGATGGTGGGTGTGACTAGCATGCCCCAGCAATGGCACCCAGGTCTCAGTTGCAAAGGAGACTAGGGAAATCTATCTGATCCTAGAGTTTGCAGACAGGAGATGGTGATTCCTGTACGGGAGATCGTGTTTATGGTAGACCATCCCCAAAAGAGGACAAACATCATGGGATACGCTGGTACACAGCTGTAGTCTCAGCACATGGGAGACTGTGGTGGGAAGGCCAGGAACATGAGGCCATCAAGACTGTCTCACAAAGAAGACCATATGTGTGTGTGTGTGTGTGTGTGTGTGTGTGTGTGTGTGTGTGTGTGTATACATATATGTCTATATATATGTGTGTGTGCATATATATACATATGCATCATAAATCTATATCATCTGTATCATATACACATATATCATTTATGTATCCATACAATATCTCCCTGGTGTAATGGTTGGTATATGCTTAGTCCATGGAGTGGCACTATTAGGAGGTGTAGCCTTGTTGGAGTAGTTGTGTTACTGTGGGTGTGGGCTTTAAGACCCTCATCCTAGCTGCCTGGACGTCAGTCTCCTCATAGCAGCCTTCAGATGGAGATGTAGACCTCTCAGTTCCTCCTGTGCCAGGTCTGTCTGGATGCTGCCATGCTCCCAACTTGATGATACTGGACTGAACCTCTCTGAACCTGTCAGCCAAAACATGTTGTTTTTCTAAAAGTTGCCTTGGTCATGGTGTCTGTTCACAGCAGTAAACCCCCAACTAAGACCTGGGTAGCCCATATATTAGACACAATATAATACTTCACAGATTCATTTCTGCCTATGTGTAGTCTTCATTTTTAAGTTGCTTCCTATCGATTCATTACAGTTCTGTTGTGGTATAGGGGGAAAGTCAACTTTGTCATCTTCTATTTTCGTTCATTATTTATTTATTCCGAGTCAGGATCTTCCCTGGAAAGCTTAGGCAAACCTGGCCTGCCGTGGCCTCCCGAGAGTCAAAATTCATAAGCATAGTGTTGGATACAACCTGAAAATCCACCAATCCATGAAAACAAATCCCATATACATGTAGAGGATATAAATATCTACCCGCCATGGGTGGGAATGTAAAACTGAGGCAGTCACTATGGAAAGCCGTGTGGGGGCTCTCCAAAAAATAAAAGTACAGGGCCAAGAAGATGGCTCAGCAGGGAAAGGTGCTTGCCACCAAGCCTGGAGATCTGAGTTCGATCCCCAGGACCCACCTGGTGGAAGAGAGCTGACTCCTGCAAATTGTCCTCTGACCCCCGTAAGCATGCCCTGGCACCTTGTACCCACCCTCTTTTCATTTCTCTCTTCTCCCCATTCCCATCAGGCCCTTTGTCCCCTAGACATCTTCATGTCTACTTACAAGGACATTTCTAAGTGTGGAAAGGGGTTGAGGGAGAGGCTCAGTGTGCTTTCCGTGACCACAAAAAACATTGTGAGCAACAGCACTTGGTAGAGGATTTATTTCAGCTCCCTCTTCCAGGTCCATCACTGAGGGTGTAACTGACACAGGGACCAGGGGGGGATCCTGCTTGCTGGCTCCATCATCGGCTTAATTCCAAGGCTGAGCTAACTTTCTTTCCTCTCCTTATTCATTTACTTACTTTTTATCTTGAAACAGGTTCTCTCTATGTCGCTGTGGTTGGCCTGGAACTCAGTGTGTAGAACAGGCTGGCCTTGAACTCACAGAGATCCTCAAGCGCCTCTGCCTCCCTGAGTGCTGGGCTTAAAGGTGTATGCAGCCACATCCAGTTAACTAACTTTTTCATACAGTTCGAGTCTACTTGCCTAGGGATGGTACCGCCCACAGTGGACTGTGTCCTTCCACCTCAATCATCAGTTAACACAATCCTTCACAGACATGGCCACTGGCTAATCTAGACAATCTCTCAATAAAGAGTTCCTCAGATGACTCTAGACCAGCAGTTCTCAACTGTGGGTCTTGAGACCTTTTTGGGAGTCCAGTGACCCTTTCACAGTGGTCACCTAAGGCCAGTGGAAAATGCAGATATTGACGTTATGATTCATAGCGGTACCCAAATTACAGTGATGAAGTAGCAATGAAGATAATGTTATGGTTGGGGGAGGGAGGTCACCAAAACATGAGGGACTGTAGTAAAGGGTCACAGTGTTAGAAGGTTGAGAACTGCTCTAGACTGTCACACTGACAGCGGAAGCTAATGTGGACAGTTGCAGGTTCTCACAAGAACCCATGGAAAATTGCTGGGTGGGGGTGGCACAGTCGTACAGTCCCGAACTGGGGAGGCAAAGACAGAAGGTTGGTTTCCTGGGGCTTGCTGACCGGGCGGTATAGCTCATTTGGTGAGAGTCCCATCCAATGATGGCCCCTTTCTCAGAGGAGCTGGCTAGCATCCCTGAGGATGACAGCAGAGGTTTCCCTCTGGCCTCCACTCCCATGTACACACAAGGACATGTCCATGCACACATACATGCATTTTTAAAAGCTTGTGAAAGTACTAAGAAACTGCCTTTATCATCCAGCAAAACTGTCAGTTCTTCCGTTTGCTACATCTCTCTCAGACACGGTATCTGCAGCGGAACTGTCCTACCACACAAATGCTTTTGACCAATGTGTCCCATAATACTATTGCCCCGGGTCTGGTCCTAGAGGAATGCTTCTGCAGAAGGGTGGACAGAGATGGGTTCTCAAAAGGATCTCAGCCACTGATCCATGAGAAGTGAGCCAGCTGTTGCCTGGCAATGCTGCTGTCAGATGGCCCAGGCCCTGAGGTCGTGCAGTCACCCGCTGGCTGGCTATCAACGCAGTGCTAGTGTATGCAAACAGCAGCCCACGCAGGTGGACCTGCGGGTGGCCTGGCAGGGGACAGGAGTGTCAGGAAGACCAAAGATAAACACCGCAAGACCCAGTCTACCCTCAGGAGTGGGATGCTTAAAGGCCCTCACTTCCTGTCTACATTGATGAGGACCACAGTCATGGTCATCTGGAGCTGGAGCATAAGAACGGAGGATGTTCTGGATGCCTGGATTTCTTCTCATCCTCCTTTCTGGCTCCCTTCCAGCCCAGGGCACATTTCCCCAGTGACAGCTGGTCAGGAAGACGAAGTTGACATGGCGCCTTCACCATCTGTCGGCCGTCTCCCCCAGAGCACTTCCTCTTTCTTCCAGAAGCATCCTGGACTCTGGGATCTCTGAGGAACATTTTCTACTTTTATTTTTCCGTTTCCTGGGAGCCCAAACATGTCTCCAGGTGGTGCTGGGACCCTCTGAGCCTGGTAGCATCCCTTCCGAATGCCTGTGATGACTTCAGTGTTCAGAAAGAATGTGGAGGGGTGTGGGAAGGCGTTGGGTTTCTAAAAGAGAGATGTGAGCCCCCTTCCCCTGTATATTCGAGATGTAACAGGACAAATGAGCTTGACCTTGATGGTGTGAACCATTTCGCTACGTATGCATAAACTCACCCATGGTGCACCTGAAACAGGCCAGCGTCCACCGGCTGATGCCACCTCAATAAAGCTACGAAGGAAAGCAAAGCCGGTGTGCTCCAATTATGCATCAGTTTGGAAGTTACTGGAATCAGAGCAGGGAGTCTGTTTCTCCCACATAGAGAGCCTCCATGTATTGCCTGAAGATTCCACGGGATTCCACTGCTTCCCCACCCCCTCCCCAAACATGACCACTACTGGAGGTGCCTTGAAGGCTGGTAGTAAATGGTCACCTCTCACTCCCTCTCGATCTGTGTGCACAGGAAAGCCAAGGGTCTGCACGGAGCTCCTGCCAGCTGAGGCAGTCCTACTGATTGCACGGCTTCCAAAGGGGCTTTAAAATTTGCCTACAGTATGGAGAAAGCCTTATACTGACAACAGATAAGCCACCCAGCCTTGCTCCCTGCTCTCCTGTTGCCTCCTAATTAAACAGGAATTCTACATCTTTGAATGCTTCCAGGGGAGACCTCCCCCACCCCCTCCAGCTGCTGCTTTGATTGGTCCTGGGATAACTTTGAAGAATATTCAGTTTGAGAGGAGCTGCTGCCTGCTTCTTCTTCTTCCAGCCCCCGGGTCTTGATTGCCCGCACACTGCATTTGCATGGGAAAGGGTTTCTTCCAGGTTCTGAAGTCGCTTGCACTTTTTATTTCCAAATCGAGTAACTCTCCTCGGGCACTAGGGTGGGGTGACACGGACTGTGTGGGAGGTGGGGACAGGATGACCTGTGGGCTTCTGGGAGAGAGGCCCTGCAAAGAGAGGAGGGGAAGGGAGGGAGGCAAAAGCATGTGGAGCTCTTTAATTTTCAGAACACCAGCAAGAACCTGATTCCAGTCTCTCCTCATTTGCTGTGCCAAGAAGTGCACATAGGAGGACTGGCCTTGGTGCTTAGGCAGGAGAAGGGCAGACTTAGGCAGAAGGCAGGGGAGACTCTGAGACGGCTTTATCAGGTTGGAGCATGTCATCCAAAGACTGGGATTCCTTCTGGTGGGAGTGAAGAGTAAAAGGTTGTCAAAGGACACTGATTCCTTGCCCTAGGGATTTCCTCTGTAGGAAATCGCTCCCAGGAAATCCCACCCAGGAAATCCCACTTTCTTGAGATTTGAGTTCCCAAAATACCACAGAAGGTCCGGATGACCTCTGTGGAATGTTCCAACGCCCTAGGTGTGCGGGGGGGGGGGGGGGGTACTGATAAAAAAATGTATGATTCTTCCCCTTTGAATTTCCTCATTCCCCCGTCCTCCCCCTCCTTTGTGATTTTTGCCTTTATAAGCCTGTTACAAGTTCAGGCCGTTGTCGAAAGTCTCGACCCCAGCATGCTGGCCTGAGATCTCACTCTGTTTCACTTTCAATAAACTTCCTCATGCGATTGCAGCAAGTCTGGTCTCGGTGCCTCGCTGGGTGCGCGCCTCTCCTAAGATTTGAGTGAGGGTCTCCCTTCGGAGGTCTTTCAGGAGGAACAGTGGGGGGTTGTCCTGTCAGCTGCAGTGATCCCCAGATGGGGAGGGTAAACTGAACAAGGCTGGAGAAGCCACAAGCTAACTGCTCTTGGTGAAGAGGATGGAGCTGAAGGAAGCTACAGGTTGGCCTAGAGAAGACCAGAAGGCCACAGGAGTGTTTTACCAAGGTCTGGGAATGATGATTATCTTATCCATGGGGCTTTTGTTATGGTTTTATTTTTTAACCAAATAAATATAAGTATTTTACTTATCTATCTACCTATCTATCTATAGTGTGTATGTGTGTGTGTGTGTGTGTGTGTGTGTGTGTGTGTGTGTGTACATATAGACACACAGCAGACATCAGGTCAGCTCTGGTAGCAAAGGCAGGCATAACAACAATGGCGTTGTTTGACGGAGACTCTGGTAGTGTAGCCTCGCCACCAGCTCACTCTGACTGACCCAGAGTGAGGAACCAAAAAAATCCCTGAGGTGGGGACCCTGTGTGAGCTGCCTAAACTGAAAAGCATTTAGCCAAACAAATTAATAATCAAGTTCAAAGCTAACCAGTTTAACATTGCTCAACTGGTCATAAGCAACTAAATGAGAATTTAAAGTATCTTTACATAGTGCTGGAGAGATGGCTCACTGGTTAAGAGCATTGGCTACTCCTGAAAAAGACCTATGTTTGCTTCCCAGCACCCACATGGTGGCTCACTACCATCTGTAAATCCAATTGTAGAGGATCCAACACCCTCGTCTGACCACTGCTGGTACCCATATACACAAAGAAAGAAAATATACCTTTAAAAAATACACACACATACACACACGCACGCACGCACACGCACACACACACACACACACACACACACACACACACACACAAATTAATAAGATCAAACAGCACTCAAATGCAGACTCCCTGTTAAGATGTCTGTTTAAACACAGCAGATGAGGGGGCTGAAGAGATTGTTCAATGGTTAAACGTGCTTGCTGCTCTTCCAGAAGACCTGAGTTCAGCTCCCAGCTCCTATATCGGGGAGCTCACAACTGCCTGTAACTCCAGTTCCAGGAGATCCAATGACTTCTTCTGGTCTCCTCAGGTACTGCACACCCATGGTGAACTTAACCATACAGACAATAAAATAAATCTTATAAAATAGATCAGATGATCCACATGAGTTTCCCTTCTTCCTTCCAAATTACTGATCTTGGTGACTGTTCTACTGTTATTAAGAGGCACTATGAACAAGACAGCTCTCATAAAAGAAAGCATTCCATTGAGGGCTGGCTTACAGTTTATATACAGTGTGTTATATAGTCCATGATCATCATGATGGGAGGCAGACAGGTATGGCACTGGAGCAACAGCTAACATACAGGCAGCAAGCAGAGAACAAGAGATTGGGCCTAGAGTGGGCTTTTCAAACTTCAAACCCACCCCCAGTGACACAAGTCCTCCAACAAGGCCACACCTCCTAATCCTTCCCAAATAGTTCCACCAAGTTCAGAACAGAGCTGTAGAGGGCCATTCACATTCAGAGCATCATACTACTCTAAGATGCCAGTAAGGGGGGAAATGGCTCAAAGGGGAAGGAATAAGAAGAGAGAATTGACATCAAGCAAGAAAACCGCAACACCGATTTGGAAGTGGAAAACCACCAGGGAGACAGCTAACTTCAAAAGGGAAAGGAAAACAAAACAAAACAAAAAACAAAACAACAACAAAAAAAAAAAAACAACAATCAAACAGAAACTCTGTTCACATTGCAAAACTCCAAAGCTGTCCAGGAACAGAGAACTCAGGGTTGGAGAGAAGTGGACCTGCTGAACAGTTCTATGTTTAGACCTGTTATAGACCTGTTACCTTACAGGGCAGCTCTCCCCCCAGACTGTTATCTTTGCAAGGGCTGGACTGATCAGGATCTAGACTTTGGGCTATGGGGTCTACCAGGAGGTAAAGATGGGCTACAAGGCTATAAGGAAGGTATTTAAATACACATCTGGAATCCCTTACGGTGACATCCTGTACCACTTCCTCCCATTTGGCTCCTCAAGCCCTAGAAGTAGCCAGTGTTAAGGACTCTAGGATCTAGGCTGGAGCTCTGTGGGTTTGTAGAAAGCAGCAGTTGATAGCGAGCGTCAGTTGGACGAAATCCAGAATCACTGAGGAGACCAACTTCTGGGTATACTGTGGGTGGGCCGGTCATGTTTCTAGATCGGGTTAACTGAGGTGGTCGGATCCATCCCAAATATGAGCAATTCCATTATGCACGCCAGGGCCACGGACTACATACAAAGGAGGAAAGCAATCTGATGATGAAAGCGAGCTGAGAAGACGTCTCTGCATTCACAGCCCTCTGCTTCCTGACCGCAGATGCCATGTGACCAGCCGCCTCAGGCTCCTCCCACCATGCCTTTCCCATCAATCATCTGCGCTCTTCAACAGTGACACAAAACGAAGCGTCAGTTGCTTTTGTCAAGAATTCTGCCAACACGATGAAAACAATGCAATAACACACACAGGTTCTTTAACAGAGTAGCCAGACGGTTCCAGTGACCAAATCCTAGTCAGCCACACCTATGTGAGGGGGGCCGTCAGAGAACACGTGAGTGCTTGCCACTAGGACATAATTTATCCAGGATCACTACAGGCATCCCTAGAAAACCCTGAGTGACAGATAAAAATGCCTGTGCTAAGGGGCTAGCAAGAGACAGAAGATTAAAAGTAAGAACTGTCCTCAGAGAGTCAGAATGGGAGGTCAGAACTGCGGCATAACAGAAAGCTATAAAATATATACAAATATTTTATATTATATATATGATATATAAAAAGATATATAAAAACTATATCTTTATAGACTGAATGCCTCTAGAACGAGTTCTTGGAGTTTAGAAATGCCATGGTTGAAATCTTAAAAGAGCAATACAGGAATTCGGAATAAAATATCACTCAGAGGAGCTGGAGAGATGGCTCAGCGGTTAAGAGCACTGACTCCTGCTCTTCCAGAGGTCCTGAGTTCAATTCCCAGCAACCACATGGTGGCTCACAACCTTCTGTAATGGGATCAAATTGAAGAGAGAGGCAGTGTACATCCATATAGAAAATAAACAAGTACTCTTTAAAGAATATCATGCAGAAAGTAAAACAACAGCAATAAAGAGAAAAAAAATTAAGCAAGGATATGAGAAATGGGGTCTAGCTGTATAATAAAAACACCAGGGGAAAAAAGAAAGTAAAGAGAAGAAAAGGTGTTCCAAGTACCTAAAGTAACAATAGAATTAAGAATGTAGGTGCTAGAGAGATCAGTTAAGAGCACTGGCTGCAGGACCTAGGTTTGGTTCTCAGCACTGTCAAATGGTGACCCTCAACCATCCATAGCTTCAGTTCCAGGGACTCCATGCCCTCTTCTGGCAGTTGTGGGCACCGCATGCACGTGGTGAACAGACATAAAACCCCTGCACACATAAAAGTAAACAAATCTTTATATAATGCAAAGCAGGCTTTATCAAGTCTTTATTTAAAAAAAAAAAAAAAAAACGATGAAGGAATATTCTCAAGGGTGGTGGTACATGCATGGTTTCAAAGAGAACCCAGGAAGTTCTTTGAGATCAAGGCCAGCCTGGTCTACAGAGCAAATTATAGGATAGCCAGGACTACACAGAGAGACCCTGTCTCAAACAAGGTGGAAGGGGCCTAAGGAATAACACTTGAGTGTGCTCTGTCTGATCTTTACATGTATACACACAAACATGTGAACACACACACACTTCAGAAGAGCTCTTTCCCCTAACCTAGGAAGTAAAGTATCATTCCCATCACACCACTGTGGGTGGTGTCCCATGAGGTGTGAGTAACATAGGCTACTTGTATCATGGGGTCAGATCATCTTTAAGTCTGACTGTAACATATTCTTCCCCTGAAACAGTGGTTCCCAGCCTTCCTGATGCTGCAACCCTTTAACCCAGATCCTCATGCTCTGGTTGTGACCCACAGGTTAAGAACCACCACTCTGGTAGTTCCTGGAGGTGATGTTCCACCCACACAGCCAAGTAAACCAAACCCAAAATGAGACAAGGAAGCCATGCTTGGAGAGATGGCTCAGAGGCTAAGAGCACTGGCTACTTTTCTAGAGACCCAGGTTCCTGCCACCCAGATGATGGCTCACAACCATCTGTAATGCCAGTTCCAGGGGATCCGATGCCTTTGTCTGGCCTCAGAGGTAACTGCACATCCGTGGTAAATAGACATGCAGGCAGGCAAAACACACACACACACATAAAATAAAAATAAGTAGGCCTTTCAAAATAAGAGAAAAGTAACACTTGGCCACAGTCCTCCCAACTGTCAGAATTTGAGAACGAATCGTTTACAGAGCCATAGAAAAGTAAGCAAAGGGAAAAAGAAATCCAGAAAAGAGGTAATCATTAATCCAGGGAAAACAAAAAGCTCTACAAGAGAGAGAAGCCAGCAGACGAGAGCTCTTGACTCGGCTTTAGACATCTACGTAGTCACAAAAAACGCAAATACTGACTACTGGTTTGCTGGAAAGAAAAGGAAGGGATCTGGGAGATTCTGAAGTGCTAAGTTGGGCATCTTTTACAGAGGAAAGTCAACAGTATCTAAAAGAGAAAAAATTTTAAAAAGATAGAGGTGCCTTGTGCCATTTACAGCACATTTAAGTAAACCAATAGAAGAAAACTGGCAGAAATAATCAGAATTGCCTGTCCTTGGGAGGGCATCAGAAATGGACGGGCAGAGAGGAGCCATGTATCTCCTCAGGCTACTCCTCCTACCCTTTGCCTCTCTCTAAAACATCTTTATATATAACTTAATAAACAGAAAGCTCAACTCAAATCAGAAGGTCTTACTGGCCAAACAAATCCCGCTGCAGCCCTGTGTTAGAGACCGGCTCATACAATCAGCATACATTTTACTATTTATACCTCAATTACAGAGGATGATGTAAGTTTAGGAGAAATTAACCAGGATGAGTAATCCGAGCCCACCAGGCAGCCTCTATCCACACAGGGGGCCAAAGATGCCCTCCCTCCCAGCCCACCACAGAAGTGCATCAAATAGTCACCAAGTCATGTTCCACTAATTGCTTTTTGACAAACTGCCAGTTTTCTGGTAAAGTACCAAAAACAGGGACAGAAACCATTTTAGACATAACAACCCTGGAGCATCTCTTGGAGAGAATGTAAGAACCCATAAAAAAAACACCTGATTTCTGGAAGAGCCACAGAGGGAGAAGCATCTCAAATCTATAAATACTTCCCTACATGTTTCCTGCTAAGGATACAGGGTTCAAGGTTAAGTTTTATGGGTTTCCTGGTCCCAAGAGGACACCATCAGAAGTTCAATCTCAGGGTTTAGAAAACAAGATTTCTCTGAAATACTTTTTTTGTTTGTTTGTTTGTTGACTGGATGGATGGATGGATGGATGGATGGATGGATGGTTGGATTGGTGGATGGATGATTAAGTAGATGTGTGTATGGATGGATGGATGTATGTATGGATGTATGTATGTATGTATGTATGTATGGATGGATGGATGGATGGACGGACAGACGGACAGGTGGATGAGTGGATGGAAGGGTGGGTGGGTGTATGGATGGGTGGATTGATGGATGGATGGATGGATGGATGGATGGATGGATGGATGGATGGGTGGGTGGGTACGTAGATGGATGGATGGGTGGGTGGGTGGGTGGATAGATGAATGGGTGGATGAGTGGATGGGTAGATGGATGGATGGATGGATAAATGGATGGATGGGTGGATGAACAGTGCTTGTACCTACATAGGAGTGCCACATAGAGAGATAATCTTCACGGGCATGAGTCCATTGTCCATTGTGAGCTCTAGGCTGTTTTGTTTGCACTGAGCACATTAGAACTGTACATCGAGTGAGTGAGTGGTCGCTATTTCTGAGCCGTCTAAGTCAACTTACACTCAGAAGCGCTTGTCCTAGAAAACTGTGTATCCCACGCCACCGCTGCCAAATCACTTTTTGGAATTTTTCCTTTAAAAATTCAGCTTGGAGCTCAATGAAACCACGAGGTTCGAGCAGGCTTGCTGGTGCCAAATCAGTATGGAGGAGGTAGACACGATGTTTAGATACAGCCCAAGTCTTTTACGTTGCTCAGACTTTTTATACGCTGGGCATACGTATGCTACATAAACACCGTTTGAGCTCCGTTTAAGCTTATTAAGTCCTTCTGCAGTGTCATGCTCAGAGTCCCACCTCCCTCCCCCAGTCACCTGCTCTGTCGGGTCACATTTGGAATCCTCAAAGCTCTTACTGGCCTCTCCTACTTCTCCCAAGCCTGGTATCCTGTTATTCAAAACAGTTACATATCCTGGCTGGCAGAAAACAAGGCAAACAAACAAAACAGAGCACAGGGGTTGCCACGCTTCCTAACGCCCAAATGAAAGAGTCTTTCTGGAGAGAGACTGAGTGTCTGAAGTAGCGTAGAGAAATGAAGCTCTGGCAGCAGCCACAGGGCCAATCTGTTTAGAAGAGATCCAGTCACAGGAGAGCGACTGGGGGCGTGAGGGGGGACAGAAGCACACCCCGCAGCACTTGCAGGGGGCGGTGGAGTAGCGGGGTGGGCAAGAGAAGACAGATAATGACTCGAAGGATGAAGAAGCCTCCCACAGCCCCTCCCTGGACTGACCATCTGTTCTGGGGCCCCGGAGCAGGCGAGTACCGCGAAGCCTGGGGACTAGCAGCGAGACCACCAAACAAAGTCAGCCAGCTGTCCCACGAGGGAGAAGCTACCATTGAATTGTCACTTTGGAAAGTAGCCAGGGCCCATCCCTAGACACCACCCAGAGCTGAACAAAGCCCCTCCTGGTCCTGCAACCGAAATCCGAAATCCAGAGCTCTAGGGACTCCGGTGTCACTGTGGAGGGAAGGGCAAGAGCTTCCTGCCTCAAAGGCACTCAGCAGAGGCAGAAACAGGCAGGCAGGCGGCTCCTGGCAACAGCCTTTCAAGAGCCTGCCCACATCCACTTGGGTAACAGGGCTCTCTCTATCGGATGCAGGAGGCGTCTGTACTCTCAGCTACTTGTGAGGCTCAAGTAAAAGAATTCAGCAGTTCCCTTACTCCAGGAGAGCTATGTCTCTGAAGCCAATCCCTTATAACAGCTTCTCTCTCCCCATCCACGGTGGCTTTTCCCTAAATGGCGCCAGGGCCATCACTCTGAGTCACTTCTCAAGAGTGGAGAAGGGAGGAGAGGAGAAAAGCACAGCTGGAGAGGGGCCTTTTGGGTTCCATCCTGCGGGGCTGGAGCTGAGAGAAAAGGGTGGACCCCACCCCACCCCCGAGAGGAGTTCCGTGCGCACACGCCACCCTCAGGCCGGCATAGGAACTGCAGCTCGAAGGGTTTAAAGCTGCTTCTTTCCAAGGTTCTTTCTACAGTCTCAGATTCTCACAGTAAACCGAGGTCTGAAAATATAAAATTAAAATTCCAGAAATGTATCATCCATAACTTAACACAGCATAACTTTTCTTACATCCTACTATGGTTGCTGTATTTTATTATTAGTTAGAGAGTATTGCTCTTTTTTTTTTCTATGCCTAATTTTTAAAAACTTTATCTGGGGGGCTGGAGAAATGGCTCAGTAGTTAAGAGCACTCACTGCTCTTCCAGAGGTCCTGAGTTCAATTCCCAGCAACCACATGGTGGCTCACAACCATCTGTAATGGGATCTGATGCCCTCTATGGTGTGTCTGAAGAAACTATAATGTACTCATATGAATAAAATAAATAAATCTTTTTTAAAAAAAAAACTTTATCTGGAGGTAAAAACGTACCTTACATAGGGTTTGGTACTAAGCGGCAGTTTCAGAGAGCAGCCCCCACAGAGATAGGAAAATGCCTGTCAATCAACTGGTTACTGGAACAATTCTTAGCTTTTACTTGCTAGGGATAGAGGCCCTTCAGGGGTGGAAATGCCTGACTCAAAGAAAGAGCTGGAACTCACAAAGAAATGACACACAGTTTAGTGCAGAGGACAGTCTCCACCAAAGCCACGCCAGCATCTCCACCTGAAGACCCTCCATGGGTCTGTACGTTCCCCATCCCCAAAGCCATGTCAAGATGGCCTCTTAAGGAAAAGATGTCTTTTTATTTGCCATAGGACAGGAAGAAATGGGCAAGGACAGTGTTCAGAGCAGTGAGGGGACAGAGCGGGACTCCTCATTAAGCCCCCCGACTCCATCCTGGTGACACATAGGCACATAGACCCAAGGGGGAAGGAGGATTCCATCTGAAGCCTCTATTCTATCCCTGAGACCAGGTAACACTGGTTCCTCGTGATTCAGCACAGACCCAGCCATGGAAAGCCACACACAGCCTCTGGACCATTTGTGGGCTGCTGTGGCTCTCACAAGCTGAGCCATGCCATTCCCATAAGACACAGCATGCTTAGGGTGGGAACTGGCCAGAAGGCAGAGATGCTTGCCCTCCTACCCTGGCTCTATCACAGGAGGGCACAGGCTGGGTGACAGATTCTAATACTTTGGTCTGGTGCAGGAGCAAAGAGGTTCCCAAAGCCTTGTGCCTGACCCCCTTACACAGAGGTGAGGTGCTTAGGCTGGGACTGAAATGAAGCCCAAAGAGACTCTAGAGTAAAAAGAGACCTAGTCACATCGGGGCCGCCCCAGGGCAGTCTTTCTTTCTCCATCATCTAAAACCAAGAGATTTAGCTTCTGGGACATCTCTCTGGGTCACAGTGAAACCACCTGAAGAAATCGGAATCTCTTAAGAACAGAGCCAAGACAACACTCTTTATAAAAGTCCCAGCTAGCAGAAAGCCCACCCCATAAGCAGCTGTCCTTTCTCCCCTCTGCCCAAAGGGTAGCAGATCACCCACCAGTACTGCAGGTGAAAAACAGACAGTTCTGAGCAGGAAATGAGGGGAGTGGAGGACCAGATAGTTGTCAGAACCCCAGAGTATTTGGGGAACTGGTCAGAACCCATCTAGAAAGACATCCTGAGGCTAAGGACAACTACAGATAATTAAAACCATACTGGGGGTGGAGGTGGCTCAGTCCATTAAGGGTTCGATGTGTTTGAGTATCTGAGTTTGATCCCTAGAACCCATACTTAAGGGGGGGAAAGGCCAAGTCTAGTGGTGCCTGCCTGAAATGCCCATGCTAGGGAGAGGGAGACAGGTGCTTCCTTGTGCTCATCAGCAGGGCACACACTTGTTGAGTTCCCAATCGCTCTCGCGTGCACACACACACACACACACAGAGAGAGAGAGAGAGAGAGAGAGAGAGAGAGACATAGAGACAGAGACAGAGAGACAGAGAGAGATGCAGGCTACCCATTAGACATTAGAGGAATGGTCCCTCTTCCATCTAGTCAAGTTGTAGAAGATGGATCTGCCAACCTCTGTTGCCCTGGGTAACCGAGCTGTGGGTACTCACAAAGCAGATAGCCTGAACTGGTAGCTTTGTAACCCTGGTGAACTCAGTCTCTCTGTGCCTTGGTCGGTCCATTCAGAAAAGGGAATACTGATTGGGCTCAGTAAGTCTGCAGCGAGGACGTGTCAAATTAACACAAAGCACCCGGCACAGCACATGGTAAGCACTCAGTACATGTTCAAGTGGAGCCACAGGAAGGTTTTTGGGGCTAAATTAAGTGTGAAACGCTGGGGTAAATTAAGGCCAGCCAGTTTCTTGCCTCAAGATGTCTTCAAATGACCAAATGAATGGTGCCAGTGGCAGAACCAGGAATACTCAAGGGTTACTGAACATAGACATGGGCCCCATGCAAGACAATGGGCCGGGAACAGACGGCACCTCAGAAGGCACCTGCACCAACCAGTCAGGTGTGATGGGTAACACTCTCCTCCTGAAGGACCTGTGACAGAGGAGCACTCCAGTAAGTAAGCACTCTGGGAGTCTCCTTGGAGACAGCTGCATCTTTCCCAGCTCTCACTGAGGACTTGCTCCAGGATGAGAGCCAAGGAACCTTGCTACGTTCCTCAAACATGACGAACTAGGGGAAGAGAGATGCTCGGACCAGAAGAGGGAAGGACTCCCTTGCCTCATCCGGGGATTCATGACCATGTGGGCTGTATCCTATGGAAGAAGCCTGATGCTGTCAACCAACTCGACTCTTGCCTTTCTTATCACAGATGGTTGTGAGCCACCATGTGGTTGCTGGGAATTGAACTCAGGACCTCTGGAAGAGCAGACAGTGACCTTAACCGCTGAGCCATCTCTCCAGCCCAACTTCCACCTTTCTATTCCCTGCCTGAATTGTCTTGGGCAAGTCACCTGGGTTTCCCCCCTTACAATGATGGGACATTGGCTCTATACA
The DNA here is from genome assembly GCF_963924665.1 of Micromys minutus. Classification (NCBI taxonomy): domain Eukaryota; kingdom Metazoa; phylum Chordata; class Mammalia; order Rodentia; family Muridae; genus Micromys; species Micromys minutus. The sequence continues at coordinate 59,158,647 of NC_137979.1, forward strand.
TCAGAGACTCCGAGGTCCCTCTCGTGCACAAGATGGAGAAGGGAGGGAGTGGGAAGAGGAGTGAGGGAAGGGTTCACTGACTCCAGACTTAGGAGCAGTTTCCAAGAAGGACCCACATGCAGGGAGAGAAAAGGGAAGGGGCTCCTGTCACCCTTGGTGCATCTAAAGAGCCCTCAAGCCCTCTACGCCAAATGGGCATCTCTTTAAAGAATCGCGGTGGTCACAGACCATATTTTCCAAACGGAACATCAAGGCCAGGTGGGGCAGCACAAGCCTGCAATCTCCTCACTCTAGAGGCAGAGGCAGGAGGATCGCCACACATTTAAGGCCAGCCTGAATTCCAAAGCACCCCACATTTGACATGCTCCATCCACAGAAATATCACACGTGCAGATGACAGACCCTGTGCCAGATGTCTGGTTTGCCATCTAACGCCATCAAATCAACAATCCAGCTCTCCTACGCCTCACTCTTTTCCTCTAAGCTAAACTGAAACATTTACTTCCACCAAATTGATGGCAGAGAAATAATTGCTCCCCATTTAGTTGATAGAGCCTCTAAGCGACCAGACAGGATGACCTACTTGAGTTCCCGGTCTGTCCCCTGCTGAACTCCCAGGCCATTACTGGTCGTCATTTCCTGCCACCTAGTGTCCCTCTGATAAGTGCAAAAATGAAGAGGTGTGTCATTTCATTGGCTCAAAGACATACCAGGGGCTGGAGAGATGGCTCAGCGGTTAAGAGCACAGACTGCTCTTCCAGAGGTCCTGAGTTCAATTCCCAGCAATCACGTGGTGACTCACAACCATCTGTAATGGAATCAGATGCCCTCTTCTGGTGTGTCTGAAGATGCTACAGTGCACTCATATACATAAATAAATAAATCTTTAATTAAAAAAAAAAGATGCCAAGCAAGCCAGTGAGGAAGGAGGTTATCTTATCTCTTTTGCAACCCCTGTATATTTGTGGTTCAAGGTCTTATTAGTTACTAAAGGGGCTGCCCATGGAGAGAGGGGGGAGGGGCATGCAGTAAAGTCAAAAGTGCTTTCAGAGCTCTAAGGAGTCATTCACAGGTGGGGGGAGGGGAAAGCGGCACACAAGAACGGGACAAAACCAATAATTGTTCTAGATGACATTGTCTGCTCTCAAGGTCAATGTGTGCAGATCTCACGGGGCCAGCTGCAGGAGATAGGAATCCCAGGTTTCATCTGTCCATGGGGACTGGGCCTGTCAGATCTGACTTCCAGAGAGCTGGGGAAAGGTTTCCCAAGTGCATGAAGGGTGGATTTTATTGTGTGTGCTCAGCACGTTAAGAGCATACAGAAATGATCCCCAGGTTGTTTGGGAAAGGATTATTTAGCTGATAGGAGCAGCCTGCATTTTTTTTTTTTTTTTTTTTTTTTTTTTTTTTTTGCTGGTGGTGTTAATACGGAATCAGAAGAATAGAAACCAGAAAAACTGTACACCGCCCCCTGGGGGTCACCTTGTGTATGGGGGAAGGAAACACTGAGAACCAGGGGTTCCTCTTTTGCCTGAGCGATTTTCCTAAACACACACTGAGCAGCAACAGTTGAAGAATTTTTACAAGGTCACGTGATACCCGAGATCTGAACTCAGAATGGTCACTTCCTGGCTTTTCCTCCTTTTCTGATCCTGGAAGAGCGCTATTGGTTTTAAACTAGGGGGGCCAAAATGCATTGTAACAACTATGTCTCGGAGGAAGGATGCGACTTGAGTATCCCTGTTCCCTTCTTTTCCCCAGGGCCACTCCTCTCATCCTGAGATCGACACTATTCAGTCCCTCAACCCTGCCCCAAAGAAAGTAAAGACAAGAGGGCCTCCCCACCCCTGTCACCACTAGGACCTGACAACCCCTACCCCAATCTTCATAAAACCCAGAGTCCACACGTCTCACAGAGATAGATGCCCGTGGGAGACACCCTGATTCACAAGCAATTCTGGGCTGCTTTTACCTGCTGGTTCCCTTTCCCTGTCAAAACTCACCACACACACACACACACACACACACACACACACACACACACACACAACTTCTGGATTTATGCTTTCCCCAGATGAACACGCAAACAGATCATCCACAGCATGGTCGCATCAGGGCCCACAGAGAAAGCTAATCAGGGTTTGCTGTCTGATTTTTCATGTTCTAGAAACCACCCCGGGGCACTGTCTGTCTCTGATTCCCTATCTCTCTGTCTCTGTTTCTCTGTGTGTGTGTGTGTGTGTGTGTTCGCGTACGCGCGCGCGGCGTGGTGAGAGGGAAGGGAAGGGAGGCTACGGGATTGATTATGACTTATTAAAGTATTGGAACACCGACTGAATCATCACAGTCAAAAAATAAATAGCTGCAACTTGATGCGACACATCTCCCACTTCTTGCAAGTCCTTCTTTGCTCCCGCAGAGCACCACAGAGCGTAGGCGGAACGGTTGGGCTGGGGCTGGGTCAGACCAGCAAGCCGTGACTGACAGACTAAATTAAAGCTTAGAGAGACTGCGTGGCCCCGGGGCCTCCAGTTGGGAGACCCGTGGAGCCCCCCGGAGCCTGCTGGCTGCGGGAACTGAAGACAGGTGAGACACACACACACACACACACACACACACACACCTGCAGGCGACTGCATAGAGACCCGCTTGCTGTTTTCATCCCCCCCCCCCCTTATTTTCTCTGCCCTTAGCCTAGCTCTGCAACCTGTGCCCTGTTCCTGGGACTGGTCCGTGGTAGGCACGGCTTTGCAAACTTGAGAACACCTCTTAAAGGTCCTGGAGCTAGTCTAGGTCACCCCAGTCGCCGCACCAGCTGCTTGGAATTTGTTGGGTACAACCGGACCGAGTCTCTGAAATCGGAGAGAAAGCCACACACGTCCTCATCGGGAGGAGTTGTGGGGACACTAACATCGCTTTACCATCCACCAGCATGCAGGTCGGCTGGCTTATCCTCACTGGGCGCCCTCGGTCACCCGCAGGTTTCTCTACTCTGCTCACCGGGTCCTACAGGACTCGGCAGGCGGAGCCAAGCTGACGTGACGTCATGGGTGGGGGCGTGGGGAAGTGTGCCCAGGGGCTGCCACCCGCCCGGGCCAATGCTAGCGGCGCAGCCACCGGCGCGCTCGCGAGGCCACCGGCGCCTGGAGCACCAGTGCGCGGCTGGGCGTCGATGATCTGCAGGCCAGGGTAGCTCTCTCGGGACCCAGGCAAGCTCTCTCAGACCCCAGAAGGGCCCGCACGAGCAAGCCAAGGAAGCTAGGAGCCCGGGAGCCACCGCCGAGCGCCAAACATTCCCTAAGCCTGCTGCGCTCCCGGGCGCCCGGCTGGGTAAAGGGCAGCTTTTGGGAACGACAGAACGCAGAGAAGCGAGTGCTCGTGGAAAAGCAAGGTGAGGGGTGCGCGTGTGCGTATGCGTGTGTCACAGAGAGATGGGGGGAGGGAAAGGCACACTTTAGGCACCTGCATGGGGATAGACCGCCGATCCCAGCGACCTGCATGTTGGTCTCGGCGCGCAAATTCCCTGCTTTTGTGCCTTTGGAGTTGACAGGTGGATGAACGGTGCATATCCTGGTGTCTGGGGTGGAAAGGTAGTGTGTTCCGGGACGGATTTGTTCTCAAAGCCAATGCTCAAGTAGGATGGCGCGTGCCCTGCGAGCCCGAGTGTCCAGGTGGTAGATGTGATGGGGACAACTTGTTTCCTAGCCACCCGCGAAACAGCTCTGGTCCAAGGAAAGCGAGATCGATCAGCTAAAGGAAAAGGGACATGCTAAGTGCCCCTACAGGGTTCACATGCTGAGACCTAAGTTAGGGAAGGACAGGTGATAAGAACGTCTCCGAAAGAGAAGGAAACAGATTTTTCCGGGCTTTTTATCCCGCGATGGGGAGGCGGCCCAGATTCGCGGTCAATTACCCCCCCCACACACACACACACACTGCCCTCCCCGCCCACCGCCCTCCCCGCCCACCGCCCCAGAATCTGTCTAGGTTGAAAAGAATCAATTGGTCAGGACCTCAAGCAACCGTCAGCGCTCCTAGCTGTCCCTGGCACCCTTTGCGTTTCGAAGCTGGACATACAGGCACCTTAGTCCACTCTCCCTTAATCTTCCTAGAAACGGTGGAGACCCTTTAGGGACCACTTGGTTTCTAGGGTCAGCGAGTCATGGCCCCAAATATTTTCCTCACACTAACTCTGTCGTTCTGAGGCTCGCTTATCCACTTCCGCCCCAATGGCGAGGGGCACTCTAGCGCTGTGGTGGACCACACAGGGCTGCTGCTGTCTAATCTAGTAGCGGCTCAAGTTCCAAGCTCAGGTTCTTGGAGGTGTGTGTGTGTGTGTGTGTAAGCGTCTGGCAGGCAGGCTTGGGGGTGGGGAGGTCTTGAGGGCTCACAACAGAAAGATGTTTGAAAGAAACTAAAGCTGGGATAGATCTTTAACCCACCTCACATTCTCTGGCTGTGGGAAGAGAGAAGGGATTCCTGACTGGAAATTCTTCTTTCCGTCAGTGCCAGGACTCTCTCAGGGGAAGCCACCCACCAAACCACAGGCCAGTATTTAACAGCCATGACACTGGAAAAAAAAAAAAAAACCAAAGCAGAGAATCCAACTTCCCAGTGCATTCAATTTAACCACAATTCAACAAGTATCGGCTGGTGGCATTTGGAATTCACTTTCGATGAGACAATCGGAAAAGGAAAAGAAGCCACTTGGAGGTCTTGGGCTTGTCATATAGAACTCCTAGGTTCTATGCTCATGTCTGGGACTTGGCATTCCCAGCATATGACCCCCATCCACCTTCCAAGACTTTCCTCCCCAAAGTGTGTGTCAGCCAATTTCAGGGGGAAAAAAGTGACACCCCCTCCACCCCTGCCATTCATTCTGGTTCTGCACAAAGGGCACAGTTTGGGCTGAAGAGTCACACTGGGCCTTGTACCACCTCTGTCTTCCTCTTTCCCCTCCTCTTCCTTCTCCCCCCCTTCCTCCACTCCACCTCCTTTTGGCTCTAGACAGGGATTCCACAGCCCAGGGATCTTCAGTCCCAGTCAAACACTGAAGTACCCTCTCATGGTCCATAGGTGGCACAAGCTAATGGTTCCTGTGAGGTCCCACTGTGGGCAGCTTGAACAGGATTCTGGGTCTATAGAATTAAGTCACTGACAAGATGGGAAAGGGGGGGGTGTGGAAATAATCTGAGTTAATCTGAGGACACTAAAAACAGTTTCTTTACAGCTTCTGGTTGGAATGGCCGCCTGCTTCTGCTTGCTTACCCAGTGCAAACACAATGCCGCCGTGGGTCCCCAATAATACAAATGCAAAAACCCCAGACCTCACTGTGGCAAGCATGTGAGAATGAATCAGAGGCCGAGGTGGGCAAGACTCCCATCTGCCTGTTGCTTGCTCCATCTTTAACTTCCCTTGCAGCCTCTACCAGCGTTAGGCAATCACTTGGAGGAGCCCTCTGCCTAGAAGAAACGTGACAGGCGCAGGATCTAGAGATGCTGGACATCTCAGCCCTTGACCAGCTCTCTCTCCTCTTCCTGGATGGACGTCCTGCCCTAAGTTCCTCACTCTTCATACTCACAAGACCCAGCCCCCACCTTCCTGAGAACCCCCCAGGGAAGGGCTGTGTCCTAACATCCTTTGTTCAAAGGCTTATTTCCTTGCATTTCACACACTATGTGACTTGACACCCTTCTCCCCCATTGAAGTATTAGCTGCTACAGGCCCCCAGCACAGTGACACACACACACACACACACAGAGAGAGAGAGAGAGAGAGAGAGAGAGAGAGAGAGAGAGAGAGAGAGACCTTTTATAACTGTGGTAAATTGTTTAATTATGGGTTGATCTGGTGCTTTACATCTTAGGCCAAGCCAACAGAAGTCTCATTATTTTCTCAGCATGGAGGTCACTCCAGTCAGTGGCTTCAAACTAAGGCCCAAGTACCAGCCACCAGTTTCCATCCACTGAGCATCAGCTGGAACGTGGTGACAATCACAAAAGACTTTGGGCCAGGTGGCTCATGCCCAAGTGCCCACTCTACCAAGGACTTTGACTCTCTAAGCCTCAGTTCCCACTGAGGGAAAACAGAATCCTCACCTCCCAGGGAAGGGGACAGTGGGTGTGAATGGACTCCATCCGTCTTTTTGAAAGCATCTTTTGACATTCATGAAGAGCCTGCATCCCTCACCTGGTTTCCCTATTTTGTTTTTGTTTGCTTGTTTGTTTTTGCCCTAAATCAGAGAACTGTAGGCAAGCAACCTTTAGGAAGGGGTTTTCCAAGCAGAGGTGGAGTGGGGGATGGAGAACATTGAGCATTAGAAAATAGAACCGAGAGGAGGAGAAGAGGAAGAAGAGGATGAGGAGGAGAAGGAGAAGAGGAGGAAGAGGAGGAGGAAAAGGCCTAAAGCCTCATTTTTTTTTAAAAATGACAGAAAGCCAGACTCTTTTAATATTGAAAACTATAGCTCGATTCACTGTGTGGGCAGGCTTCAATAAATTCGACATAATGCAACAGTAGAGATGGGGGGGGGGACATTTATGAGGCTCTGATTATGAGCCTGCACAAGGTTCAGCATTTGCACATGCTTTCTCCTGTTTAACCTTCATGACACCCCTGTGTTAACAAAGGAAGGTTACAGCAGTTAAGGGCTGGGCATGAGGTCACGTGGGGCTCAACTGTGGAGCCAAAGTTTGTTCTCCCTTTAAATTCATGGATTTTCCCATCTCTGGGGGGATGGGGGGATCTCTGATTGAAAGCTCTGCCAAGCAGACATCAAGCCAGCATAGAGTACTTCTTGGGGACCCTGAATGCTGCTGTCATATTCCTCCAGGGTCAGATGCTGAAGCCCTCTAAGATCTGTCTTTTTACAGTCTGGACCAGTCAGTTCCTTAGGGGTCAAAGTCTATGTGTTTGAAGTCATAGCTGGCCACCCCATATGTGTCATCTAGGATGATGGTTAAACTCAAACCCTTCCCCCACCATTTGAAAATGGTCTGCAAGCCGACAGGCGGGCTGGCAGCTCGAAAAATAAAATAAAAATAAAAACTTGCTTTTCAATTGAAAATGCAGAGAAGGATGGGGAACTGGGGGTGACCACCAGAAAGTCCAAGATGCCAGGAAAGCAAGAGTCTCCCAGGACCCCAAAGAGATGACATTGGATGAAATACCCCACAAAGGGGAGGGAGAACCTGTAGAGCCCATATCCAGAGGTTAGGCATGGCCCCCAGTTGAGGGATAGGGCCACCCACCCATCTCCAAAATTTTAACCCAGAATTGTTCCTGTCTAAAGGAAATACAGGGATAAAGAGTAGAGAGCAGAGACTGAAGGAAAGGCCATCCAGAGACTGCCCCACCTGGGGATCCATCCCATATATAGTCACCAAACTCAGTCGCTATTGCTGAAGCCAAGAAGTGCTTGCTAACAGGAGCCTGATACAGCTGTCTCCTGAAAGGCTCTGCCAGACCCTGACCAATACAGATGCAGATGCTCGCAACCAACCATCGGACTGAGAAGGGTCCCCAGTGGAGAAATTAGGGGAAGGACTGAAGGAGCCGAAGGGGTCTTATCTTGCATCAATGGGAGGGGAGGCCCTTGGTCCTGTGAAGGCTCAATGCCCCCATGAAGAGGAATGCTAGGGCGGTGAGGCAGGAGTGGGTGAGTGGGTGGGTTAGCACCCTCATAGAAGACATGGTAAGGGGGGATGGGATAAGGGGTTGCAGAGGGGAAACTAGGAAAGGGGATAACATTTGGAATGTAAATAAATAAAATATCCAATTTTAAAAAAGAAAAGAAAATGCATAGAATCTGAAGAAGGGATTGTGGCTGGAGTCTGTAACCCCACACAGCAGAGGCCCAGACATGGGAAGAACTGTGCATGCAAAGTCAGCTAAGGCTACATAGTGAACTCCAGGCTAGCTCGGCTCAAAAAGAGGTGTGGGGGTGAGGAAAATGGAGAGAGAGAGGGAAATGGTTCAGTCAGTAAAGTGCCTGACTTACGAGCAAGGAGACCTGAGTTCAACCTCTAGAACCACATAAAACTGCCGGGAAATGTGATGCGGGTATCTGGAACCACAGCGGTGGGGAGGCAGACACAGGTGGGTCTCCGCAGCTCGACGAACAGCTAGCCCAAGCTACGTGGTAAAAAATCCTGACTCAAAAATGGGTGTCGTACAGAACCTATGTAACAACAGTTAGAAGTGGTGTGTGGCCTACACACACACATACACACTCACTCGCACACACGCAGCAGCAGCACACATGAATACACAAAAGACAGAGAGTGGGGGGAGGGGTAGAATGACTAAGAAGATGAACAAGGAATAGCCAGGGACTGACAGTTACTTTTTCTGCCTCTTTTTCCAGATGTCACTTTAGACACTTGGCCCCCAGAGCCCACTGAGGTGAGAGGAAGATCTCTGGGCTGCTTGCTTCTAGACTGACTGAAAGGCAGCCATGGAGATGACCCCTGAGCACTTCAACGGGAGCCAAGTATGGATACCCTCTCCATTTGACCTCAACGGCTCACTGGGGCCAAGCAATGGCTCCAACCAGACAGAGCCATACTACGACATGACAAGCAACGCGGTCCTCACGTTCATCTACTTCGTGGTGTGCGTCATTGGGCTGTGCGGCAACACGCTCGTCATTTATGTCATCCTCCGCTACGCCAAGATGAAAACCATCACCAACATTTACATCCTCAACCTGGCCATTGCGGATGAACTCTTCATGTTAGGGCTGCCCTTCTTGGCCATGCAGGTGGCGCTGGTCCACTGGCCTTTTGGGAAGGCCATCTGCCGGGTGGTCATGACTGTAGACGGTATTAATCAGTTCACCAGCATCTTCTGCTTGACGGTCATGAGCATCGACCGTTACCTGGCTGTAGTGCACCCCATTAAGTCAGCCAAATGGAGGCGACCCCGGACAGCCAAGATGATCAATGTGGCCGTGTGGGGTGTGTCTCTGCTCGTCATTTTGCCCATCATGATCTATGCTGGCCTCCGGAGCAACCAGTGGGGCAGAAGCAGCTGTACCATCAACTGGCCAGGCGAATCTGGGGCGTGGTACACAGGTTTCATCATCTACGCCTTCATCCTGGGGTTCCTGGTACCCCTCACCATCATTTGTCTCTGCTACCTGTTCATCATCATCAAGGTGAAGTCCTCTGGAATCCGTGTGGGGTCATCCAAGAGGAAAAAATCAGAGAAAAAGGTGACCCGAATGGTGTCCATAGTGGTGGCTGTCTTCATCTTCTGCTGGCTCCCTTTCTACATCTTCAACGTCTCGTCCGTGTCTGTGGCCATCAGTCCCACCCCTGCCCTGAAGGGCATGTTTGACTTTGTGGTGATCCTCACCTACGCCAACAGCTGTGCCAATCCCATCCTGTACGCCTTCTTGTCCGACAACTTCAAGAAGAGCTTCCAGAATGTTCTTTGCTTGGTCAAGGTGAGTGGTACAGAGGATGGGGAGCGGAGCGACAGTAAGCAGGACAAGTCCCGGCTGAATGAGACCACGGAGACCCAGAGGACCCTCCTCAATGGAGACCTCCAAACCAGTATCTGAACAGCCCAGGAACGCAACACGCCTCCTGGCAGTGCGCTTCCCACTCACCCGCTTCCGCTTCCGCTTCCTGCCTCCCCTACCCATCATGCCCGGCTTCTAGAGCAGAGCAGTGTTTCCACACGAGCCCCGTTCAGAGAACAGGATCTGAGTCTGGCTTGTCCGAAAGTATACCCCTCTGATCACGTCTCCCCTAAAGCGAACGTTTTCGTGCAGGCATGCAATTCAAAATCTGGAGAAGAGGACATCACTGCCTGGGTGTGACCTGGTGGAAAGAAGCCCCACCCCTCCCCCCACCCCCACCCCCACCCCACCCCCGCAGACACCGGAAAAAAAAACAAAACTAAATCAAAGTCCCGTGTGTATGTGTGCTTATACGCTATGTAATCTTGTGATCTGATATTTACATTTGTATATCCCCACCCCCACCCCAGTCTCTGCGGAGCCAGTACACACGTGTCCCGTGTTTTGTAAACACAAGTAGCTAGTTCGTGTGTGTCTAGTATAGGTGGACATTTATCCCAACGCTGAACCTGAAGAAAAGGACTTGCCGAGTCGGCGTGAATCTAATGTATGCTTCCAGCGTCTCTCTTGCATGGGCCTCTCCCAGACCCAGGAGCATGAGCATTCTATCCATATAATAATATGTTTTTGTAAAAAAACGGAAAAAAAAGTTGAACGTAAGGTAGTATTGTATTCTTTTCCTGGAGGGCCCCTATGATATATACGCTCCCAGCCCCACAGGTGCTGCGTCTGCGCTGGGATGGGCGTTTTCGTCGATTTCAAACAAGCCGAGTCAGAGTGAGGAGAGACAGAATATTCCCTGAGAGTCAGGATGTAAACTTGAGCTTGCCTCTCGGATCCGATCAGTTACTCATTTACCCGAAAGGACTTGAAGGGTTGTGGCCATAGATCATTGTGCTTATCAAGACAAAGCCTGCTTCGAGGTCAGATTATAGTTTTCTCTCTGAAAATTCCTTTCGTTTCAGGAACCATTGGGGAAGGAAGGGGTTGGGAGCCTGAAAGGCAAAAATCAGACTAGGATTCCCAGGGGAAACAATTTTCTCCCAACACCTACCTGTGCCAGTGTGAGCTCTCGTGCGTGCATGTGCTCGTGTGCACACACACACACACACACACACACACACACACAAATAAATAACCACAATGAAAAGGAAAATGAAGTAGAATTATACCTTTAAGGGAAACCAATGAAATCGCTTTCTTCTTAATGAGATGTCTTAAAGAAAGAAAACAGAAATGTAATTCCACAGCCACCCAAAGGTGTTTTGGGTTTTCTTGTTCTTGGGGGCAAGCTGCTGCTGTTTCTTCCTGTCTGTGTATATGCAGTGTATATGCATGTTTGTGCCTGTGTCTGTGTGTGCACGCTCGTGTGTGCTCCTGTGTGGGTGTGTGTGTGCTTGAGGTGGAATGCTATCTCCCTCCAACACAGGTGACCTTTTGATGAGCTCTGGGGATCCAGATTCGGGTCCTCACACTTGGGCAGCAGATGTGCCACCTGAATAAGCCATCTCCTCAGCTCCCGGAAGTATTTCTGGATTTTCATGTATTTATTATTAACAGGGAGGAGGCACGCTTGCCGAGGCACATGTGTGGATGTCAGTGAGCAACTTTATGGGGCTGATCCCTGCCTCCCACCTTTACGTGGGTTGTGGGGACCAAATTCAGGTCACCAGGCTTGCTCAGCGAGCAAGTACCTTCACCCGTAATCATCTCCCCAGATGACAAGTATGGTTTCTAAAGGACTGTATACAAAGCTTTATGAACTTCACGAAAGTGAAGACTCAGGAATGGTGCTTATGAAAGAAACATTAAATTAAGGTCAGCTAAAGGAGTGTAGAGACATGTGCAGGGCACAGGCTAGGAGCCCCACCCTTCACAGGGACGACTGCGTCACCGACTTCCTCAGCTGTCCACACATGAAGTGTCATACAGATACTGTGATGCTTGGATATGCTAATTAGACCATTCATTATTCATTAGATATGCTAATTAAGCCTCCCTCTTTGTGTACATGTGACAAGTAACGTTTCAGCCCTCACCCCCTTGGTTGGTCACAGGAGCAGGTGTGTAGATGCTGCTGCCCACTCTGGGTTCAGTAAACATCACACTTAGCATCCCACACGTAGACTCCAACTGTAGTTTAAAATGTGCTTTCTTCTGGCTCCATAAGCAAGGACTGAGGGGTCAGAACAGCTGACTGCCCTGCCCGTGGCTAGCTTACCTTGGTGGGCTGTGTTAACTCTCCAGCTATGGCAATACCGCCTGGCTCCCCAAAACTACTTACTACTACTTAGAAAGATGTGTTCAGTGGGATTTGTGATAGGCAAATAAATCCACCCTAAAGTAAAAGCAACCATAAACCAAGACTACAAGGAGCGTTGTTGCAAAATAAGACAAGCGTATATAGAGAAATTCCAGACTGTTACCAGAGGCAAAGTTAATTAGTTACCAGTTCAGCTTTGAGCCGGCTTCTTGGTAGCCGTAACAAATAGTCACTGTTTCCTTTTCTTTTTGATACAAATGAGGGGGGAAATTGCAAGGAAGTTCTACAGATTCACCTTTACCATCACCACAATTGGAAATATTGGTCTCTGAAAAAAAAAAAAGCCTCTTTTTTTTCCCCACTTAGGAAATGGATCTAAGAAACCCAGAATGATAGCAATCATTTCAGGAAGACAGGTCTGAGTAATGCTATAGTGTTCCTGTCCCTGTAGCTTGAAAAATTGCCTCCAACAAGGCTTTGATCCTAAGAAGCCACCAATAACTTCAAGATGGATCGTCTAAGCAGTGTCTGGGGGCGCTCAGCGACAGGATGGTCATTTGAAGGAGAAGAAAGAGGACTTTAATACTCATGGTACAAGGCTCAGAGGTGATCTCACAGCTTTGGGAACCTATGTTCAATCCCCAGAATCCACACAAAAAAAGTCAAGTGCAAGACATGTGTTTGTGATTCCAGCGATGGCGAACTGGGAGGCAGAGAGAAATGGATCTCTGGAAGCTCGGTAGGCAACTAGCCAGCCAGGCCAATGAAACCCTGTCTCAAACAAAGAGCAGATGTGCCTAGCATTCAACACTCAAGGCTATCCTCTGATACACCACACACACACACACACACACACACACACACACATGCACACACACATACATACATACATACACATGCACACACACATACACACAGACACATGCACACACACATACATACATACACATGCACACACATACACATGCACACACATACACATGCACACACACATACACACACACACATACACACACATGCACACACACACATACATACATACACATGTACACACACATACACATGCACACACACATACACATGCACACACACATACACATGCACACACACATGCACACACATACATACACATGCACACACATGCACACACACATACATACATACACATGCACACACACATACACACATACACACACATATATACACATACACACACATACATACACATGCACACACACATGCACACACACATACACACACATACCCTGTCAACACATAGCATGCATACACATGAACACACATACAACACATACACAAACACACACGGTTAGTAATTAACTCCATCCAGATAAGCAATCAGGTCCCATGATATAGATATTTATGTTTCATCTGTTAATCCACCTATATTTATAATTTAATTAAAAATTTAAAATATATCATTTTATGTTATACATATGAATGTTTTGTTTTCATGCATGTCTGTGTACCATGTGCATGCCTGGTGCCTTTGGGAGGCAGAAGAGGGCACTGGATTTTCTGAGATGGGAGTCACAGATAATTGTGACATTGTGACTACTAAAAAATGAAACCTGGTCCTTCATAAGAAGTCATGGATCTTAACCACTGTTCCATCTCTGCAGCCCCTGAAGCGTCCAAAGATGACTTGTTCTCTGGATTTCTTTTATCCAAAAGAAAAAAAAATCGTAAATGTTAACACAATTTTAGTTCAAAAAGTCACTCTTAGCTTCATCATAAGGACAGGAGCCGTGGATAAAGGGGAAGTAGGTACAATAAAGTAATACATCAGGGCTGGAAGACTAGCTCGGCAGTCAAAAGCACTTGCTCCTCTGGCAGAGTTTGGTTCCAAGGACCCATGCTGGGCTGCTCCAATTAACCCGGGACCCCCAACTCTATGGATCTAACGCCCTCTCCTGGCTTCTGTGAACACCTGCACCCAGGCACACACAAACGGACACACATAAACATAATTAAAAGTAAAATAAATCTTTTTCTTTAAAAAAAATGCCTCTGATCAACTTTGTGACCCCTGATGGTCAGACGGGTTTTACGGACGACTACTCACCTCCTAATAGAAGGGCTGGCTAGGGGCTGATTAAACCCACAACAGACTTAGCAGGAGAGGCATTTGGACAGCACCAGAGCTCCGGGGGTGCTAAATAATGTTGGCTGTGGTTTCAGTGCCAGAGAGCTGAGTAACCTTGGATGTGAAAATTGTGTTGGGTTTGTGTCTTAGCTTAGAACATGTGCCAATGGTGTGAGGAGGACAGTGGAGGTGAAATGGCAGGCAGAGGGGACTCCGGGGACCCGCAGCAGGCAGAGGGGACTCCGGGGACCTGCAGAGCCTGTTTGCTTATACAGATCTGACTTCCTCTAGATGGCAGGGCACAAGTGCTGCCTGCAGACCCTGCTGGCTTCAGCTTCCCAAATGTGCAGTATGAACACCGGGGTGGGTGGATGGGCAATGACAATGGCGGTCGAGGTCTACACCTCCTCCAACATCAGTTCCAAGGGTGACTGTTCACTGAAGGGAAGTCACAGTGGGTGAGAGTCAAGCGTTTCTGCCTCGCCCAAGAAATATGGCAGGAGGATCCAAGCAGTTTCGGGGTGTGGTTGGGAAATCTGATTATGGCTTCTGATGTGTGTGTGTGAGTGTGTGTGTGTGTGTATGTGTGTGTGTGTGTGCAGTCTCTCGGGAGTAACAGACAAGTGCTTGAGCTTATAAGTAATGACTTGGAATCGGTCATTTGTCTCATCCACATCTTTGCCAGCTTCAGAATAATGAATTCCCAGGCAAAAATGTTCTATCAAAGCAAATCTTGCCTTAAGAGTTTGTTTTCCTTCTGTGGGCAAATTCCTGGGAATAATCCCACTGGCAGAATCTCTTCGTTTCTTGTTTTCATTTTTTCCCCCTTGCAGCTTATGTAGGGATAGAATTCTTTTAAGGAGGACAATCTTCTGTAACTGTTGTTACCTATTTGATTCAGCAACCACTGGGCTGAGAATACAGTCTCAAAGACTAAGACACACACACACACACACACACACACACACACACACGGCCATTCCGATGCCAGCTGCCCCTTCTTGCATTCAGAGGGGTTGAACACTAGTGGGTGATCCATTCATTATCCTGGAGATGTCTTAGGATGTCTGTTTGTATCTGGACTATGCCTGAAAACGGGGCTAAATATTAGCCTAGACCTAGGCAAACCCACTGGAAAGTATTATTGAGTCTCCTAAGAGCATAATGCCATTAAAAGGGTCCCTGGTCCAGTGAGCGCCTGCCTCCCGTTGGACAGAGTCCGGAAGCAGGAGAACGCTGAAGGTACAGGCTTGGCTTCCATTGCACAGGTACGGAGCTGACACATGGGTGGGAGCAGTCTTCATTTTGCAACTCTCTCCTCCCTAACACAGGTGGGGAGGGGAAGGACTGGACTTCTTTGCTGGGATACTGGTCTTCCAGAGGGAGAATCGCTCACTTCTATTCCTGCTGCCACCAGAAACGGAAGCGGAAAAGGGATGTCCCGGTTTACAGATACAACGATCTGACCTTTTCACAAAGATGTGACAAGGGGCTGGATAGGTGGCTCAGAGGTCAAGCTCGCTTGCTGCTCTTCCAGAAAATCTGGGTTCCAAGCATTGTGGCTCAGACAATCTGTAACTTCAGTTCCGGAGGGTCTGGTGCCCTCTTCTGGCCTCTGTGAGCAATAGATCCAGATGTGGTACACAGGCGTATGTGCCAGTGAAACAGCAAAATACATTATAAACAAAACATGAGAGAGAGAGACAGAGAGAGAAACAGAGAGACAGAGACAGAGAGAGAGAGAAAGACAGAGAGAGATAGAGACAGAGAGAGACAGAGAGAGACAGAGACAGAGAGAGACAAGAGAGACAGAGAGAGACAGAGACAGAGAGAGAGAGACAGAGAGAGGAGAGCAGAGAGGAGACAGTACAGAGGTCACTCTGTACAGTGGTAGTGGCCTAAGCAATGGAGAAGATTCCTTGGCAGTAGAAGCCACTGAAGAAAGCAACATGGAGGTCAACAGAGAGCACGGCCCAGGGGCAGGTCTACCAACAGCTCCTCACGAAGAAGATTCTTAAAGGGCCAGGGCAGGGGCCCCAGAGGTCAACTGCTATCATAAGAGCAAAATCCACAGTTAGCTGGCTGAGGTAACTGGCCATCCATCACACTAGGGACAGCAGGGGACCAGCCATGCCAAACCTGATTGGTGGGTGATCCCAGAGCCTTACAGGTGGCTGGGGTGGACACCCTGTTCCCAGGTAAGGGACTTAAGTTTGTTGCCAAGGAAGCTGATATTTTCCCCAAAGATATGCAGTTCCACATTGATAGTCTGTTCAAATGGTCTTCATACGCCATGGCGGTGCTTAGCTGTCTTGAGGGACAGTGTTCTCGGGGTCTCCAGTCCCCTCCGTCTCTGCTCTGCCTCTTCCTCGTGACGCGTGTACACACAAGTGCTAGAAACACTCCTGAACATGGCTGCTACACTGGATACACACAGATACATGTGTCAGGCCCGTTGACTCATGCATGTGTATGTATTTGTCAGACAGACATGAGGTGCGTATGCCAGATGTGGGTGGCATGTGTGCTCCTGCACACACGTACAAAGAAAGCACATACACACACCGCACATGTCGGTTAGGAGAGGCCTTCAGTGCAGACATTTCCACAGTGGCTTCCAGTGTGGGGGGGAGAGCGCGGCTTGATTAGCACATTTTGGTGTTTGGACTATGCGGGCTGACATGATGACTCAGCGGACAAGCGGACCTGTGTGCGCGTGCCCAGAAACTAGGTAAGGCTGGACGTGGCAGTGCATGCCTACCGCACTCCTTCAGGGAGATGGGAGGTGGAAATGGGAGAATGCCCAGAAGCTTCTGGCAGGCTAGGAACATAGCAAGGAACAAGAGACAAAGTAGAAAGTGAGAACCAATACCCAGGTTTGTCTAGTGACCTCTATACCTGTGCCATGGTGTGTGCACCTCACCCCCAAGAACATGCACGCACACATGCACACACACACATACACACATCACACATATATACACTCACACATATGCATACATACATACATATATACACACACATATATACACTCACAGACATGCACACATACATACACACATATACACATTCACAAACATGCACACATACACACATATACACTAACATACACACATACATACATGCACACACATACAAACATATACACACTCATACATGCTCACAAACATGCACACATACACACTCACAAACATACACACATACATACATACATACATACACACATACATACATACATGCACATACACGCACACACAGAGAGATCTAGGAGTATTCAACCATTCTGCAATAGGGAGAGATACCTGGTAATACGTTAATTTTCCATCCAGGATTCTGGATTCAGCCACAGCCTACTGTCCCTGCTACAAGCAGGTCACCTCAATTAAAGTCTAAAAGTTTTTTGAACAGTGATAAATACAACATTTACTTAAAAGCAAAAGAGAAAGAAAGTTGCCAAAACCTGTGACTGGCTGATCAATCATCCTGTATAGACTCGCATAAAGCAGTCACACAGCCAACAGCAATGTTTCTCTGGAAACAACTTTAAGTGGGTCCCCAACAAGTGCAGCACGTGTCAGCTTTTGTCAACTCGACACAAACCTAGACATAAGATAGAACCTCAACTGAGGAGTCAGATTAGCCTATGGGACATTTGTCCTAATTATTATTTGGTATAGGAGGGTCCAGTCCATCTCTGGGCAGGTGGTTCTGGCTATGTCGGAAGGATAGCTGAGCAAGCTAGGGAGAGCAAACACGCTAGTAAGATGCTTATCCACGGTCTCCCTTGCTTTGAGTGTCTGTCTCAACCTCCTTCGATGATGAACTGTAACCTGGTGTGAGCCAAATATACCCTTCCCTTCCCAAGTTACTTTTGGTCGCGGTGTTAATCACAGCAAGACAATCGAGCGAGGACTCCCTCACAGACACCTCGTGTTCTTTAATACAAATCCAAGGTTGGCCACCTTGGGGAAGCTGGGACACTCCAACACCAGGAAAATGCCTGCGGCTCCCTCTCTCTCAGGCGAGCACCTCCATGAGTGTCTAAGTTACTCTATTTCTACAAAACCCAGGGCAGCTTATAGAAGAAAGTGCTTAATTGTGTTTACAGCCAGAGGGTTTGAATCCATGACGGTGGAGCAAAGGCTTAGAGGCAGGAACCGCTGAGAGCTCATGTCTCAAGACAGGAGCAGGGTGCAGAGAACACATTCAGTTGGGATTGGGCTTTTGAAACCTCAAAGTCCATCCACAGTGGCACACTTCTTCCAATGAGACCACACCTCCTAATCCCTCCAAACAGTTCCACCAACTGGGGACCAAGTATTCACACATATGAGCCTGTGTGTGTGTGTGTGTGTGTGTGTGTGTGTGTGTGAGCGCGCGCTTGTGGGTATACAATTCTCATCCAAACCACCACAGCAAAATGACCCTGGCCTCCCTTGCCTGGTCTTGCTATAGTCCACCTCTGTGGCTCAGGATGCCTCCATCAGCCCACCCCACAGGCTTTCCTAGTACTTCTTAGTATAAGCTGGAAAGGAGGAAGATGCAACTCCTGTCTGTGATGAGATGAATCTGACCTCCAGTGTCCAAGCTTGAGATCCCTCGGTTAGCTGAGCTGCATCCACATTGCCCCTTGAAGCCTGCTAGAAAAGAATGGCAAGAAGCCCTGGCCTCAGAGAAGCCATGAATGGAGACTCACTTTGCCTGGCTTCTGCCCAAAAGCTTTTTGGCCGATTAAAACAGTTACCTACACCTCTCTTCACCCCCCGCCCAGAGTTCTTTTCTATATCTTTTCCCACCAACCTTTCAAAGCTGTGTCTTCAAGCCAGGAATGATGGTGCACATGCATAATCCCAGCACTGAGGAGGAAGACAGAGGCAGAGACAGAAAAATCCTAAGCTTGGGGCCAGCCTGAGTATCTGTCTTAAAACTTTAACAAAACAAAATGGAAGTGTTCTCCAGAAGTGTAAATTTATGTTTAAAAAAAAAAAACAAAAAACCTCAAGCTGGAGAGATCGCTCAGTGGTTAGAGCACTGGCTGCTCCTGCAGAGGACCCAAGGTCAGTACCCAGCACCCACATAGTAGCTCACAACTGTCTGTAAATACAGTCCTGGGAGTTCTGGTGCCCTCTTCAGGCCTCCACAGGAACTGCAAGTGCATGGCTCAGGCAAAACACCCCTACACACACAATTTAAAAAAAAAAACAAAAAACTTTTTATGTTAAAAACAATTTTTAAATTTTTTCTTTTTAAGAATTCTTAGCCAGGTGGTAGTGGCACTGGTCCCAGCACTTGGGAGTTAGAGGTAGGTAGATCTCTGTGAGTTCAAGGCCAGCTTGGTCTACAGAGCAAGTTCCAGGATACCCAGGACTACACAATGAAGCCATGTATTGAAAAACAAAATGAGGGCTGAAGAGATGGCTCAGTGGTTAAGAACACTGGCTGCTCTTCCAGAGGTCCTGAGTTCAATTCCCAGCAACCACATGGTGGCTCACAACCATCTGTAATGAGATCTGATGCCCTCTTCTGGTGTGTCTGAAGACACATTCATATACATAGAATAAATAAATCTTTAAAAAAGACAAAATGATGGAAAAGAAGAAAAGGAAAGAAGGAAGAAAGAATTCTATGACATCTCCTTGAAACTGTTAGTGAGGGCAGCCTATTCTCCTAACACGCAGCTGAGAACAGATTCCAAGGGGCTGAACCGGTGTAGAATCTGAGTCCTGTGCCTGACGGTTCAGAGCCAGGGTCACCTTTTCTCCATCTCTTCCTCCTTTCAGGCTTTAAATGGCTCTGACATGAGTTTCATATGCAGCTGAGCAAGAGAAAAAAAGACTTCAGGACAAACAGCTACTGAAGACCAGGCTCCCATCTGTTCTAATATAGAACAGGGTATGGCCAGCCAGCAAAGCCCCAGGAGCCAAACCACTCCATCTGATGAACGGCCAAAACCAAGTGACAATTCAACTGCCCCACAGACTGGAAGCCATGGTCCTTCTCAGGTTTCCAATACGCCGAAAACATCTCAGTAACGAAGGGTAGCGGGGCCTGGGGAGACGGCTCAGTACCTCGTGAAAGGATGGAATCTCAACTCGGATCCCTTAGCACCCATGTCAAAGCCAGAAGCTATAATTCCAAGTCTCTAACCCCGGTGCTGGAGAGGTGGAGACATGAGGATCCTACAGGATTGATGGACAGCCAACCTAGCCAATTGATGAGTTAAAGATTCAATGAGAACTGTTGTCTCAAAAAAAGAGGGTGGAGAAGGACTGAAGAGACAGCTCAGTAGTTATGAACACTTGCTGCTCTTGAAGAGGACCTAGACCCACACGGAGGCTCACAACCATCTCTAACACCAGTTCCATCAGGCCCCTAGCACCCTCTCTGGCTTCTGCGGGCACCAGGCAAACATGCAGTCTACATAGATATATGCTGGCAAGATATTCACACACGTAGCATTTTAAGTGGAAAGTAAAGAAAACACCCAACATCGAATTCTAGCCTCCACACACAACACACACACACATATACAAAATGTATAAATTCACTTTTAAAACTTGCTTAAAGTTTGTTGAACTTATGCTGTGCGTGTTTTTAAGTGTGTGTCCTTGTTTCTAATCCATCCATCTCTCTCTGGCTGTCATGAAGAAATAGTGGCAGCCTTTTACAAAGTGGAGACCAGTCTTTGTCAAGAGGGACTGAACATTCTTACACACACACACACACATACACACACACATGCACACATGCACACACAAACTGCATACCCCTTTCCCGGTTTTGCAGTGGACATTATCCTGTGTCTTTTCTGAAGGTGGTGGGGACGCTACCTTTGAGGTCACCACCCATATTTGAAGACTGAAAGGGGCTTCCCTTCTCCTCCCATGCCCTGTGGGTTTGAGGGAACCCAGGGCACCCAGGAGATGCCTTTAGTGGTTCATACTGTAGAAACAGCCCCAGCTACATAATTGGTGGTTACCAGAGACATGTTGACAAATCACCACAGCCTATCAGTAGAGTTCCTTTTCTGTTCTCAAGATGGTTCTTATACGTCCTTGTGATTTTCGACGTTGGTTTTCTTGCTGATCTGCGATCCCTGCCTGCCAGCTTTTAGCTGGGAAGTCTGAAACCACTTTCCTGCCCTTCCTCTACAACTCTGTTGCCTGGTCAGCTTTCAGATATGGTGACCTCCATACGGGCCATTAATTGTACAACACCAATACAGAAAAGCAAAGGACCGACATTTCTTTTTCTTTTTCTTTTTTCTTTTTTTTTTTTTTTTTTTTTTGGTGATGTAATTTTTAGACATTTCCAAATGTGCCATTAATAAGGTGCTTCCCAAGGAGATCACATTGTTTGTTAGGACTGCCATGGAAACTCTTTCCTCTGTCCCCATTTGCCCCTGCAAGAGAGCTTACACACTCAAGAAAATCGGTTAGAACCTAACCAAACTTAACCACCCTTCCATCTCTTCGAGCTCGAGCTAGAGATGGGCGACAGAATCTTGTCGCTTGTTTGGAAACTCTCTGCCCACGGGAAGCCTGTGTGAGTGGAAGGAAAAGGGGGAGGGCAAGTGAAGTGGAGAAGGGAGGCAAGGAGGGAGGGGAGGAAGAAAATATTGAAAATGGACAGATACTTCCAGATCCTGCTCGGTCCTTGGGGCTTCAGGGATTACACAGGGTCCCCTCCAGAGCATGTAAGCAGATCAGCCTCCTCAGTGGAGGGCAGGTGACCAGAGGCATGGTCCACAAGCACCCCAACATCAAACAGGGACTTGGTGACAACCAAACTACCAAGAAATGCTGAGAGTTTGGAAACTGGTCCAAGTGGCAACTCGTTGTCACCTCTTTTTCCTTTCTTTCAAATCCGAACCATTACCAGTTGCTTAGTCTTAATGACCAATTAGAGGCTGGGTTTAGTGACATGGCCCTGTAATCCCAGCTACTCAGAGGCTAAGGCAGGAGGATCAGAAATCCAAGCCCTCCCTGGCTGCTTAGCAAGTCCTAAACCAGCCTGGGCAATTTAGCAAGAGCTTGTCTCAAAAAGTAGCCCGGGTGTGGTAGTGCACACCTTTAATCCCAACACCCAGGGAGACAGAGGCAGGCAGAGCTCTGTGAGCTGGAGGCTAGCCTGGTCTACATAGTAAGTCCCAGGCTAGCCAAGATTACAGTGAGCTCTGACTCAAACATACATAGATAAAACAACTCAGATCATTAACTCATTAAAACAGAGGCTGGGGAGATGACACAGTGGTCTGAAAGAGGACCAGAGTTTGGCTCCCAACAGCGTGTGGAAGCTCACAACTGTGTACACTAGGCACATAATGAAGATGGCAAAACTCAGGGTAACCTGTGCGTCCCAGAACTTTGTAAAGATCAGACCAAAGAAAAATATTGATTATATCTAAGTACACTGTAGCTGTCTTCAGACACACCAGAAGAGGGAGGGCATCAAATCCCATTACAGATGGTTGTGAGCCACCATGTGGTTGCTGGAAATTGAACTCAGGACCTCTGGAAGAGCAGCCAGTGCTCTTAACCACTGAGCCATCTCTCCAGCCCAGAAAAACATGTATGAAAAAGGCATGCCAAAGCTCACCCATGTACATCATTGTGTGCTGATGAGAAAAATTACAAACAACAACAACAGCAACAAAACAAGTTTGGGGCCAGAGAGATGGCTCAGTGGTTAAGAACACAAGCTGGTCTTTCGGAGGATCTGGGTTCAATTCCCAGCACCCGCATGGCGGCTCACTCCTGTCAGCAACTCCAGTTCCAGTGCTTCTGACGTCCTCACACAGACATACGTGCAGGCGAAACAAATTACATACATATGTATGCGTGGCTTATGAAAACAGTAGAGGTGAACTCAACATGAATTTTCACTCTCTCCTTCAGAAGTTAGAGTGAGAAGCAATGTATTTTCATACATAGATTTTTTTAGCATGTCAAAAATCACTTGCTTACAAAGTTAAATTGCTCATGTATTCCCCAAATACTGGGTGTCAATTATGTGCCAGAGGCTGTTCTAGAAGTTGGGAATTCAGGAAGACAAAAGACAGTGTGGTTCTCTGCTCCGTGTAGTAGGAGACATTTGATTCAAAACATCCAGACTGACCTGTGAGGTAGTTCAGGTGAAGACGCTTTTGCCAAGCCTGACAACCTGAGTTTGGTCCCAGCACCCCACAAGGTCGGAGAATTGACCTCTGCAAATTGTCCTCTGACTTCCATTTGCACAGACTTGCAGACACAAATATCCTGTGTGTGTGTGTATGTATGTGTGTATGTATGTATGTGTATGTCTATATGTGTGTGAATGTGTGTATGTATGTGTATGTGTGTATGTATGTCTATGTGTCCATGTGTGTATGTATGTGTATGTGTGTTTGTGTATGTATGTCTGTGTCCATAAGTGTGTATGTCAATTGTGTATATGTGTGTATGTATGTGTATGTCTATATGTGTGTGAATATGTGTATTATGTGTGTGTATGTATGTATAAGTGTGTTTGTGTATGTATGTCTATGTGTCCATATGTGTGTATGTCTATTGTGTATATGTGTGTATGTATGTATGTGTATTGTGTACATATGTGTGTATATGTGTATTGTGTATATATGTCTA
Organism: Micromys minutus; assembly: GCF_963924665.1. Taxonomy (NCBI): domain Eukaryota; kingdom Metazoa; phylum Chordata; class Mammalia; order Rodentia; family Muridae; genus Micromys; species Micromys minutus. The sequence continues at coordinate 59,182,224 of NC_137979.1, forward strand.
TATATGTGTGTGTACATGTATGCGTCTATATGTGTATGTGTGTCTATATGTGTGTGTGTATGTATGTCTATGTATCCATATGTGTGTATGTATACATGTCTACATATGTGTGCATGTGTATGTGTGTGTGTAAAAGACACAAATAAACAGCCTTGGCTTTTGCGTGTGGCAGCAAATGCTACAATGCAAACACACAGGCAGTAAAGAGCAGTGGCTGGGGCTCCGGTCCCAGAGTCAGACAGCTGACTTACACATCAGCTCTGCTATTTCCTCATGGTTGGGAGCAAATTAAAAACCTCCCTGCCCCAATTTCCTGCTCCATAAAGATAAGAAGCAGGATCCACTCTGAGCACTGGTGGGTGGAGAGCAGAGGAAGGATGCTCGCACAGTGAAGCTTGGCCAGTGTGAGCTCTGCTGTTTCACCTGCAGTGGTCCAGGTTGCCTTCCCAGCCTGGGGAGACGTGGCAAAAGGAACAGCACAAAGAAGGCCTTAGGAGGGAGGGGCCAAGCCTCAGCTTACAGAACCAAAGACCTGGGAGGCTGCTGGTGGAGGGAGGGAGGAGGAGAAGGAAGGAAAAGAAAGGAGGAGGAAGGAGGGAGGAAAGAGGAGGAAAGAAGAGGAGGGAGGGAGGAGGAAGAAGAGAAAGGACTGTACAAACAAAGGATAGCCTGGTTTTGTGAAATAAACATTCAAGGCCTTAACCATTAAAGAAATGACCAGAGGAGATCAGGCTGGCTTTTGCAACAAGGAGCAGAGACTAAGGGGGGGGCAGAGTAGAAACTGGAGAAATTGCAGGGTAACTCCACTGAGATGCTGGTGACTTGACTCACCATAGTAAAAGCAGAGATGAGAAAATATGGGTCTGTGGGACAGAGCTGGTGAGTGAACGCGGTCTCTCTGCTTGGTTTAGACCACAGGCCCTACCGACTGGAACATGGCCACTCCTGTGCAAGCATCTACTGCCAATTGCTAGTTTTACATGGCTGCAGCTTTGACTGTGGCTGTACCACAGAGACTGTGGGAGCTGCTAAGTCCTTAGTTCGATCCCTGGCACCCCGGGAAACGGGTTGGTGGTGAGTGCCTATAATCTCTATTACAAAAGGATCAGAAGTTCAAGGTCATCCTTGGTTACATAGTTAAGTCTGTGGCCGGCCTCGACTCCAGGAGAAAGAAAACCACAACTTGGTAGACTTTGGGGTAGGACTCTGAAGCCATTCCCAAATGTTTTCTTCTATTCTTTGTTCCAAATGCTGGGACGTAAAGCTGGGGTGGAAAGGTGCAAGAGAACAAGCCAAAGCCAGACTTAAATGTCCCCTGCAGCATCCAGCACACCGCTAGCCCACACGGCAGGAGCATACACAAATGGAGGACGGAGGACCCGGGAGCCCAGACACGCAGCCCCTTCACCAGAGAGATGCTTGCCTAGCTGTTAGTGGAAGGTGAGCTCAGGTATCTGCAACCAGTCAAGTCAGTCACCAGCCCCTTCTACCTCAAATGTCACCTCCAGCAGACACAGGCTGAGACATGCTACCATAAAGAAAAGATGTCAAGACAACAAACATTCATCTCATTGGCATCTCTGACCAAGAGTAAACACCAGACGTCTGAATTCCCCTTCTGTGCAGCCTGACATGGCTTTCACTGACATGGTCTAGCATCTGCTTCCTCAATCCCCCCAACCCCCCCCCCCATCCTTTCCTTTCCTCCTTCTTGCTTCCTCCTTTAGCCAGAGCTAAATTTCTGCTTTCCACTTCAAGTGAGTCTGTCTCTCCCCCTTACAATCTCCTGTCTGAGCGTGCACAAGATGTGGCTACCATTCCCGCCCACAGAAGGAATGGAAGCACAAAGCTCACAGGTTCTCCTTCCAGTCTACGTATCCATGCAGGAACATGGCCAACTCACATCCAAGAGTTTGGGGTGGGTTGGAGTTGGATCTGGATAAGATTACTCTCTAGCGCACGTGTTCCTGCATGCCTTTTCCTGTGTATCCTTTAGGTAGACACCATGGCATTATGACATATTCCCAAAGCAGAAAGCATCAGCTGGGTCATTTTGAATGAGAGCCAAAGTTCATGGGATCCATTTCCCAGGCTTGGGTCACAGACTATCCCAAGGAGGAGACATGGTATCTGTGAAAAATCTGCTAAAAACCTGCATTCATTTGCTTCCTGTGACTATGACAAAATACCTGAGGCAAACAATGTATAAAGAGAAAAGGGCTACTTTTTATCCAGTGTGAGTGATTGGTTGAACCCACTGCTGTGGGCCTGAAGTGAGGCAGCATATCACCATGAGAGCACATCACAGTGGGGGCATGTAGCAGAAAAGGGCACGCATTTCATGGCCAGAAAGCAAAGAGCAAGCATGGAGGGGGCAAATATCTCACAGTCCCCTTCAAGGGTATGATCTCAATGACTAAGGAGCCCACATTAGACCCTACATCCCAGAAGTAACACCCTAGGGACAAAACCTCTTGTCTGGGGGAACTCCATGCCCAAAGTACAGCAAGATTCTTCTAAGGATTATTCTGGCTAGTTTTTCATATTTCTACTAAAAAGTAAGAAGGATGGGGAGCTGAAGGGTTGGCTCAGCAATTATGAGCACTGGCTGCTCTTTCAGGACACCTGGATTCTGTTCCCAGCTTCCTATGGTGGCTCCCAACCCTCTGTATGCAACTCTCAGAGGTTCTGACACCCTCTTCTGGCCTTCACGGGCACTGCATGCAAGTGGTGCCCAGACATACATGCAGAGGAAACACCCACATGCATAAAATAAAAATAAGTTGATTTTTTTATAAGTAAGAAAGAGCCAAGCAAAAAGGCACATGCCTATGAGCCCAAGCTTTCAAGTGGCTGAGGCAAGAGAATCCCATGCCCAGGAAAAACCCTGTCTCCCTCCTACACACACCCAAACCACTAAAACAGAAACACAAGCATGGCCTCTCATTCCCACAACCCCAGCATGCTGGAGGCTAAAGCAGGAGTGTTGAAATGGATTTTGGATCAGCCAGGGCTACGAACTGAGCTCCAGGCCAGCCTGAGGGGAGGAGCGAAACAAGCTGAGGGTAAGTCTTTCCCTTCCGTGTCCTCAGTGAGACAAGGGTACGCACGGATGTGGGGTGCCGCCCTACATGCCATTGCAAGATGGCGCTGGTTTCCGGTAAATAACCAGAGCATGCCCGCCTAAAGCCTAGCCACGCCCCTAGACCCGGGTGCTCGCTTCTGACATCACATCGCATGATTTGGCCCTAGCCCATCAGGAGGCGCCACGTCCGAGGCGAGACAAAACCCCTATATAAGGGGAGGGTTTGGTGCACTCAGGGTCTCCGCTTTGTATAGCTTTGGCTCTCCCTCTCAAGAGTTATTAAAGCTTGCTACAGAAGGATCCTGTGTGTGCCGCGTCGTTCTTGCGGGCGAGACGACTTGCGCGGGACACACGGACAAGCCTAGAGAAAAACAAGGGATGTCCTCAGCTTGGAGAGGCAGCCCTTCCTCTAATGTCCCGATACTTGCACAGAGGGGACTGCTACGCAGCGCTCCCCAGTCTGTCAACACAACTGCAGTGACCTCAGCTCAGGCCGAGAGTAGTGTGGGGACCGCGTGAACGCTGGTCAGCTGGGTCATCTTGGCGTTCTGAAATCTTTCTCTAAAGCCAATCAGGAGACTTGAGTAAAAGATAAGGACTTCTAGAGTCGAGCTGACCGACGGAGCTCTGAAGGAGTGTCCATGTCTGCGTTTCTGTTGCTCAGCTCAAACGTTCCGGCCAGAAACAACTTGGGGAATGATTTCATCTTATGGAGAGGGAATCCTTGCTGTCTGTAGGGAAGCATTACCTGTCAACAAAAGGCTGATGGCCTATTAGCTGAGACAGGAAATAGGAGGTGGGAGTTCAGGTCAGAAGAGAGGAACTCTGACGAGACAGACGCATGAAACTAACCATGTGGCACTTGTAGGACAGGAAAAAGGGGGTTAATTAGTTACAATCTATTCGAGGAGCAAAGCCTAAGCCTAGGAATTTCTCCATAAGTAATAAGTGTCGGAGTCATTATTTCGGGAACTAGGGCGCGAGTGGAAAACCCCATGGTTACAATCTCTCACTTCCGGATCACAGTCCTTCACTGAGGGAAGTCAGGTCAGGAATGCAAGGCAGGAACCTGGAGCAGAAACCATGGAGGTACTTACTGGCTTGCTCACCTTTCTTATAGAACCCACCTGCCTAGGAGTGGCATAGCTCAGTGGCCCGGGGCCCTCGCACATCAATCAGCAATCACAGACACACCCACAAGCCAATCTGAGTAAGTTTGAACTTCGCTCTTCTCAGGTGACTCTAGGTCCGGGTGGTCGTCAAGCAGCCTGGTGACCTCCGCTAGATCACTCAGTCCGATGGAACCTTAGCTGCTGTGAAGGGTGTCACAAGGATCCCTCTGCAATGGGAAGGGTCTATGATGCTCTTAATGACAGCTAGGGTTATGGACGGATGCCCATTTGAGTCCAAGGGCTATAACTTAAAGGTTTAAGCTAAAAGCAAAGACTGGTCCTAGAAGTCAGGCTGAAGGGGCAGGAGAGACAGCCCAGTGGCTAAGCGTGCTGGCTGCTCTTACAAAGGACTGGAATTTGGTTTCCCAATCAGTCTCCCATAAACTTCAGCTCCAGGAGATCTGAACCCTCTTCTGGTCTCTGTAGGCACTTCAAAAACATGCCCAGACACACAAACACACACACATAAACAAAATAATAATAACAATAATAAAATAAAATCAAAACCTTATTCGACATATACCTACACCTGGTCATAAACAGAAACCAAACTTCAGCAGTACTGAGCTTCCTACTAGCTTAAGCACTGTCCCCAGCATCCCAGCATAGTGCCTGCTCTAGCTGCTTGGACTGAGCTTTTGGCCCAGTCATTGTTTTGGATAGTTCTGACTGATAGGCTGACAGCATCAGGAAAGGAGGGGGCTGCTCTCCGGATGCAGGGCAAAGCCTGTAGGCCTAGTAAGCAGAGCCAAGGGCACATCTCCCATAGGCCTGGGGAGCTTTTCCAGTGCCCAGGCTGGGAAGACATCTGAGCCCTGAACAGCAGTTCCTTCTGCAGGTAAAGAGGCAACAGTGGCATCTTCAGGCAAGTCTTATGAACTGAGCCAAGGAAAGAGCACAAAGGATGGGAAAGCAAACGCTGGTCTCAAAACATACCGGGCAGTGGGGCCTTTGCCAAAGCCATCACACAGGAAGCCCCTGGTCCCACATAAACTGATCTGTGACCTGTCATGGTCCCCTCCGTGTAGGAAAGGTGTTAGCTAACTTGAGGAACAAGTGTCCGGCTCCCAGGGCAAGCTACAGACCACAGTTCTGATTTCCAGAGAAAATGGATGTATCAATAAGAGATTGGGCAGCTTTGGGCGGGATGCAGGACTCAGCTGACGAGACGGAAGCAAAAGAAGGGAGAGCATTCCCAATCCAAAGTGATCTAACACCCAGGGTGATCTAACCTGTAGATACCCATCACCAGCGTCGGCACGTGAAACTACAGCTGCAGCCACTGTCCCTGCCATTTCTGCACATTAGATGTGGGTGATGACAAGCCTCTCCTAGGATGAAATCCCGGCACCAGGGCATCGCTGCTTCCAACGGCCCTGGCAGGTCTTGTGGACCAGTCCCAGGTCCCAGGCTGCCAGAGTAGGTGCAAGAAGCCCAGGGGAAAGTTTCTGCCAGACAGAGAAGTGCTTCCTAAACACAGAAGACAGATTCTGCAGGCTCAGAAGCAAAACAGTCAACAAAACCGCCTGCAGACTCTAGAAAGGACTGCACCTTACAACTGCGCCACCAGGGGGCTCTCTGTACTGGGGAACTCTGACACGTAGGCAGCTGCTAGAGCCAGGTGGCGTATGAGTTCTGTGATAACCCCCTTTCCTCAAGGTAAATAAAATTCCCTTTTTATCGCGCATAGAGCAGGAACTCTTCTTGCTAGAATGTCGTAAGTGAACCCCTTATTTGGATATCAATCTGTTGCTGTGGCATTTGTCTCGAAGGAGTGACAGTGGTGAATGGGAGAACGCAGAGGCTGCGTGTGGTACAGGGCCACTGAACACGTTAATACTGTTTCCTCTGTGTTAGCATGAATGTGAATTCTTCAACAGCAAACTTTTCAAAGAACGAAGGGTCCTCAACAGACTTTTTAACAGTCAAGCCAGAATGTCCACGTTTTCTTACTGGGTCAATCTTAGGAGGTCCAGTCCTCTGGTGTCACGGTCTCCCATCACAGGAGGACTGTAACAGGGAGACCCATTTATGGCTACTAAACAGGATTTAAAAAAAAAAAAAAAAAAACCGACAGCAACACGACATAGGTGCATCTCTACCATAATGAACCCTCCTGTGAAGCTCTTCTCTCCCCAGGAAAGGGTTTGGGTGCGACATGAGGGGCTCCAGGTCGCTAAAGCTTTTTTTTTTTTTTTTTTTTTTTTGACCACCAAGTACCAACCTTAACTATTTTGCTTCTCTTTAAATAAAAAAACAAAAAACAAAACACAAAAAACAAGGCGAAATGACACAGCAGGCAAAGGCGATTGCCACCAAACCCGATAAAATTCCATCTAAAATTCTATACTGAGACCCGCATGGCAGGAGTGAGCCTCCTGCAACTTGTGACCTCCACGTGCGTCTGTTTCTGTCTCTCGCACACGTACACACCCTGCCCAGGGTAAGAAGGGAGAAGAAGGGAGGAGCGGAGGAAAGGGATGAGAGGGGAGGAAGGGGGTTGTGATCGTAAAAAAACAAGCTGTCAAGAGCAGCACCGCCACTGAGGCCCGTCCCTGGGACCACCAAGGCTCCCGACCTGGCGGAAGTACTTCCGCCCCCATCCACGATGGCGGGAGGGCGGGGCGGGGCTGGCAGGCGGAAGCGGCCTGCGGATCCCTGGCTAAGCACCATGGCGGCCGCGACCGCCTCCTCCGCGCTGAAGCGGCTGGATCTGCGCGATCCTAACGCGCTCTTCGAGACTCATGGAGCGGAGGAAATCCGCTGGCTGGAGCGCCAGGTTCGAGCCGAGATCGAGCACAAGAAGGAGGAGCTGCGGCAGATGGTGGGCGAGCGGTACCGCGACCTGATCGAGGCGGCGGACACCATCGGCCAGATGCGCCGCTGCGCCGAGGGGCTGGTGGACGCCGTGCAGGCCACCGATCAATACTGCGCCCGCCTCCGCCAGGCCGGCTCTGCGGCGCCCCGGGTCCCACGGGCCCCGCAGGTCAGTCCGGGATCCGAACCCGCCACGTCCCGCCGCCCCGCGCCGGACCCCACCCCTCACCTTCCGCCGGAGGAGCCCGCCCCTCACGTCGCTGTGGGCTCCGGGGAGGCGTCTGCGGGCCTTCCTCAGGACGCTGGTCCGCTGCGGAAAAGTCAGCCGGCCTTTTGCTCCGGGAGCCTTCCCGGACTTCCGGACGATTCCCTCGCCTCCCGTGGGTTCCCTGCGCTCTCCTTCCCTTTTCACTGAAAACGCCAGGGGTCTCTCGCCAGTCACGGGCAGATCTCTCCCGCTTGCTCACACCTTCCCGTCAAAGTCATTCATTCCTCATCCCACCCTTCCATCCGAGCCCAGAGAACTGGGGGGGAGGGTAGCCTCAGCCGTCAGGCCCTCCCCCTTTCCATAGGTGAACAGTTTCATTTTAGGCAACGAAGGGTGATTTAGAAAAACTCGGGCCATCCCGACGTCCTCCCCCTGGAACATTAAAGACCCGATGCGGAACGATGGGGTGGGAAGCCCATCCTAACGGGTTTTGGCCTAGGAATGAGCGGAGGGTGAATAGTTTTAACCTAGGAGAGCTTACTGTAACAGTAGAAGGAAATACAAAAGCACAAACTCTCATGGCAGCTAGCTTTCTCGTGCTACCTGGGTATCAGAAAACCCAAGTCAAAAAAAACAGGGTAGTATATAGGAAAGTGGCCAAAGTAGGTTGGAACTAGGTCAGCCCGTTACTCCCTAAGCTATACATTAAGTACAGTCCCCTTCTCAAACGGACAGACTTAGCTGGCTAGCTTTAACTCTGTAGGCCTGGTTTTAGAAATGTATTTATTGTCATAATTATGGCTGGCGTATCTCTGGAGGAATGCCCTCTCGGTTCAAATCACAAACAGGAGCCTCCCAATCTTTTCTTAAAGTTTACATTCTAATTAAGTAAAAAAAAAAATTCGTGGGAAGTGGATTTTTAAAAAATATGAGTAATGTGGAATGACAGTGAAAAGTAGTTTAGCATAAAGGTTTTGAAAAGAACTTTATAAACCACCAAATGACAATAACACAATAGTTCTGAAAGAAGGAGAGCTTTACATGTGGCTCTTCCTCAATAAGGACAACTGATCTTTGGGACATTGCCGTCTCTGGCCAGCTATGATGCTGTGACAAAATATTTAACACCGGATACTTCATAAAGAATAGACATTCATTTTTCCCACAGTAATGGGCCTGGGAAGTCCGAGATCAAACTTACCATCTGATGTCTGTTGAGGGGCCTGCTTGCCTCACATGGGGAAAAGCTAAACTAGCTGTGTTGACCAGGAACTAGCTGTGTTGACCAGGCTGGCTTCTGATTTCTAAGAGATCCACCGGCCTCTGCCTCCTGAGTGCTGAGATTAAAGGGGTGCACTACCACACGTGGCAAAGCTTCAGATCTTAAAGCATCCCCCAGCTTCTCCCCAAGCCTGTGTAAGCAGCTGTGCTTTCTGTTTGCTCTTCTGACATCTTCTGCCTTTCAGCAGCAACCACTGTCCGAGAGATTCTACAGCATGGCCGCCCAGATTAAGTTGCTGCTAGAGATCCCTGAGAAGATCTGGAGCGCCATGGAAGCCTCTCAGCACCTCCAGGCCACACAGCTCTACCTCCTCTGCTGCCACCTGCATAGCCTGCTGCAGCTGGATTCCTCCACCTCCAGATACAGCCCCATCCTCTCGAGATTTCCCATACTCGTCCGGCAGATGGCAGCAGCCACCCACTTCCGGTACATTTGGTCATCCCAGAGCCCACTTAACCCCTACGGTGTCACAAGGGTCTGTCTGTCTTTTCTCCTTATTGATCTTCCTGAGTCTTTCTAGGTCAACTATTTTGCACGAGAGCAAGATGCTGCTCAAATGTCAGGCTGTGTCGGACCAGGCTGTGGCCGAGGCCCTCTGCTCCATAATGCTCTTGAAGGAGAGCTCTCCCCGGCAAGCCCTCACAGACTTCCTGTTGGCCAGAAAGGCCACTGTTCAGACACTTCTGAACCAGCCTCATCATGGTGGGTGTGCTTTTCTCAAGAACGTGATTTTTCCATGGGGAACGGGACAGTGCGTGCCAAGGGAGCCCGAGGCAGCGTTCTGTGTTCAGCCTTGCTAACGGCAACTGTTTACAAGAGAGTGCCTTCTTCTTACAGGTGCTGGCATCAAAGCCCAGATTTGTTCTTTGGTGGAGCTGCTGGCTACCACTCTTAACCAAGCCCATGCCCTTTTCTACACTCTACCAGAAGGTGTGCTGCCCGACCCCTCCCTGCCCTGTGGCTTGCTCTTCTCTACCCTGGAGACAGTCACAAAGCAGCATCCCACTGGTGAGCTTGTATCCTTTTCCCTCATCCATTCAACTGATCTGCTGTTTCCCAGCTACTGTGACATACTCTGAGGATAAATCAGTGGCCCCAGAAGATTTATGGACTACTCTATGGATAACACAGCCTAGTTGTAAAAGGAGGTCCTGAACCTTCAGAGGTGCAGGCAGGTTGCTGTTTGATGTCAGCCATGGTCCTTGCTGTAAATGTGCAGTACCCGTTGCTTAGGAACACCGGAAGGATCTCCCAAAGCCAAGGAGGACTTCCCTGGGAAAGTGATGCTAAACTAAAAGCTGAAGGTCTGGAGGAGTGAGTGAGTGAGGAAGGGAAGAGAGCTTCATGTCAAACAAAGATGAGGTGAAGTTCCAGCAGACGAAGGTTCCAGAGGGAGGGGAGGATCTAGTGAGAAGAGGGCCAAGGCATTGCCAGGGGTCAGGGCCGGTCAGCCGAATGGGCCAGATGGGAGGTTGGATTTTATTCAGAGATCAGGCTATCCCTCCATGTCCTTGCAGGCTTAGCGTGCTCCCTCCGCCATGTGTCCCCCTGACTCCCAATACTTTGGAGTAGCATTTTTCCCAACGATAATGAAATGTTTCCGTGGTAGTGGTGTCCTGCGAGGCAAAGAGGTACTGAGAGCTAACAGGAGGCTGTCACCATGGTCAAGGGACAGACATAGGATGAGGACTTGGGTTAGAAGGGGCCGCAGAGATGAAACTGTTGGGAAGACCGGAGATGAAGGATTGGCTGGGGAGCATGTAGGAAGGGAGGCGACATTAACTCGAAGAGTAACTGGGGTTGGGGATTGGGAAGGGTTTACATTTGCAGAGGAGACACTGGAGAACACTGAGACCCTGAAATGGGACTGAGGAGTGAGCAGCTGTCCCCAGAGACACCCACCTGCAGCATCCCTTCTGGTGGCAGCATTTGTCCTCACAGGGACAGATGTATCAGTGAGCAAAGGGAATGAGACAGGCTCCTGTAATGATAGGGCTGCAGGGTCAAGTGGGACCATCAGCAAAGTCAGGAGGACAGGATGGTTACTACCAGGGGCTCATCTTTGAGTAAAACCTCACCACCACCCTACCAACCCCATGCCGGGATGCTTTTATTTATCCCTTTTGTGAAAGGGGAGTACTGACTGACCTGCCCCAGCATAGAAAACAGACGGACAAACTCTTGAGTGGCTTCTTCAAGAGTACCATAAATGGCACTGCCCAAGCCTGTAGGATGACCCAGAGACTCAGTGGGCAGGACAGCTGGTCAGTAGTTGATCCCTGAGGTCTTTGCTAAGTGACCTAGGATGCTAAGGAAAGAAAACTGGATAGCATACACTTTTCTTTGGCAACTTGAGCTCTGTTACTATAATGCCAGTGACTGGTGGGCACCTGTAGACCTAGCTACTCAGTAATCTAAAGCAAGAGGACCACTGAGACTCAGGCTTGGAGACCAGCCTAAGCGACATGGCAAGACCCCACCTCAAACACTCAGACCCACACATATGGGGTGTACATGCACACACACACACACACTTCCCGTATTTGCTCTCTTTTCTCTCCTCCTTACTAGCTGAATGGCAGAGTGTGGGGAGGCTGTCATGCACAGAGTCTGACGTTCCCTGTACTTCTTTCTTCATCTAAACTTTTTCCAGTGTGAACCACCTTCTCAAGGGTGGGTAGGTTGGGTGAACATCTAGGGTTTTGGAAATTCCCTCATGGGTTTAAAATTCTTAAAATGCTGTTCAGAGCCCAAGCTGGACTCTTCTCACACACGGCCTTTTCCCTAGGAAAGGGCATCAGCGCCCTACAAGGGGAGATGAAGTTGTGCAGCTGGTTCAGACACCTGCCAGCCTCCATCACCGAGTTCCAGCCAGTGCTGCGAACTCTGGCACAGCCCATCAGCCAGGAGTACCTGAAAGACACGCTGCAGAAGTGGCTCGACATGTAAGCAGTCAGGAAGCACCCCTGAGGCTTGACCTGCATGCAGCCTTCCAAGCGACCACAGCTGGGGCATAAGCTGGTTCTAGTCACGGGGTAATGTGCCACATGTCTGCCACCCATTTGGGGTACACAGCTACCTTTAGACCCATTTAATACCTACCGTGGGAGAGTCAGGAAGCTCTTTTTTCCGTGGGCTAGACAGAAGGCTCGGCAGTTAAAAAGTACTTGCTGTTCTTCCAGAGGACTTGGGTTCAGTTCCCAGAGCCCATATCAGGCAGCTCATACCCACCTACCTAACTCCAACTCCGGGAGAACTGTTCTATCTGCCCTGAGGGCACTCCATTCATGTGCATCTACCTGCACACGCTCCCTCTCACACACACACAATTTGACATAAAGTCTTTAAAAGGTAATAATTTGTTTTCCAAAACAGTTAGGTAGAGGCTTTTCTCCCAAGGCTCAAGTACCTAATACTCTGAGCTTATGTTTAATGTGTTGGCTCTGAAGCCATGCCCATAAGGCTCTAGATAAAAGTTGGCCTGCTGAGAGTACCACAGACTCCCAATGTCTGTCCAGCTAGAAATGTGCTGACATATTCAGGTCAGAGGTTTCAAATGGAGTCTTAAGAATTTTTTTTAACAATGATATGAAAACCACAGATGAAGGCCAGGTGTGCTGGCACACGCCTTCAATCCTAGCATTCCAGAAACAGAGGCAGACAGATCTCTTGAGTTGGAGGCTAGCCTGGTCTACATGGCAAGTTCCAGGCCAGTCAGAAACACATAGCCAACTTATCTTTAAAAAAAAAAAAAAAAAAAAGTCAGGAATCCAGCATAGCCTGAGGAAAGCGGCCTTTGTTACAGGTGCAAGGAAGACATTAAAAATGGGATCAGCAATCTGCTTATGTACGTGAAGAGCATGAAAGGTCTGGCAGGCATCAGAGACGCCATATGGGATTTGCTTACCCACGAGTCTGCCAGCCACAGCTGGGAGGTGGTGTGTCAGCGGCTTCTGGAGAAGCCGCTTTTGTTCTGGGAGGACCTGATGCAGCAGCTCTTCCTGGATCGGTTACAGGTACAGTGAGCATCACTTGGACCACCTCACATTCGAGCCTCGCATGACCTTTTGACTATGTTAAAAGCTCCCTCATTTATTGAACATCTTTCCCTATTTCTTACCAAATCTAGATTCCCTAAAGTTAAAAGAGATAACGAATCCCTCGGGGATGCTGTCTTTGCTCTTTGCCACACTGTGTTGACAGTATTGGTTCTTTTTCTCATCACTGTGACCTGTGAAATAATCTGTCAGAAATAATCTGAAGAATGATACATTATTTTAGCTTAGAGTTGAGAGAGGTCAGCGCATGGTCGCTTGACTGTTATGGAGCCTGTGGTGAGACAGAACTCGTGACCAGAGCATGTGGTAAAGCCTCTTAGCCTCACGGCAAACAGGGAGCAGATGGGATGGGGGTTGGGAGAGAGGGACAAAGATACGTATCCTCAGAACACACCCCAGAGACCTTGCTTTAGTTAAGCTCACTCCAGAAGTTGCCACAACCTCCCTAAGTACTGCCACCGAGACTAAGCTGTTAACACCTGAACGTGTGCGGGCATTACACAGTCAAGCCTTAAACAGTCACTGAGTGTTGTAGAGAATGTTCTGAATGCCAGGATAAATAGCCATTTCAGCTCATGTGGAAATTTCCATAGAGTCCTGGGGACTAAAGCTCTGCTCTTGTTCTCTATAGACACTGACCAAGGAAGGTTTTGAATCCATCTCCAGCAGCTCCAAAGACCTTCTAGTCTCAGCTCTGCAGGAACTAGAGACCAACAACGCCACATCGAATAAGCATGTTCACATTGAGCAGAACATGTCTCTCTTCCTCTGGTCCGAGGGCCCCAATGACCTGCCTTCTGATGCTGCCTGGGTCAGTGTAGCAAACCGAGCTCAGTTTGCCAATAGCGGCCTCTCCATGAAAGCCCAAGCAATCAGCCCCTGTGTCCAGAACTTCTGTTCTGCCCTGGATTCTAAGCTGAAGGTTAAACTGGACGACCTCCTGGCCTACCTTCCCTCCAGTGACGCACCACTGCTCAAGGATAGCATCCCTACGCAGCAGGCTAAGAGCTCTGCCTTTGACAGATACGCAGATGCTGGGACTGTGCAGGACATGTTGCGTACTCAGTCCGTAGCCTGTATCAAGTCCATTGTGGGCTGCATCCAGGCAGAGCTTCGGACCATTGAAGAAGTCACAAAAGACCAAAAGGACGTCCTTCACAGCACCAAGCTGCATGCAGTTCTCTTCATGGCCAGACTCTGCCAGTCCCTGGGAGAACTGTGCCCTCACCTGAAGCAGTGTATTGTGGGAAAGTGTGGGGGTTCTGAAAAACCTGCAAGGGAGGTGAGGGCTTTGAAAAAGCAGGGAAAGGGGAAAGCTCAAGATCTCCTCCCCGTGCAGGCCCAGTGGCAGGAAGTGAAGGATGTCCTGCTCCAACAGAGCGTGATGGCCTACCGGGTCTGGAGCTCAGCACTTGTGAAAGTGAGTCACAGGACTTCTTGGGTCTCACACTAGTCTTGTCCTCACTGAGGTTTAGAGACAAGTAATGCTTACTTCATAGCTACTATAACGTATGCCAAGCAGCTCAGATGTGAGCTTTCTTCCTCAGACTAGGTTGTGCAGCATGCCTTCTTTCCTCTTGCCGAGCTGGACTGGGAACCCTGCTTCTTGCCCTTCTGCCAATCCCTGGGTCTCCCACCAGGTGACACTTGGCATCACCAAGTTGGCTAGCAACTGCATTCGTGCCGATCGTTAACTTGGCAGGAGAGCAGTGCTGGCTGCTTACCGCCCACACACCGGTCATTTTAAACCAGCACTGCAAAGACCCCAGGGAACTAATGTGGCCATTCTCTTTTTACCACCAGTTTCTGATTTGTGGATTCACTCAATCATTGCTTTTAAGTGATGCTGGCTCAGTCCTGGCCACTGCCACCAATTGGGACGAACTAGAAATTCAAGAGGAAACAGAGTCTGGCAGCAGTGTCACGTCTAAGATCCGCCTCCCCACTCAGGTGAGTTCATCCCACTGTCTGGGACGGGTACTTATTGGTGCACAGGGGAGCAGACTGCTCTGGGGGAGCCATTTCCGTATGACCTTGTGAGGAAGAGCTGAGTGGGCTTCAGGTAGATGCTTAACGGGAGAGACCAAAGCAACTGTCCTAAGTGAAGGATACATGGGGCCTGCTGGATGCAGGTAGCAATGTGGTGTTCTGCTCTTTCAGCCGTCCTGGTACGTACAATCCTTCCTGTTTAGCTTATGCCAGGAAGTTAATCGGGTTGGAGGTCATGCCTTGCCCAAGGTCACCCTACAGGAGATGCTGAAGACCTGCATGGCTCAAGTCATAGCTGCCTATGAGCAACTCACAGAGGAAAACCAGATAAAGGTGGGTACCCAAACAAACAGACCTGTCTTGGGTATGGGTGGTTTGTTTAAAGGATTCAGGATAGCATGACTGTCCAACCCAGGCCCATGTATGCTCCATGTTCTCAGGAGAGGCATTCACCTCTGCAGGCTGACTCTTTCAAGGTCAAATGACATCGTGAAGTTCACTATTCAGGACTGGTGGACAGTAAGAAGGGATGACACCATTTGCTCATGCAGGCTCTGGGCATGTCTCTACCCCCTTGACCTACCCAGGATCAATTCTGAGCAGATGAGAGTGAGGGATGGTGGAAGCTATCGAAGCTAACGGAGAGGTTCCCTGTCTTAGTCAGGGTTTCTATTCCTGTACAAAATATCATGACCAAGAAGTTAGTAGAGGAGGAAAAGGGTTTATTCAGCTTATACTTCCATATCCAGAAGTGTAAGTTCATCCATCACCAGAGGAAGTCAGGACTGGAACTCAAGCAGGTCAGGAAGCAGGAGCTGATGCAGAGGCCATGGAGGGATGTTACTTACTGGCTTGCTTCCCCTGACTTGCTCAGCCTGCTTTCTTATAGAACCCAGGTCTACCAGCCCAGGGATGGCACCACCCACAATGGGCTGGGCCCTCCCCCCTTGATCACTAGTTAAGAAAATGCCTTACAGCTGGATCTCATGGAGGCATTTCCCCAACTGAGGCTCCTTTCTCTGTGATAACTCCAGCTGTGTCAAGTTGACACAAAACTAGCCAGTACATTCCCTTTAGGATGGGGAGGCCCTGGCCTCTCAGCCTCACTGCACCTGTGCCTTTGGCCCATGACTCATCCTATTTCACTGGGAACATTTGAAGGCAGGGCTAGTCCTAACTTGAGGGAAGGATTTGTTGATCTCTCCTGAGCCTCAGAATTCACATACCATTCCTCAGGCAAGGTCTTGCCCACTTACAATGGCCACCTTCATCTAGGAGCCTACCTTTAAGGGCTGGGTCTCTTCCATGCTCAGAGATTTTAAGACAGGGGTTCTGTTTAACACTTTTGAAATGGACCTGGCCCTATGGGGCCAATAGCATCTTCTGAGAGACACCAAGCTGTAGTGCCAAGCAGAACCTGCAGCGGCTCATGGAACCATGTAAGGAATCCTCCCCCTCACCAACCAGCCTTCACTTGCAGAGAGAAGGGGCGTTTCCAATGACCCAGAACCGAGCCCTACAGCTCCTCTATGACCTTCGCTACCTCAACATTGTTCTGACCAGCAAGGGGGAGGAGGTGAAGAGTGGCCGGAGCAAGTCAGACTCCAGGTGACTATTCCTACTGGGGCACCCCCAAGGCAGCCTCTTCCTGATGTAGGTAATGTACAACACCACTCAGGAGGGTTTCTCTTAGGATTTTCCAGTCTTATAGTGGTAGGAGAGCAGAGCATTCAGAAGCCATACTTTCAGTCCTGGATTTAGATCTTTGTACAGGCCATCAATAAAGAAACAGTCTTGCACTGTGCTAATATCTATCAGCTGAACACTTGTGCAGCCCTGACGCCATGCTAAAGGGAAACAACTTGCTGTGATGCCCTGTACCTCTAAGTCCAGCACCATCTTAGTCTTTTCAGTTGTGTGTGTGTGTTGTGTGTGTATGTATGTGTTGGTGTATGGCCGAATCCTAACATAGAGAAAAACTACTGAACTATTTGAAGTCCCTTTCCAGAGATGCAACCAAAGCCTGCTACATCCTCTGCACATTGATTGGGTTTCTCTTAAACAGTAAGTCACCATGTAACCAGTGCATTAAGTAATACCTGGTGAATACAATCCATAGCTAGGTGAAGCCAGCAGAACCTCAGTCCTGTTCCGTAAGTGGCAGGCACAGACTCCATAAGCCTCATAGCAAGCTGACTGTCTAATGGACACAAAGCAACTTAGCTGGGTAATTCCCACCTCTGGGGTTTCTGTCGTAAAATCCTGCCAGGTTATTTTCTGTGCTGAAGTGTGTGAATAATGTTTCTAACTCCTCTCAGAATTGAGAAGCTGGCTGACAGGCTGGAGGCCCTCATTGACCCTTTTGACCTGGATGTTTTCACACCACATCTCAACAGCAATCTCAATCGCCTGGTGCAGCGCACTTCAGTAAGTTGGGTCACAGTCATGCTCCGTGTAGCCAAAGGTGAGACTGATGTGCCTTGGGTTCAGATTACAAACCTGATAAGGGTCCTCCATGCACGGGAGTGAGATAGAAAAGAAGAGCCACTCCATAGAAGAGAATTAGGTAAAATGCCATGAACTGGGACAGCCATGTTGGAGGGAAGGGTTGGTGAAGTTTATTTACATGGCCTCACACAAAGGTGCCACCAACTGCCACCAGCCTCAGTCCCCAGGGCTGAAGGTCTGACAAAGTCATCTTACCTTCAAGTGCATGTGGATATGAATGGATGGACACATGTGCTTGTTCTCAGAGAGAGTGTGTGTGTGTGTATGCGTGCGTGCAAATGAGAATATAAATGTGGACACAGTGGCACATGCCTTTTTCTTAGCACTCAGGAGGCAGAGGCTGGTGGATCTGTAGGGGTTAAGAGGTCAGCCTACAGAGAGTTCCAGGGCTACACAGGGAAACTGTCTTGAAAAGACAAAAAAAGGGAATTTTAGAAAAGAACTACTTTGAGATTCTTGGAAAAGTGAACACTTATAAGTACATTCTCCCAAACACTAGTTAAAAATAACCCACCAGTGAGGTGGCTCATGATGTCCACGTGCCCTGTTTCTTACCTGCAGGTTCTGTTTGGGTTGATTACTGGTACAGAGAATCAATTTGCCTCTCGGAGCAGCACATTCAACTCCCAGGAACCCCATAACATCCTGCCACTGGCCTCCAGTCAGATCAGGTAAGTAGCTCAGGAGGCTCTGCCGGGCCCGCTGCCTGTTCTCCACAATGAAGTCTTCCTTTGTGTCTTGAGGTTTGGACTCCTTCCGCTGAGCATGACAGGCACAAGAAAGGCCAGGGCAACCAGTCGAGGCATCGAAACCCAAGCCCAGGTCAGTGCCAAGAGAAGATGCTCTTGTGATTCTCCAACCCCTCCCCGACCCAGCTCCCGACCCACCGGCTCTTTTAGAAAAATAACCAATTAGGCACCATATGTACGGCAATGCACTAAGGCTGCTTTTAATGGCGGCGCAATAGAGTACAAGGTTTCACTAGCTTGAGCTCATAGAAAGATGCCCATTGACTCGAGCAAACAGCCTCAAAATAGAAATATATCCAGACCCAGAGCCTGACTCCAGGCTGTGAAAACCGCACAGGACAGAGATGGCTTCTTACATTTTGTAGGGTAAAGAATGACTGCTGATTGGTGCCCCAACACTGTGTTCTGAGCGTGGGAAGACCCTTTGTCTTCAGATGGTCTCACCTGTGCCTTTAGCTGGGTGGGAGCTGGGAAGAAACGTGCTTCTTCAAGCACTGTCTCATTAATACATGTTTTGTTTCAGTAGGACGCCATCCATTAAGCCTGCCGGAGCCCTGGGTATTTCTAGGTTGTTGTCCTTGTGTGGTTCTCTTTTCAGAGCACTGTCTGCCTTGCTGTTTGAACCCTAGTCGAATATCCTTACCCACACCTTGCCCAAAAACCCAGTAAGATCCTGAGTCCTCAGCAAACATTGGAAAACAGTCCTGAAAGAAAAAAAAAACTTTCTGAACTCAAGGCTTCATGACAGTAGTTCCCACGTCACAGGGCCAGCCCTTCCATGCTGTGGTCCTCAGAGGAGCGGGCCATGGAAGGCACTGCATGTTCACTCTTCCTGGCATGGTCCTTCAGACTGTAGCTGTATCATAGTAACCTGCTCTGGTGCAGTGCGTCCCTCTCAGATCCTTACTAGATCCATCCCTGTTCCTCAGCGCTGCTGCCTGTGCTGTGTGGCCTCTGAGTGGGGTGCAGTGAAAGGGACAGGCAGGAGGCTATGGGTGCACTTTTAAGGCACTTCCTCTTCATCTAACAGCAGGTTGGCCCCGCACTCTCCAGAGCAGGTGACCCGACTGTGCATCCTGGCTCTTTATTCAGACAGCTTGCAAGCGAGGAAGACGACTCACCTGCACCTTCATTATTCAAGCTTGCCTGGCTCTCTAGCATGACCAAGTAGCATGGGAACAATGCCCAGGCTCTCTAAATAAATACTACTGCATTGTTTTTCCTAGAGGTGCCTCTGCTCGTGTTTCTACACCACACCAATCTTTCCAGTTCCAATGATAGAATGCGGCCCCTGGCCGGGCTGGGGTGCCCATAGGCATGAGTTAAATCCTCACTTTTCCTTCAGCTTTCGGGCAGCCTGCAGTTCATCTACACTGACCACGGCCTTGGTTATGGGCACTGCAAGTAGCTAACGGTTAAGCTGTTAAATACACAAGCTCATAAGATAGTTACTAGGTATTTCTTGACTTTGAGAGCTGCACAACGTTCTCTATAGCGTCTGGGGTATAGACTAGAAGAAAATAGATATGGAAGTGATATTCTCCCTGGGTATTCAAATGTAAAACAGAGACCAAAACTAGAAAGGTGCTTAACTTCTATGGTCTTCAGAGTGAGCGACTGTTCTGTTCCAAGAGAGAGCACTTCCACAGACATCTACATACTGAGAGGTAGTATGGCAGAAACTTCAGTGCAACACTGAGTCAAGCTTCCTATATTTAGGGAGAAACATTTCTTTTTTTCATGGAAACTAGATATTCTTTACTAGTTTATTAAATGTTTAAAAAGTTAAGATCCCGCAGTTTTAAGAGGCTCTTTTACATACAGTACAGCATCTAATTGACAGATGTGGAAATCAGTCAGATGAGACTTCCTCATTTACTGCCACGACGTGGTTTTGATGCCCTCTCTCAAAAGAAGCCTATAAAAGAATCCTATAAAAAAATTGCTCCCAAGCCCCTCCGAAATCGCAATAGTGCAGCAAAAACCCAAGTAAACAGCTGCCTGCTGACCCCATACTCAAATATAGACTGAAAGCCAACAGGCATTTTTTTTTTCTGTGTGCAACTTTTAAAAACAAATCATTAAGTTGAAATATCCAATTTGCACAGTGCTGTCCCTTCACAAAAGGCAAGAAACTGCCGGAGCATCATGTTGGAGGCCGGCCTCGGTGCTGTAGGCTGTGAAAGTGAGCCTCCTTCAGGGTCTGATTGATGTGGAAGTAAGGGCCTTGGCACAGTGCAGACTGCTCAGGCATCGGCTGGGGGGTGCTGGGGCAGGATCCAGGGATGATGTGGCTCAGGCTGCTCTCTGGCCCACTGGCCCTGTCTGGGCTGTTGATGCTGCTGCTACTGCTCCCGCCGCTATCGCTGCTCGAAGACTGGAGGGAAAAGGAAAGACAGGGTCTTATCAGCCAATCTCCCTGCAGAAGGCTTCACTGGGGCTTAAAATAAGACGCTGTATGTACTAAGAGTCATCTTTGTAATGGCTGAACAACACTCCACTGTGTGTGCCCACGCTTTCATATCTGCTCATTTCTAGACAGTCACCTAAGATGACTCCATTTCCTTGCCTCTAAGAAAGGAACAATGATAAACACAAATGTAAGTGTCTGTGGTAGGACACAAAGTCCTTTGAGTACATGCCCAGGAGTGGTATCTCTGGGCCATATGACAAGAAAAGTGAACATAGGAATTCTGCATGAAAATGGTTAGATCTAGAAAATATGATATTAATATCTATTCCAGACTTCATGTGGACAGTGAGCATAGCTTGTGAAAGTAGAAGGGATGGTGAGAAGGGGAAAGGCTTTAAGGAAGTGAGATGAACGGAGTAACAGAACATGAGACACAACAGTGGGAAGGGATGACACAGTTCAAGGAGAAGGTGAGAGAAGAAACTATAACCAAAAAGTAATCCTGAAATGCCATAAACAAACGCTTACTGTATGTATTCACAGATGCTGGCTTCACACACAAAACTACCCTGACAGGTAGGAGGTAGGCATAACCCAAGCACAAGCCTGGACCCCACACCCTTCAATTGCATCTTATTCCTTCACTTCTGTGTACTTGAACCATTCACCCTACCAATTCCAGTAATCAAAAGCAGTTCTCAGCTAAGAAACAAGCATCAGCTGCTGGCACAGGGTACAGAAAAGGTATACCCCCATCCACAAACTCTGAACACAGGTAACTGAAGACCTGCATGCAAAATAATGTCCTATAACCATTCAATACACAAAGTACACTTAAGAGTTGGCTGTCGATCTTGCTGCACCACAAGGATGTGTGCCCTGTGTCCTCTAATGAACATTTACTAATCTTAAAGAAGCTACTCAGAAACCTCATCAAAGCAAACCACTCAAAAATATGTCTGCCCTTTGACACTAGTATTAAAGCTGCCTCCCCTTTTTCTGGGAAGGAATTAAAACCTAAGGAAGGGGTGCAACCCTCAGCTGGTTTACAATTTTGTTTGAAATTTGGCTCTTTTCTATATCCAATGTATGTCCCCTTGACAAAGACATTGGCTTTGAAATGTTTACAACTGTGTATGATCTGCACATGAGAGAAAAGACTGGAAAGAAAACAGACCAAATAGTTAAAATGGGAAGATTACACTTTTCCCTACCCTCTCCTATCACTTTTTCTGTAAAGCCGTTATATATTTCCATTATAAGCACAGGTTCATAAAAGCTTCCAGATCTATACTTTCACGTCCTAGTTCTATGTACTAACATATATGTAGCTAACTCATCTGAAACTGCAAAATGTCTTGCTCAGAAGCAGCCATTGGTACACCTGAAACCCACTTGTCCATAGGTGATTTTAGCTGTCTCACACAGGCACATACCCAAGGCTCACAGGACTATCTATGCCATTAAAATAGAATTCAGAAAAGAATTCTAAAGAAGTCAGGTGGCAGGGATGGCTGGAGTTAAATTTCTTAAGTCTTAAGCTAGTAGCAAAACAAAGTTTACAAAGGCCTTTTCTATTCTAAGCTACCTTAACATCCTAGAATGGCTATCTAACTTCGTGATGAAAGTCATGAATATTTAAGTAGGCTACTACTGTGGGTCAGAACCCACCCACAGAAAGCTTTCCTCTTAAGTCTTCTTTCTTTTTTGTTTGTTTTTGTTAAGGCACTTCCTGAAAATTAAAAGAACTAGAAACAGTCTTTAGTGTCAAATTTGCTTATCAAGTTATATGTATTTCAAACAAATAGCCAAAACGGCACTCCTCAGAAAAGATGAAAGCTCACTAACAGGTCAGGGGAGCTGTCCAACTTTTTTAAAAAGTATACTTCAAGTCACTAGTCCCACGGTGTAGCACAGGCTGCCCTGGGATGCACAGTGCTTCTTCCTCATGCCCGCCCCCATGACAGGGATTGCAGCTCTACCTGCCATACAGATGATCTAGTTCATCTTTCTGTTTCCTAGGTTCACTTTTAAATCATGCAACCCAACCCATGGTGACATGCTTAGAATGTCTTCCTAGCAACACTGAGCAGAACTGGTTACATTGTAATACATCTATTACATATGTATCACAAAATTATCCTCAGCATTGCCAAATACCAGAAACTTGCACATCTACAGAGTCCCCCTCCTTTTTTTTTAAACTAAGCCCTACATTTAGTGTACAGGGGTAGGGCTGTTGTTTTCTTTTTCTCAAGCTGGTGAGACGGCTTAGCAAATGAAAGCATTTATTGGCCACAAAGCCTGACAACCTTTTCATCTCTGAGTCCAATGTGTTAGAAGATGAGAACCAATTTTCCCAAAAGTTGTTCTTTATACATACACAATAAATAAGTGTAATAAAAATTCTTTTAAAAAAAGTTTCTTTCCCCCTATACCTAAAGGGGCTATGAGTTTTGGACTCATTTGGACTATGAGTTTTTAAAAGAGAGAACACAAAGCTGGGTGGTGAGAGAAGTAGACATATGTCTGTGAGGAGTTGGGAGATTATAGGGGGCTGGGGATCAAAACATACTGCATAAAATTCTAAGCACATCAAAAAAGTCTAGAAGACACAGGTGGCAAAGCATTTAGAATTTGGATTTTCTACATTATTTAACTATTTTCCTTTTTAAAATTTCTTCCTCTGTGTGTGTGTGTGTGTGTGTGTGTGTGTGTGTGTGGTTATGTGCACAACATTTGTGCACAGCCAGGAGACCAGCAGACCTCTTGGGACAGCTGCCATGGTGGTGCTGGGAACTGACCAGGTCTGAGACAGCAGTAAGTGTCATTCAGTCATCTCTCCAGATCCAGTTGTTTTATTTTTTTAAAAAGTTTACATCCAAAAAAAAATTAGAGGGGAAAAATAGCCACTGATAAAGAATGTTGCTACAAAATAGAATAAGGTCTTTAGTTATTTCCAGCTTCGAGACTGAGAAGGCTACTGACCTGTTAATTAGATTTTAGAAAAAGCTTCACCTTCCCTGACTGCAAAGGACTGAAAGGCTTGCTGGCTGGAATAACTCCTCCAGGAGATACCTCTCATCAAGGTCTTCCTCTCTTCAGTGTTCCAGAGGAGGAAATGGTACAAGTACTGCAAAGCCCCACCCGGCAGCCATCTGTAGGGGGCAGGCCCAGGGTGAACTGCATCACCAGCTGCAGCATGAAGTCCCCTGGGGCTGTCTGTCCCCGCCCCCATCCTCCCAGACACAGATGAAAAGGTTCCTTCCCAGTCTGAAAATATGAAACGGAAAAAGACTGATCAAGCTCCTCTCATTAGGTGATGCTTTTAGTATCAGATGGCTGCAAGGGTGACCCTTGTTACTCCTGTGTTTGAAATAAAACTAAATAAAACTTTTTTTAAACCAAAACTCATGCCCTGCTGTTTGCTAATAACATCCTAAAGAAAGCACTGGCCACTCTAAATAAAGAGTCCTGTTTTGAAAACCTGAAGAAGAGGGGTCTCCAGTACAGGCAGGCATCATATCCTCATAACCGCTGGCAGTATGGTGTACAGAAGGGCACTGTCCCGGGCAGAAATTGTGGAGTCCCTGTAGGCTTCTGATGTACTTGCCAGAACGCCAGCTGTTCTCATGCCTACTATGCAAAGAGACGTGTGTGCCTGCGATTAGGCTGTCACCAGGGCTGCTGAGGCACTTGGTAAACATTTACTCAGTGTGGTCAGGGGAAAATGGTGGTAATGCATCCACAGATAACCAGAGTCTAAGATACAGCTGGGAGAGAAATGCGGAGGTGCATGCTGGTTAAACATGGGCAAGGATCCTAAGGGTGGCTCTACTAGTCTATGAGCTAAACTTGGAATAGGCAGGAAATGACAAACCAGGAGAACCAGCACAAACTCAAAGAACAAGTGGTAAAAGTGCCTTGAGGGTGACAAGATCCCAGTGTGGCATGACTGGACCATGTTGAGCTGGTGACCCAGAGTACAAGAGCCACCAAGGCACCAGCAGAGTTCAGAGCACTAGAGTTATGCTCTAGTTGGAATCATAAGTTAGGATCCCAGGGATCTGTATGTGATAACAATACAGAAGAAAGGCCCACAGGGTTTCCTCATAAGGCTGAGCAGGAGGTGGGCACAGGGGACTAGAAATGTTGAAGGTGTGTGTCACACTCCAGAGTGGGGCTGCAGGGCTCTGGAGGGAGATGACTAAGGACACAGGACATGCAAAAAGGGCAGCAGGTATCAAGAAACACTTGCTGAATATCAGCAACACTCTGCTCACTACTGCAAGTTTTAGCTGAGTCAACAATGATGCCAAGCAAGGAGAAGAAGGGAATGTTCCTGAGAAAATAACACAGGCTACAGACAAGCAAGGAGGGTAGAGAAGGGGAGGAGGAAGCTGCCAATTGGTGAGTTAGGAAGGAGGAGGCACAGAAGCAGACCAGAGAAGAACCATTTTCAGACCATGAACCTGAAAAATACAAAGGGAGAAACCCATCGATGGCCCTAAAAACCTGGCAAGCTGTGACAGATAGGAAGAGGTATGATGCAGGAATGAATACACTAAAGAAGGCCATCTTTGTTTTCTCAAATTCCTCACCAGAGATGAAGAACTGCTGTTCCCCTGGGTAGGCTTTACCAGGCTGTGAAGCTAGTTTAAACGATAACCCTTTACAGCACAGCAGAAACTAAACACCTCTAAATACTATTTTCTACTCATAAGCTTTAGAAAGCTGCCCAAGCAAGCATATTAATTGTGGAGTCTCTCTGCTTCATAAAATCAAAACTAGGCCAGGCATGGCAGTACATGCCCGTAATCCCAGCACTCTGAAGATAAAGGTAGGAAGATCTGAAGTTTAAGGTTAGCCTGGGCCATCTGAGCTATAAAAGTTTTAAGAAACAATTACAGGACAGGGAGACATCAAGCTAAAACAAGGATGGTGCTTCCTCCCTATGGCTGCTTCCTCCCGGATGGCTAGCTCACACTGTTAAATGGTGCTGCTCAGGCTGCTGAGGGAGAACTCTTTACTGAGTCCTGAGCTGGTCTTACTGAGCTGTAGCCTTTTTGTGCCAGGCAAGAAGCACACACTTCTGCCAACAGCAGTGATGAGGAAATCAACCCTGCAGATTGTCTGAGACCTACTCTCAGGGAAGAATTCAACAGGTACCATCAACCCCTTCAAATGCTAGAGGCTGGGAATGTCCTACACCTTGGTGGGGAAGCTAGATGGACATGCCATGCCCATCCAACTGCAATCTCCACCATACTACTACAGATCAGTCCACCCTAGGTCTGCTGTAGGCCAGTGCTAACTCCTCAAGGATCACTAAGCCACACACAGGACATCTATACCACCTTCTTCCTTATATCATAGGAACTGGGAAGGAAAGAATGTAGGAGCCAGAGGAAGTAGAGTAAGTGAGGTAATATGCTTCAGAGCATGGCAGTGTCTGTCCAGGTTTGGTCTCATAGGAGCAGTGGTGCTTACTGGTGCAAGACCTGTGCAAGATCTGACTGGGCTCAGGAGTAGAGGTACTTTATTGCGATGCCAGACAACCTGAGTTTAACAGCCAGGACCCATAGAGTGTAAAAAAAAAAAAAAAGAAAAAAAAAAACCAACTTCTATAAGTTGTTCACTGTTCTGTGTAAATAAATGAAGGTAATTTCTAAAAGTTAGAAAATTGGGGCTGGATGGTGGTGGCAATTGCCTTTAATACTACCTAGCACTAGAGAGGCAGAGGCAGGCAGATCTCTGTGAGTTTCAGACCAGCCTGGTCTACAGAATGAGTTCTAGGACAGCCAGATCTGTTATACAGAGAAATCCCAACTCAAAGAGCCAAAAGAAAAAACAAAGTTTAAGATGGGGTTGTCAACATCCTGTCGTGGAAGGAAAGGGCCTATGAGCCCCTATCCCCAGGATTTCTGCAGATAATGAATGGTATCTGGGAGAAAGGGCTCACAAACCTTCACCCCTTCCTGAGTATCTTACAGATGGCTAATAACTGCAGGGAGAGGTTGCAACATGTTCATCTGTGGTTCATCATTGCAAAGAGCCCATGCTCCTAGAAGAACTTCACTCACACTCCTGCAAGCAACCCCAAGGAACCTCAGGGGTCATCAAAAGCAGTAAACCAAACAATAAATGAAGACAGGAAATTTGGGGAGGCTCTGAGTGGGAGGAAAACAGAAAGGTGGGGATAAAGAGTTAAAGTGCTAAAATACCTTATGTGTACATGTGAAAATGCCATAATGAAGTCTATTATTATGTATAATTAACATATTCTAACAAAAATAACCAGAACCAAAATGTGAGTATATTTATCACCTAGAACATGCTTTCTCCCTTTATCACAAAAGAAGAAAGAAAGGAAGGATGAAAGGAGGGGAGGAGGGGAAAAGGGAAGGAGGGAGGAATCAATCAAGGGCAGTGGGTACACACTTTGAAAATCTGCGCACCCCCACTTCTGTTATTTTGGACACCCCTTTAGACTCTAAGAACACTCTCAAGCATCCATGTTAGCATCAGAATTCCTCCCTTACTGTAAAAACAAGAAGACACATGCTGCTTTATGAAAGTCCCTCATTTCCTCACAGTAATGGGAAACACTCTGTACTCGGGAAGGCAGGTTTGCACGGGAGCATCTAGTGCAACTTGTAGACACTTATTATGACCAAAGAGCATCACTCCTCCATGTGTACAGTACAGCTCAAAGCAGCAAGACCAGCTCCTGTGAGATATAACTGCCGTTTTCTTAAGTCTTTAACACCGGGCTTTACACTTATACCCAGACTGGCCCAGAATTACCAGTACAATGGCTGGTTCTCAAACTAAAGGTGACCCTTCTGCCTCAGCCTCCCAAGTGCTGGCATTAGAGACAAGCCACTTCACCTGCCTAAACTAGCCCATCTTTACCAGCCTCAGTGAATCCTCTAGAAGAGAATTCAGAGCTGGACACAGCTCAGCAGGCAAGACCAAGGCTTCAGTTCCCAAAACCTCCATTGTGGCTCACAACCACTCAAACTCCAGTTCCAAGAATTCCAATGCTTTCTTCTGACCTTCCTGGGCATCAGAGACATATGTGATGCACATATACACTGGCAAAACACACATACACATAAAATAAGTACCCCTTTAAAAGGGGGGGGGGGGCAGAAAGGCTGAGTAAAACCACAGCTGCCTTTATACAGGATTCATAGTAAGACACAATAAGTCACTTCCTGTCTTGCTCACTAAGGAGAGAGGCACGCCTGACTTAGGTGCTAACTATCTGGGCTCATTAAGAATTGTTAAAAAACTAATCTTACACTAACACACTATACCTTAATTTAAAAAGAGGATCAGGGACTAGAGAAATGGCTCAGTTGGCAACGTGCCTTCTCTGTGAGCCTGAAAACTTGAGTGTGTATCCTCAGCACCCACATAAAACTCCGGCCACAGTGACATGCATTACAATCCCAGATGACTATACTGGGGAGGTGGAGATAGGACCTGAGGGCTTGGGTCCAGCCAATTTAGCCAACAGGGTAAGCTCCAGGTTCATTGAGATTCTGTCTCAAAAATGGAGCATCAGCAAGCTGGCTCAGTACTCGCTGTGCTAGCCTGGCCATGTGGAGGTGGAAGGAGTCACCACAGCTGTCCCGACTTCATACATGCTGCATGACATGCGCATCAATCACACAATAATAACTTAAACACTAAGGTGGAGAGCAGTAGAAGACACAGCCACAGCCTTTGGCATCCATGCATGCACACATGATCCACACAGAAGACAAGCAGGTGGAGGAGAGTCCTAAAGCTTCTAAGTCGTTAACTTTCTAAGTCACTGGAGTTAAAATTCAAAGTCCTCAAATGCTAATTAAGGATTTTGAAAGGAAAAAAAAAACCTAATATCTTTGCCAACCCCTCACCCCAAATCCCTGACACTACCACATCACACTATTTACTTGGGAATTTTTCCAGGTGAAGGAATTCTGCTTCTATGACTGCAAAGAAGCCTAGGAGCTGGCTACTTCTGGCTATATTTAGCAAAGCCCATCTGAACTGGCATCTGTCTTCTGAAAGCAGGTCATTCCAGTTAGGGACAAGTGGGTTTAAGACCAGGCGCTATGGCACCAAGGTCTCTTCTCCTGCCCAGCAGCCATGCTATTTTTCTGTGGCCCCATTTCTCCACCAGAGTGGAAAAAGGCCTACTAAGAGGAGAGGAAGAAAATGCAGAGGAAAGCTCCCTGCAGAGCAAGTCTCTCAGTCAGGCCTCATCCTTCACTCAGAACATCAAGGCAAGAGGAGTGCACTCCTTCCGGCTTTCAGACCACCAAAGCCTGACCCAGCGCAGCAGCTGCACCTGAGTCAATGGCCTAAGTGAGTTCCCAGGAGTGGCCAACTATTACCGACAACAGAAGAGAGTAAGTCTTAGAAGTTCATCTTAGGTATTGATACGAAACAAATGCCTTCCAAATGACAACAAGCTACCAGAAAAGGAACTCTAAATTATTTTAGTATTTCAAGAAACACCCAAGAAATGTTTTATTTTATGTGCACTGGTGTTTTACCTGCATGTATGCCTGTGTGAGTGTCAGATCCTCTTAAGCTGGAGTTGCAGCCATGTGGGTGCTGGGAATTGAACCCAGGACCTCTGGAAAAGCACCCAGTTTTCTTAACCACTGAGCTATCTCTCCAGCTCCAAGAAATGGGTCCTGATCTTACTCTTAAAAAATGCAATTGTTGACCAGCCTCTGAATTAAAAGCTAACACTCTTTATTAAGGCACTAGCTTATTAAATCAATTGACAATATTAATAATTTATTCTTCTCTTTTCTATACAATTATCAGGAAAAAAAAAAGCCAAAAGTCTCCAAAGTTTTTACATTACAAAGAGAAGAATTCCCTGGAAAAGTCAGTCCCTCGTCCCTGTCCCTGGAAAAGTCAGTCCCTCGTCCCTGTCCCTTTAGTAGACCCCTGTCCCTTTAGTAGACGTCCCTGTCCCTTTAGTAGACGCCAGCTTCTCTGGGTGACCTGCTGTTCACTCATTACCCTACCACAGAGCAAGCAGAGCACAGCAGCCTATTCCCAGCAAGCAATCTTGAACGGAAAGGATACCAAGCTGGGTGACCTGCAAGTGGGTTCAGACAATAGCTGTTACTGCAGCCTTAAGCTGTACTGGAAACCGGCTCGCCCACACTTCAAACTGTTAATTCTGACAGGCTCAACAGTGAAATTTCTCTGGACAAGCAAGAAAAAGATATGTGACCCAAAGGTTAAGTCATAAGCCACCATTTTCTTCTGGGATACCAATGCATAAATACTAGAAACTGAGTCAAGGGTATTTTTTACAAACTGCAATTACAACAATATAGCCTCGCTGGGCATGGTGGTGCATGCCTTTAATTCCAACACTCGGAAGGCAGAGGCAGATGAATCTCTGTGAGCTCAAGGCCAGTCTGTTCTACAAAGCAAGTTCCAGGAAAGCTAGGGCTGTTACACAGAGAAATCCTGTCTCAAAAAACAAAACAAAATGAAACAAAAAATATTTTGTCTTGTGTAGTGGTGCATACTTTTAATCACACACTTCGGAGTCAAAGGTAGATGTATCTCTTCAAGTTCAAGACCCACCTGGTTTACACATTAAGTTCCAGGTTAACAATTACCTGGAGAAACCCTGTCTACCACTACCAAAAAACCCACAACAAAACAAAACCCCTAATACTAAAATACATGTGCTTAAGATAAGAAAAATAAAATAAGGCATGGCCCAGCAGTTAAGAATGCTTACTGTCCTTAGAGGCCTGAGGACCCAGGGTTGGGCTCCCACCTACATCAGGTAGCTCACGTGCACTCTTATCTAGTTCTAGGGGAGTTGGTTTGCTCTGGCCTCTGGAGACACTTCCAAGCATGTGGCACACATATACTCACGTAGGCACATATACATATACATAAATAAAAAAATAATTGGGGGAAAAAAATGACAAAACCAGATCCGGTGAGATAGCAGGCAAAGGTACTTCCTTGCTTCAGTCTGACAACTGATTTGATTTTTCAAGCCCCACAGAGCCAGGAAAAAAAAAAAAAAACATTACCTCTGTGCAGGTCATTCAGGGCCCCCCACAGTGCCCACCAGAACACAGGCACACACAAATGAAAGTAAGTAAATATAATTTTTCAATTTTTAGAAAGAAAACAGAAACCTTCAAATTAATAAAAAAGAAATTTTTATCCTGTTCTCAAGCATCAAAGCCACAGACAGCATGGCCACAAGTCCATGGCTGTTACTGTTTTAACTCTAAGATGCTGATGGCATCTCTGATTGCTTCATCCCTGAGATTCCCCAACCATCCTATTAAACAAATACAAAAGTATTTAGTACTTCTGGCTAAATACTTACTTAAAAGCAAAAAGAGCAGATTAAGATTCTTAGGGGTGCAAGATACCGTTAGAAGCCAAGTCTACACATGGCAGAACATACTCTAGCCCTGGTCATTAACTGGCGCTGAAACGTGAAGGTCAGTGTCCCCTCCCTGGTGACTGGATTGGGAGTGCAGAATACGAGGCAAATACTATTAGTGGGAAGCAAGTAGAGCAGGATCTGAGTGTGTGAGGATCCAGCTGCCGCAAGGCAACTCTTAAGAGGCAGGATGTGGAGGTAGCATGATTCAGCCTCAGCACCTCAACGCTAAGCTCTGTCCCTCACCTTACTGATTCCCACTTGCGCAAAAAAATATCCCCCAAAGCAGGGTCTGCTTTCTGGAACTCTGAGTGTGCCCCTCATCTCCACTTCACTCTCCTGCCTTCCCTCCCTAGGAAGAACACGTTCTTGTAGAACACACTGCAGAATAAAACCCCTTTAAAAGGGATCTGTATACACACACTGTACACACTCTGCTGCTTAGAACTGCTGCTGAATACAAACAACAAAACGTCTCCCCTGTGGACAATCATACTTTATAAATTATCAGGAAATGGGCTAGTGGTGGTAATGTAAAATTAGAAGATTCGGAGATAGGCTTCAAAGTCCATAAAACTATTATAAGTGTGTGGGTGTGTGCATGTGTGTGAAAACAAGCATGTACACACTGCTTGCCTGGCAGGACAGTGCCTAGCTTCCTCAAAGAGGCTTTGATTTCAAAATGGAATTAAAGGCCTGCTGTGCCAGCACTTAGCCACAGCCCAGCAATAAGGAGAGAGAACAGCCACAAACTTGAGGCCAACCAGGTTTACAGACTGAGTTCCAGGCCAGGGAGTACAGCACATCAAAAGTCTGTCTCAAAATAGTGAGACTAGTAAGTAAGCAAGTCAAGTGGAAGCTCCCACAATCTAGGAAGGAGAGGTATTCTTTTAACAAATAAGCTCCAACTCTGCATGTGACAGTGCCTGTGGCCACTCTGCCTACCTCTGTGTCCCAGGAGTCCTGGAAGATGGGGTTCCTACTGCTCCTTTTGGTCTGAGGAGGAGGGTGGTTGTCATCATCATTGCCATTTCTTCTCCTTTTTCTGAAATTTAAAAACAAAGAGGAAAAAATAACCAGCTATGGAGCTTGTAGACATCTCAATTATAAACCATGACAACATATAAAAATGTGCCCAAAAAAAAAAAAAAAAGTGCCCTCTTTCCTAAAAATATAATCCAGCACAACATCTCAACAGGAAAAACAGTTAAGTATACCAGCACTGGGCACCAAGCAGAGACATCCAGTCAGGCCAAGCCTAACAGGGAAAGGCAGTTTTCCAACGCCTGCTGGGGAAGAGTAACAGAAGGATAACAACTAATTTTCCCAACTCAGTTTCCTCTTGCCTTACCCCAGAAACTAAAATTCCAAGTCCCCACTCAACTCCTAGTCCCACAAAGCAGTGCCCTAAAATACACACACGATGGAGCAGCCTGCATGGGAGCACAAAGGTTGGTGAGAGGTCTGATTGGTGGCAGGATGGGAACTATGGCATCTATTATTTCTGAACCACTGCTGGAAAAGCTCAGGCTATACTATAGTACTGAGGCACCACTGCACTGAGCTGCCACTGAGCAAATGCTGATTAAAACTGCCAGGTTAAAGGGAGAAAATAAAGCACATCTTTCTCCAGCAAGTGTTCTCAGTATGACAGAATGTTTATTTAGCTTATCTACAAGAATTAGATGCAAACAGAGGATTTTTAATCTCAAATTAGAAAACAGGAATAAAGGAGAGAAGGAATATCTATAAAACTGCCTGGAATATCCTGCCCAATATGGCAGCCACTAATAATGTGGCCACTTAAATTTAAGTAAGCCAAAATTAAAATCCTCATCCTGCTGGGTATGATGGCTTGCATTTCTAATCATGGAACTCAAAGCAGAGGCAAGGGGAATCATTGCAAACTCAGTAAGTTCCAGGCCAGCAAGGGTAAGGCTGTCTCAAAAAAAAAAAAAAAAAGGCAAATTAATTTAAAAATAAAAACTCCAGTTACTGCCAGGCATAGTGACAAGCAAAAAGCTGAGGCAAGGAAATCTACACATTTGAAGCCACCCAAGGCAAGACTGAGCTTCGGTTGAGACCTCATATCATTATGCTGGACAGCACCGTCTCTTTGCTGCAGAAACTCAACTGAAGTAACCATATATAGCTTTGGCTCAGCAGAGTGCCAGGCTCACCTCACTACCAATAAATGAAGAGAATGGCAAATGTAAGAGCTATACCCAACCCTGTGGCCAACTCAATAGCCAGCACCTCCTTCAGGTTACTTCACACAGCTAGCCCAGACTCAACCATACTGCCACTACCTCTAGGCCAAATTGCTCAACTAAGACCAAGTACTTACTCACTGGACCACTCAGGGTGCCAGGCCTCACCTATCACAAGATGTACCTGAGGCTAGTTCCTAGCTGCTCCTACACCACCCTTCAGCACTGAGACCAGCTCCCTCACAGGCTGGTCATGCCAACCTAATGTGCTCAGCATATTCACCAGAGGCTGGCTGCAGCCACTCCAGTCTCCACCAGGCCCAGCATAAATATACCGTGGGAATCCACGATCCTTGACATCCTCACGCACAACCACAGTTACCACACAAAAGACTGCTATGCAAGTACAGGGTCCTCTAACAACAGATGGGGCACCTATCCCTCTGATAGCAAACAGTGAATGGCTGTTTTCTTTTACTCAAGCAATGCAGCCTATTCATAGTAGTAAACACATGGCCAAGCTGGAGTCTGAAAACCCAGAAAGACTTCCTATGCCTTAGTCTCCACGAGGCTGCCCAGAAACACTGCTGGTGTTACTGCCATTTAAAATTCAGTGGGTGGTGAGTCGGATCAGCAGGTAAAGGTGCTGACTGCCAAGCCTGACAACAACCTGGGCTCCAACTCAAGTCCCACGTGGTGGAAGAAGAAAACTGACTCTTACAAGTTACTCTTTGACTAACGCAAACACAATAATTAAATATATTTTTAAAAACCAACAGTGAAATGATCAGCGACCATATAAAGAAACTCCTATTTCACTAACTATTGTAAATTTATTATTAAAGATGCTGCAAAGTATAAATTGTATAAGAATTAGAAATCTATGTAGCCCTGGCTGTCCTAGAACTCACTATGTAGACCAGAGACCCTCCCACCTCTACTTGCCAAGTGCTGGGATTAAAAGTGTGAATCACCACGCTTAGCAGAAAAGGCTATTTGGACCTTATATAGAAAAAGGATACCTATCTAGTGAACAATGCCAGTTCTAAATTATTTTACTTTAAACAAAAAAATACATAAAATTAACAAACTATCAAAACAAATGACTGCTTTTAGACCCTAAGAAAAAAGAGGCTCAGCAAAGAATAGAACTTCAGGTTCTGTAGGCCCACAGTTCTTTACTGTGGGATAGGTTACAGGATCAGCTGTTTGGTTAACCTTTTTTAGATTTATGTTATGTTTATGAGTGCTCTGCCTACATGTCAGAGGGCAATGGTTGCCCTGGAGCTGGAGTTACAGAAATTGAACCTAGGTCCTCTGCAAGAGCAGTTAAATGCTCTTAACTGCTGCGCCATTTCTGCAACTGTCAACTGTTTTAAGTAACTAAACTGATAATAACTAAGTGAAGAAAACTTCCTGAATTACTAAAATTTTGTTTTACCAACAAATTCTTTACACAGTAAAAAGTTATTTTGGGCAGCACTGCCAAGTACCACACATCTAAAGAGCTTATCAATGACAGAGAAAATGCTTCCAAGAAAGAGATAAAAGGTAATACTGGGCCTACTGGGACAGTTACCTCCAGCTTATACTTAGGAGGCAGAGACAAGAGGATCTCTGAGTTCAAAGTCTGTCTGGTCTACCCAGGACAATTAAGACCACACACAGAGATAGTCACAAAAAACAAAACCAAACAACAAAAACACACAACAAAAAAAGAAAAAGGCCAGGGAGTTTATTTATACATCTGGGGGGGGGCAGTGTGCAAGAAAGGAAATATGTGTCAGTGAGTGAGTTTAAGTCTGGCACAGAAAAACCAATGAGCTGAGGAAAGCAGACCCCTTCTCTTTTCAAATTTTTTTAATTGGTGTTTTCCCTGGAAGTTTATGTCTATGTGAGTGTCAGATCCCCTGGAAACAGTTATAGACAGGCCCTGGAGTTCTGACTAGCTGGAAACTACACAGTTTATCTCATATAGCAATAAAATAAGAATCTCTTTCTGCTTCCTACCTCTCTCTCAGAAGACAAGCAAACACAATATTCTTCAGCTACTTGGAAATTAAAGACAAGACAAATACCAGGTTTTTATGTTGACATAGTTTCTTTTTGGGGGAGAAAGAGGGTATTTTGTTTTTTGGGGTTTTTTTGGGTTTTTTTTTTTTTTTGTTTTGTTTTTTTTTTTTTGGTGGTGCTTGGATTGAATCTAGGGCCTTGTATATGGTAGGTCCTAAGGACTCTACTAAGCTACACCCCTGACACATCAAGTTTTAATAACCACTAAGTGAGTACCCTATTATAAATCTAAGCCAGGGCATACCTTTGATCCAGCATTCAGGAGACAGAAGCAAACAAATCTCTGCGAATTTAAGGTCAACCTAACAGAGAGCTCCAAGGCAGCCAGGGCTCCACAGTAAGACCCTGTCTCAAGACATAACTAAACAAACACATCAATAACTTAGTTTATAAATTTGAGCTGAGAAGCTTTGTCATCCCAGTACAGGCATTTTACACAAGGATGTTCTGCATCAGTAAGGCAATGTCTGCTAGGAGGGAAACTCACACTGGTGCCTCAACTTTTATCTTATCAATATGGCACCAGCTGGTTATGCTTGGGGCTGCTGAGTCACTCCAACCAAACTTTATGAAGCTGACCAAAACTTGCCATCTCCTCATCTGTAACAGGGAATGTTTCCTCCCAGTAACAAGAATAGCAAAGGGGCTGTTCTATAGTTCTCATCTACCTTTAGGAAAGTCATAGAAGAGATATGTCAGTTTCTCACTGTACAAGTACCATTTCTCTGGCCTATGAGTTGTCCTCTCCTTTGGGTGGGAATGAGTTAAAAATGAGCTCTACCGATTCTCCACTTTTGTACTTGGTTTTCATTACTAGATGCCTCCCTAACAACACTCAGCTTTCGATACCCTTATTACTAAGGGACACAATCACTAGTATACAGTGGGTCCACTGTTTTTCCAGGCACCTCCTTCCCACTTAGGAAAAAACAATTGCTGGACATCTATTACCCCAGGATGGCTGACTCCACCATTTTTCATATGTCACTTCTGTCCCATCTTCCTGGTCCTATTCGAGAACCTTAGACAGATTTAATCATAAAGGACAGCAAGCTGGTTTTCAATTCACTTTATTTTAAAATAAGGTCTCACTGTGGCTCTACAAAACAAGTTGGCCAGGAACTCAAAGAGATCCTCTACCTCTTGAGGGCTGGTATTAAAGACAAGTACAACCACACTCCACCTTAAATGCTTCTTACTATAGGCGTCTCTCCCAATTCATATGTAGACACTAGGGATCTGTG
This sequence comes from Micromys minutus, assembly GCF_963924665.1. Taxonomy (NCBI): domain Eukaryota; kingdom Metazoa; phylum Chordata; class Mammalia; order Rodentia; family Muridae; genus Micromys; species Micromys minutus. Next base: position 59,218,473 of record NC_137979.1, read on the forward strand.
ACAAGGCAGACCACACAACCAACCCTCTACAGTGTTCTCTGTCTACTGTGAAAATCTGACACTGGAAGGGGCCAAGCTAACTCAAGGGTAAAGAAAAACAAACAAACCAACCAACCTCACAGGCAAGGGTCTGTCATTGACAATTGGCTTCTTTTAAAGAAATCACCAGAAGATATAAACACACTAAGATTCCAATGAGTATATTAGATAAAAAGAATCTACAATTAGTACAAACTCAGACTACTAGTCTGCAGCATTAGATTAAAAAAAAAATCTGTTAGTGACAGAAAATGCTGAGGGCTGTCACATGAGGGAGACATTACAAGAGAATCTAAAAGATGGCAGTCAGCTCAGGCTCACTGCATCTAAAGGTCACAACTCTAACTCTAATGGGATGACTGTAACTGGGCCATAATTCCAACATGACCTAATTTAAATCTTTCAATGGTTTTCAAATAATGGGCAAGATTATGGCTTCATTCTATCTGTGCAATCATTAAGATTAAACCTTTTGGTAGTACATTAATGCCACAGACCAGATTATAATTTTGGCAAGCACCTTCTAACTTCCAATTTAGTTTGATCATCTTTCTGACACAAGTACAGGCTTTCTACCACAACTACTAAAGAACCAAAACCAGTAACTCAGCTCACTCTAGGGACCTCAAAATTTTCACCACCGGATCAAATAATCTCAGAATGTTAGGGAACCCCAATACCATAAAAATAGCTGGTTCAAGGAGAAGCACTGCAAAACAATGATTACATTCACAACCAAAGAACGTAAGGAATAAGATTCAGGTCTGGGGAGATGGCCCAGTCATTGAGAACCCTTGTTGGTCCTACAGGAGACTGAGGTTTTCTTCCCAGCCTTCCTCTGGCCTCCGTGAACACCAGATATACACATCATGGTGTACATGCATATACACAGGCAAACCACTCATATACATAAATTAAACAAAATCATTTAGAAAAAAAAGCCTATGATCCACATCATTTAAGCCTGAGACTACTACGGAATAAAGAGACGTGAACCTGGATGGGCTTAGATAAATGAGTCTAAATCCGTTCTCTGTTGTTCTCCACCAGGAAAATAAGAGTACAACTTAGTGATGTATATAAACCATCAAGCATATTAGGAGACGTTACAGTAAGAAATAAAGCAGGCCTTCATTCTGAGGAAAGGCGTCCCAACTTCTTCCCATCTTCTCGAAGGCGAAAATAAGAAGGGGAAAAGAAACTTTCTCAGGATCAGGCCTAAAGCCCCGAGGGACCGCCTAGGGCCCCCGCCAGGCTCAATGGAGAGGGTAGGGAGAATAACTCGAAATGTTAGCCACTTCCCTGATCCCAGCCAAACGGCTCGCCATCCAAACTGTTTAGAATCCTGCCTAGTAATGCTACAACCGAGAGTGGGTCACCACCCAGCCGGGTCCCTCAGCCCCTCGGGGTTTACACCAGATAAGGACACAGAGCAGCGGTCTGCCCTAAGCCCTCCCAGCTGCAGGGTTAAGCCCAACCTCCGCCTTTCTCCTGACCTTGGGGCGCCAGCAGCTCCCCGCCCCCGAAGCGTCCCATCCCCTCTCGGAGGCGCCTCGAGGGGCTGTCTCTTCGAGATCGGCTACTCCTCCCATCCCCCCCCCAACCACTACCCGCCTAAATTTAGGAAAGACCACCGCCTGTCTCGTCGGACCGAACAAACCTCATTCCAAAGTGGAAAGGGCAGAAGACGAAGAAAACAAGAAAAAGACGGAGAAGGGGTAGCCCTGGGTTCCAGAGAGTCACCTCTCTGGCTACCCACAGGGTCCAGGTGTCAGAGGCCGCGCAACCTTCTCCCCGCCTCCTCCGACCGCAGAGCAGCGCAGACAAGCGCCTCGCACCACCCCGGCTTCGTGCGCCCCTCGGCTCCGTGGCGCACATCCTCGGCCGAGGGGGCCGCAGAGAAAGTGGGACCCTTCTCTCACCTGGGGCGGAGGCGCTCGCTCATGGCAGCTGGTGAAGGCGAGCGACGCGGCGCCGCCCCGCGCCGACAGCGAACAGTCGGAGTTGTGTTCCGGCGACCGCCACGCCCACCCCCACGGGCCTGAGCTCTGACTGCCGCGCGGGTGGAAGCTGCGGGCGGTGAGTACCCCTCAGGCCGACCCGTACCACAGCTACTTCCGGTGTCTCCTCCGCGCCTCCCCATGTCGCAGGCGCTGTGGTACCGTCTTCCGGCGGCTGCGCAGAGGCGGGACGTCGGGCGCGCTTACCCATAACCCCGCCCGCAGGAAGAGGCGGGTCCTGGAGGGAAGACCGGCCGGGAACTTGCAGGACCCCGTTTAGGTGTCCCAGGCATCCGCCTGTTCAGAAACAAGGCGGGACACGCCGTAAAAGTCAAGCCAGATTCTAGATACATCAAATTATTTGACAACAATTGATACTTGTGTCTGCCTTAAGACACTCTGAGGTGAAAGTTTTGAAAAGAACTGGACGAGATCATCAGGCACTGACGCGGACCGGCACAGGTTCAGGGTCCGATGGTTGGGAAGGTGTTGGTGGGCTCCGGGTTCTATGAGAGTGCCGCATAGAACTTCGCGTTTCAGAACGGTGGGGAGCCAGTTCAGCGGAGTATCTAAGGGCTTGGCTATTTTCCGCGACCTTTGTTGCAGGTCACGAGAGAAGTGTGGAACAGGTGAACGGGATAACGGAGTTCCAGCCCGGACCTGGGACGGCCACGCCCACCTACTGGAAGAGGCGGGACAGAAAGGTGTGGGGAGACAAGCCGGCGTGAGAACGCGGCCAACACTGTTGGCTCGCGGCGAGGTGAGCGTGATCCGAGCAAACCGCGAGGTCGCTGCCCGCCGTGAGTGGCGCGCACCTGTCATCCCAATTCTTGGGAGATGAGGCTGGAAGAACAGGAGGTCAAAATCATCCTCGACTGTTTGACAAGTTCGAAGCCAGCCTGGGCTACTCGAGACCTTGAATCAGAATTTAAAAGATTTGATCTCACCACCACCGGAATAGGTGTGCTCTAGGCCCCAGAGACTTGGGGAAGCCTTCCCAGTTACCTGCCAGGAGCAAAATGCAATTGTTTGCATTGGCCACATCTTGTATCAGCTCCCCACTTAGCTCTGATCGCCTTACACAAACTGCTGTTCAGAGTTTTTACCAGACACGTGAACAGTGATCCACGGGTATGGAGGTCTTTAGGAGAGTGGACAAGAGATCAGGCAGGAAAACGAAACCCTTGTTAGGGTGTAGGACGTGGCACAGTAATGCACACCTCTTAGTCGAACTACTCAGGAGGCAGAGGCAAACTGATCTATGTGAGCTCAAGGCCATCCTGGTCTACTTAGTGAGAGTTCCAGGGCAGACAAAGCTACCAAGTGAGACCTCATCATTATCATTTTTTTTTTTTTTTTTACTTTTGAGAAAAGTGCATTGTTAAAACCGGAAAGCCACTCTGTCGTGGCATTTTGCAAAACAGTCTGTCACTCCCTTCAGTGTGTCAATATGTCCTCACTAACAGCAAGAAGACTCACTGTGCACTCAGTGGAAAACAGTTTGGTTTTGCATTTCATGAACGATAAAAGTGTAGGTTGCTTTACTACATGGATATTTATTTTATGAAGTGGTTTCAGACTTTTTGCTTTTTAATCTGTTTAGTGGCCAGGAGATATTTTTCAGTCACGGTATTAAGTAGTTACAGTGTATGTGTTTATTCATTCAACAAATGTCATATGCTAGCTTCCGGGTTAGAGGCGTGTCTGTGTGTGTTGATTGTTTGAGAGACGATCTTCCTGAGTAGCCCAGGCCAGTGTTAAACTACCTCAGCTTCCTCAGAACACTGGGGTAAGCAATATGCTTTGTACTGAGAATGTGTTTCCTGGCCTCCAGAATTTCAAGGCAGTAAAATAGCTCACAGCCGAGCTTTGTAATTCAGCATTTCTCCTTTCCCAACTCCAGAGAATAACAAGAGAGATGTAGATGGTGTGTGTTGTAAATTTTGAAAGTATTTTCGCATGATAAATACTTATCAAAAATTTCAAACTAATGTACAATTCTATACATATACAATAATTAGTTGTATTACAATTTATACTTAAAAATTAGGGATCTTATCCATCTGCTCATTGTGATTTTTTTTTATATATGTGCCTGTTGCTATATTAATATAAGCAGAGATTCAGATTCATTTCTCCTGAATTATGGGAAACCCTCCATTTTGTTTGGAGACAGGATCTCATGCGTCTCGGGCTAGTCTCCTGACCTGGCCATCCTCTCTCTACTTCTGGAACTGAATGTCTACCACAGTATCAGGTTTTATGCCCAGCCACATCACCAGCTGATAGTTCTCCTGAGTCCTTACACCCCAGTGCATCTTGCTTGTGTAACTTTAGAAACTGTTCTAACCAGTTTTTGCATGACCATGGATGTTATACTTCCTCATTTCATCCTTAAAGGACAGGGTCAAGAAAAGTGGATGGGATTTATTGAAGAATTCCTGAGAGTGGGAGGGGCTCTGAGGGAGGAATACCCACCTGGAGGCCCCTTTGGTACTAAGTGTATGTCTGTATACCTGCATGAGTTTGTTATATGTGCACACAGTGCCCCAACAGGTCAGAGGACACCAAACTCCCCCAAGAGGAGAGTTACAGGTAGTTATTATGAGGTCACACCATGACAAATGGTGGCTATTTAACGTGTCATAGAGGACCTGGCCTCTGGGTTCTCCCAGCATCCCTCATTCCCTCACCAGTTCCAGGGTATGGCTGGCATACTCCACCCCCTAGCCTGAACTCCCAGCTGCCCTTCCCCATATAATCCAGCCATTTTGGCTGCCAGGCCCTGTTGTCTCCACTCTCCCCTACCCTACTCTTCTCACATGGCCCAGGTGCAGGCTCATGTCCACTCTGGATTCCCCCAGAGGTCTTTGCCTCTGGTTATGCTCTCCCTTTTACCTACAGTAGACTTTCTCTGCCACCATACAGTCACATCCTTCCTGTGTTTTTTTTTTTTTTTTCATTCAGTTATGAGCTGCCTGATGTGGGTGCCAGGACAGAACCCAGGTCCTTGGCAATAGCAATAGGTGTTCTTAAGTGCTTTTAAAGGCCCTAAGCAGGTCTTTTTGTTTTGTTCTTTTAAACACACCAGACGAGGGCATCAGATCCTATTACAGATGATTATAAGCCACCATGTGGTTTCCGGGAATTGAACTCTGGATTTCTGGAAGTACAGTCAGTCAGTGCTCTTAACCACTGAGCCATCTCTCCAGCCCTTGTTTTGTTTTTTAGCAATTTGATTAAACTCATGTAGCCTCCACTTAATAAAAATAAGGAAGTCGAATTCTGGCTGACATTTTTAATATCTTTTCCTCTGACTAAGCATTTACTTACTAGATATTAAGTCTTTTGGTTTTTGTATTGCTTCGTTTATTTATTTTATTTATTTAGAAAGGGTCTCATTATGTAGCTCTGGCTGTACTGGAACTCACTATGTAGACAAGGCTGTATAGTGAATTTGAGGCCAGCCTGGGCTACACACGAAAGCCTATCAAACAAAATAAGAGCAAACAAAATAAGTTAAAAGTCCATGCATCAGGGGCTGGAGAGATGGCTCAGAGGTTAAGAGCACTGACTGCTCTTCCAGAGGTCCTGAGTTCAAATCCCAGCAACCACGTGGTGGCTCACAACCATCTGTGATGAGATCTGATGCCTCCTCTGTTGTGTCTGAAGACAGCTACATACGGTGTACTTATATATAATAAATCTTTTAAAAAAAAAAAAAAAAGTCCATGCATCAGATGTTGATGGTTACTCTACATTCCTCATCGGCCCCCACCTTTGCCTTCCAGGAGGAGCATGGGTGATTCCAAGCCCCGGATGGAGGTGTGTCCTTATTGTCAGAAGCCATTTAAGCGATTAAAATCTCACTTGCCGCACTGTAAAATGATAGGACCATCTATATCCACTGATCAAAAAGTTTCTCAGTCCAAGTCAGCCACACTTGCTAAAAAAGAGAAGAGGCCTACCAGAGACTTAACCAGAGCTAAAGGGAAGGAGCTAGAGACAGAGGGTTTGAAAAGCGGTGTGAAAGTGGAAACCAGCCGAGCAGAGAGGACAGCTGCAGCCTCTCCATTTCCAGAGGGTGTCTTGGAAATCGTGCGTACAACAAAAACAGGAGAAGCCAAAAATCAGAATCAGCTCTCCTTCCAAGCAATCAGACACACCAAGCCAGAGGTAAATCCGCAGAGAGTCACAACCCCTCAGTCCCCTGCGTCAGATGCCACCTCTCCCAAGAGAGAACTCACCAGAGATGTGTGCGAGTCCAAGGGAAGTCCATGTTATCCCTCAGAGGCAGAAGCACCTTCGTTGGTCAGCTCAATGGGACCTTTTTTTACTAAGCAAGATAGAAAATCTCCATCAACTCAGCCTCATGCTAAACCAGCCATTTCTGTCAGGCTCAGATTGGACACAGTTGATCCCCAAAGACAGAAGCTTCCGGTAAAATTATTAGATGTACCTATTGGTGATTGTCATTCTCTAAAGAATGGCAGCCATGGGGTTCAGAGCGTAGCACCCTCATTGTCAAGCAAGGAGAAAGGTTCCCAAGATGGAGGCCACCTCTCGGGAGTCTCTCCCCACCCTGGTAACACCAAGACCCAGAAGTCAGAGTCACTCCTCTTGGGCCTTCACACTGTCCTGCTGGGTAAAGCACAGGTCAGAGAACATCAGGAACTTGGTCTTAGGATGGAGTCAAACCCGAGCAGGGGAAATACTGAGAACATGATGTCTGTCACGGACCTACAGGAAGGTGGTGGCTTGGGCCATGGTGGTAAGGACCCCATTACAGCCACAAAGGCAAAGCCACAGGTTGCCCTTGGGCTTAGGAATGTGTTCACACCACCACAGGGAGCTTTGAGTAAGCTTCTCTCTGTGCCAGAATCGGGGAATCAGAGCCTCACTGCTCTGACTGCGATGTCTCCTCCAGAAGAGAAAGCCCAGTTCTGTGGCCAAAGTCAAGTCCCTGCCATAACGCTCTCAGTGGGAAGTGAAAGGGATGTTCTGGAAGTCACATCCTTCAGCCAACCCCACACTGCCCAGGCAGAGCACCACCTACTATCATACTCAGTTCAGTATCCTGTTTCTAAGAACTTCCTCGGCAGTCACATTGCTTCTGCTACCTCAGAGGCTCCTTCCAGGTCCGTGGGACTGGAGTGGTTTCCAGAACTCTATCCTGGCTATGTTGGACTACGAGTGTTGCCCGGGAGGCCTCAGCCTTGGAACTCAGCAGCTCAGATGCTTCCTTTTGTCACTTTGCAGGGCAGGAGCGTCTCGAAAGGTAAGTGACCACTTTGCAAGGGCCATCCTGCCCCTCTAGAATGACCTGTGCCTTTGAAATAAGGATCAGAATTGGCCACTTTGCTTCAGTAACTAATTCTTGTTCACACAGTCTACCCCACCTTTGACCTGATTGACAGAAGAGAGTTCTTGGTCAGTTTCAGTGTCCCTTCTCCCTCCTCCATGGAGAGCGGAGGTTAGACGGGGACAGGCTGTCATACACATAGCAGTTGACTGATGCTGGGAGGACGCATAACAGGAACTCAGTGGGTACGCTGGGCATGCCAGCACATGCCTAAGTAGGTGGATCTTTGAGTTCAGGGCCAGCCTGGTCTACAGAATAAATTTCAGAGTAGCCAGTGGTACACAGTTTTCGGGGAGAAGAAAGGAAGGAAGTCTAATGGGTAAGGCTATAAGGGATGAGTCCAGTGTTTGACAGGGAAGAAAGGTCTGTGGGTGCAGAGAATATGTCTCAGCTCAAATTACCTTTGTGTAAGTTCCTCCGAATTTGTACCTGTAAGTGAACCCAGCTTGGCCAACTAGAGAGAAACAAAGTCAGTTTGCCACAGGGTTCCGAGCACTGCCAAGACCCTAGCTCAAAGGTGGCAGTTTTCTTGAGGTTGCACTTTGTGTTTTGAGGTGAGCTCCAGCTCCAGGTTTTATGATTTGTCTTTTAAAAAAACTTATTTTCAAGCATGTGTGTGTGCTGGGGACAGACATAGAATGTGCGGTACCTGTGGAGGCCAGAAGATGGTATCAGGTCCTTGGTGCAGGAGTTAAGGTGGTTGAAAGCTTGTTGGGTGTGGGTGATGGGAACTGCACCCGAGGCCTCTGGAAGAGCAGTCAGTATGCAGTCTTTACCACTGTGGCCATCTCTCCACTGTTTGTTTTTAAGAGACTTTGACCATGCATGAGTGTGTAGTGTGTAACTCATTAGAAGCCAATGGGTTTGGGGGGTTTTTTTTTGATTGGTTAGTTTGGTTTTTAAGATTTTTGTTTTATTGTGCTTTTCAAGCCAGGGTTTCTCAGTGCAGCCAGCCCTGGCTGTCCTGGACCTGATTTGAAGACCAGGCTGGCCTTGAGCTCACAGAGATCCACCTACCTCTGCCTCCCGAGTGCTGAGATTAAAGGCCTGTGCCACTGTGCCTAGCTAGGAGGGTTGTTTGTTAGTTTGTTTAATGTAAATGTGTACAAATGGGAATTCTTGTGCTCTGTGCAACAATGCATGCGGTTGCCCATGGAAACCAGAAAGGTGTACGGGAACCAGTTTTTAAAATAGTTGTAAGCCAGCCCACGTAATTTTCAGGAACCAAACCTGAGCCCTCTGCAAGCCCTCTGTCCGTGCCCAAGCATGCTGTTCGCCATTGCCCTATAATACGATCATCTGAGCATTTTTATATCTGCAGCAGCTTTTACCACACCTGCTAATCCTGTCAATCTTAATTTATCCTGTGTCTGACAAACCAAAAAAGACCAGAAAACCGTGGGCGGTAAAAGTGAACTGTCTGGCTTGACCATGGAGAAAGCCGTGCGAAGGAGACATGGGGCTCGCTTTCTGACTCCTTCTGTTACTCATGTGTCAGAATAAGGAGGAGGAGACCTGACAGTGGGGTCAGAACATATGTAGTGAATAAAGATGGAATAAAGGTGGCTGTGCGAGGGAAGCAGAGTTACTTCCGTCGTATGTCCATCATCCCTAAACTCAAAACCACAGGACTCCAGAAGACAGCATCTTGACTGCTGACATGTGTTTCAGCAGCCCTGGGAAGGGTGAAACCCCAAGCCCAGCCACTGGTGGGTGGGTTGCAGTCAGAACGGGCATGCTTTCAAACAAAGTCTTCAGAGTATGTTGATAGGGTTCATCTGACAAATTCATTTGAAAGAAAATTGATTTGGGGGCTGTGGATGCAGCTTAGTGGTGAGGACATGCAGACGTGTTTTTAGCATATGTCCTGGGCTCAGGTGACAGTGGGGTAGGGGCATAGAGAACAGAGAGGTTCTGAATTCGGTTATGGGTTTAGGGGTCCAAGATTTTATATAGGTAGACGGTCCAGATTTATTTTCAGTCTAGAATCTAAACTCTTTGGTCCACGTATTTCAGGATATTCAACCTATAGTAAAAAGTCATGCTCCTTTCTAAGTAGTGGCAGATGATAAAACGAGGGTTAGCGGGGCATGAGCACACATGGGGCAGGCAGAGCACTCACCACAGTGCCAGTTCTCTGTCAGAAGAGTGGCCTGAAGCGGACTTTACTTCCGTGTATAGTTTAACTGCAGCCCAGTGAGGCGCTCATTGATCCACCTGTAAGACGTGCTGTTCGTCAGGCCTAGTCGTAAGGGTGTGTGACCGCATGCTGGGGAAGGGATGATTCTAGATCAACTGTCACAGTGACTTCTGTTTGGAACCGTAGTTCCTTGGTGGGGACGAAGTTCGGCTGATAGCAAGAGTCTGGAGCCCCTGGCGCTTACAACTTCCAGCCTCCCTCTAATGAGACTCTTGGGAGCTGTGCACAAAGGTGAGGACGGTGTTACTGGCTCTTGGTTCTCTTGCTGGCTCCAGGCATGTGGAGAAATGTCTCAACTGTATGCTGTTTAACTGAGGAAGAGAAACGAGGAGTGGTTGTCATTCTGTCTGGTTCCATTTGTGAAGCAGGCATCCGAACCCCAAAGCTAGCAGAGCAACAGCTCCCATTTATTATGTGGCTTTAACTTCTTAAGACCCACCCTGCCACCTGTCCCCAGCCCTCCCTCCCTGCCCTGCCCTCCCCTTTCCTTCCCTCCCCACAGTGATCAGTGAAGGCAGTGGTTAACCAAGTCCATTCCCCTGTGGCACTCCAGTTCCACCCAGTACCCATTGTGGGAACACGTGATCTGAACTGAGTCAGGCCCTCCATAGCTTAGCCCTGTTGCCTATGGAAACGTATAAATGTATGTATGCATACTTTGAATGGAACACTCTTACATAGGTGTCTAAGTTCTGAGTTTAGAGTTCACTGCCCATGCTAGCAGGGCAGTGGAGTAGTGTGTGTACACTGGGCCCCAGCCCAGCCGCTAACCATGTGCCTTGCCTCTGTTTGAACAGGCTGGGTGCGGTGCAACACCACCATAAAGAAGAGTGGCGTGGGCGGCCTCTCGATGCTCTTTGCCGGCTACTTTGTCCTCTGCTGTAACTGGAGCTTCAAGCATCTGAGTAAGTCTGGGAACCAGTAGCTTTAGTGACTAGTCGCCTTCCCTTGGCTCTGGAGATGGTGTCTAGAAGTCTTATAGTCAGTCAGCTGTCACTGGAGACTCTGTCCAAACAAGGGCTTTGCAAGATCTGACTTATATTTACATGACTGGTCTTGCTGCCCAGTAGTGATGTGGGTGGTGAACTGTAGGGCTTGGGTTTGTTTGTTTTCCCTACTTTAAACTGTTCCCTGCTAGGAGGAAGGGGTCCCCCTTGGTGCCTGAAAAGCCCTTTTTTCACAGGGAACAGAAGGGCTCTGTGCCATAAGAGAGCAGGAAAAACAGAACAGCCCATGTGCTTAGCACAGTAGCTTAATTCTTTTGATTATTGGGTCTCCCTATGCAGGCCAGACTAGACCTACACTCAATGTTCCTGCCCTGCCTTTGGTACTGAACTATCCTCCTTCAGCCTGTAAGCTAGGAGGGCAGGGATATGCCACTACACCTGGCTAGAGTCTGGCTACTTTTACATTTTCTTAATTATTTTTTTATTTTATATGTGTATGAGTGTTTTGCCTGCGTGTGTGTCTGTATACCAAGTACATGCCTCGTGTTCATGGAGGCCAGAAGAGGCATCAGATCTCCTGGCACAGAATTACAGTGTTGGGCTGCCTTGTGCATGCTGGGAACCCAACCAGGACCTCTGGAAGGTCCTCCGAGTGCTCTTAACTGCTGAGCCATCTCTCCAGCCCCTGAGTCTGGCTTCCTCCAACCAGACATGACGGTGCATGCCTGTAATCGCATCATTCAAGAGGTTGAGACAGGAGGGTAGATAATTCAAAGCCACTTTGGGGTACATGCCACCCGGCCTTCATAAACAACACCGTGGCACCTGTGTAGTTATGGTGGAGCTCACAGAGAGCCTTAACCGGGAGGAGATGCCTATCTCTCTTTTCTTGTGATTCAAGACAACTTTTGTTCACTTTAACAACACAGAGCAGGTCTGGGCCTGCAGAGATGCTCGGTTATTAAGAGCACTGCTGCTCTCGCAGAGAACCCAGGTTCCGTTCCCAGCACCCACATGGCAGCTCACAAGCATTCATAACTCCAGTGCCAGGGGATCCAACGCCCTCTTCTGCCTTCTGCAGGCACGAGGCTTGCATGTAGTGCACACATACAATACAGACAAAACTTCTATTTAGTAAGTCTCTCAATATTTAAAAAAGAAAGACCTTTAGACTTTAAAAAGAAGAAAACCTCATAGTTCATAGGAGACTACCCACAAAAAAAGTTTAGTATTTTTCCGTAATTTAAGAGGCAGCAGGAGCCTGGGCTCTCATGTGAAAACTCCCTAATGTACTAGCTCAGGCTGCTCCTGAGAGTCAGAGAGGGCCAGGACACGCTGACACGGTAGGCGTGGGCCTGCAGCACACCCCTGCATGTGGAACAGCCTGCCACAGTCGGGCCGTTAGTGAGATACGGGCTCCAAACACAAATGAAAACACAAAAGCGGAGTCCTGTCTCCCTAAGGACAGCACTTGCCCCAGCTGAACCGTTCTGAAGAGCCCTTGGCCCCTGCTGGTCCTGGCAGTCATACAGACATGGAATCATGCAGACATGCAAACCTGCAGCCATGCAGACCTGTGTTTATGTTGATGATCTCACCCTAACCAGGTGTAACCTTGGCCTATGCCGCTGGCATTATGCAGCTGAGTTGGGTTTGTGGGCTGGTTTTTGTTTTGTTTAATCTCTAAAGATAGAAGCTGAATGTTCTTAGGCCCAAGAAGATTTCTAAGTGTATGAAATGAAAATTAAAATTAAAAAAAAAAAGGTTGATCTAAGTAAAAGATAGAAATAGCCAGTAAGACCTGCCCTCCCAGGTCCTCATATTTGTCTCTGTTTGTCCCAAGAGCTGCAGCGCTGGCGTAAGTAAAGATGAGCGTGTCCGGGAGCTACAGAGAGTGACAGAGACGACAGCAGAGAGGAAGAGACACTTTACATTTGTGCCCGTTCAGGGAGGGCGGATGATAAAACTGCTGAATCAGTGTTCTTCTCTCCTCTTTCTTTTTAAGCTGGAAGACGATTTTATTAGAGTTTCAGAGAAGTGGAGCAGGCAAGCTGTAAACCTCAGCAGCTGCTGCAGGGACGGAGAAAAGTCATGACACTTTGGCTTTTGTTTAAGGCAGGTTCACACTGGGTAGCCTTGGCTGGCCCACAGAGGTCCACAGAGTGCTGGGGTTGAAGGTGTGGGCCACCAGGCCTGCTGCGACTCATGCTTCTGCAGCACTGTCCCTCACTGAAGGAAGGCAGGGCAGGGCTAACGCACCGGCCTTGGGGGCTGCTTTCTGCCTTGGTTTCCATCGCTTGCTCAGCTTGCTCTCTCATAAAACCAGGAACATCACCCACAATGGGCTGGCCCTCCCCCATCAGTCACTGGTTATGAAAATGCTCTATAGGACTGTCTGCAGCCAGAGCTTAGGGCGGTGTTTCCTTGACTAAGATTCCCTCATCTCTGGAGACTCTAACTTGTGTCAAGTTGACAAAACTATCCAGCACATAACACCTTTTTCCTCAAATGTTCTATATTTTACCTTGAGAAGCCTCCCGCCACCACCCTGACACCTCTTACCATATAAATACAGAGGTAGCCCTCAGAGAAAGCTTTGCCTTAAAGCACGGTAAGAAGCACATTTTTCAGGAACATGAGTGGTTCACTGTGGCAAGTGGGACTCTTTGATATTTAACATTCCAGTTAAAAGTGGCACTAGTTTAATGGCCCATCAAGTCCGGAAGGGGTGTCATCTCACCAGGGTTAGGACCAAGGTGAAAGCCTGTATTAACAAGGGTTTGTTTGATATTAGTGTCGATAATAGGAACTCACAAGGTGTGGTGACACCTCTAATACCAGCACTCAAGTTTACAGAAAACTTTTTTTTCACAATAACACAAAACATTTAACTATTAAAAATAGGGGCTAGAGATGGCTCAGCATTTAAGAGCACTTGTTGCTCTTGTACTGGACCTGGGTTAGAGTTTCAGCACCCACATGGCAGCTCACAACTCTATAACTCCAATTATGGGGAATCTGACATTCTTTTCTGACCTCCAGGGGCACTAGGCATGCACATGGTTCACATATATACATGCAGGCAAAACCACACATACACAAAATACAAAAATAAACACATTTAGAGTTTGACTCCCCAGGACACACATGGTAGAGGAACAGAACCATTTCCCACATGCTATTCTCTGACCTCCACTAAAATGTGGTATGCATGTTCATACATACAATAAAACCAGAAACCAGAGATGTAGCTCAGAGGTAACATTTCCCTAGCATTCAACAGGCCCTGGGTATGATCCCCGGCATCATGAAAATCAACAGACTCTGAGCCAGGTACAGTGAAATGGACCTGTTACCCCAACACTTGGGATGCTGAGGCAGGAAGATCACAAACTCATGGCCAGCCTTAGCAACATGATAAGAACTTGTCTCACAAGCTGTTTAAAAGTTAATGTAGATCGGGGGGAAGAGGCCATGTTACAGGAGACCCTGGGTTCAGTTCCCTAACATCACAAAATAACTAGAGTGGAACTGGATATGTGGATGTCACTTGGGAATTAGAGACAAGGTCACCATCAGCAATAGACTGAAAATGAGGACAGCCAGGGCTACGTGAGACCCTGTATTAAGAAAGCAAAATGACATTTAACATGTTACTCACAGCCTATCTTCACTTACTGAGAAAACCCTGTCACCATTCTTCATAAAAAGTTAAAAACAAAACTGAGTGGATCATCCCTGACTTCCACCTTCAGACAAGTGGCTGGTCACACCGCCAGGCAGGTAATGTAAGTTCCCAGCACGTCCTTGCCGAACTCTAAATTGGAGCAGACTTGTCCTTTCCTGCAAAGGTTATTGGGACTTAGCATGTAAGTCCATGACCATCTTGGCAGGGATCTTAGCAGCAGACAGGCAGCCATGACACTGGATCAGTAGAGACATGAGGCAGAGAGGTAGAGGGCAACCTAGGAATGGTATGGATTTACTCCTAATGACACTTCCTTCACCAAGGCCACACCTCCTAATCCTTCTCAAACATTTCCACAAACTAGGGCACACAAGCCTTCAAATACATAAACCTGTGTGAGCTGGTCTTGTCCAATCCACCACAGGGACTCATTAGGTTCAGCAGCAGTTCATACTCGGACCAGCTAAGATCTGATACATGGTGCCAGGTATCCTACAGAGTTCTGTTACATGTCATTTTACCTGTGGGACAGCTCTGTGGTAGGGCTGCTTGTGAATAGGGAAGTGAGGCAGTTTTCCTACATGGCGAAGAGCTGTAATCTAGCATCTTAGGGTGGTTTGAAGTAGTATTGGAACCAGTAACACTGCCCCCTGGGCCTGTGGTAAACATCACCTCAGCAAAGCCCTCAGCCTGACAACCATACTCCATCTAATCCTTCTGAAGGCTGCCTTTTTCTATACTTTTTTTCCCTCCAAGACACGGTTTCTCTGTGTAGCCTTGGCTGTCCTGGAATTCACTCTGCAGACCAGGCTGGCCTTGAACTCACAGAGATCTGCCTCCCAAGTGCTGGGGCTACAGGTATACACCCCTACTGCCTGGCCTTTTTCTATAATCTTATAAAAAGTCCACTTAACTGCCCACTCCTTCCCAGTGGATTAAATAGCATTATGTGTGCTTTGTCACGGGATAGGCTACTATCCTGGTCACTGCCTTACCTCAGGAAGATAAGCCTTTTCTGTATACCACTGCCTAATCCCCCGTGAGGTTTGATCCTCAGTGTCAGCTTGGCTGCGGTGACCTGGGAGATAGACCTTGGTGTGTTTGTGAGGGTTATTTCCGGAGAGGTTTAGTTGAGTAGAGAAGACAGGCCACGGATGCAGGTATACTGTCTCTATGTACTGTGGTCCCAGACTGAATTTTTAAAAAGAGAAACCAGAAGGGAGCTGACCGCTTCTTTTTCTGTGCTTCCTTGACTGCATTCAGCATGACCAGCCAGTTCACGCTACTACCATGATAGAGAGTATCCTCTCAGAGCACGGGCCAGAACAACCCCACCCCCCACCCCAAACTTGGATGTTTTCTCACAGCATCAAAGAAAGGAATTAATGCAACTACACAGAAAACACAGTATATTCTCGAGTATAAATAAGCTGTATGGGCAAACAGCTGTCAAACTAAAAGCAACTGTTTGATTGGATTGCCCATTCTCAGGAGCACTTGAGGCCGTTGACCCGGAGCGTGGGAGCTGAGCACGAGATACCCGTGACTGACTGACTTTGTAGAGTTCATGGTTTCAAGTGCACTTTGTTCTCCTGGCTCATGAATGACTCCTCCCTTCCACAGTCAGCTGACCTCTGGTCCTGCTTTATTATTGGCATCTCGTTCATGTGTAGGATAAATAAGCCAGGTGGAGTAGCTCTTTCTGCGTCCTGTATCTCATTAGGGTGATGGGGCGTGGGGCTCTTGGACCACTGGGTAGAGTACCCTGGCAAGGCCCTGGAGCCCTTTACTAGGAGAACTTTCAGCTCCCTCACTACAGGCTAGGTTTTGATGGCTCCAGCTGGTACAGCTTGCTCGCTGGCATGGTGGTCTGGGTTTTGAAGAAAAAGGAGAAAGCTAAGGTCATGCTGGTTTTGTTTTTGGTTTTTGAGACAGAGTTTCTCTGCCATCGCTGTCCTGGAATTCACTCTGTAGACCAGGTTGGCTTCCAACTCACAGAAATCTGCCTGACTCTGCCTCCCAAGTGCTGGGACTAAAGATGGGTGCCACCACTGTCCGGGTAAGGTCACACCTTTCATAGGTTCTCAGAAGAAAGGTCTCTGGTTTTCTAGAATATATTGGCTTCTCCAGCCTCACGGGGATCTTGATCAGGAGGTTGACATGGGAGAACCTTGTGAGTACAATGGGTTGAAACCAAACTGGAAGTAATAACAAGATTTGGACCCAAAAGAGAAGCACGTTCATCTCCCACATTTCGGAGAAAGTGGCTCTGGACTTTCAAAGGTTCAATCATACAAGAAAATAAAGGGTTCTGCTCTCTTGCCTAGTATTCTGCTGTGATTGTATTTTCTTTTTGAAACCAGGTCTCATGTAGCAGAGACTTGCCTCTATATAGCCAAGGATGACTTTGAACCTCTGGGCCTCCTGCCTCCATTTTTAATGCTAATAGGAATGCACCATAATGCCAGGTGCTAGGAATCAAACCCTTGACGCCTGCTAGGCAAGCATTCTACCAACTGAACTATAGCCTTGATCTCTGATTGTTTGTTTGGTTAAAGAGAAAAAAGATCACAGTTCAGGACAGACTACAGGCAACCTCATAAAGATATGGTTCATAGATAGATGGATGGATGGATGGGTGGGTGGGTGGGTGGATGGGTGGATGGGTGGATGGATGGATAGATGGATGGGTGGGTGGGTGGGTGGATGGGTGGATGGATGGATAGATAGGTTTTGGTTTTTTTTTTTTTTTCAACTTCTCTTGAATTGGGGTCTCACTATACAGCCCTAATTTATCCGGAACTCCAAGATCCACCTGCCTCTGCTTCCTCTGTACTGGGATCTAAGGTATGCACCACCACACCGAGTAGGTACTTTTTTTTGAGACAGAGGGTCTCACTTTGTAGCCCTGTCTGTCTGTGAAGGCTATGTGCCTCAGACTGGCTACAGTCCTCCAGACTCTGCCTGCTGCATGCTAGGATTAAAGGTGTGCACCGTCCCCTCAGGCCCTCTGTTCTCTCCTTTCATGTCCCTGAACCTTAGCACAAGGAAGTGCTCTCTCCCCAAGGTCTCCTTCTCCTACCTAAGGTGCAGGGTGAGCCCTTGGGCTGCAGGCCTGAGGCAGGCTCCACCTCTTCTGATGGTGGACCTTGGGCTTTGACTGGGAAGGGAACACCAGAGCATTGCCATTAGAAGTTGTTGGATCCCATGGCTGGTTGACAGGCTGCAGATAGAATGAAATTAGGAGGAAACCATGTTGCAGAGATGCTCTGTGTAGACATGGCCACCTAAATACCCATATTAATAAGGTTCTGTGGTTTAGGGGTTTGGTTTTTGTATTTTGACATGAGATAGTTTTGAGGGAGTTGCTTTGTTTTGCTGGTCCCAGTATATCTGTTTTTTCAATTAGCTCTTTGGTAAATTCATATGACATGTCTTGATTATTCTCTCTCTCTCTCTCTCTCTCTCTCTCTCTCTCTCCCCCTCTCTCTCTCTCTCTCTCTCTCTCTCTCACAAACACACACACACACACACAGTTTTATTTCTGAGACCATATCCCATGTAATCCAGGCTAGCCTCCAGCTCAAGATGTAGTGGGGAGGGAGGTAGGGGGGCTGGAGAGATGGCTTAGCAGTTTAAAGCACTGACTGCTCTTCCAGAGATCCTGAGTTCAAATCCCAGCAACCACATGGTGGCTCACAGCTATCTGTAATGAGATCTGATGCCCTCTTCTGGTGTGTCTGAAGACAGATATACTGTACTCACATACATACATAAATACATAGATATCTTTTTTTTAATGTAGCCACAGGTGGCCTTGACCTGAAACTCCTGCCTCTACATCTTCTATTTATAATTTTAATTACCAAACGTATGCCTTGGAAGAAGTTGTCTGCTCAGTAACTTACTTTTAAAAAGGGGGGTTTATCTGCACTCCCATTTCTGGAAGCCGTATCTGCTGGGCCTGGGCAGGGCTTTGTGCTGCTCCAAGTGAACAGGTACATGCAGAGAGATCACGGTGAGCAAGGAAGCCGGGAAGCCCAACTCCACGACAGCCGCTTTCATCAGGATCCAGTCCCATGAGGATGTTCTAGAGACTTCCCAATGGGCCCCACCCAACACTACTGCCCAGAAGAAACGGCCTGGGGCTGAGCTGGTGATCACAACACGTTCAAACCATAAGGCAACGTGTGTGTGTGTGTGTGTGTGTGTGTGTGTGTGTGTGTGTGTGTGTGTGAGATGCTGATGCTGGCCCAATAAAGCTGCTCCGAGCCCTGAAGGATCATCCCACAGCACCCAACAGCCTTCTCATTTCCCTCCAACCGCCTAAGATTTATTTTGGCTTATTATTTTTTTAACTAAGTGTTGTGGGTATGTACGGGTGTGTGCAGGTGCCTACAGAGGCCAGAGGAATCCAGTCCCCTGGGTGCTAGGAACTAAGCTGGGGGTCTGTGTGAGAGCAGCACCCCCTCCGAACCATCTCTCAAGCCCTTCTCACAACCTCTTAAAAACTGTTCCCATCGCTCTAGCTATAAAAAGCCTTGTCCGGCCGTGGTAGCGCACACCTTTGATCCCAGCACTTGGGAGGCAAAGGCAGATGGATCTCTGAATTTGAGGCCAGTCTAGTTTACACAGCAGGTCCCAGGCCACCCAGGCCTCAACCAAAGGTAAATAGACACTATCTCTAAAAGAGAGGGGCTGGAGAGGGGAGAGGGAGGGAAAGCAAGCATCATCAAGAGGCTAAGGAAGCTAGTCTGTAGCTCAGTAATGGAACACCCGCCTTGATTCACTGAGGGGTGGCTGGGGGAGTATGGTTAGCCGGCTGACCCTCGAAGTGAATTCCACTGATGCTTGGTAACAATGGGGACAATATGGCTGCCCCTAGGAAACCAGGAAAATATATGGCCAGTCTTCATTCAGAAAGCTGGCTTTGGACAGCAAATCCTAATTTTTTTTTTTTTGTCGGTGAGACCCACTGGTGTGGGATGGCCGGATGGCTGGGTTGGTAAAAGCGGTTGCAGCAGAGAATGGTGTCCTGAGTTCTACCTCAGGACACAGTAGAGAACCAGTCGGTACAAGCTGTCCTCTGACCTCCACACATTCATGGTGGCAAGTATGTATCTGTATATATACACAGAGAAGTGAAAATCACAAGAAAGGAAAGCAACCCTGTGTTTCCCGGATAAAGGGCCTCCAGATGAGCATAGGGTCCCTCCAGGTACGGACATGACAGGCTAGGAGAGGCAGGGAGGAACTACTGCATGCAGGTGCCCCCCCCATACACACAGGACCACATACATGTGCCTTTTACTGCGGATCAGGAAAGAGTGGGGTCGCCTGAGAACAGTGCAGTGCTAGGAAGCACAGACAGGTATGGGAGCCAAAAGAGGGAGGCCCTCGTGTGGGCTGACTTACCTTCACATTACTGGGATGAACTATAGAACTCATCTTAGGGCTGAGGGAAGGGGGGGGAGCCAGGAGCGGGGAGAGAGAGTGTGTGTGTGTTAGAGTGAACTCATTAGCATGCTCAGCACCAGTCTGCTGCTGTAGACTTCCCATTCCAGAGCCCCGAGGGCACTGCACAGGACTGCAGAGGTGGTGATGGGAAATGCCTCCCCCATTGTGAGCACATGTTAACAGGGAATGCTGGAGCCCACCCAGACCTCCAGGATGGGGGTGGAGGCAGCAGCAAAAGTCCCTAGGGAGATGACTTGCTAGACAATCGCCCACCGAGGGAGGGCAAAGGGAATTATGTAAGGATCTAGATCCAGAAGGTAGGGCCCAGCGCTCTGCTGGATTGGGGAAGAAAGGGACCATACTCACTGTCCAAACTGGCACTTTGGTCCCTTGGGGCAGAAGCCGGTGAAGTAGTTGGGACACAGGACTCGATGCACATGGTGGTATTTACACAGGGGACCTAGACAAAAGGCAAATGCTTCATCCAGAGGAAGGAAGTGCGCACGAAGAGCTCATGAAGAAAAGCTTAGGCTACGGTAGGCTCTCCACTGGAGACGGGATTTGGATAAATCTTCCCATCGTTGATGTCCCCGAAGCCAGGAGAGAATCGGGCAGAAACTGTGGCTCGGGAAAGGGCTGGACCTGGGGTTCTATGGCAAAGGACGGGTGGGCCATACTCTAGGCCCAGGGTTCCGTCCCCATCGGTTGCCTTCCCCCAGCATTAAGAAGCTTGGAAAGTGTGCTCAAGCAGCTTTCCCCCAGCAGCTCCTGGAACACAGCCTTCCTTCTAAGGGAAAGGGTTAAACTTAAGTGGCATTCAGCACTGAGGGCTGCAGCTCTCAAGAACTAGACTTTCTGCTAGGCTTCTCAGCCAAGGCTCCCACATCATCCACCCGTTGTGAATCCCACAGCCTGCTCTGTGAAGCCCGTCGCATCCCACACCAGGCTGGGTCTCCAAGTGTCTCAGGAGATTTCGCCACAGGCATAGGAGCCTTGGATGACCTCAGAGAGGCTTTCCACTGGGGTATTTAGATGGCCCAACCTCATGGGGAATATTACTCCTTGCTCGCTGGGCATCTCCCTCCGGAACACCCGCCTCCCTCAGGGCATGCCATCCCTGCCCAGCAAGCTCTCACCTTCCTTGCAGAACCCTTGGTCATACCAAGGGCAGTCCTGGAGCCTGGAGACTGGCTTCAGGTGGAGGAAGTGGCATTCCTTGTTGCTGCAGTTACCTGAAAAGCGCATCATTCTTTGTCTATAAGCAGGTTCGCACTTCCGCACCCCCTCTCTGATTTACCCTGACCCTCCCTGCATGGAATAGTCAGTCTTCAGCTTGTCACCATCCTTGGAAGACTGGAAGAGGAAGTTACCCTCTGGTCATCTATCTCAACTAGAAACACGCTACCATTTCCAGAGCCCCGGGAAGGGACTTTTAGGAGGAAATGCCAAGGACAGAGTAGAGGTTCCAGTTGGGACCCAGGGAACCTTTCTGAAGGACTGTGCTAGCTGTGAGCATGGGCTGGGCTGTGTCTACGTGTTAAACTAACTTCTGACCAACTGCATTTCTACAAGGAGGGAGCCTTGGAAACACAGGCTGCCTGCAACTGCTAAGCAAGATCTTAGGTTAGATCTGCAGAACATGGAGGATTGTGATCCATCCTGTCGTCTCCCTTCAGTGGAGAACCTGTGAGCATTTCCATTTTCACCCTTCCTAATCGCCTACAGCTTTGGCCCTAATACAAACTTCATAAGGTCTTCCAGAGTTATCTCAACCAGGGTTGGGGGGGGGGAATAGCGTTCTACGAGACGATGCTTCACCTGGGGAAGAGTTCTGCTATTCCTTTACCACATTTCAAACATGCCCTCAGAAGCAAGTACCATGTCCGTTCACTAAGGTTCCTCACACAAAAAGGGCTTACTCTTCTGGACTCAAAACGAAGTCTGTCCGTCCAGGCTGCACGCTGCTGTTCCAGCTTTTGGCCAGCAGGTGGCAGCAACACTCCAGCCTGCCTTTTCTGCAAAGACCTTATTCCTTTCAAGCCTTGCACAGCCTGACAATTACCAAATGCACTTTCCTCCGCTGCCAGGCCTCAACAGTGTTTGTGTGCATTTATTTCCCGGGAGTTTATTGAGCTTACTTGCAGAGCATGGGCAAGGCATTGCTTACAGAAGTTAACTGACCTCAAAAAAATCAGGATCTCTACCAAGTCTCAGCCCACCACAGATGCCAACAATGGATAGATGCCGCATCCTGCGGCTTATCTCCTCATGAACTCTACACATCTGAGGTTCTGAGTTCAAATCCCAGCAACCACATGGTGGCTCACAACCATCTCTGAAGACAGCTACAATGTACTCATATTAAAAAAAAAAAAAAGCAGACACTGAAGTAGGGAACAGTGGCACACTCCTCTAGAGTCTAATCTCAGCAATCGGGAGGCAGAGGTTTAGAAATCTCTTGAGTTTGAGGCCAGCCTGGTCTACATAGCAAGTGGGGGTATGAGAGGGCTCACACACACACACACACACCACACACACACATACACACATATGACTTTTTAAAGACAACTGCTCCTAAATTCTAGGATTAAAGGCATGTACCACCTAATGTATAATTTTTTTTTTTTTTTTGCAATATCAGAGGTATTCACCCACTGTCCAGAGCAAAACCTTAGATTACAAATCATAAGCTTGCACATCTACGCATAAATTAATTGCATGCAAAAGTGTCTCTATGCGAGATCACATCTGATCATCAAACCAAGAGACTCGGGGCTTTTAAAGGGACCAGCCTCCAGATCAACTTTGCTTATTCTAGAAAGACATTTGGGCAGCCTCTCGAACTGCCACAGGCCTTAGCTCCCTGGAGAAGGCTGTCTAGGATGCTGCACTGGGAGACTGGAATGAACTTCCCCTGCCCTGGGAAAGGCTTTGCCTACTTCGAGGTACCCAATGTTAGGAACTATAATACACAGCCCCATCTGATAAGTTATTCTCCACAGGCAAAATGAGCCAGTTCAAATCAAATTAGATTATATTGAACGCAGGTTTATTGGGAAGCTGCTCTCCCGGGTGGGTAAGTTCACAGCCCCCACCCCAAGGAAAAAGGTCCGGGGAAATCACCATGGGGAGGAGGAAGGGAGAGAGAGAAGGAGACAGAGGGGGGTTCGGGGGAGCGAGCCTGGCCCCAATGGAGGAGACCTGACCACACAAGGTAATTTTAGGGCCCAGACTCATGGCTTTATTTACACAGTGACCTTCTCTTTCCAACAAATGATGTAGGATTTCCCCTTTGGGAGGTAACATGACATTTTCATCTAAAATAAAAGGTAGAAATAGCAGGTGAGTAGGAAGAAGACAGGGGTGCGGGTACCAGATGCATCTTGTTTGGGGAGGTCTGGCCTGGGCCCAGCAGGGACAGGGAGGTGCTTCGTTAAAGGCTAAACTTGACAGTCATCTGGGTGTGGGCTGGCCAGGCCTGGAGTGGGGAACATTCCAGTCCTTTCCATTTGAGGTGACTGTCCTACTGAGTGTAACAGACTGCAGGCTTGGCTCTGCACCTCTTGTTTATTTTTATGTATTTGTTTCTTAAAGGCTCATTTTTATGCTTGCCTGGTGTGTGTGCCTGGAGACTGTGGTGTCCAGGAAAGGGCATCAGATTCCCCCGAGAATGGGAGTTGTGAGCAGTCGTGGGCTGCCATATGAGTTTTGGGAGCCAAATCCAGTTTTTCTCAAAGGATAGTAAGTGCTTTTGACCACTGAACCAGCTCTCCAACCCCTTGTTGGTTTATTTTTGAAACGGTTTGACAATGGAGCCCTGGAGCTCTGGATGGTCTGAAACTCACTATGGCCTCGAACTCAGAAATCTGCTTGCCTCTGCCTCCCAAGTGCTGGGATTAAAGGTGTGCTCCGCCATACTTGAATGCTATTTTTTTAATTTCCTTTCTTGTTTTTTAGACAAGGTCTCCTGTGGTCCAGCCTAACCTTGAACTTCTCTGTAGCTGAGACTGACCTTGAATTCCTGATTCTCCTGCCTCAGTCTCCCTGGTGCTGAGATTAGAGGGGTACGCCACCATATCCATCCTTGGTTCTATCTTCTTAGGGTTCAGAGAACCAGACAGCTTGGGCTCAGATAAGGCTGGACTTCTGGGGCCCACCCAACTACCAGATTTCCTACCCTACCTGAAAGCCCTCCATCCGCCCCACACACATACACACAAACCCTGGAGGGGCATTACCGAACTTTGAGTAGAAATAGCACACTGGCATCCTGCTGACGTCATACTGGTGCAGGAAGTTGCAGCAATCACTCTTCCGGCAGAGGCCTCGAAGCCAGTGTTTGCACACCACCATCTTCTCACCCTGCTCGTGCCGAAGTGGGCATAGCACCCCTAGGGAACATGACACTGGCTGTGGGTCCCGCCCACACTGGCCTGGAGGAGTTCCCCAGGGCCTGTCTGTGAGGATACTCTTTCTCACCTCTGTCATCTGTGTCCCATCACCTGGACACAACCTAGGAAGAGCTGGAAGAGGGGTCAGAGGACCACGCTGGGCAAGAGGATATCTTTAAAGGTCAGGGTTCCCCTTCCCAGAACAAAACCCCAGGAATCTTCAGGTCACCTTTCCCATGAGAGAACCTTACCCCAGGGGCACACCCAGCCCAGTTCATGACATTTACAGAGAGGGAAATGTCCTGGCTTTATTTTAAGAAAAAAAGAAAGAAAGAATACTGGGGCTGGAAAGATGGCTCAGCAGTTAAGACTGTTCTTCCAGAGGTCCTGAGTTCAATTCCCAGCATCCACTTGATGGCTTACATGCTCTCTTCTGGTGTGTCTGAAGACAGCTACAGAGTACTCATATACATAAAATAAATAAATCAAATAAATCTTTAAAAAATACTTTGTGTGTGTGTGTGTGTGTGTGTGTGTGTGTCTGAGTGTATGTATGTACATACTCATACTGTGCATGCTAGAGCCCTCAGAGGTCAGAAGAGGCATTAGTCCCCTAGAACTTCATTACAGACAGTTGTGAGCTGTCATGTGGGTGCTGGGAACTGAACCAGGGTCCTCTGCAAGAGAAGCCAGTGCCTTTAATTGCTGAGCCGTCTCTCTCGGTTCTCTCTCATGTATCCCGGACTGGTCTCAAACTCACTCTGTTTCCAAGAACGATCTTGGGATGCTGACCTTCCTGCCTCCAGCTTCAAAGTGCTGTTACGACAGGCCTGCATCTCCATGCATCGGATGCATGCATACATGCATGCCAGAGATGACAAGCGTAAAGTGTGCTAAGCAATGATCTACCCACGGCATGTCCCCTTGGCATGAGTTCATGACTTCAAGTAAAGGACAATACAGGCATGAAATAGGAGACTCTAACAATGGGCAGACCCTAGAAACATTCCATTTGACTGCCTCAGTATCTTCAGTAGACACTGTCACTGGAAGGGAGGGCTGTGACTAAGCAGGGTTTGTTTCCATGTGTGACAAAGACATCATCCCCTTTGAATGCTCCCTGGCCTGTCTGCATGACTCTCTCTCTCTCTCTCTCTCTCTCTCTCTCACACACACACACACACACACACACACACACACACACACACACACACACTCCTGGCCATTCTTTGTGCTCTGGCCTTCCTCAGTAGCAGCTTTCTCTCTGAGCTGTGGCTCTCTCAAGTCTATAATGGACCCGGAAAGTTCTGGTTTCCCAGAGCCCTGGATGGCCAGTAAGCTCCTTCTCTTCTCACCTAGTTATCCAGAGCAGGAACAACAGGCTCCAGGTCCTCTCTGCTCCACCCCCGAGAATATCAGTATCTCCAAGGCAGCCCCCTAAAGAATCTCTTCACCTGAACCCAGAGCCAGGCTTCAGGGGCAATGGGAAACACTGCTGTTAGGGGTTAGGTATTCAGACAACTGTATGTTGCTATTGGAGGAACCTCAAGTAACCCCCAATCCAGAAGCTGGGGAGGGGGGTAGCTCAGACTACAAATGAGAGAGGAACTTGGGAGGGGGATCTTTGAGCAGCTGAGGCCATCAGTCACCTAAGGACAGAAGGAATGGCCTCGGGTGACTGATGGGTTTCTGTGGTGATTCCTGGGGAGGAGGCTAAGTAAGAATGAGGAGGACAGAAGCTTCCTCAGAACACAGACCAAAGGCCGGGACCCATCACTACCTGCATCAGGAAGAGAATGTTGGTCCTGGAGCTCAGTGGTTAGAACACTGGCTGCTCTTCCAGAGGGCCTGAGTTTGTTTCCCAGCACTCACAACGAACAGCCCAAAACTACCTGTAACTACAGTTCTAGACAGATCCAACACCTCTGGTTTCCAAGGACACATGCACCCATGTTTGTATAACCACACACAGATACACATAATTTTTAAAAATTTTTAAGGGAATGACCCCTTCCAGGCAAGCCCCTCATTGCTCTTATACAAATGTCAGTGGGGTGCCCCCTCCGAGGCCACTGCACTCCTTATGAGCATCAGATGCCTTTTTAGACATGTAAAAATAGCTTGGTCAGGATCCCCACTCCACCCCAAGGCCGCACCGGTGACCAGAACCCAGTGACATCACTCCCTCAAGATAACCGGACGGACATCCCTGAATCCCCATGATGCCCACTGGACGGTATGTGAGCAGAGACTTCGACCAATACTCTCTGCTCTGCACATCTGAAGGGATGACACCTTGACGGAGAGTCTCCTCCGGGATCCTGATGCTCGAATCAGAGACGTCTGTTATAGACTAGACCCGACCTTGAGCAGACAGCAATAGGACAGCGGTTAGGAATTTAGAGTGTGAACCTCCTGTGGTGCCCCTCGGCAGAATAAAATTCGACTTCTGTGGTGCTAACCACACGTGGCTCGCTTCTTGCTCATGACAGAGGCTGAATCCTGTCTGTTGGTAGCAGGAACCGCTTTCGCCTCTAGCAGTGATGTCACCTGCAGGTGACAGGGACCTGCTCACTGTTGCCATGGCAATGGCCATACATTTGGTTCAGCTCCCACCTCACCAGGGAGCAGTTACGTCACTGTTTAAAGAAAAGGCAGACCCTCCTGCCTCCTCCCTTTTTCCTCTCTCCTTTTTCTCTTCCCCTCCTGTTATCTCCGTCGTCCACCATAAACCTCTTCCACGTGGAACCGTACTGGCCTGCTGTGGTCTGTTCGGACCGGAACTGTGATTCGATCACAGCACTGTCCTAGTCCAGATACCAAGTTCACACTCTGTCCTAGGCCCGGGCTAAACCCAGCATGGTCCTCACAACCATTTCTGTCCTGGCCCAGCCCAGGCCTGACTCACTCACCTTTCACACAGAGCCCTTTAGCGAAGAAGTTGCACACGGCGGAACTGGACTCTGGAGGAGAAAGAGACGGAGGAGAAGGAAGCTTTCACAGAGCTGAGCCTTCCGGCAAGTCCCACCTAAGCTTCCTACAGGCTTGCATCTGCGTGGGCCCCTGACGACTCTCTCTGGCTAGCCTTCGGGGTTTGGTTGTTTGTTTGCCTGTTCCTCTGTTCCTCTGTTTATGCAAGAAGTCTCCCTGTGGCTCGGGTTGGCCTGGGACACCACAGCCCTCTCTCAGACGCTTAGCGGCCACAGCCTGCCATCAAAAGCAGCTGTTGTACCCTCTCCCCAAGCCCTTCCCCCACCGCCCAGAGCCAACTTCTAAATTCAACTTCAACTCAGCCCAACTCTGAGACAGGAGGTGGAAGGGCAGGGAACCCTGGAAGCTAAGAAATCTGTCTTTCTATCCCAGACAGTGAGCGACCCAAAAGCTATGTGGGAGAGACAGGAAGTCGGTGAGGACGGCTCCTCGAGGACCTGGGAAGAATCAGACCATTAGCACTCACTGTCCATGCCCTGGAAAGGCAGGAGCCCGGTGCCCTTCTGCAATTCCACATCCTGCTCAAAGGCAAACGTGAACCCTTGCAGCCCCGCAATGATCTCCTCCATCTTGAGTCTCTCACTGGGAAAGCAGAAAACAAACTCCAAGCTGCTAGAACCCCTGCAGGTGGCTCCTATAAAGCCCATCGGGCGCTTAAGGGGCCAGGCCCTATCTGATGCTGGTCCTTCTCTCTTTCAGGTCACCTGGACCTTCAAGGGGCCAGGGGCCAGGTGACTTTCTGACTGGATGTACCACAGTGGCTTGGCAGCTGTCTCAGCCCTCCCACCCACATGCAGGTGCAGGCATTCCAGGGCCCCACACCCCCCACGCTGTTCACACAACCCCCATCATCCGCTGGGGCTGGGGTTGGGATTGGCAAAGACTCACACCTGCTTATCTCTGTGTATCACAAAACAGAGCCATTGCCAAACCAGTGTTCCCACTGTATACGTGGGGACATAGCCACACATCTGTGAGCCTACTATGTACAGCAATACCCAGGGGTGGGGCGGGGTGGGGGTTGTCTGAGAGTGTGGGACAGAGGAACGCTTACTCCTTTAGGTCCCTCCTCCAAGGCCCTCTGAGCCTCTTTTCTAGACTGAATGACAAACCCCAAGTGTGCTCTTCCTGGAAGGGGGGCGGGGGCAAAAGGAATGCAGGCCAGAAGAATCGGAAACAGTCTCATGAAGGGCCCTTTGTTTACCCCGTAGGCAATCACAATGGTAAACTTGGACGGAGGGTGGAACCGACCCAGGGCTGGGGGTGACCTCCCAGGGAGGAATCCATTGGGCCACCCCGGAGCCTCCCAGACCCCGCCCCTTCGAGAAAATGCTTTGTAAATGAAATCTCCACGCAAATGTTGGTTTATTATTATTAGGCCAGCCCTGCCCTGCAGGGCTGAGGACCTCTGAATTGGCTTTCTTAGGAACATTTTTAAAGGTCCAGTTAAACCAGGTTATTCCCTTCCCCGTCCTGGGTCCTGAACTGGCCTGGCCTCTCCCGGAGGCAGCTAACGTTTCCAGGACTTTCAGGCTTTTGAGGTCCGGGGGAACCAGATCTAGAGAGATCTCCTCCCTGGGACCCAGCGGGGAGAGGTAAGCTGGACCCCGCAGGCCTGCCGCAGGCCTGAGGCTGAGCCGGCAGGATCCAGCCTGCCAGCTTTGTTTCCTGGGGCTGTTAGGCCTAGATCTGTTGTTCTTTTGAACTCCAGATCTGAAAAGAAAACAGCTGGAGAGAAAGACCCACGCTGAGAACCATAGAGGCGCTGGGTAGGGCTGGAGTAAGATCTGTCTGCAATCACCCTGTTCTTGTGTACTGGGGACCGGAGGCAGAATTGCTGTGTAGGTCTAGCGATCAGGGTTCCTGGGGAAGAAGCTCTTGCATCTCTTGGCCCTATCCTTAGGTATTGATTAGGTCCCTGGACTGTCACCTTGGGCTCATTTGAAAGTCCCACAGCTAGAGAAGGCAGAGGGGGAAATCCAGGTGCAGAAAGCTCAAAGGCATACTGCAGAGCTACATCCTGGAGATCACTGCGGGGGGGGGGGGGGCCGGCAGCACAGGCTATGGGGTGGAAACAACACTGAACAGGATACAGGTTGGATGGAGGGATGAGGACAGGGAAAGGTGGCAGAGAGTATGCGAAGAGAAAAGGCTGGTGGTGATGCGGATAGAGGGGCGGGGGTGTTCCAAAAAGAGGGGCCAGACCAAGACCTGAGGCAAAAAACAGCATTCTGAGAAGAAAGGGTACAGTGGCTGGTAGGGGGAGAGAAGGAGGGTGTAGGAAGTCTTAGGCCACTCCAGAGGCTTGTTTTTTGTTGTTTTGTGGTTTTGTTTTTGAGACAAGACCTTGCGCTATTTAGCCCTGATCAACCCAGAACTCACTGGGTAAGTCGGGCTACAGAGACTGCTCGGATAAAAGGCTGGTGTGTGTGTGTGTGTGTGTGTGTGTGTGTGTGTGTGTGTGTGTGTGTTGGGAGGGGTAATCACAAAGGTGATCACCCTGCAAGGACTCCCTGGAGAGGACAGATACCCTGGAGGATGGGCTGAGAGGAAAAACAAGAAAGGGGATATGAAAATAATAGTCGGGCTAGAGAGATGTCTCAGCAGTTAAGAGCACTGACTGCTCTTCCAGAGGTCCTGAGTTCAATTCTCAGCAACCACATGGTGGCTCACAACCATCTGTAATGAGATCTGATGCCCTCTTCTGGTGTGTCTGAAGACAGCGACAGTGTACTTACATACATATAATAAATAGATCTTTAAAAAACGAAAAAGAAAAATAATAGTCAAGCTGGACACTGGTGGTGCACAACTTTAATCCCAGCGCTCGGGAGGCAGAGGCAGGTGCATCTCCGAGTTCGAGGTCAGCCTGGTACAGAGCAAGTTCCAGAACAGCCAGGGCTAAACACAGAAACCCTATCTCAAGAAACAAAACAGTTAAAGCCCTGGGGATGTGGCCTGAGGTCCTTTCTGAAACAACTCTGGTGGCCCCAAAATGTTCAAGAACCTTCTCCTCCTCTTAGGTCAAGGGGTCCTTCTAGTACCTTGTCTGAAGATGCTCCTGAATTCCAGCCTATGGCTGTCCCTCCCCTTGTCTCCTTACGGTTAGTGTGGTACATGAAAGATTCCTGCTGTAGTGAGTTAAACTCCCCCCCCCCAACTCAATTCAGTATCTTTTACCATGAGTTTGGCCTTACTTGGAATTAGACTTTGCAAAAGGAGGAAAGCGATTTGAGACACCCTAATCCTGTAGAGAAAGCTACTAGGAGACAGGAGGTGGAAACTGGAACTACTTCAGGAAGCTAAGAACTGCAGGCAGACCTGGCATCGTCTAGGCTTTGCAAAGCCTAGAAGTTAGGAAGCTTAGGCAAGAGGATTGCCATGATTGTGTGGCTCATCTAGTGTGATGGTTTGAATGAGGATGGACCCCATGTGCTCATATATTTGGATATCTGACCCCCTCCTTCAGTTTGGTGGAAGTGTTTAGGAAAGATTAGGTGTGACCTTGTTGGAGGAGGTGTGTCATTGAGGGCTTTGAGGTTTCAAAAGCCCATACCACACACACACACACACACACACACACACACACGCACGCACGCATGCACCAGATGTAAGTGCTCATCTTCTACTCTAAGACCCAAATTGAGTCTTATCCATTTGAGGTTCCCATGAATGAGACGAGACATTGGGGACCGATGCTAAAGCAAGAGGTTTATTAGTCCAGTGCACTGGGGTTGCCTATGAGCCCTCTATTAGTTTAGTTTTTATTCACTTAGTAATGGGTGGGCTACAGCAATGGTGACTAGGCATGCAAGCATTGGTGGGTTTAGTTGACTTTTAAATCGATTGGCTGCTGCCAACGTGGGTTGCATCTAAGGACCTATGCCCAACATTCCAGGACTGCAAAGATAAGACACTTCTCCCCAGAAGGCGTACTGCTTGGCACCTACCTGGGTCATATATTAAGGTTCTTCCCCTACATTCCAGGGGCTGCCCAGATAAAGTTGAAGCACTCCTTCCTGGAGGGTGTGGGACTGAAAAAGTCCTTACTGGTGGGGGGGGGCTGTAAGACCCTCCGTCCTCCGTGGGAGGGGGAAGCTGTAAGGAGGGTGTGGGACTGTAAAAGCCCTTAGGATCTCTCACTACGACACCACCATTGCTTGTCTACTACCATGGCCCCCAGCCATGACAGTCATGAACCCTCTGAAGCTGTGAACCCCTAAATTAAATGCTTTCTTTTATAAGTTGCTTTGGTCATGGTATCTGTTCTCAGTAGTAGAATAGTAGCTAGGATCTAGGTTACACAGTAAGTTCCAGGCCATCTTTGACTACAGCATGAGACTCTGTCTTAAAAAAAAAAAAAAACAAACAGAACTGGAGAGATGGCTTCGAGGTTAAAAGCATTGGTTGTTCTTCCAGAGGTCCTGAGTTCAATTCCCAGCAACCACATGGTGGCTCACAACTATGTGCAATGGGATCTGATGCCCTCTTCTGGTGTGTCTGAAGACAGCGACAGTGTACTCATACATAAAATAAATACATTTAAAAACAAAACAAAACAAAACAGAACTAGGTGCTGGGTTTAATCCCCAGTATCACGTTAACTGGGAATGGTGAGAGCAGGAAGATCAGAAGTCCAAGATCATTTTTGGCTCTACAGTGAGTTTAAACCCCAGGCTAGCCTGAGCTACCTGAGACCCCACTGAGGACACAGACCGGCAACCCCCAGTTGTATTCTCTGTTTCTGATGGCAAATGTCCTCTGTGACCAGGGGACATTTTTTCTGGTCCCTTAGTTTAGACTACATCCTGGCTCCCAGGGTCTGTCAGCACCCCACTGAACAAAGAGAGAAAGCAAGCTCCTGCATGGAAGCTCCGGGAATGGGGAGAGGTTTCCCCTCCAGGGCTGTTTTCCCCTCCGTAGACTCGGCTTCCGCGCCCTGCGGCTTGCCCTTCGCGCCTGCGTTTGTCTTTGTTTAATTAATTCATGGGTGCAAAGTGGACGCCAAAGTTGCGGCAGGGCGGCGTTCTTCTTTGATCTCTTTGATCCCGGGGCTCTCGTTCAACGCCAGCTACAAAATCCAGGAATCCCTGCCACGCCGCCTGCCTTCCCTTTTATAAACGCCCCATTCGGAAAAGTAAGGGTCTGTACCCAGAGCTTTGAATTCTCTAACTGTGGAGCCTAGTGAACTCAGCACTTCCTCCCCCTTCCTCTCCAGGCTTTTGCAGCCTTCCCATTGGTGCCTTGCTGGGGCACCTCCAACTCATCCATGGCCCATCCCCCGTTCATGCTGAGCCCCTGCCTCACCCAGACACTAGTCAGTCCTGAGTTCATTTCTGAACCGTCCCATTTCTGCTCATCTCTCTGCACCCCAGATTCCCTGTCAATAATCTGGACCTATAAATTTGTTTGTTGAGACAGAATCTCACTGTGTCCTGAAATTTGCTTTGTAGACCAGGATATTCTTTACCTCACAGAGATCTACCTGCCTCTGCCTCCTGCGTGCTGGGATTAAAGGTGTATACCATACCTGGCATAAAGCATGTTTTTATTTGTTTTTTTTTTTGTTTTTTTTTATTACACTTACTTGTTTGTTCCTGTGTGTTGGAGAGAGTGCATGCCAAGGCGTCCTGTGGCGATCAGAGGACAACTTGTGGGAATCAGTTCTCTCCTTCACACCTCAATATGTGAGTTACAGTGATGGAACCCAGGTCATCAGGCTTGGCTGCAAGTGCCTTTACCCACTGAGCCATCTCGCTGGCCCACAAGTACTAGTTTCATGGGAATTGTCTTTCCTTGAAAGGACAGACCTATCTGCTATCTGGGCGTGAAAATGGGGATTAAATGGGACTTGGTGCATAAGGACCCAGGTTCCCTGACACACGCGCACACACAGACACAGACCCAGACACACACACACACACACACACACACACACACACACACACACACACCCCTGGCTGCTCCACGGTGGGTGCTATCTTCTGGTCACCTTTGTTATTCTGTTGCTGCAAGGCCTGCCTGGTTAGATGTGTCCTTGGTGGGGTTTGCTGTTGGTTCAGACCCGGGAAGTTGCCAAACTCCGGGCTTTGATAAACAGAGCAGTCTGGGAGACACAGTCTGGGGAGGTGACCCATAGCTGCTGTGGCTGCTCCTGCTCAGTTTCAGAGACAATGACTCAGTGTGCCCTGCTATCTCCATCTCCAAGTACCCCAGAGATGCGACTTAGTAGGGACAGCTGTCGACTGCACAGTAGCCATAGGGCAAATGGCCCAGCAGGCGGAGCTCCGTGCCTTTTAGTCTGACTGGTCTAGGATCTGTCTACACCTGTCCTAGAAACCAGGAGCTCAGAAACAGAAAGATGAGGTACCTGGGTGGAGGTTTGAATAGACCATGTGTCAGATACACATGGTACTGTCAAAAATTTTGCCATAGAACTGCATTATATAACATCTGAAAAGAAAACAAAAATAAAAACCACGAGCTCAGGCCTGCTCCCAAGTCCTGGGCCCCTCTCATCTCCTAGGCCTTAGGAAGAGGGCCCTGCTTCCTCTAGACAAGTAAGACAAGACCCCCGAGGCCTAAGACAGTGTGACCAGGCCTTTGCTAATACCTGTGACTGGGGCTTTGGCGTGAGTCAAGAAGTGAGAATCTTTGGGAGTCTCCAGAAGTAAGCCCAGATCTGCAGACACCCCCCCCCCCCCCCCCCCCGCTTTTCCTTCTGCACTGTTACCACCAGGAGTCTGGTCCTGGTTTTACCTCCCACCATCCTTTAGTTCGGAGCCCAGAGCGCCTTCAGGCTGAGCAGTGCCTTCCCAGAGACTGCTTTGGGTACAGAGGAGACCCTTCACACACCGTCCCCCACATTATGTAGAAAAGAAGCTTCATGAGTTTGGGGGAGCCCAAAGACCCTACTTATCAACCAAAAGGTGGTTTGGTAGATAGGGTAACTGGGGATGTACCTGCTTCCTTTCTAGGTCTCCTTGGTCCTTTGCTGTCTTGTGGCCTACACGGTCCCTGGGAGGGTATCCAGTCATTCTTTCACTTACTCAGATTCAAAAGTATTTGTCACCAGGAGTGGTGGCACACACCTTTAATTAATCCTGGCTTAGAAGGCAAATCCCTGTGAATGTGAGAATAGCCTGGTCTACATATAAAGTTTTGGAGCCAGCCAGAGTTACACAGTAAGACTCATCTCTGAAACAAAAAAGAACCTATCAGCTCCTCCCTCAAGACATAGCCACTTGTGGGGACAGCAGAATGGTGGCCCATGTCCTGGTCCCCAGAAACTGAGAGTCATCACTACGCATGGCAAAAGAGGCCTTGCAGAGTCGGTGAAGAACCGCTTGTTCTACATTGAGACAGTCTCATTATAAATCCCTGGTCAGATCAATTGGAAACGAACAGTTTCTTTCAGAAAGAGACACCAATGTAGAAAACTGCTGGAAGTTTCTGGCATCAATCAAGTGCCTGTTGGGACCTCCCTGGGGAGAAAGAGCTGTCTCTGTACAGTGGGGTAGGCTGACTGTGCCAACAGCCTTCCCTGTGCTTCTGACTTTGTTGAACCTTTGTGCGCCACCATAGAGAGCTCAGGCCAACTGACTGTCCATGAAGAAGCAGGTCAGTTTGGGAAGAGTTTATGTACTTAATTCATCGGTCTCTCAAAACCACCCACTGGAACAATCATGGGGCCACCGTGGCTCCTAAAACCTGTCCCACAGCCTTTTGAGTCTGAGTAGCCATGCTCTTGATTGTGGCAAGATGGCAGACTGGTAGGGCGAACGATTGGGGATAGAATCATTGATCTGTTTCTGAAACGCAGGAATCACGAGTGGGAAAAGCCCAGCTGCAGTTGGACGTCCACTGTGCTTAGCTGGAAGGACCCGCTAGCTCTGCATGTGTGTCTCCTGTGACACTACACACGTCTCAGCTCACTTCTGTAAATATGGTTGTGAATCTGTTTCATATTGTGAAAAATTCACAAGATAACGTTGATATTTTGATCTGTAATGTTTCTAACTGGTAGATTTTACTGGAAAGTAAAATCAATTTATTTTTATATGTTCAGGGGAATTTTTTTTTTTTAAAGTCAAACCTTTTGTAGATCCTTTAAAAGAATCAGTATGGTTTATTCTATGGATTAAACCCACTGGTTGTTATTCTGTGGCAATTTGTATAAATGGTAAATTTTTGAATATGCTGTTATTTTACTTAGATGTAAAATTCCACACGTATTAAAATGTACAAAAGTTTTTGTTAATAAATTTTAATGATGTTTACAAAAAAAAATATAGATCCCTGGTCAACCACCCTCCTTCCTCAGCCTTCAAGTGTTGGCATTCTGGATGTGTGTTACCTAGCAACAGTGAGGAACCCTGGGAAGTGGAGAAAGGCACATTTGAAGATGCTGACTTGCTAGCTTTGAATGGAGGTGGAAAAGGAGCCATGAGCCAAGGAACATTGGATTGATACTCTTTTAGTTTACTTTATAAATTTGGGTTTTTGAGATATGTCTTCCTTCATAATAGATAGTAGCCCTGCCTGGCTTAGAACTCAATATGTAGTCGAGGCTGCCTTTGAACTCACAAAGAATCCCCCTGTTTCTGCTTCTTCTGACTCTGTTTCTCCTGTCCCCCTGCCTCTGCCTCCACTGCCTCTTGCCTCCCAAGTGCTATGATTAAAGTCTTTCATGCCTGGCTAGGTTTGGTATTCTTGAAAAACTATAGAGACAGAGTCCCTGTTTGAACCTGGAGAAGAAACTCAGTCTTCCCCATGCGGTGGTTTGAGACCAGATTTGGGTCAGGTGAGGAAGGTCAGAGAGGAAGTCTAGTTATAGATTATATCCTTAACATAAGCACTGCCCTGGGTACCATTCTCAGCACCACACACCATCTTAGAGCTGGGAATATGGGCCAATAATAGAGCACTTTGCTTCGGAATCCATTTCTGATCTCCGGATTTGGGAAGTACCTCCAAATCCCAAAGTTGGGAAGCGAGGCCTTTGGCACACACTGAAGATATCCTAGTTTTGTGCATTTTAGAAAAAGCCCTTTGCCTGCAAAACCCTGAACTCACTCTGGAAAGAAGGGCAACGCGGTCCCTGTGCCAGGAGCCCACAGCAACCGAAAGGTAGTTACAGAAAGGAAGGGCTTCTTCCCCCAGGCCCTGGGCACACTGTCTCTTCTAAAGCCTGTAAAATGCCAACATAGACCATAATTGTTAGTAAACCTGTAACCCAGTAGATGGGTGGGGAGCAGATGCAGCAGGGCCACCCAGGACTCAGGATGGTTATGCAACAGGGAGTCATGAGGATCCATACCCTACTCACCCAGAAGAAATGATTCTTCCAGGCCTGGTAGCCATGATACACTTCACCAATTGTGAGTCCGAGGTCACAGATTTGATCTGCCTTTGAGGTTCACTGTGTACCCAAGAAAAACATTTTCATCGACCTAGCCTGTCCTCGGGGCTGTTATCTCTAAATAATTCTCGGGACACAAGGCAGACAGACAGGGCACAGATGGAAACACCCTCCAGGCCCCACTATTGACAGGAAAGCCATTGTGACCTTTTTTTTTTTTAAATGCACATATCACAGTAGTCGTGGGTGGTAGTAGCAGGTGACAGAGGGGTGGACCCTTCTCTCCCTCCTGAATAAACCACCCTGACCTTGGGCCAGGACATGGGAAGGAGACTTAGACTAGCATATGGAGCAAAGGCACATCTCCCATGACCTCCTCTCCCTTGTGACTTTGCCTCCCTTTGGAGATCATCAAGTCCACAGCTTCCCTGGCTCTGGCTCCCTGTCTTAGGCAGTGGATTCCGCCTCTTGGCTGAGGACTTCCCAGTCCAGATGTGTTTTCTCCATACAAATAAACAGCTGTTTGATCTCTCTGTCGGCTTGGGCTGCTGTAACAAAACAGACTGCACATCTGTAAGGTGACAGACACATCCTGGAGCTCAGGGATACAGCTCAAGTGGAAAGAGCGCTCACCCAGCAAGCAGGAAGTTCCGGGTTCCACCTCTAGTATTCTAGTGCCTGCTGGTGATCACTGAGCTCTAGAGGTGGAGGCAGAAAAAACCAGAAGGCTTCATAGCAGGGTCAAGGCCTCACATACAAGACCCCATTTCAGAAAGGGTGAAGGGGTAAGAACTGGCTTAGTAGGTAAAGTTCTTGTCACGAAAGCCCTGGAGTCCTGGAAATAAAGGCATGTGTCAACATGCCCTATGCCTGCTACACACTCTATTATTTCTTCTTCCTGTTCTGCTTCCTGTTCCTCTTCTACCTCTTCTTCGTGTGTGTGTGTGTGTGTGTGTGTGTGTGTGTGTCTGTGTGTCTGTGTGTATCTGTGTGGTGTGGGTGTGTATCTCTGTGTCTTGTGTTTTGAGACGGGGGTTTCTCTGTGTAGCCTTGGGTGTCCTGGAACTCACTCTGTAACCAGGCTGGCTTCGAACTCACAGAGATCTGCCTGCTTCTGAGTACTAGGATTAAAGGTGGAACCACCGCAACCTGGCTGCGCATTCATTCTTTAAAGAGCCATGTGTTAAAGGCTTTGTCCCTAGGACAGTGCTAACGGAAGATGGTGGGACCTTTAAAAGTCGGGGCTTAGTGGGAGGTCTTTAGGTCATTGGAGGTGTGGCTTGGTAGACAGTACCACCCTCACACCCTGCCCTGGGCCCATCCTCTCCTTCTTCCTTATCCCCAGGACAGGAATTAAGCAGTCTGTACCACCAGGATGCTCTGCCTCCACCCAGTCCTGAGAACAGGACCAACAGACTATCTGGAACCTGGAACTTGAGCTAAAACAAACCTTTTTTACTTTCTAAGTCGATCCTCCTAGGCATTTGTTGACAACAGATTCTAATTCCCCCAGCCACTGGCCTACTCAGTCTTCCCCTCCCATAACGCTTACCAGCACCCACACTCAGGCCATCAGCTAGGTGTCCCTTGCCTAAGGAAGAGCTTGTCTTGCAGTTCAGGTACTGACTTCCGTCCTATGGGGCTGGGCTAATTGACTCTTCCTAAGAGGACTGGGATACCTATCATTTTGTGACTTTATTTTTGAGACAAGGTCTCACTATATAGCTCTGTCTGGCCTGGAAACTCATCATGTAGACCAGGCTGGCCTCAAACTTACTGAGATCTACATGCATCTGCCTCCCAAGTGAGTAGAGCTAAAGCTATGGGCAACCATACTCAGCCCCCTGCTTTGGATTTATTTTATTTTATGTGTATGATTATTTTGCCTGAATGTGTGTACATGCACCATGTGTATGCCTCGTACCACAGAAGTCAGAAGAAGGCCATCAATCAGATCACTGGGATCATATGATCAGGAGCAATTGAACAATTCCCAGCGGGTGCTGGGAATTGAACTCAGGTCCTCTGCAAGAACATGTGTGTTAGGGATTAGTTCTAATGTTTCGACTTAATAGGAAATTTGCATGTCTAAACACTGAAGGTCCTAGTCCTCGAGTGGTTTTTGATCGATCAATAAAGATGTCAGTGGCTAATGGCTGGGTTTATGCGGAGACCTTTTGGGGCCCTTGGCAGAAATTTGACATTGGACCAGGACAGGAAAGTAAACTCAGGCAGAAATCTGATTTTAGGTTAGAACAAAGAAGTAGGCTTCAGGCAAGAATATGACTTTGGGCTAGGACAGGGAAGTAGGCTCAGATATCTTGGTCCTCCTGATAAGCCCTTAGAAACACTGATCACGGGACTTTTGTTTATTGTCTTGCTTGTTCCCTTAACCTAGAACTGACCTTATTACTTGCATGTAACTAAAATGGTATAAAAGCTGACTAGGAAAAAATAAACTCACCTCGGTCTCAGAACTGGCTGGGGTCTTACTTTGGTGTTGTCTGTCTTTTTTCTTTTTTATCCTTATTCCTGCCCTGGAGAACTTGTTGACTGACTGAGCTGGCTTAGTCAGACCAATATCTAGGCAAAGGGAGACAGAGTGGAATCCTTGGATTTGCATAGGCTAGGATGTGGAAGAGAGGAGGAAAGGAGAATCCTGATGTTTCAGAGCTGCAGGAGGAAAATCATCTGAAATGTAGGTGAGAAGGAATGTGGCCCCTGGAAGGGCTGCCCAGAAGAGTCTTGGGCAGCAAATAAGGGGGCCTCCCAGAAGGAACTGGGTGGCAAAGATACTTCACAGATTTAGAGGATGTTGAGTCAGGAGTACCGAAGGGAAACCTATGACAGCGGGGCAGAGGATTAGAACT
The DNA here is from genome assembly GCF_963924665.1 of Micromys minutus. Lineage (NCBI taxonomy): Eukaryota > Metazoa > Chordata > Mammalia > Rodentia > Muridae > Micromys > Micromys minutus. Next base: position 59,257,779 of record NC_137979.1, read on the forward strand.
GCCTAGCCTCAGCCTTTGAGCTAGCTAAGGCATTTCAAAAATGTGTGTGTGTGTGTGTGTGTGTGTGTGTGTGTATTATTCTAGGAACCAAAGAGTTTCTGGGTGGGTGGCTGGAAGTGTGCAACTCACCGGGAGCACAGAGCAGTTAGCTGAACTCGCTGCTACACAAGTGCTCTTAAGAAAAATGAAATCAGACAGAAACAAACTCATTTTAGACTTTAGTATCAACAAAACAAAACACTTAAACTGCCCTGCGTCCATCCATCTCTTAACCCTGTGAATCGATAAATAGATTTCCCTCTGTCTTGACAGAGAGCCCAGAGCCCAATTCAGGTCCACCTGAACACACGGGTCATAGTACAATTTGTTCTAGCCTTGTTTTCTCTGTTCTATTTTTACCCTATTGTGTTCTATGTGATTTCATAAGCTGCCTCCAAACTTTCTGGATCAGAGTGGGCATAGAAAGAAAACACAATTCAGTAGAGCCCTGTGGCCTTGGCAGGTTGCTTTTGTTTATTTGATGCCTTGTGTCACTTTAGGATTCTATTCCTGGAGTGGAGGGGCACAGCTACCTTTGACTCTTTCTGTCCCCACCACCTACCAGTCTCCCTCCAGGGCCACAGCGACTAAGTGGGACTAAGCAACAGGTTGCAGAGGCCAAGCCACCATCTGCAGACACGTTTGGCTTCCTCCCCCAGAGCACTCTTCCTGGCTTCCCATCTGGCTGGTGGCAGGAAGCCTCGGGGCCTAGAGAAGCTCGCAAAGGGAGAAGGATGGTAAGCAGATGAATGTTCTTTTCACTCCTAACTTCCTAAATCAGAGCCTCTGCTGGGGATGGCTAGATGTGCACAGGTTAGACCTGTAGTCCAAGAACGGCATTATCTGCTCAGGTGTGGATAGGATAGGGAGGTCTCCAAAAACTTGTTATAGGATGGTCAGGGTGGTCAGGGCCACATGTACACCTGTGAAGGCTAACCCCTCCATCTCTCTCGGAGTTTCTAAAGCCCTCCCGGTGTTGAGGCACGGGGCCCAGCCCTCAATCTGCTCCTCCCAGCCCAAGTGGGATAGTTTCTCTATTTCTGCTCTGTGTTTCTCCTCAGTCCCCTGTTGTCCGGTCTCCATCTTCCAAGCTGTAACACGGGGGCAGCTGGATTTGATGCTTGGTTGATGCTAAGGATTCTTGGGATGTTAGGGTTGAGGCATCTTCCATTCCTTTCAGCAGTTTCCTCCTGGGATGTGGTGGGAGCCTTGGGGGGAGAGAGAAGGCACGGCTTGGGGTATAGGGGGATGCTGGGATTGAATGTGAACACCACACAGGAGCAGCTCAGGTCAGATCTGAGGCTTGGGCTCTGGAGGCAAAAGGCTTAATGGTTGTGCTGTCCAGCCTTGCTGAGGTGGGAGGGACAAGATGAGTGTGAGAAGAGAAGCCTGCTGGGCAGAGCCAGCAGCCCTTTGGTGAGTGAATAGCATTCCCTGGAAAGCCAGGAATTGCCAGTTTTCCTTAGGCAGGTTACAAGACAGGCCTCTGTCATGTGCAGCCCTCTGAACACTGTTCCCACCTGGGACCTCACTCTAGGTCCTGGTGTGTAGGCCACTTTTGCCAAAAGGCCTGATGACTCCAGGGGCCATTCCTGGTGTGTCCTGAAGCGTCTGTGTGGGGTCCGTAAGCTCCTTCGTCTTAAGCTGCCTCGTGTGTGCTGTGGCCATCCAGGTGGCTCAGGGACCAATGGCACTTGCTTCTACATCGACCCGAATTCAATCCCTATAACCCACATGGAGGAAGGAGACCTCTGCAGGTACACTGTGGCAAACATGTAATTAATTGTAATTAAATGACACCTGAGACCAGATACTTAAATGGTCCTGATGTGGACCCCTTATCTCAATAGGATGGGAGAGAGTATGGGTCCAAGACATAGAAACAGAACCCTTGGAGGTGGTAGGGAGGGGGCATGCCTGGAGGAGGGCTGGGTCTGGGCAGGGTAGGCAGCAGGCCCCACATTGGCTTGTTATTGGGTGAGAAGCCGTTGGGGTCCCCTCAGAAGCCTTTGGAAAATCTTATCTGTGAGCTGAATTAAAATAGCGATGTCCAGTTGTTTTTGGCAGGGGGGGGGGGCTTCTACAGAATCTCTGAGACCTGGACCAGGCCTGGTGGCTCACACCTGAAATTCTAGCACTCTGGAGGAGCAGAATTCAAGGTCAGCTTAAGAAGAAAAGAAATGCTACTTTCTGTGTGGGACCCCTAGGTAGGTTGGGTAACAATTGAGAGACCAACATGGGGCTGGTGAAAGGAGGGCCTTCTGCCAACCATAATCCACACTTAAGAGATGCTACCACTCTGTACATACCTGTTCAGGGCATCATCACTGCAGAGACGGAAGGCAGAGAAGCCAACCAGAGACACTGCTCTGTCTCCATCTCCTGGGTCTGTGGGGCCCCAGTCAGAGCCTAAGTCCCTGGAAGCCCTGGTGTGACAGTTCCTACTATGTTCAAAAGAGATGCCAAGACTGCTGCCTTCTAGACTCCCAAGAACCCTAGGCCAGTCCCACATTGGCAGAGGGCCTTTACTCTCACACCACGTCTGGGAGGAAAGGGCATCTTTTGCTCCATCAGCCCAGTCATTCCTTCTTACCCCGGTCATTGAAGACAGGCTTCAGGCCAGAGGCACCCTAATGTTCTCAGGGGGCTCCTGTGTGCCCCAGCCTGGCTCTTTCTCCCTCAGGTTCATTGCCCCACCCTGCTCTTAGCTCATTAAACAGGTCTCTCACTAGCTTTAATGAGCCTGTCTGGGGACATAGACACATGGGTGTCATTCTTAATTATGCCTTTAATTGCTTCCCAGGGAGAGGATGAATAGGAAACCCAAATTTCTCTGTAGGTGCTGTGGAGGATTCTGTTGGACCTCAGCACGAGAATCCCTTAAATGTACAGAGAACCCTTCTCAGGTCATGCTTCCCTTTCTCAGAGCCACCCCAGGCTGTGGGGATGTGGGTGTGAAGAAGGCAAGGTCTGAGGAGCGAGGACTGTGGGTGGAGGGGTCACCTGGTTCCCACGCCCAGGGTGGATGCACCCTGACCTCATTTCCAGAGATGCACCCAGGGGAGGTGGTGAAGGAGCAGAAGCTGTCAATCAGTGATCTCCCATTCCATTTCTACGCCAGCAGCAGCTTTGAGGTCTCTTTATCCAGAGCCTACCTGGCTGAGCACTGAGGTGGAGCCCAAAGCAAGCCATCTGGAAGTCCATTCTAAATGGTAGAAAAGGAAGGAGGCCCATTTATCTCAGCCCTCTGCCAAGGGCAATCCTGGGGGTGGCAGGATGCTGCATGATTTCTGTGACACTTGGAACACCTGGATAACTCCCCGACCCGTCACAGGCTCCACCCACCTTGCCAGCCCTCCTTCTACTTTAGAGAAAGGGCCAGGGGACACAATGGCTCGGTGACCCCTCTCCTGAACTGTTAAGGAACAGTGGGGACTTATAAGCAGAGCCCCGGAGTTTGTAGGGCCTGCGTTGGCATGAGGCTTTGGCCCTCCAAGAAACCGGAAGATGGGATGGCCCCAAGCTGGGAAAGAGAAGCTTCCTTAAGCCTTGTCAAGTCAGGAAGTGGTTGACTGTAATGGCTCATCTCAATGGTCTGCCTGATGACATCTAAAATGAGATGAGATGGGGCAGGAGTAGGGGAGCACCTTCTCAGAGGCAAAGGGGAGGAGGGGATAAAGAACTGGGGGGGGGGCACCAGGAAGGGGAACAATATTTGAAATGTAAATAGATAATTAAAATAAAATCACCAGAGAGAAGGGCCTCTGGGTATGCACATGTGTGTATGCATGTGCTCATGTTTATGTGCATAATGTGAGCATGTGCTGTTGAGGAAGAAAGGCCTGCCCACCATGGGCAGCACTATTCTCTACGTCAGCTCCTAGGCTGTATAAAAAGAGTGAGCTGAGGACCAGCATTCACTGCTTTCTTGGACGTCACCAGCTGCTTCACCAAGCTCCTGCTTTTGCCAGAACTAAGACTATCACCAGCCTCTTCCAATCCTAAACTAAGACACTCACCCACACACCACACACACAAAGAAGAGACAGACGCCAGGAGTACTAGAAGGAAATTTTAATGTTTTCTTACTGCTTTATCAATGTCATGGAAAAAAAAAATACAAAGTTTAGAGTCGAACCAACGAGGAAGATTTAGGAGAGGGGTGTGTGTGTGTGTGTGTGTGTGTGTGTGTGTGTGTGTGTGTGTGCACGCTGCTGGCTATAGGCACAGCTCTGCAGCTCTGGCAATGCCTACCTTTGTAGGAGCACCAGTCAGGAGCCCAGTGAGCATTTCAGGGTCAGGATCCGAGACGCCTCTGGAAGCAGAGCAACCCCTGGCTGGTCCCCATCTGGCCAGACTCTGCTTGTAATTTAGCTTGCTTTCTCCCCAGGTTTCCCACTGGCTATGCTAGACGGGAGTGGGTCAGCCTGCTCCCAGCACGGAGAAGTAATAAGCTACTTACCCCAGGGGCTCTGGCCCCTGCCTCTACTCACACTCTGGGTAGAGTTACCGGGGCTGAGCAAAACAGATTTCAGAAAAAACAAACAGCCAGTGGAGGCTTGCTATGAGCTTGAGGCCGGCTTGGGCTACAGAGTGAGACTGTATCTCAAAAAGCCAAAAACAAACAAACAAAAACCCACATTCATTTCCCTGGAATTCAAATCAAATATGGTCCTGTTTTGCTTCACGTTTTCCCTAAGCCTGGCCCATAAGCCAAGGAGAGGGCACAGCTCACACTCTGGGGAAACACGTTTTATTTAAGCGTCATATTCCTCTTCCGGCCATTAACAGCCACGGAGGTGGGGGTTCAGGGACAAACACTAGTGGCGGCTGCTCCGACACAGTTCAACCCGGGCAGGGTCTGTACACCCAGACTCAGACCAAATAACAGTCACTCTGCCACTGGGACAGTCCTCCTCCTGGTGGGGAATTTTGACAGTGCTCTATTCAGGTTTAAACATAGCAACAAGAAACACGCCCCGCCCCCCATGGGCAGAGCGGGGGGGGGGGGGGGCCTTTCCTGTTCCTAGTGTCACTGAGGAAGGGGTCCATCTTGAGAACCTTTGAAGCTGGGAGCTGAGGGGGTTCCTTCTCTGCCCCATCCTGTCCTAGCCCTTGGGAAAGGCTGTGTTTAGTGTAATAGTTGAGGCCGTCCCCTGGCTCTAGCTGAACCCCAATGAGCACCAGGAGCCAGGGGTGGAGGAAGAAGGAGGCCGAATGTGTGGGAACCTGTCTCCTGCTGCATATACCTCCCTGGTGGGCACCAGACACAAGGTGAACAAAAGGGAGCCAAGTGTCCAAGACCCTGGAGAGAAGGCCACACCCAGCTCCTCTGTCATTATGTAAGGGACTCAAAACTTAACATCTGGCATTCATCTGAGACCAGGATGGAAGCAAGGGCACTGGAAGAGAATGGGTTCCTGAGACTCGGATCTGTCCCAGGCTAGTGTGCTCAGAAAGGACAGGGCAGAGTGAGCCCGCTAGGTATCCCAGTACCCATGCTACTTCCCTGGCACCCCAATCCCCAAGGTCCAGGGTCGACTCCAAGGCCCTTAGCTGCACCTACATAGTAAGGTCAAAGGTCACAGTGAAGGCAGCAGCAGGGGAAAATGCAGCCCAGAGCTGTGGAAGCTACTTTCAACTTTCTGTCTGGCCTCAAACTCGGATCTCATCTTCCTCTTCCTCATCCATGAAGGAGAATTCCTTGTCTGGCTGCCTTGGCGGAACAGCCCCCACCCTGTCTGGGCCTCTGAAAGCTGGGCTGCGCTCCTCAAGGACGCCTGAGGTGTAGCTGGACAGGGAACTGCTGTCCCGTGTGGTGTGGCTGCCCACGCTGCGGGCTGAGCTGGGGCTGGGAGCTGCCGCTGCCCATCCGTCATCCTCCAGAGTGTGGGGGGGCAGCATGGAGGCCTGGTCCCAGCTGGCCTTGCTTTCTGGTCTCCCTAGAGGAGGAGCTACCTCCAGCATAGGGGGTGCCTGGACAACGCCACTGGGGCCTTCTTTGTCACGGTAACTGCCACCACCTTCCTCCTCTTCCTCCTCTGAGCCCCACTGGTCCTTGTCCATGATGCTGAGGACATCTCCCAGCATGGAGGGCCCCAGGTCGATGTGGAAGGACAGGACTGACTCAGCATGCTTCAGCCCATAGCTGACTTTGGGCATGATGGGTAGGTCCGTCAGGTCCCCAAAGGCCTGCTCATCCAGGAGTGGGTCAGGTGAGTGGGGGCCAGTGGCCCCGTTCCGATGGGGACTCTTCGGGTCACCATCTCTAGCATCTGTCTTCTTCACAGGGCTGGATGACAGGCTCTTGGGTAGCTTGCTGGAGTCCTTCTCAGTGGCTTCCTTCTCATTGAGTTGAGGCAGGGACATGGCATTCTTGACAAACAGTGCTGAGTCCCGCAAGGAGCCCAGCATGTCTCTCTGCTCTCGGTCCCCTCTGGTCACCGACTGTGAACGTTTACTGCCCCGGAACTTCCGGGACAACAGGCTGAGTTTGGAAGATGAGGAGGCCTGCTCATCCAGGGACTCACCATCAGCTTCACCGGCCTTGCTAGTGAGGAAGGACGTGTCCCCAAAGGCGTCTCCAGCCCGGCCCACGTGCATGGTGTGGCGGAAGTCACCCAGTGGGGCACTGATCATCTCGGCCGTGAGGTCTGCGCGTGAGCGACGCTTTGAGTTCACAGAACTGGACACCAGCTGCTTGAGAATGGGCATCGTGCTGGCTGCAGGGGAGCTGTGTACTCCCCAAGGCAATAGGCAGGTATGGGGTCAGATCTGAAGTCCAAAGTGCAAAGGGTACACAGGGCAATCAGAGGGCTGTAAGCAGAGAATAGGAGGCAAAGGGTTAATACAGACTGGTACCCATCAAAAGGTTAATATGACATCTACCCACCGAAGGACAACCATTTGACCCCTGCTTTCCCATCAAAAAACTACTGGAAAAATCATCAGCAGTGAATTTCTAACTTCGTGGTTTCTTCACCCACGTATTTATAAGTTGAGCTAATGTTTGGTACCAGAGGTATATTTTCTCTAAAACTCGAGAGGAAAATAATTCTTCCCAGATTCCACCCCCATCCCTGCCAAAGCGGAACACTGTTTGAACAAACCACCTTAATCGGCAGTTACAATCCTAAAGGTACTGAATCAAGTAGGTCCCAGACAGCTGGTCTGCGGGCAAGCTGCAAGAACTTCCTGTTGAATAACCTGAATCCCTGCTGAGTTGGACACCTCAGCCTGAGTCAGAGAGAATGGAATTGGTAGACCAAGCCCAAATGCTGTCTGTCACTTCCACACACGTGGGCAGCTGGCTGGCCTGGCTCTCTCCACATAAGAATTGGGATGGATATACAGGAACCCACAGGACCAGCTCCCTGACCTTCCAGCCCTCATACATGGAGACACCCTGTGACAACCCTGTAAGGACCCAAACTCTGTAACATGCTTCATCTCTCATTCTTTGGGAAGATGAAGTTGGGAAAATCCCCTCCTATTAGGGCCACATGATTTTATCTTGGGATGTGCAGGACTCTGGGTGACGAGAAACCCAGAGGACAGCACTAGGAGAAGCCACAGCAGAACATCTGGCAAGGGCTAGGCTGAAGTTTTGTGTCAGTGTCCCAAGCCAGGCCCTTTCTCCCCAGCAGAGCTGGGCAGGATGGAGAGAGATGGTCACAAGAATTTAATAAGCAGAATGGGTGGCGGGCGGGTGAGAGACGGGACTGGGTCCCCAGGTGTCTGTCCCCTCCCACTCCTGCTGACAGCTAGAGAGCTTCCGCTGTCACATACTAGGCCACCCCAGACCACCTGTCCCTGATGGTTGCTTCTGCTGGTCTTCATGGCTGCTGGTATTTCTCATAACTCTTGTTCTTGCTTTCTTAGCTAAATAACAAACAGCACCCCTCCCTCAAAAACAAACAAACTCTGACCACAAGTCCACAAGTGACACTCTCTTTCCTGTGAACCTTCCAGGATGGCCCTTGATGTCACTGCCAGCCAGCAACCCTTCTCTTGCTCTCTTGCCCCACTGTGGGCTTGATACAAAGGTATCCTATTCCAACACCCCACCATCCGGTGCCACCAACATGGCCAGCCAGGACAATGATGCTCCAAGGAAGGCCTCACAGCCAGGGCTCCTCCTCCAGGCCTCAGAGCATCTCCCGGCAGGCACCTGTTCCATCATTCTGTCCCTGCCAGCTGGAAGCTAACCTTCCTTCCAGGCTATGGGCTTCCAGAGGCTTCTAACAGGCCTCAGTTCTAAATCCTGTCTAGCTGGACTTCAAATACTCATTTAAAGTGTGGCCAGCCTTCACCCCCTAGTCCTTCAGTATCTCTCCCCTTCTGCCTTTCACATCAGCATCTTTCAGCCCATAGCATAGCCTCTGGGCTCCTGGCTTGATCTCTCTATGCCCTCTGACTCTTTCCCTACATTTTATAAGCCCACGTCAAACAGCCACCATCCAGTCTGATGACCACCCCCACCAGGAAGAGTGGATGTACCTAAACACCCCCAAGCACTCATCCTCAGCCTGATGGTCTCAGAGCAAACACCAAGGGGAGCTGGGGAGAAGCCCTAGACAAATGCTGAGGCTCTTTAGCCTAAAATATAAAAGGGCTGAGGAGACGGCTCAGGGAGTAAAACGTGTGCCACTCAAGTGAGAGGACTGAGTCCCAGCCCCTCAGAACCCATGTTAGGCTACAGGTATCTGCATCCCAGCAGTCCTACAGAGAGACAAGAGGCACAGAGAGAATCCACAGAAAAGTGCAGGCTAGCTAGCCTGGCCTACACCATAGCTAACAAGAGACTCTGTCTCAAACAAAGTGGGTGGTTAGGTGGTGAGGTAATTCTTTAACCTCCATACAGAGACTTTGGTGTGATATGTGTTTTTGTTTTTTTAATGTGTGTGGGTCTTTTGCTTGCATGTATGTCTGTGTGTCGCATGCATGCAGTGCCCATAGAGGCCAGAAGAGGGTGTTGTGCCCCCAGCAACTGGAGTCGCAGCTGTGAGCCAGTATGTAATTCCTGGAAATCAAACCTGGGTCCTCTGGAAGTACAGCCAGTGCTCTTAACCACTGAGCCATCCCTCCAGTCCCCACCTCCTAATTAGAAAGAAAAGAAAGGGGGGGGGGCTGGTCTCTGTCATTACAATGTGATCCTGGTGATCCCTCTGGTATCCCTGCTGTCAGTGACCTGAGATGGGCTCAGAGCGCCTGAGTGCGCGCGCGCACGCGCACACACACACACACACACACACACACACACACACACACACACACACACACACGCTACTGGAAACACAAACTGCTCTCCATCTTACGGAGGAGAGAGTGGTACACTGAAGAGCTGACTCAGCCTCAGCTGGGTTCACACCCCGGTGAGCCATGCCAGCTCAGGGCGGGCACCTCTGAGCCTTTTTTTTTCTTGATTCTGGATCCTTAACTAGAGCTCTGCTTGCTGCCCACCAGCAACAGGGTACCCTCTTTACCCAGAGATGAAAGGAGTCTTCTGCAGTCTAAAAACAGTCATATTATTCTAGTGCAACCTGAGGATGCTTGGGGCCAATCAAAAATTTCTCAATTAGAGGTGGTGTTGTCTGGGTGCTACACAGGACATTCATAACATCCCTGGTCTCTGTCGTTAGACACCAGCAGCATCCATTCCTAGCATCCTCTGTTCATGACATCCCAAATGGCCATGGCACGCATCCTCTACTTTCTCTGGGAAGCAGAACTGAGAAATGCTTTCCTAGGGAAAGATCACAGAGAACAGAAATCAGGGACACGAGGAGGTAGAGGCTAGAAGGGACCCAAGATCATGCCAACGTGTGAAAAGGCTTCAAGCTAAGTTCAGGAATCCCCCAAGAACTCAGAAGCTTGTGGTTTTCCATCTGAAGCGCTCAGCGGAAAGGAAAGGAAAGGGAACCACAGGCTCAGCATCCCAAGAATATCCAGAAACATCCCCATAGCCACCCAGAGGGACTGAGGACCATAACAGTTAGAAAGAAGGGGGAAGGGCTGGAGAGATGGCTCAGTGGTTAAGAGCACTGACTGCTCTTCCAGAGGTTCTAAGTTCAGTTCCCAGCAACCACATGGTGGCTCACAACCATCTCTAATGGAATCTGATGCTCTCTTCTGGTGTGTCTGGAGACAGCAACAGTGTATTCATACAGAAAATAAATAAATCTTTAAAATAAAATTTAAAAAAAAGAAAGAAGGGGGAAATCCACCATTACCACCCTGTTACCCACCCCCACCCCAGCACTACTTTGCCAGTAGGCTATAAAAATGGGGATCAGTAGGGACACGTAGTGACAATCACTGTGGCACTCCACATTCAGGAATGCCATCCTAGGCCAGACCTCCTGCCCCTCCCCATCTCTGCCTCCTGAAAAACAATGACAGGTCTACACAATACCATCCACTTCCTGTGATCTTGCCCCTGAGGCTGTGTATAGGCTGCATGACTTGTGAGTAACCATTTTCAATAGCTGGCAACAGAACTTAAGATAGGGTCCCCAGTTCTCCCACCACCCATAAGGGTGGGTGAGCCGAGGCCTCGTCGGGGGTCTCAGAGTTTGTGTAGCTGTGACACAGAGCACGCAGCAGGCCGAAGGGTCAATAAAAACTCAACAAGTAAGTTGTTTGAAGCTGTTAACTTCAAGGACCCAAGCAACAGTGAGTCCCCTAAGCTTCTAATGGACAAGGGTTTGGACGGTGGAGATGGTCAGGGACATTAGAGGGTGAGGGTCTCGTATCTAGGTGGAAGCTGGACCTGCCTAGAGTTGACATTGGAGGGCTCCAGCTCACTGCTGAAAGGGACCTGAGCACAAGGACTGTGGCTTTGGGAGGAGTGTCACTAAACACCATGAGTCAGCCCTGGGGAAGTGCCTAAAACAGGCCACCTCATAAGGCAGGGGGATATCCCACCCCAGAGGCCACATTCCACTTTCTTGGGTAGACAAGGGAAACAGGCGAGAAGCTTGCATTCCCCTAAGACACTGTCAACAAGCCCTGCCACCAACCCTGGACCTGTCACCACGCTCCCTGTTGAGATGAACGGTGAACAATACCTTCCCAGACTGGACAGCAGACCGACAAACAGGTCAGGCTGCATCAATGTACCCCACTCCAAATGCCCAGGCGGTGGCCGGTCCCTGGCCTCTCAGCCTTAGGCAGGAGCCAGAGCTACGCTCTCCTGAGACAGCCAGACAGGCAGGCCTCTGGCTCTGCAGATGACGGAAGGCTCACCCCCCCCCCCCCCCCCGCCCCAGAGTTACGCATGCTTCATCGACCATTGCCAAGGGCAGCCACACCCTGTCTGTCCTTTCCTGGTTCTGCATCTTGAGACCAGCTCTAGGCAATGTGGCTGGACAGAAGAGGACACTGGACACATGGAAACTTTGGTCAATAGCTCAGACTGGCTATAAGCGGTTTCATTTACCATTCACTCACTTGTTCACTTACTATGTTATTGTAGAGCCAACAGTATCTACATATAGCCGGCTAGCCCTCTGTGCTTGCAAGGGTTCCTGATACCTGAAGATACAGCCAACTACAGTTAGAAAGCCTTCTGCAGGGGGGAATTCTACAGCTGTACAAAACATGCGCAGATATCTCCTTTATGATTTATTGTAACCAAGATAGCTCAGCTCTGCCTACCAACCATTCACACTGTGTAGTGTATACCGGAACCTGAGCCTACTTGAAGGACACAGGAAAGGCATGTGAAAATTATATGCAAACCATGCAATTAGAGACAAAGGACTCTGGGACAAACATCTGGGTTTGGGGTGTCTGAAAAGGTCCCAGAGCAGTCAACATGAATACCGAGAGATAACCTTTTTCTTCTAGGCCGTGTTAAAAAACATCAAGGTTTCCAAGGTACAGCTGACAGCAGGGTGGGGGTGGGGTAGGAGTGGGGTGTAAACAGGGGACCAGGTGATGGGATCGAGGGTGGAAGTAGGGATACTGAAGGAGGGTCCTTGGAAGAAGGAGCACTGTGAACTGAGAGTCCTGAGCAACCAGGGGGCAGCTATGTCAAACCCTGGCTGAGGGGTGGGAATGTGCTTGTATTATGTGAGGGATAGAATAAAAATCCACATTGTCAGGTCAGGCCAGGTGAGTTAGGTGTGTGTGTGTGTGTGTGTGTGTGGTGTTGGAATGTAAACCAATAACCTTGGGAAGTTCCTGATGGCAGCTGACCCGGAAGCCATGGGGGAGGGGAAACAGAAATCCAATGAAGATATTATTTACTGGTGTTTGGGTCATAGAGGAAGGAGGCAAGACGTGAGTGTGGTTGGGGAGGACACCGGGGGACACATCATGGGAATGTTTCAGCGTTGTGGCCAACAGAAGATGTCCCCAGTGGTATATCAAAGGACAGCCTTCATGGAGACTCCGGGGATCCTTTCCCAGAACTGAGTTACAACATACCTCTTTCCTGAGAGCCAGCACTATACCTGCCCCAAGGCAGAACTTAACTTTGTCTAGCGCTAGTACTTTATTTACATCAGGACAGGAAACCCAGCCTGCTGCAGGCCACATCTCTCCCAGAGAAGCTAGCGCTCCACCTTTTGACAGTAGAGAAAGATCTGGTATTTTCTGGAATACTCTCTAGCCTTTATGAAGCTTTAAAAAAGTTGTGGAGTGCTAGGGGAAGGCTAGGGACAGCAGAGCTATGGCAGCTTAGATACACAGTGAGGAGGAGGAAGTCTAAGGGGCGAGAGCTGCGATTAGAGATGCAGGAAACTCTATCTCAAAGTCTGCTGTTTATACAAGGAACTAGGATGTATTGACTTAAGATACCCTCTGGCCTCAACAGCCACCATTCCACAATAAAAGCTGGAGATAGAACCATGAACAGTCATCAAGACTCCCCACTTCTCATCCTAAGAACAACGTCTCTAAAATACTCGGGTAGGGTAAGGAATTATTCAGAGACTCAGCCCACACCACAGGCTGCAGCCATGGTTAATTTTCTCCCCAGGTCACTGCTAAAACAGTGATGCAGTATCCAAAGTGTGGAGGTGCCACGTAGGAACATCCACCTAAAGTGTCCTTTATGTGTGCACAATTCTTTTGTTTTTGTTTTTTGAGACAGTGTCTCACTATGTAGTTCTGGCTGGTCTAGAATTCACTCTGTAGACCAGGCTGGCTTCGAACTCACAGATCCACCTGCCTCTCATCCACTAGGACGAAAGACTAACCATGCCTGCACAGGGTTCTTATAGGTTATGTGCAAACTGCCAACCATGCCGTCATTAGTCAAGTTTTAGTCTTTTAAGAAAAATAAAATCAACAGATGGCCAGTCTTCTAAATCTGTGGACTCCCTATCTGTGGACTCAGTCAAAAGAAAAGATCTCAGAAACAGGCTGGGGAGAGAACTCAGTGGAGTAGGTAAAGCATGTGCCGTCTACAAGGATCTGAGCTCTATCCCTGGCACACATGCGTCATGAGGAGATGAGCAAATCCTGGGGGCTCCCTGGTCAGCCTATCTTCTCTCACTAAGGTGGGGCTGGAGTGATGGCTCAGCAGCTAATAACACTGGCTGGGTTTGATTTCTAGCACCCACATGGTGGCTCTGTAACTCCACTTGCAGGGGATCTAATCCCCTCTTCCGGCCTCCACAGGCACCAGGCACGCATATGGTACATGCATAACTAACTACGCGCACAAAACACTCATACATATAAAATAAAGGCCTCTAAAAACATTTTTCTTTAAGTAACATGCAGGCCTGGAGGGATAGCTCAGTTGGTAAAGCCGCTCCAGCACAAGCTAGCAACAGCAACCCGAATCCAGCCCCTGTAACCCTAGGAAACATGGACGGAGAGAACCAACTTCAAAGTTGTCTTCTGACCTCTACACACGACGACAACAAGCGCACCCCCCCCCCAGCAGTCATGTACAGACACACACAGACTAATACACTAATAATGTTAATCTCTAGTCCCCACACCCCACACACAGGTGCAGGCAGGCGAAACACCCCCTACCACTAAACACACAAATACTGAACATGTCCAACCCCAACCCATCGTTACTCCCCAAACAACAGAAGGCAACCATCTATTTTCACAGCATCCACTTCGCACTCTAGAGATAGTTTAAAGTGCCCCGGGGGATACACACACATTACACTAAGCTGTCTCACGTAAAGGTCTTGCATCTGTGGATTTTGGTGTCCCAGGGGGACCTGGAACCAATCCACTGCAGACGCCAAAGGACAGCTGTGATGGCTCTGGTCTCCCACATACCGGCGGATTGTCCCCTAGCCCAGGGGTAGCAGTGGGTGTTGAAATGTGGCACCCTGGGGTCACAGAGATGATCCAACCCAGTGACCTGGGTAACATTTTGGGGGGCAGTGAGGGATAAAGAGAGGTAGGTGACTTGCCAAAGGTCATAAGAGTTTGTGAGGGACCCAGGTGGTACTAGAAGCCAGACCTCCTCGGCCAATTTCCAAGCTTTCCCCAAGTAACTCCTGCAATTGGATCCCTGCCAGGACTGAAGTCAGACCTTGTCTCTCTATCATCTTGCCTAGTGTAAGAGTCAGAAAAAGAGGTTAGGCGGAATAAAGGTGTGTGTGTCGAGGGAGGGGTGTCAGGGGGTGAGGGGGGATGGGCATGGGACACATTTCACAAGGCTGGGAGAGTCATGGCACCTGATCCCAAGAACTACTTACATCCTAATGACCTCAGGACAGGGTGGCCAACGGGGCACCCACAACTGTGGGAGAGCTAAGGAGCTGAGGCAGGGGACGGCAAGCTCAAGACCTACCTGGGCCACAGAAATTCAGTCACCTCCACATCTACTAACAGAGCTGGTGGAATTGTATGGAAGGAGAAGTCCCAAATGCACAGACACTCATCACCAAAGCTGTATCCGCAACAGCACATGCTGGGAGAGAACCAAATGCTTGGCAGTTAAGGGGCAGACCGAGAAAATGAGGAAGCACGAGATCCACGGACTGTCACGAAACCATGACGGGGTGGGGGCGGGATGGGGTGGAGAGTCTGTTAATCACAGGCCACGCAGCCACATGGGACAGGTCCTCAAATAGTAGTCAGTATCAAGTGGGGAAGGGGGGACGTGCATGTCCAGTCACTCACAGCTGTCTCAACACCGCACAGATATGCATTCATTGAAAAGGACAGAGGGAAATCAAGGTATGAGGCTGGGCCCAAGAGAAAAATTGGCTAAGGTTAGGTGTGAGAGGGTAAGGGGTGGAGGGTGTCTGCCTTAAATTCTAGCACTTGCTCGCAGAGTTAAGTGGCTTTGAGTCTGAAGCCAGCCTGGTCTACACAGTGAGATGTCTTTAAAAAGGTTCCCTGGTGGTGGTGGGGGAAGGGGGGTCAGAGGGATGCGTGTTCCTGTGCATGCGCCATGGCTCACTAGCAGAGGACAAATTAAAGGGGTCCATTCTCTCCTTCCACCACGTATGATCCAGGGATGCGAGAGGTTTCTGAGCTTGCTAGCAGGTGCCCCATCCCCCGCCCCCTTGATAAACAGGGCTTCTAGGGACCAATCTCAGGTCCTCCGCCTTCTGTTTTACCAACTCAACTATTTCCCCGCCTCTCCTCCCCGAAAGTTCCCTTTAATGTGGTGAAGCTGCTTTTAATAATAATAATAATAATAATAAATCCCGAAGCATCAAAGGCTTAAGGAAAAGACTTTAATTTCAAAACAGCTTAAAACTCTCCAGCTGTCAGGGCTCAGTATCTACAAGAACAAGACATCAGCCAGGGCCAGCGTGACTGCGCATCTACAGACTTTCTCCCACTGACATCTGTCATTCCTCCCTCCCCCAAGACACCCCCAAGAATCATGTTTTATGCTAAGTGTCTGAGCGTTAAGAGTGGACAGTCTATAAAATAGAGATCTGAATGCTGGGAAGATGGCTCAGCAGCTTAAAAGCACTGAGGAGAACCTGGGTTCAATTCCCGGCACCCATATCGCTGTTCACATCTGTGATTTCAGTCCCAAGAGATCTAATGCTCTCCACTGGGCTCCACGGCACTGGCTGCACTAACATACACGCACAAAAAACACCCATATATATATATAAAATAAAAGCAAGATAAATCTGTGACTATAGACCCACAGACCTATGCCAGATTACATAGACTCATTCCCAGATCTGTATAGACTGATCACCTGTCCCCACGCCACCCCCACAAAGGGAACACTAGCAGCTGCTTCCTGGTGCACAAGCCGCCTTCTTGGCCAAGCAGGCGACTCGTAACAACCCCGCCCACCCAACAGAGCCTGGCCTTTAGCCAGTGTCACCGGAGCTTTGAGCTGGAGGTCAGTCACCCACAGGACAGTGGGAACCAATCCGGAGACACTCTGGGCAGGTGAAAGCCTGGTTTTTGCTCCTCCCACAGTCCCAGCTTGGCCACCCCAATACTGTGAGCAAAGAGGGAAAACAGAAAAGGGCAAGGGTTACTCAAGGTTCTCCCTTCAATTGACCATACACAGAAAAATTATGACTACCAACTACTCCACTTCACTTGTGTGTCTAGCATGGGGCTGGGAGAACAGACACGAACTCTTCTGCACCTCAAAGCAACCACGCAGGAGGTTTTCATGATACATCTATTTTACAGGAAGGGGACTTGAGGCTCTGGTATGTTAAATGTCTTTCCTCCTCTCATAGCTTCTGAACTGACTGGAGCCCATCTCTGCAAACCTTGGCGCAAATGTATTTGGAGAGGCTTTACCCTGAAAATGAATGGGACCAGAACCCCGATTAGAAGTTCGTCTCTAGGCACAGCTGAACTTGATGCCTCTCAAAGCCCCACAGAGTCAGAGTCCTACAGAGTCCTGCAGAGAAGGCAGCAGAAAGGATCCGTGAGAACTCCAAGCCAGGTCTCCCCTGGGTACTTAGGAATGGGGTCAGCACAAGGCCTAGTTTTCAAATCTTTCTCAAGGAAGTCCCGGTCCAGTGTTGAGTCTCAAACTTTCCAGATCCCAGGGAAAGAGATCAGAATCCTGACTTAAGATGGTTAATTCTTAGATATGGCCATTTACTGCACCTTTCCCCAGAGGCCAGTCAAACCCGGCCAACACTGCCCAAGCCCAGCCAGGGCACATCCTACTTCCCAGAGATAAACATCCCTTCTTTGATGGGCTTTTCCTGGAAGGGAAAGTGACTGAGGCTCCAGACATCACTTGGTGCTTTCCACAGCTGTGTCAGGACGCATGTCACCAGCCCCCTCCTTTTGGGGACTGGAGGTATGGGGGTGGGGTGGCAGGAAGCTGGAGATGAATGATAATAAGTTAGCCAGGGTGGGGACCAGCATGAACCCAGCAAGGAGAAGAGCAGTTCTCCACACCAGAACATCTGCACAATTCCCATTCTCTGCCACTTCTCTCCGATTTACATGTGTATGTACGTGTGTATGTACGTGTGTGTGTGTGTGTGTGTGTGTGTGTGTGTGTGTGTATGTATGAAATTTTTTTTTGTATTTATTATCCAGGTGGTGTTAGTGCATGTCTTTAACCCCAGCACTCAGGGAGGCAGAGGCAGGCAGATCTGAGTTCAAGGCCAGCTTGGCCAACAGAATAAGTTCTTAGACAGCCAGGGCGCCAGGGCTACACAGAGAAACCCTGTCTTAATAAAACAAAACAAAACAAAACAAAAAAAAAAAACAAAACAAAACCAAAAAAAGGTTTTATATTTGGTTTTATATTATTTTTATGTATGTGTCTGTATGCAATTATGTGCAGGAGCCCAGACACTGAAGTTACAGGCAGTTTCGAGCTACCCGATGGGGTAATAGAAACTGAACTGGGCCTACCACAAGACAAGCAAGTGCTCTTAGCCCCTGGGCCATCTCTTCAAGCTTTGGGTTATTAGATATTCTACACCTGATTGATATCCGGTACAAGGCCCCCTGGCTTCATGTGGCTGCTGAGATATTAAATACTTCATACCGGAGACTGGAAGGCAGCTCAGTCAGCAAAGCACCCACTATACAAGCATGAGGTCCTGAGTTTGGATTTGCTGGCACCTAAATAGCCCAGCAGAGTAGCAGATGGCTGGAATCCCGGGGCCAGGGAGGCAACGAAGTTCCCCGTGTCAAATGGGTGAGCTCTAGGTTCAGTGAGACACCCTGTCTCCAAAGATAAGGCAGCAGGACTAGGAAGATGGTGCAGGTAAGAGGACCTATGGTCGGTTTTCAGCAACCATATCAGCAGCTCACCCCTTCCTGTAATTCAAGCTCCATAGGATTCAATGTCTGTCGTCCGTGGGCACATGCACTATGCAGGTGTACACACACACACACACACACACACACACACACACACACACACACGTACAAGTTTAAATATACTAAAAGTATAATAAAACATACCTCTTCTACGGGACAGTACAAGTACAGATTTAGATACTTGCACAGGCAGGACTTTGCATTACAGATGAGGAATAAAGTCAGCCACTGTTCCTTCTGGGACGGAAGGTACTCATGTGCTGGCAAATCACACGCCATGTCAAACACCATCCCTAACACCCTGAGTTTCCATTTCCAGTCTGTCACATGTTTTATTGTTTCACTAAGGCTATAACTTCTATTTTTCCATAACTATACCAGCTTGTAATTATTTCTTCTGTTAAGACTGGCGGGAAAAATCATTTCCATTTCCCATTGCCATTCTGTTTTGAGGATGCCCTGCCAGGTTAGTCCCAGCATCACGAAGTGTCCTGCCAGCCTTCCCTGGCTCTGTCTCCCTTATGTGTATGCATGGGGTGTTAAGACAGGGTTTCTCTGTATAGCCCTGGCTGTCCTGGAACTCTGTAGATCAGGCTGGCTTTGAACTCAGAGATCGCCTGCCTCTGTCTCCCTAGTGCTGGGACTAAAGACAGGTTCCTTGGCCACCACCCAGCTTCCGTTTCCTCTTTGAGACAGGGTCTTGCTATGCAGCCCTGACTAATCTGGAACTTGCTTCAGACAGGGCTGGCCTCAAACTTTCAGCCATCCTCCTGCCTCTGCCTCCAACTACTACAATGACAGGAATGCCCACCAAGCTTTCACCGAACTGAAAGTCCAAAATACAAAATATAACCTCTCCTTCTGAACCTGTAGTGTGCATTTCTTTGATTACTAAATACGAGTGGTTTGTTTTTTTTTTTTTTGTTTTTTGTTTTTTGTTTTTTTTAATGTATTATTGTGGGGTTGGAGAGATGGCTCAGTGGTTAAGAGCACTGACTGCTCTTCCAGAGGTCCCGAGTTCAATTCCCAGCAACCACATGGTGGCTTACAACCATCTGTAATGGGATCTGATGCCCTCTTCTGGTGTGTCTGAAGACGATGTACTTACGTATCATTGCCATGCATACCTACTCTCTTAGAAACCACTTGTTGAAGCTTCTGCCCATTCCTCTATTGGCAGGAGGGGCTTCCCGCTTTCCAATAGACTTGCTTGATATCTTTAAATCCTAGTCAGATTCTGCAAATATTTTGGCAAATTTGGCATATGCCTGTTTACATTATGGTGATTCACATTTTGCCAAGTGCCTCATCTGTATGTGGTCCAAGCTGCTTCTGTCTTTCATCTCGTCAATCAAAGACTTCTATTCCCCAAGTCTGGCCAATATGTGGGCTGGGGGTGGGGGTGGGGTTCCGGGTGCTAGAAGTATGGGGAAAATGCAGGGCAAGCTACTCACAGGAAAACAAAACAAAACCCCAAAAACAAATGCAGCAAAAAATGCAGCTGTCTGTGACCTCTACCACTGAGTCACTAGAAGGGGGACACAATTACCAGTAGCAGTCAAGTGCCAGGCCTGGAGCCACTGGCCCTATGATTCCCAACTACTCAGTGGGAGGCAGGAGGGCCCCAGGTCACGATGGTCTCATTTATGTGGTAAATTCAAGGTAAGCCGAGACAATGCAGCCAAGAGTCTCTTTCAACATTAAGTTAGAGATGGACTGCTCACCTAGCACGTGCTAGGCCCTAGATTTTGATCCCTGGTAACAAACACACACATTAGTGGTAAATTGTATTATATAAAATATAACACAGTAACACAAATAACAGTAAATCAAACACAGAAGCAGTCAGTTAGCTAGGCTTGGTGGTTCACACCTGCAGAAGTCTACGCAAGAGGATTGAGGCAGTATTGACCACACGGTAAGTTCTAGGCTAGCCTGAGCTACAGAGCAGGATGTTGCCTATTTTGTTCATTCATTTGTTGTGTGTGTGTGTGTGTGTGTGTGTGTGTGTGTGTTTTTAAACCTGGTTGTGCTGGCAGATCTTTCATGACTTGGTCACAGCTTGGCGAGTTCAGGCCAGCCAGAGTTAAAAACTGAGATCTCGTCTCAAACAACAATAACAAAAAACAAAAACACAATACAACAAAAGAAAACAAAAAACCAGAAACAGGTCTGGAGGGATAAGAGCTTTGGCTTCAGTTCCCAGCACCCACCCTGGAGAGCACAGCCACCGGTAACCCCTGTTCTAAGGGGATCTGATGCCCTCTTCAGGCTGCCTTGGGCACTGCACACACAAGGTGACTGGATGTGTAGGTAAAACATTCATATTCATAAAATAACATAATTAGGGAAAAAATAATAGCAGCAAAGAACAATAATTTTCCTGAACTCTTCTAAGAACCAGGCTTGTAAAACGAGCAGAAAGCAACCAAAGATGTTTTTACTGGGTATGAACTCGCTCCTTCCTGATCCTGGACAGTCATGGCAGGTTGGCTTCCACAGAGCTGTTCTGTTTCCTGTTCTGCTGCTTCCTGAAGCAGACCTGGAGTC
Organism: Micromys minutus; assembly: GCF_963924665.1. Classification (NCBI taxonomy): domain Eukaryota; kingdom Metazoa; phylum Chordata; class Mammalia; order Rodentia; family Muridae; genus Micromys; species Micromys minutus. The sequence continues at coordinate 59,278,581 of NC_137979.1, forward strand.
TCACCAAGCCGAACAGGGTGAGTATCCAGCGCTAAGAGTCCACATTTAAGTCCTGGCTGCTCTGATCTATTTGCTCAGCCATGTGTATCTCTGCAGAAAGAAGGCCTGGGCATCCTCCACTGTTCTAGTCTAGCTTGGGCTACAAAACAAGAGCCTGCCTCAAAAAGACGAGAGAGAAGGGAAGAGAAAATTTTGTCCCATCTGCAGCAACTGTCGTTACTTAACGGGGCACCGCAGCAGACAGGCGGCACATTGGTCCGTGCCTGGCATCCACAGTGACAGCCTAAACCTAGTTACCCATTATGGTTGCCACCAGCCAGGAGGCGCCACCAAGTGCTCGCGTTGTGGCTACTGTGACTTGGGAAACTTTTTTCCTCCCTAAATCAAGGTATTTTAAATTTTAAATAGGTTATTTGGTTCCTTTACAGGAAAACTTCAGAGTGTTGGGAAAATCTGAGTGTGTGAACCTGTGTGTGAAAGTAAATTTTATAAAATCCAAACACTGATCAAATGTTTATAAAGTTTGGCATCCAGACTGTAGTGTACTATTTAGTATGAGACACATGACAGATATTGAAGCTTTTGTATCTGACAGAATATAAAATACATCATAGATAATAATTTCTGTACATTTACTTATATACTTATTTGAGATAGGGCCTTATTCGGTAGCCGTGGCTGGCCTTGAACCAGAGGTTAGCCTGCCTCTGCCTCCTAAGTGCTAGGATTAAAGGCGTGTCTCTCCATTGTGTCCTTTTAACTTTTATTTGTGTGTCTATGTTATATGTGTGTGCATGTATGTGTATGCACCCACGAGTGCACACATGCCAGCAGAGACCAGAAGATGTAGTTCAATTCCCCTGGAGCTAAAGTTAGCAGCCATTTGTAAACTGCCTGATGTAGGCGGTAGCAATCAACCTAAGGTCCTCTGAAAAAGTAGCAAGCACTCCCAACTGCTGAGCCATGTCCCAAGCCCCTCCACTGAAAAATGTCAACAACTATGTGGAAATGACAATATTTTGGGTATATTGGGCTAATATACAAATTCATTTAAAAATGTGACTATTAGGAAAGTTAACATTAAACTGGGCAGTGGTGATACACATCTGTAATCACAGCGTTGTGAGCTGGAGGCAGCCTGGTCTACAGAGTAAGTTCCGGGGCTATACGAGAAACCCTGTCTCTAAAACAAAAAGACAAAAACCCCAAACAAACAAACAAAGCTTATAGAAAAGTCAAACTTATGTGTATGACTGGTCTTATAATCCTTTAGCAGGGCAAGTGGTAATCGGAATTGGACACGGAAGCCAGGCTTCACACATGCTAACCTGTGTCCTAGCACTGAGCTGCCCTCAGCTCCCAGCATTCCGTTGTTAAAAGCACTGTCCTAGGGCTACTGTCATCAACTGTCACATTCTTCAGATTCACAGACAGACAGCCCCCATTGCCTCCAGTACAGAGATGCCTGCCTCCACCAGTGCTGGGAGTACTGGCCTCATGGGTGAGTGCTACCATGCCCCCTTAACAGTATCTAACAATCCCTGGTTCCAATGTCTGAGCCAGGGTGACAAGTTGGGAAACACAATATGACTGGGTGATCAACCCTGTAGTCGCAAAAGAGGGAGTTCAGTCAACTTTGGACTCCAGAGTGGTCTGGTAAGACGTTTCCCAAAGTTGGTCCTGTCAACTGGCATCTAGGATGTGAGATGCTCTCTAGCCTCAGGGAGAGGGACAGACCCTGCACCAGGATGTCCTCTCCCTGGGCCACAGGTCCTAAGAGTATAATGCCAAGTAGACACTCCAGGTCCTAGATGCTGTGTTCTCTTATGGCGTTTAGTACTGAAGGTTCCCATGCGGAGTGTCTGACAGTTTTTATCTCAGCTCCTTTTTCCAACAACACCAAGTACCACAGATGAACACCATAGTCTACATCTTGAAGACGGAGAGCCCACGAGTTACACAGGTCGCACAGCTCCTAAGGACAGAATCTAGGTAAGTCTGATTCTGAACTCTGAGTGTTTCCACTCTTGTGCAAAGCACATTAGGGGTGGCAGGGGACCCATCAAGCCCTGAAGGGGTGATGAGGGCTATTGGGGCCAAACACCCACAGGAAGTTCATAGCTTCATAGAGCTTTCTTCTTAAAGATTTCCCCAAGACCCATGAGATGGCTCACAAATGTAAAGACACTTGTCATTGTCACCAAGCTCTTGATAGCCTGAACTCACTCAGCCTGCCCAATCACATGGTAAAAGGAGAGAAGGGCACACACAAAGGTGTCTTCTGACCTCACTGTGATGTGTGTGTGTGTGTGTGTAAAAGAATTATTTTGAAGTATCTCTAGAGCTGGAGGACACAGTTGAGAGTATTTGTTGCTCTTATGGCGAGGATCAGAGTTCTGTTCCCAGCAGGCATATGGAGGCTCACAACTGTCCCTAACTACAGTTCCAAGGGACCTGGCTCCAGCTGAAGGCAATTCACACATAACATGAACAATCATACATGCAGGTTAACACTGATACACATATGTAAAAATATATATATATATATATATATTTAAACTCTCTCCAGTCTGGGCATTCTATTTTCTACCATTCCAGAGAAAATTGACTAATTCTGGGAAACAGGAGGTGGGGTGAGGGGGAATGCATCCTCCCAGGATCCTCTGAGAGCTGGGAATTACTTCATTCTCTGTGTCTGCTCTATCCTTAGTCCAGAACCCTCTGGCTTGAACCAGGAGAAGGGAGGCAGAGCCTGGGAGAGACGGGAACTGACAACTGGCCAAGGAGCCAAGAGGACAAAGAACTAATGACCCAAGGACATCCGGCAGCTTCACTTGCTTACAGTGCCCTTCCTGGAAACGTGGGCTTCCAGGAGTCAGCCCAACACCCGCCACACCACAGAGATGAGAGAGGTGTCTAGCAGGACAAGCTGCTCAGGTCTGGTTCTGCTCCTGGTCTTGAGTCAGAAGGAAGCAGCTGCGCTCAAAACCAGATCCATCCACAAGGCCTGCCTTAGTTTCACTTTGCTTCTCCTAGGAACCACTCCTGAGCTGAGAGGCAAACACAAGGGTTCTCCGGGGCTCCAGAGAAAACCCCCTAAGAAAGGTGACAGATCTTCCACCCTGGCTTTGGAATAAAGGGGGTTAAGAACCAGTCACCAGATCATAATCTGGCTCACCACATTGAGCTTGCTAGCTATCTCTGCCTCAGTTTCCCCATAGCTTTCAAAGCCATCTACATTAAGGTGAAGGTGTAAGCTTAAACACATACACACACACACACACACACACATACTACTGTGCACAACACTGCAAGAGGTGGCACTACACAACAGAAATGAAGGCAGCCTTGAGGTGTGTACTCAGTCAGTACGCTGCAGCTACAGAGCATGCGCAGTGACACTCAGCACTGCCACCTTGCAGAAGGTCATGAAGCCGCTCAGCCTGGGGCTTGATTCTCCTCACCTTTGACCTTTAGTGATACAGGATGGAGAGGACCAGCTCTTCTCAAACAGGACGTCAGTTCCTTCCTGTTTCAGTTCAATAGGGACGGTGAGAAAGACTCTTCCCCCAGGATAAGGGTGAGGAAGAGACAAGGTTGGGGTGACCCTGGGTGCTACCAGCAACACTGCACAGACCTCAAAGGAGACAGATGTGCGGGACTCTGGAGAGAGCAGCCTGCTCCTCTGCAACTCCCAGATTCTCCTGGGAGACTTCCACACAGGGTACCGCTGGCCTCTCTGCTCCTTCTAAGCGCTCCCTCCCCACCACTGATAAAGCTTTTATCTCCACGGAGAGAGAAGGACATAGTCCCATCGCTGGTGCTTTAGCGCCTGAGCAACATTCTGAAGAAAGAAGAGGGTCCTAACTGATGGGAGTTTTGGATGTGTGTGTGTGTGTGTGTGTGTGTGTGTGTGTGTGTGTGTGTGTGTGTGTGTAAGAACAGAAGAGCAAGGAAAGGATGGGGTGAAGTGCTGCCCTCAGATCTAGCTGCTCTGACACATCCAGGAAGATGTAAAACTGGAGTCTCCTGACCATTTAGCTACTGGGTGAAGCCAGGTGACAGGAGACCCCAGTGATGGCAGGGAGCTGCAGTGGCTTCAGCATCATCTCCCACCCTGAAGAAACCAAGGTGATGGCGGCCCAAGCAGCTGTGACTGAACAGTAAGACACACGAGGGTCTCTTGCCCTGGCTCTGGGATTAATTAAGGGCAGGGGTCTGCACACACAACACCCCCAAACTGACTCCACCTCAGACCAAAAAGGGAGCACCTACCTCCACTTGAAAAGGTCAGGTAGAGACCACCAGTCTCTAAAGGGGGCTCCATGTGCCACGATGACCCCCCCTCTGGCACTGAGCAGGAGTGATATGCTAGCAGCGTCTGGGGCACAGGGAAGGGCTCTAGTGTTCCTCAGCTGGAAGGAAGCCCGAGGCTCCAGGAGGCCCACCTTTAAGCTGGGGCTTTGCCAGTATCAGGAGTATAAAAAAAAAAAACCGTGGACCGCTTAGTGGCTGAACTTTCCTCACCGGGCAAGTCAGGCAAGTCTACTTTTTAGCCACATTCTCTCAGTGACTGTCCCAGACCCCGCTCAAGGATAGCTGAGCATCCCAGGGGTACTTCAGAGTATTAGTTGGAGTCTGCTGTCAAGGTTCTTCTCTTAACTACCACTTGAAGTGTGTCCTTTCTTCCAAGGCTGGGGAGGAGCTAAGTCCTTAGGTCAAAAGACCTAACCATAGCTCAGGTCCATGCTCAACTGACAGGGTGAGATTGCTCAACCTCTCTCCACTCCCCAGCCTTATCGCTGGCATCAACCCAACCCCTCTGTTCTTCTGAGGGACAGATTCTCCCACCACCACCCGCCCCCAACAGGGGCAAGCGCCTAAGTGTCTGTGGGGCTGACACTGTGGGATGGATGTACCAAACAGAACAGCTGGAGCTGGCTTGCAGAACCCCCTCCTCTGCCAATTCCATCCAAACTTCAAGGGAAGGGGGAGGCAGGGATAAAAGAAAAGAGAAAGACACCAACATCATACACTATGCCTTCCACAGCTGAGCACAGCCTGTCGGGGCCATAGAAATCAGTTTCCGGGGTGGGGAGACTCTCCTGGAAAAAGCTCTGAAAGGAGGGCTTAGGATCCCTGTACAGATCAGCAAGAGTCCACCCTTGGGACCACTGCTTTAAGGAGGACTTAAAGCGACTTGGATTGTCAGTTTCAAAAGCCGGTTGGGCGCACACACACAGGATCAAAACAAGAACAGAGAGCGGGCATGTGTAAGCCACAAACTGAAGGGGGGAAAGGAGGGTTCAAAAAAGAGGGAGACAGAAGCCCCAGAAAATGGAAAAAATGCTCAAAGGAACAGCATGAATAGCTGTACCCCAAGTGAGCAAGGGATCCTGTGAACCCCGAGAAGTTACCAGAGGGGCCGAGACACTGCTCTCCCCCCAAACCAACACTGCTTGAGAGCAGGCTCGCTTTAGCATTCAGCTCCTTAAAGTCCGTGCTAAGACAGATCACCAGGAGCCCTGAGAAGCTCCCCTCCCGCATCTCCCAAGGTTCCACACAGTGGGAAACAGTTGAGGGGCAAAGTCCCTGTTCGAAGCAGAGATAAACCACATTAATCAGCAGTCACATACAGGCAGCTGATCAGAGCACATGGTCCTCCCACACTCAAGCTCCTCAACATGGATAAGAGCTTCCAGGACTCTAGTGGATGCCCCATTACTGCCAACTGCCCTTGGGTTGCCCAGAGGCCTGGCTCTGCTCCAGCGCAGCTCTCCCCCAAGTTCTGGGAGAAACCTGTAGCTGAGCCCCCCACCCCCCATGCCGTTGAGCCCAGTTCTTTGTTCTTTAAAATTCACTCCATCCCTCTGGTGGTCCGCTCCTCCAGTCTGGCCTCAGAAAGGGGCGGGAGAAGCCGCCGCAGGCTTTACTGGAAACCCAGACCGGGCAAAGAAGTTGCAAGGCAGAGGCCCCCTGCCAGGGGCCTCACATTGTTTATGCTCCCCAGACAGATCTCTCTCTGGTCCAGATGGTTGCTGGGGGTTAAGGATGAAAAGCACCCCAACCGCTCCAGCGAGAATGGACAAGAGGTTTCAAAGTAAAGACACCCACAAGGGCTCTTTCCTCATTCTATTACCTGGGCAAAGAATGGGAACTGTCGGTCCAGGGAGGGACGTGGGAGCCGGTCAGATTGCAAGAGGTGAGACTGTTGAAGGGGGGTTGCGGGGGGGGGGGGGAAGAAGTTCCCAGCCAAGAAGAAAAGAGAAAGCATTGTATTTCCTTTTCATTCTCCCTGGGAGAAAAAGAAAACTTCCGAAGCCCAGGCCTCAGTATTTCATTGGGCAAACACAAGGAACCTGGTTTGAGTTAACAGAGAGCGAGCGCCCCTCCCCCCTCAGGCACACACTCAAGTCCTACGGTCTGCTCCCAGGAAGCTCAACCGCCATCTACCCCGCCGGTCTGGGACACTCACCCACAGCAACCAGGGGAGCACCCCACCAACGGGCAGTCAGCTCCAGCAGGCGACGCCACAGACACAGGAGGGCAGATTTGTTCCTCCGGCTGGGGGCGCTCCAGGAATGAGGAGGAGCCAGAGACCAAGATCTCGGCTTCAACGTCCCAAGCGTGCGGTTAAATCATTAACCAACCGCTACCTACTCGCCCCTGAACAAGCCTCGAGCACCAGGCTCCGGGCGTCCCGGGCGCGCGCGCAGGTCCCCCCGGGGTAAAGCCTCGTTCCAGGTTCCAAAGGGACAGCCAGCTCGGCCCAGCCCCACCCGGCCGCCCGGAGCCTGCGCCTCTTGCGGCCTTGGCCTCCAAGTCTTCCGAGGGAGGCGGGCTGGCGGGCGGGGCGGGAGAGGGAAGGGCCCGTGCGGGCGGGGAGTATTTGCTCGTTAGGCTGTTGCCTTCCAGCCGGCTCCTGCCCTCCTTTTTCCCGGGCCGGGCGACACCGGGTGGCGCCTACTACAGTGTGTGTACGAGCGGGAGAGCACGCGAACACCCCTTTGCCACTACAGACGAACTCGGCTGTTGTTCCCGGAGAAGTCTGCGCACACGCCCCCCTCGGGGCGACCGCCGCGACTGTTGTGTGCCTGCCCACGGCAACACACACCCCATTCCTGCGCGAGGGGGTGGACCTTTAAAACCTGCCCACTCACCCCACCCCAAGCAGCTCCCGTGGCCAGATCGGGGCGTCCTGGTGACGCTGAGCCCTGTTGTTACCCGCTCCTCCGCAAACCATTTTCTGGGACACGGTATGTGGCTCTGGGTCTGGCCCTAGCCATGCCTACCCATGCTGGACACAGAGGGGTGTGTATGTGTGTACACGCGAGACTGTGTGTGCCCTGATCCTGGGTCCTCGTCCTCCCCATCCCCGGGTCTTTCTACCTTCTCCACGTCACCAGGGGTCTCGAGCCTACCCAGGCCTCACGCGCCAGCAGGGCTACAAACGGATGCTCATCGCCTACCTCGGTCCCCAGATCCCCGAGCGCGGACCAAGTGCGGCAGTGCGTTCCCCTCTGTGTGCTTGGCGCCTCGACAAGGTTGGCGACCCATGGCAGCGCCGGCGTTTGTTTCCTCCGGCTCCCCGGGCTCCGAGTGTGCTAGAAGCTGGGACACTCCCCTCTCAGGCTCCTCCCAGCCCTCCCTTCCATACCCCTCCGCGCTGATGTCACTCCGCCGCAGCAGCCAATGGCTGTCACCAAACTCAGCCCGGCTGCTCGGCCTCCCAGGTTCAAATCTAAAAGCCTGAGATGCCCCCACAGGCTCCTAGAGGGGTAGCGCCGGTACGGCCCCCAGTCCTCTGCCGCGGAACCCGACGTGGGGTCCGCAGAAACGGGCGCATCCCCTCCCCAGGGCTCAAGGGGAAGCTCTCTCTAGGCTCTTCCAGTTATGAACTATGCTAAAAAAACAACTCCCTCCAGGATCAGTTACCCACTCTGGGGACGCGAGAGCAGGATCCTGGGCTCCGTGGATCCCATCCTCATCTGGAGCGCGGGAGAAGCAGGTCCTGCCGAGTCCATACCCGGGCTGGACAGTGGAGAGGCGTTTCATCAAGGTGACCTGGCTTTGATCGCTCGATCTGGTGACCACGGGCTCTGAAGTACCCTCCGAGGGAACAACTCCCGCGTTCTTGGGCCGGGTACTTGGAGCAGCAACCGTTTCGGAGCTCTCTTTATAGAAGAAGCCCCAGCTAGGAGTGATCATTGAAAATAAATAAAAGCCGGCGGTGAAATAGTCAACAAAGAGGAAACGGAGCCATCCCAAAGCGAAAGTTCCCTAACTTACTTAAAGGAAGTGGGCGTGAACGTGGTGTAGGCCCCAGGCTTTTCCCCAGCTTGCCTCCTGGTTCCTCAGCTCCTTCACCGACCTCTGAAAAACCCGTCTCTCAGGATCCCCCCCAACCCCCCATCCCCGTCTATCCATGAAAACTTCAAACTTCCCATGTTGTGTGAAAATCGAATCTGAAAGTTTGGTGTCTATTCTAGGGGTCTAGCTTGTGCTGCGGAGCACGAGGCTAGCCCACACTGCGTTCAAGCCCAGCACCACCAACAACCAAAAGAGATGTCGAAATTAGTGAAACTAAAAAACGGGGTCCACAGCAGCTCGGAACGGAGGTATCCCGGGGTTCGACCCTGATTGGGTTACCAGTGGGGAACTTATACCTCCTCCCCCTGGTTTGGCCGTTCTTGTGTGGGTCCCTCACCTAACCTCACCTGAAGCTTGTCAAGATGAAGGAGAAACCTGGTTTAGAACAGAGAGAGTGTCAGAGACACAGGGCTGTGGGTCAGAGGTGGCTGGGACAGGGCTCTAGGACAAACCAGTTGGAGGGAGTTGGGTTACCTCCAGCTTAAACTTTCAACTCTGCCCCTCTCTGGCCCACAAGCCTTTCCATCTCTAAAATGGGTATAGGACTTGTTGGCATACCTTCTAAGCTTCGCCCCACAGATACCTGGCAAGAGCCAGGTGTGCCTGACTCACTATAAAAAGAGCCCTCATTCTCTTGCTCTTCTTACGCTCTTCTCTCTTCCCTCCCTCTCCGCCTTCCCCTCCCTCTCTCTTTCCCCCACACGGCCGCCCCTCCCCCCCTTTCTCTCTGCTACCTCAGCTTCTCTCCCTATACCCTACATAAACTCTCTACTATACTGTGGCTGGCACCTCCGGGGGGGAAAGGGATGCCCCAGTTTGGGCCCGCAGAGTCACTCCCCCCCCCCATACCGCACGGCCACCAAACACACCCCTGGCTTCATTTTCTTCTTTATAAAACACAACAGCATCCCCCCCCCACCTCCGTTTCCCTTACTGGTCCAAATGTTAACATTCCCCTGGACTCTGGTAGATGCAGGCCCTTAATGGCCTTCCCGGATGGGACCGCGGTTCCCTGTTGGGCGCCTAGAATCCCAGGAGTTTTTCATCTGTTAGTATTAAGCTTTAATTTGATTCATAAGTGCTTTTCTGGTTTTCTCGGAGTCTTCTCCCTCATCTTATTTCATGCTCAGTAAATCATTTGGGGATGCCAGCCCACTTCAAGAGCCAGCTATCCACCCCGGTTAGGGAAGAGGGTATATTAGAGGAAGAGGGACCCCATCTTCTCAGGTCGCTGTTGCAGGTTTTCCCTTGATCCTGAGTTTGCATTCCTCCTTTTGGTCTTTCTGAAATGTCTCCTCTTTTTATTCTAATTCAAACTCTTTCCACAAACATTTGTAGTGGGTAGGTTCCCCCACTCAATCCTTAGAAGACAAAAGTCACCTGGGTCCCAGTCCTCAGATTTCTGGGTGGAAACTGGTCCCTCACCATGGGGGATCTAGACCGTCTCCTTTTAGAACACACCAGGGAGAGGAAGACCAAAAGAAAATGCTAATTTCTCCCAGCTGTTTACAACCTGAGTCCCAGCAATCTTTCTCCTAAAACTCCACTGAGGTTAAATTTCACCCCAACGCTTTTTGGTGATGGTGCTTGGTGGTGGTGGTTTTGTTTTGTTGTTTTTAGGCTGGTGCCATCTGTGGCTAGGCAGGGGAAAATCAACTAGACAGCTATGGAGACTTGAATGCCTAGCTGGAAACTTTCTGCAGTGCTAAACCCCAGAGTTTGGAGAGGGATTTAAGGTCTTAACTGAACCTTTAAGGTGTGACCTGACCTATAATCCTTTAGGCCTGGGCATATGTCTCAGCCTGTCTTTGGAGTCTGAGCATGCGTGATTCCTGCAGCTGTGTGGGCCCGTCCCCAAGCCCCAGGCATACCTCTAGGTGTTAACAATGAGACGTTAGTTCACCTTCTGTTACCACAGCCTTAAATGGATTGACTAATCCCACTCCTTACAGAGAAGTTGGAAACCACACTCAAGTCTTCTCTGGTGTTTACTGTACAATGTGGTCCCTTTGCAGTGCTAGGGACTGAAACCAGGTCTGGTGCCTGCTAGGTAAGCACTCTGCCGTGGTGCCACACACCCCTGACCCTCACTTGCATTTTGGAATCAGCTAGCCTCCTTCCTGTGAGATCACTTGTTCCTACACCTCTTTCTATGCTGGGCCCCTTCTGCCACTGAAACAAAACAGACCTGAGATCCTGTCACATCATCCTCTGGAGAGCCTGGTGTCTGGAAGTTTGAGGTTGGAGTGGCCTGGGTGACCCAGGTCAAGAACTGTCACTGTCCTCTGGGGCCTGGGCTCTGGGCTTATTCACTTTCTGGCCTCAGGACAAAGACTTTTTCAACTCCTGAATTCCCAGTAGTTGGGAACCACCTGGGGCACCTCCAAGGTTTCAGATGACCTCCGCAAAGCATCTAGGAAAATCCCTAGGATATCTAAGCAGTGCATAGGACTCAAGACAAGGTCTGCCCCGAGCCTACTGTGGAGTTAAAAGTACCTCATCTGGGGGCTCTTTGGCCCAGGCTCCAGGCCCATGATACATCTGGGGTCTAGGTAAACAGGGTTTCCTAGGAAGCCAGACAAAGTTCTCTCCTAGGTCTCCGGGAGACAGTGGGGAGTCTGACTCACAGTTTGAATCTTCAAGAGTGTAGACAGGCTGAGGCAGAGTTCTTCAGAGAAATGAACTATCCGGGGCCAGCAGCTGGCTTCTCTCAGTTTCTATAGGTGATGCCTCTTAGGCCATGGAAGAGTGTAAACATGGGGGTAGAGAAAACCTTTACACTAGTAAAGGGTAGTGTCTGAATGTATACCGTCCGAGACACACACAATGAATCCAAGGTGTTTCCCATAGCCCACTGCAGCCTTGGTTCTGAACCCGGAGCACCTGCTCTTTGGCACAGTGTATAACACCACAAAATACCAGCAGATACCTCCTCCAATCAGATTCTAGACAATTGTACATTATGAATTACAGTGTGTTTACTATACACACACACACAAAGCTTTCTGTTCTTACACTAATCCATTATTCAATGAATTACTACAAATGACTTCTCTCCCTCTCTCTCTCTCTCTCTCTCTCTCTCTCTCTCTCTCTCTCTCTCTGTAGCCCTGGCTATCCTGGAACTTGCCCTGTAGACCAGGTTGGCCTCAACCTCACAGAATTCTGCAATCTGTAACTTTTAGTACCTGGAATCCAACACACATGGTGCACAGACATGTATGTAGGGAAAATACCCATACACACACAAAATTTTTTTTAAGATAGGGGTATATTTGGTAAGACTGGCTGTCCATGAACTCACAGAGATCCTCCTGCCTTTGCCTCCCAGTTGCTGGGATTAAAGGCATAGACCACCATCACCCAGAAAAAAAATTAAATTTTAAAAATAGTTTTCCAGCTTTTATTGATCTACTCCAATAAGGAACCAGACTGCTGACATTCCAGAAAATGCCAGCATCGCTCTGAAGGGACACACAGTCTTTGTGAAGGCCCCCAGAGGAACTTCAAGCACTTCAGTGTAGAGCTGAGTCTCCTTGTAAAGAAAAAGAAGAGGCTCCGAGCTGACAAATGATGGGGTAGCAGAGAGGAGCTGGCTGCTGTCTGAGCCTCGGGCAGTCATGTTCAGAACATGATCAAGGATGTTAGGCTGGGCTTCCGTTACAAGATGAGGTCCATGGGTGCTCCCTTCCCCATCAAAGTCCTTATTCGGGGGAATGGGTCTTTAGTGGAGATGTGAAACCTCTTGGGGTTTGGATAGACAGTGTGTTGATTGTTCTGTCTCTCAAACCCAGAAGGATGACCTAGTCCTTGAAGGAAATAACATTGAGTTTGTTTCAGATTCAGCGGCTCTGATTCAGCAAGCCACAACAGTTAAAAACAGGGATAGCAGAAGGTTTTTGGGGGGCATCTATGTGTCTGAAATGCAGGCTGCAGAGTAAGACTTAAGTTATCTAGTTCCAGTAACAAGATCCTGAACTATCAGTGATTTTGGGGTGTCTTTGGAGACCATAAAAGACTTACATTAAAAAAAGAAAAAAAAAAAAAAAGCTTTCCTGCAAATACTCCCATCAAATTAGTAAATCTTTTAAATATTTATTTACTTATTTATCTATTTATTTTGGTTTGAGACAGGGTTTCTCTATGTAACAGAGCCCTGGCTGTCCTGGACTCACTTTATAGACCAGTCTGGCCTCAGACGCAGAGATCTGCTTGCCTCTGCTTTCTGAGTGCTGGGATCAAAGGTATGCACCACCATGCGGGCCAACTATTTTTATTGTTAATTTTAGCTATGTGTATCTTTGTGTGACTGGGTGCTGAGAACTAAACTCAGGTTCCCTGCAAGAGCAGTGCCAACTCAACCTTTGAGTCATTCTCCAGAGCCCAGATAAGCCCAATGGGTTGAGTTATGTTAGGATATTTGGTTATAAACATTGCTGTCCGAGTAGTTGACTTGAGGCTTGTGAAATAAATAGAACGATAAAATTAATGTGAATCTTTGTTGCAGTAAATATTAAAAAATAAAATGACTTATCTCTTTATCAGCCTTGACATCTCAGTCCTCAGGCCTGGTTTTAGTTCGGAGTCGCGTGCAACTCTGGTGCCCTGTCTGAGCCGCCACCGTGGCCCAACTTGTCTGCGAAACCCCCTTCCCTGGTGGTTTTCTACTGCCTGTTCTCTGCCTCTGTCCTGGGGTGTTTCTGTACCCCAAAATCCCACACAAACAGAACTCTACAGCCTGATAGCTTTCATACAGCTTTATATATTCGACTCTTAATCCACAAACCCTCTACACAACAAGATTACATCAAATAGACAAAGATACAAACTGCCCTTCTATATGAGATACCAGACCTATAAAATCCTTAATGGTCATAGCTGTTTAACACCAATCAATATCACCTGGGTCTAACTGGTCCTTGGGAACTTGCCACGACCTCTACCACCTGCCTGACCTTAGACCCCTCTTCTCTCCACCTCCCTCAGCCGGCTTTCCTTTATTTTACTAATTAAAATGGGAAGGTTCAGATGAAGTTACCTCTTGAGTATCTGACTGGGCAGCCCTTCTTGGAGAAGTGTAATTAACATTAAAATACAAACAGCTTCAGGACAATCTACAAATTTTGGTTTGGGATTAGGGCAGAATTGTTAACAGCTCCTGAAGTGGCCCTGGGGATACTTCTGTCCTTTTGTGCTGTATATTCATACAAAAAGATGTTGTCACTGACTGCTACAAAATCAAAATATCCTTCGACTCTGAAAAACCTTATAAGATACCCCACTCCCTGCAGTATCAAACTATTCAGCCAACATTTAATACCTACATAAACATAGACAAGCATGTCCATCTCGTTTGTATGGAAGTTTGCTTTTCATCTTTAATACATGTCAAAATTACAGGCACGCCAAAGAATCATTTTTTAAAGTGAATTTACATGTGATTTATTACTGAGAAATGCTTGATCCGTGTATTTGTTTTACATTCCCATCTATATTGGGGCAAACTTTTTCTTGGGCAGAAAGGAATTAAGAGTAGAGAAACTTTAAGAACACTCCACCCCACCCCATACACCCCACTCCACCCACCCCACCCCTGTTTAAGACTGAACTTTGGTTGAATTTCCTCTGCTGTGTGCTCTGTTGACAGGGCCAGATACTGGAACAGCGGGACAGCTCCAAAGAGCTCATCGAACACATGGGTTCCAGTGCCACAGAGGCCACTGTACCAGAGATCCCTTGGCCCAGGAGATGTTGCATACCTGGCTGGGTACCTCTGGGGACAGGAGTGACACCAGGGCTGAGGTAGATGAAGGGGAAGTAGCAGAGCAGACAGGTCATAGAACTTTCCAGAAATGACCTGTGGGGGTCAGAACATGTTGGTTGTGCTTCCTCCCTAGCTGTGAGACCTTGAGGGGTGTTGCCTGGTCCCACTGGGTCACATCTGTGACAAAGATATAGTTTAGCTCATAGGCACTCTCTCGTTCAAATGCAAGGGGACCAAGCCCTGGGTTGTGCTTGGTGATCAGTTAAATATAAGGTTAGACCATGTTACTATGGTCCAAGGTTAGACCATGTTACTATGGTCCAAGGTTAGACCCAGGTTATTATGTAGTGTTGCTAAATCAGGTGTTAGGTTTCCTCCATCTCTCTACGAGAGGAAGGATGGAGGGTCCTGAACAGAAAGAGCATTTGTGGAAGGCAGGCACTTGAGTTTCCAATTTATAGAAACAAAGGTCTCCAGGGAATTGAAACTTTCCCAGGAAATGCTGAGGGAAGAGAAAGGCCGAAGCCTGCTGACAGCCAGATTGACTTTAAACCGTTTTGATGACTTATTGGACTATCTTTTGGTAAAGCCTAGAACGGAGACAATTAAGGACCAGAGATGAGCAGGATCACCCCTTGATTAGGACTGCTTGGGTACACATGCTTCTAGGTTTCTTTTTCAACCCAGACCTCATGATAGTACCCCAAAGAATGACTTGGTGGGGTTGGCGGGGCTCATCCTTTCTCTTTCTTCCCAGTGTAGCCACATGGAATAAATCTTTGCATTTCCTTCCTCTCTATTTGGTGTATTGAGGAATGGGTGTCTGAGCCTGTTTGTCTGTGCTTGCCAACAAAACCCCATTGTCACTGTGCACCACCGTTATTAACAGGCTGCTCAAGGACCCCTGAGCCAGGAGAGGGTATCATTCAAGAGGCTGAAGAGAATGAGCCAGAAAGAACCAGCCAGAGGTCTGGGCTCCTGACCAAATTGTCGTCAACCCCAATCAATCATAGTATGTCTTGGAAGAAGAGTCCCTAGAGGCAAAGCACTATGTGACCAACCTCTGAGGTTTCCAGGAGAGACAAGAAGAACACAGGCTTGCCCTTAGCAAGCTTCCTTTTGGTGCCCCAGTGTCTACAAGTCTAGACTAGGAACACAAGCCCTAGGGACAAGGGCCCTAGCTTTGAATCCCAGTTGGCACTGCATGACCTGAGGGAAGCCACTTGACCTCTCCCAAGCCTGGGGGGCAATGGGGGGACCACATGGGCACATATCCTATGGTATTAGTGAACAGTTAAAAGAAGCTCTAGCTAAGCAGAGCTAAGGACACATAGGAGTCACCAAGCAGTCTCAAAGTCAAGTGCCAGCTGGACCAGGCTTGGTCCCTTTGCACAAGATTAATCCACCACCATCAGTGTTTATCAGAACTGTGCTAACAGAAAACCGTTAGCAACGTTATCGGTAGGAGGCAGACCTCAGCTGTGTCTCATCCCCCAGTGCTAGAGATGGAACTCCGGGCCTTATTGCATACTAAGCAAGGGCTCTACTATAAACTACACTCTAAGCACCAAGGCCTGAGCATCTCCTAAGGACTTCGGTGGCTTCTCATCGGTGGTATGCCCCTCCCATCAACTGTCTCTGGGCAGTTGGCAGAGCTAGGCTGGAGGAGATCAGTCCCTGTCAGCCAGAACTCTCCCAGGGGCTCGGGTGACAAGCACTCTGGGAGAAAAGAGACCTTTCTTCTCTTGTGGCAAACATGCCTTCAGTGGGAATACTTAGAAAAGGAAGGAGCCAGAGCAGGGGAGCTAGCTTGGTTGGTATAGAGCTTGCACAAAATCCCAGGTCTGCTCTTCAGCATTGCATAAACCAGGACTAGCCTTACATCCTGTAATTTCAGCACTCAGGAGCTGAGGTAAGGGAACTCAAGTCATATTCATCAACATGAAGAGTTCAAGGTCAGCCAGAGATACATGAAACAGAGAGAGAGAGAGAGAGAGAGAGAGAGAGAGAGAGAGAGAGAGAGAGAGAGAGATTACAGATGCTGCATCTTAAACTCACAGAGCAGATGTCCTTGTTACCATTTCTGTTAAAAAACAGAAGCCTGGGCTATTTACATGACTTAGTGGGTAAAGGTATCGGCCATGCAACGCTGATGACTAAGTTTGATCCTCGGAACCCACAAAATGGTGGAAATGTGACTCAACCCACATGACTGTCCTCTGACCTTCACGTGAACACCACGGCATGCAGCTCACAGATACACATCACTCGAACATACAAAAATAATTTCAGAAACTGGAAGACTGAACCACTTGCCTGACACAATACTCCAGGAAAGTCCAGATCCCAAATTAGGAAGGTTTCCGTAATGAAGGCTTTCTTATGGGAAGCAGGAGGAGGATTCTAGCTGCAGAAGGGCTCATGTCGTTAGGTTGAACATAGTGGGCAAGCTAGACACCATCTTTATCAAGATAGGAGACTCTTTTCTGCCCAGAAATCTTTAATATAATTTTAAGGAGACTTGTTCTGTTTCCGGGCACTTTTGGAAGGCCAAAGCAATGGCTAAAATCACTACCTTTGCCACTGCCAATTAAATCATCCCCTAGAGCTCACCTCAAAGCCCAAGGGTAAAGGGGAAACTGATTGGAGCTGAAGGCATCAGTCAGCACCTTCTGAGGCACAACATGATGTGACACACCTCTGCTCAGCTGTCCCCAGTGCTTAGAGCAGCGGTGCTCAACCTCTGGGTTGGGACTGCTTTCACAGGGCTCCCCTAAGACCATCAGAAAACACAGATGATTACATTACGGTTCACAACTGTTGCAAAATGACAGTTAGGAAGTAGGAACAAAAATAACTTTATGGTTGGAGAACTCCACAGTGTAACGGACCGTATTAAAGGGTCGCAGTGTTAACGAAGGTTGGGAACCACTGGCTTAGAGAAGTAGCCTTCTCAAGGCAGGAGATTCAGGGGCCTATGTCCTTGATTAGGAAACTCCTCTATCTCCTCTTCGCTTCTTCGAGCTGAGCCTCAGCAGACCCAGGCTGGGCTGGGTATGTCCTGGTATTTCTGCCTCACCCTAGCCTGCATGGTCCCAACCTCTGCATGTAGAACAGAGGCTATCAGCAAGAAAAAGGTTATGAGAAACATCTGTCTAGACAGATCAATCCAGAACTGTCAACGAGGTCATGTGTGTGTGTTCGCGTGTGTGTGTGTGTGTGTATTTGTGTGTGCACATGAGTGTGTGTCCTTTAGTCCCAGGAAGCTTTTGAATCACAACGATAACTGATGTCAAGGCTGATTTACACTTCCCCCAGCCTGACAGGTTCATGTCTCAGGACGCCAGCGCTCTCCGTTCCCTGAGCCCTTTGTCATTTTCACGAGTCACTGGCTCTCCAGAACGTTGAAGAGGAGAGACGTGTTAAGCAAGCTTGCAGTGAGGGTGTATAAATGGAGTGACCCAGACCCAGGCAGGCCCTGAGCCCAGAGCACTAGAGTAGCAAAAGCCACGCCCCTCCAGCAGAGTGAAACTTAGTCTAAGGTCACTGGTGTGTGTCATGGATGGCTGGGGAAAAGGTACCGGAGCTTTTGCAACTGAATCTATATGCTGAAGGAAATGTGAGCTTTTCTTTGTGATTTTTATTATTTATTTATTTAAAGATCTCTCCCTCTCTCCCTCTCTCTCTTTTTTTTCCATGCATGAGAGGCTATTGGATCTCTTGGAACTGGAGTTACAGACTTTGTGAGCTACCATGTGGGTTCTAGAAAATAATTCCCTCCCCCTTGTTCCCGCTCCTCTGGAAAAGTATCTAGTGCTCCGAAAGGCCAAGCCATCTCTCCAGCCACAGTATATTTATTCATTTATTTTTTATTACATTATTTATTTGGTGTGTGTGTGTGTGTGTGTGTGTGTGTGTGTAAATGTGCATGTAGCATGGCACACATCTGAGGTCAGAGGACAACTTTCAGAAGTTTCCTTCTTTTCTTCCATCATGTGCATTCCGGAATACTGAACTCAGGTCATCATTGGACTTGGTAGCATCTTTACTGGCTGAAACATCTTCATGCCCCTGTCTTAGGGTTTTATTGCTGTGAACAGACACAACGACCAAGGCAACTCTTATAAATGACAACATTTAATTGGGGCTGGCTTACAGGTTCAGACGTTCAATCTGTTATCATCAAGACAAGAGCATGGCAGCATCCAGGCAGGCATGGTGCAGGAAGAGCTGAGAGTTCTACTTCTTCATCCAAAGGAAGCCAGGATCAGGCTGAGTATCATCAGGCAGCTAGGACGGGAGTCTCCAAGCCACCTCCAGAGTGACACACTTCCTCCAACAAAGCCTCACCTTCTAATAGTGCCACCCTCTGGGCCAAACATATGTAAACCATCACATTCCACTCCCTGGCCCCCATAGGCTTGTTCAAACACGTGGGTCTATGGTGGCCATACCTAAACACAGCATAATAAAAAGTACATTTAGTCCAACTTCCAAAGTCCTCATAGTCTGTAGCAGAATCAACAATGTTAAAAGTCCAAAGTTCAAAGTCTCTTCTGAAATCCATCCAATCACTTAACTGTAATCCCCTAATTAAGACAGGCAACCAGCTGTTCTTGGTGATCACCCCATGGTACTGGCATTTCTAATATACTGGGGTCTTCCGTTGCAACTAGGCTTCACCAATAACTTCTCATAGGCTCCCTTCATGGTGCCAAGCCTCAAATCCTTTGCATGAACTCTTCAGTCCTGGGCTGTCAACTACAACTGAGGCTGCACTTTCACTAATGGCCTCCCATGGCCTCTCACAGTCCCAAGCCTCAGCTGTTCTTCATGAGGCCTTCATGCCTTCAAAACCAGTACCACCTGGGTGATTCTTACATATTACCAAGGTCAGCTGCAGCATGAGATACAACCTTGGCTATCTCTGGAGCATAGCTTTTGTGTGCTCTCAGAAAACATTTCCCAGAAGATTTCACCTCAACGACCCTGGTCTCTTCTTAATCACCACTAATTTCTTAGCTCCAGCTGACCAGCATCAATTGTCCCAGTGGTCTCCTTCTCTTTTTGAATATAAAGCCAGAGACACATGGCCAAAACTGAGTTCTGCTGCTTGCAGGAGCCGGAACATGCCCTCCTAGTTCTATTACATTATCACTAGATTCCTCTTTTCTAATTTGTTCACTACCTAAGTTTGGGTATTCTGATCTAGCTCTGTTGATTGACCTTGAATTTAGAGCTGTTTGCCAGTCTCCTGGGGGGATTAAAGGTGTGTACCACCACACCTGGATTTAAGCTTCTTTTCATCTAGAATTTGCTAAATTCCAGGCTGGCCTTGAACTCAGAGATCTGCTTGATTTTGCCTCCCGCGATTAAAGGTTCGTAGGAGGTTGCCTGGAGCCAGTTTAGTTGGGTGGGATCTTGCCCCAAGGTCATTACTCAAACATCACAGGCCCCCACCATCTTTTTGCTTCAGCCAATGGTTTGGCTACATCTGGGAGAATAAGATGCAAAGGAAGCTACTTATAGAACAGAAAATAAAATCCAGAGGAATGAGGTCTACGAGCACTAGGCTAGCTGTCAGCAGAAACTGGGATGAGAATAAACTTGCCAACCCCACTCCTACTCCTGGAGGCTGCTGCTAGCTCAACTATAAGGGACGTTTTTAAAAGCCACTTTTGTAAACAGAGGACCTCCTCCCACCCTCCAAGAGAAGCTGGGCAAGTCGTAAAGCCAATGAGGTGGTCCTGCTATTTTAGAAAGCAAGGTCCCAGAGCCCCATTTGTTCAGCTGTTTTCAATCGAGTTCCTGGGGGGGGGGGTACTTCTGGGAGACCTCAGGGCTTCAAGGCATCATCTGAAAAATCATGAGATTCATCGTAGCAGCTAAGCCCTCCATACATGTCAGTGTTTGTAAGATGCTAGGCCAGCTTCTAAGAGGGTTAAGTGTAATAGCTCCTCAGAAGAGTCTTAGCTGGGAGACCCCAAGCTGGAGCTGGAGTCAGCTGGATCATGATTAGGCTGGAGGCTGCTGTTGGTTGTTCTCTGGGGTCTTGGCTGGACTATCAGCCAGAAGACCTAGGTATGATCTCTGTCTACAGAAGGCTTTGGGCTTCTTTCCAAGAGGATGGCGAGCTGTTGAAATTTATTGTCTCATAGTACTGGAGGCTATGAATCAGGTATGGAATCATTTTTTCTGCACCTCTCTCTTTTGACTTCCGGCTCCCTCATCCCTTCCTTGGCTGATGCATCCCTATGGACCTCCACTTTCACATAGCGTTCTCACTCCAAGTTTGTGTCCCCGGGTTTCTTCTCTCTATGTCCCAATGCCCCTGCAACCTGTCCCTCCCCTTCATCACTTATTACTATTATTATTTTAGATTTTGGGGACAGGGCCTCATTATATAGCCCAGGCTAGCCTCCAACTTGCAATCCCCCTGCTTCAACCTACCACACATTAATTACTACCCAGTTATACAGTATAGTGCCTGGCCCAAGTTTTCCTTTTTTTTTTTTTTTTTTTTTTTTTTTTTTAATGTGGACACGCTAGATTACAGTTCATTCCAGTGACCAAATGAAATCACATTGGGGGAGGGTGGGGAGTTAAAATTTATGATGGTTATCTCAGCTGTCAACTTGGTTGGTAAGATGTAGCATCACCTGGGAGGCAGGCCTCTGGGCATGTCCATGGGGATTATTTTAACTAGGTTAACTGAGATGAGAAGACCTGTCCACTGTGGGTGGCACCATTCCCTGGGTGGGCCCTGCACTGTACAAGAAGGAGCCAGTGGGCTAGAGAGATGGATCGGTGGTTAAGAGCCCTGGCTGTTCTTTCAGAGAACATGGGTTTGATTCCCAGCAACCACAATCAGTTTACAACTCTTGTAACTCCGATTCCAGGGGATCTAATGCCCTCTTCTAACCTCCCTAGGCACCAGGCACACACAGGGTGTACATACATAGCAAAAACACTCCAAACACATCAATAATAATAAATAATAAATAATAATAATAATAATAATAATAATAATAATAATAATAATAATAATAAGGTTCTCTGCATCTTGAGTATAGATAGGCTTTGAGCAGATGCTTCAAGTTCATGTCATGTGACTTCTTTATTATGGCAGTCTGTAGCCTTGAGCTGTGAGCTAGAGTAAGCTCTTTCTCCCTTAAGCCCTTAAATTGCTTTTGTCAGGATTCTTGTTTGGTTTGGTCTTCTTTTTTAAGACAGGCTTTTACAACATAGCCGAGGCTGGCCTAGAACTCACTATGTAGACCAGACTAGCCTTGAACCCACTCTGTCTCTGCCTTCTGAGTGCTAGAATTTTGCCAGCATACTTTATATACAGCAATGTGTGCTAAGTGAACATTCTATTACTAAAATACACCCCCAGCCCTGGGGCTCTAATTTGCTGTCATTGAACTGGGTTCGAGAGGTTCAGGCTGGCTTCAAACTCAGCATGGCTAAGGATGACCTTAGACCTCTGATCCTCTAGTCCCAGACGCTGGGGTTTCAGACAAGCTCCACCACACCGGGTTTTTGAACCCTACCTTTTTGACAAGCAACGTCAGACGTCTCTGAGACAGGAGATCGTCGGAGCCATTTTTTAGGGAGCTCAAGCTGTTGCAAGCATGCCTTCAATACATGCGTTGGTTTTAGTTGCTAGGCTTTAAACATAAGGGAAATTTACATAACTCTGACTCCTGAGTCTTTCAAAATCAGAAGGCTGCCTCAGGCTCTCAGAGCCCCATGTCAGCAGCCATTAATGGCTGCCCCTGTTAAGAGGCCGGAGGGCTCCCCAAATGAGCCCTTTGCTTCCTTTGCCTGCCTCTTCCGAGGTCCACTGTCACTTGTCATTTCCCTTACAGTTTCTCTCTTGCTGCCTGCCTGTTGGCCGGGAGTCGGAGGGTGTGCCCCGGCCCCGCCCACCCACAGAGGAAGCTCCCTGGGGCAGAACCCCTGGAACTCCTGCTATGGTGAAATCCAGGCATCCTGACCTGAACTACCCCACACCACCTTCTCCCCAAGAACTGCAGAAGGCGGCAGGAATGAGCCCGGCCTCTGATTCACAGTCCCAGTGTCGGCAGGACTGGTCTAGGCAGGAGGGTGGGGCTGGACAAGCACAGACAGTGGGGTGATTACAGGGGAAGGGCTCGGTGGGGGTGGGAGGGTGAAGGACAATGGAGGACAGCAGTCAGATGTGGTTATCACGGCCCTCGGCCACCTCCTCTGTCTCTCCCCATGGCTGTTGGTCTAAGAATTACATCCGGACTAAATCTGAGGTAGCTTCTCTGACCTCTCACCAACCTAGTCCATCCAGAGCTTCTAGATTCTTCCCAAAGCTTCCCCCAAATCCTCTAACGTACAGATGCAGTGGGAGGGAACTGTGCCGAGACTGTCAGCATTATTTTTAAGTGGCCCCAGGGGCTTTCCTTGTCTCCACCCAACAGCTCATGGCCCAGGCCTAGGAGTCAGGGAAGGCCTGCTGTTTGGGGGTCTATGTAGGGAGGCAGACAGGTCCCATTGCTCTGGGAGTTGAGCCGTCTTTAAGCTTGATTTGTGATGGTCCCCAGGCATTGCCTATGTCTCTGGTATCCCTAGCTCTGTCCCCTCTCAGCAGATTAGCAGGTCTGTCTTTGCCAGTCTCAGGTCATTGTGACATGAAACGAATGTGTCTGCAAAGCGCAGGGGCGTCCCGGAGAGCATTCTCGGAATGTTCCCGAGTGTCAATGGCTTCTGGTTTCCTTCATTTGTCTACCGCTGTACTGTTGACTTCAAGAACACGTGCCGATCTGATCTGCCCACTTGCGATTCCAGGGTGGGGTGAGGGTGATGAGGTTCCAGTCAGATGCCTGCTTTCTGCCTCCCACGGGTCAGGCCTGGTGCCAGCCAAGAGGGCACAAGGTCCCACCTCCATTACAACCAAGCTGCCTGTGTTCCCCACTCAGCTTATGTTCCCCTCAGAGGGCAGAAGCCCTGAGTTCTGGACCCCGGCATCTGGGATTAGCATTTTGCTGGTTGGTTAGCAGTGAGTTTTTCCAGCCAGGGAAGGACAGGCTTGGCTCTCAGTGAGAAGCAGAAACAATTTAAATGGGGGAGGCTAGGGAGAGAGAGGAAGGCAACCGTCCTATAATTGCCTGGAGTTTTCTACAGAAACTTCAAGTTGCCGGAGGAGGGAGGGGAACGGAGACCTGAGGTCCCTGACGCTGGGATCCCATCAGCCCCTGTAAGTTTATTGACTCAAACCCCTGGAGAAAAAAGGATGAGCATCAACTCCAAGGGCAGCTCTTAGTTGGGGTCTCGGTCTGCTGTGACTACACCAACAGAGATGTATTCTTCAGACCGGAAGTTCACAATCAAGGTGTCTGCCAGGTCTTTTGGGGTGTTGGGGGTGCCCCTTCCAGGCTCTTGTAACCTCTAATAATTCCTGGCAAGTCTTCCATTATTAACCTGTAACAACATCAATGTCACTTGGGCTCAACCTGTGTTTTTGTATGTGCTGTGCGTATTACATATTACATATGTGTAATATGCATGTGGAGGTTAGAGGGCATTCTTTTTTTGTTTTTTAGATTTATTTATTTATTATATATAAGTACACTGTAGCTGTCTTCAGACACAACAGAAGAGGGCATCAGATTTCATTGTAGATGGTTATGAGCTACTATGTGGTTGCTGGGATTTGAACTCAGGACCTTGGGAAGAGCAGTCAGTGCTCTTAACATCCAAGCCCGCTAGAGGACATTCTTGAGTGTCCGTCT
Organism: Micromys minutus; assembly: GCF_963924665.1. Classification (NCBI taxonomy): domain Eukaryota; kingdom Metazoa; phylum Chordata; class Mammalia; order Rodentia; family Muridae; genus Micromys; species Micromys minutus. The sequence continues at coordinate 59,302,479 of NC_137979.1, forward strand.
GAAGGCACTGTCCACCTGTTTTTGAAACAGGGTCTCTCACTTTGATCTGGAGCGTGTTAGGTTAGACTTGGCTGGCCATTGAGCCCCGGAGATTGGCCCGTCTCTGCCTCCCCAGTGCCCTGACTGTATCTGCAGGCCACCGTACCTGCCTTCTGTCTGCCTTCTCTCCTGCATGTGTCCGGTGTCCTGGCCTCCTTCTAACTAATTACATTTGTAAAGATCCAACTTCCGAGGTTCCTATTAGAAGTGAATTTGGGAAAACATCACTCTAACATACTTACGTCATCCAGGAACCATGCCAAAATCCCACAGAGATCCAGTGAGTGCATATTTAATCCCAAGCTGCACTAGACAACTAGTCCATTCTGTTTCTGTGTGGCCCATGAGCTAAAAATGGTTGGTAAGTTGAGGAAAAAAGAAACCAGAATGCTATTTGGCTACACACGAAACCATATCTTACGCAGATTTTTATATCCACACGTGACATCTGCTCAGAACAGTTGCATGTTTCTTCATTGTATCCTCTATGACCAATGTGATGCGGGGGGGGGGGGGGGGGCTGGGGGGGCACTTTGGCAATGCCTCCTGCTGATCTGCCATCCACACAGAGTTCAAAAATCTCCCAGACCTTGAGCCTTTCTCCTCTGGTTGAACAGTGTCTAAACTGAGCCATACTACTCACCGGTTAAAAGGGAGGAACGCCGTAGCACCTGATGAGGCTTGGGTTCAAATCCTGGCTCTGGTGTTTCTATAGCAGGCCCTTTATTGTGGCTGGGGTCAGAGGTTTTCACATCCTTGGGTTCCTGTGAGCAATGGCTGACACATCAGTGGAGTCTCAGGGCAGAAATGTGGCAGTGCTCGCAAGCAATAGAAACGCCAAGGCATCTCAAGAGCTCCAATGTTTTACCCTTGGGGATGCCAAGGAAAGATGGTATATATTGCACGGTGGGCTCAAGTATGGCACTTTCTAGGAGGACGTGACACCAGCGGGCCTCCCCGTGGGCCTGTTGGTTTTTATTTGTCCTGCCCTCCTGACTGTACCTCGTCGTATTCTCTACCCCACAGGGAGTCTTTTCTACATGGGCTGCACCCCAGCACCCTCAAATTCTCATTGGGAATTGAATTTGTATTCCAAGGGGTTCAGACAGGAGAATGAATCGTATGGGTGGGGGACCAGGACAAGCCCCCTCTTACTCCCACTGGGTGTCTCTCTCTCTCTCTTTCTCTCTCTCTCTTTCTCCTCTTCTCTCCCTCTCTTCCTCCTCCTCTCCCCCCCCCCCTGCCTTTATTGCAAGTTCTAGAAAATTCTCTTTCCATTGGCCATAGCATAGGTGGGAATGACATTCAGCTGTCGTACCCCTGTGTCTTGGAGTACCCACTGTCGTTGTTTCCCTCAACTTACCCACAACTGAGGAAGGGGATCTTCTTGTCTGGGGATGATTTCTGTTGCTGTGAGAAAACACTAATTTCAGACTGGGGAGAAGCCATGGAGGGATTCTCCTGGCCGTCTTGCTCCCCATGACCTGCTCAGCTTGCTTCCCTATACCGTCGTGAACCATGTGCCCAGAGGTGGAACCACTCACAGTGTGTTGGACCCTTGCATATTAATCAGCAATCAAGAAAAGACCCCACAGGCTTGCCTAGCGGGCAGTCCAATGGAGGGACTTCTTCATCCTGGGTGACTGTAGTTTGTGTCAAGCTGACAAAAAGAGAAACCGAACCAGCATAGATCTGTCCTCAAATCTCTCCCCGTAGAGCCTCACCTGGGTGTAACTTTGCCTTGAAGCTTGTCTTGTCTGCTCTCACAGGCCTGTTTGCCTCCCAAGGGTTCCTGAATTCGCAAGGTTTTTCAGACATAACATCCAGCTCTGGGGAGCCCTTAGGAGAGCAGGGCTCAACTTGAGGTGAGGATGGCAGTAGAAATAATGGTACATGTCTCCATCAACCCCACAGTTCTGGGATTGGAGTCACATCATGCCTGTCCTTTTACATGGGGGATTTGAACTCAGGTCTTCATGCTTGCAAAACAAGCATTTTTACTCACGGAGCCACCTCGTTTTGTTTTCTGAGACGAAGTCTCTTGTAGCCCAGGCTGGCCCCTAAGTCACAGAAATGTGCCTATCTCTGCCTCCCCAGTGCTGGAATTGAAGGACCACGCCACCTTGCTTGGGCTTTCCAGCAAACACCCCTGCCCTGAAATCTCACTGATGGTGCATAAAGCCTCATTCAGTTCTCCTAAGTAAAGCAGGAGGCTTGGCTGGCACAGGCCTGTAATCCCAGCCAGTGAGAGTCAGAGGCAGAAGGATCATAAAATCTAGGCCAGCCTGGGCTCCATACCGAATCTACATAATGAGATCCTTCCAGATCCCAATATTTCTGAAAGACGCCTCTAGAATCATATCTCTCTCCTGGCTGCCATGTTATGCTTCTCTTTCTATATATAATTTCCATCTTATTTTATTTTCCCCAGGCGGGTTTTCCTATATCCCCCGGAAGCCAGTTCTTTACGTGGGCTTTGGTGGAGGTCATGGGGGTTGAGGTTTGGTCTGTTGCTGTGTATTGTAATTCTGTATCCCAGGATCTGGTGGCCTCACAAGCTTTTATCTTGCTCCTTTTCTTAAAACTCTTGGTTGATGAAGATGCCTACAGCTTGGAGTGGGGCGGAAGAGAGGTAGGTGGGGCTTCCATTTCCTGGGTTTGGGGTCTGAGGCAGAGATGAGGAGGAGAGGGTGAGGAGAAAGGGAGAAAACGCCATGGGGTAGGTGGGTCCTGAGAGCACAGCCCTGCTGGAGTGGGAGAGGCCCAGGGAGAACTTGGGGAGTTCTGTCTCAGGGTTAGGGCAATAGCACAGAGGGTTCATATCTGCCCGGCTCTGGTGCTTTTAAGAGTTATTCTAGATGTAAACATTGTACGCCTTTTATTTAGGATCTAAGTGATCAGAGGTCGGGTAGAAATCCCCAAATAATATTTACCACGACACATTGGTTACGTCTATGTTGTGGTAGGGGTTGCTTCACCCTTGACCATCTTGCTCTGAAGCACACGGCTCACACTGTGATGCAGCTTCAGCTACAGGTCAGGCAGCATGTACGCACGGGAAACATGCTTACTGTGGAAGATGGCAGACATCTCTACCATGCTCTGAGTGATGCGGTTCTTGATGGCCTTGTCCTTGGCCATGCTCTGGCCACGGTTCCTACAGTAAGTTTGCTACCCATGGCTGTGGTCCTTTTTGGTGAGACAGTTGTTTCTTCTCTTTTTTTGTTCAAATTGGAGCCAAGACCTGACAGAGAGGCCCTGCTATTATACTTTAAGCAAACATCCTCAGGCTGTGGGTCTGTAAGTTACTTCTAATGTGGGAATGGGGTTCCCAATTATATGCAAGATAAGAATTATGTGTAGTCAAAACGACCACTCAGAAACCTCTTATCAATGTGAGAATCAGTTGGAAAGTATAGTACTCCGGGCTCGCAATGTGATACAAATAGAAACCTCTTATCTGACCTCTTCTTTCCTGACTCCTGGATTTAATGCAGGCCTTAGATTCCCTGGCAAAACACGCAGCCCTCTCTAGAGCCCGGTGTGCTGAAGGTGGTAGGATGCTGTCTATCGGGCTGTCTGCTCTCCCTTCCCGAGGCTGCTTCCAAAGCATCAGTTGTTCCGAACTTGTTTATGACGGTAAACCTTCCGATGGTTTTCACAGAACTTCATAAATGATAGTGTAAGTTATAAAATAAGAGTGGAAACAGAATTGTCATTTCTCTGCAAATTATGTTCCTGTTGGTAAAGGGGAGCTACAAAAATAAAATAAAATAAAATAAAAGTCTTATTGATTTGGTCATAGGTAGGACCTGGAGAATCTTGGGAAAAGATCATGAGAGCTACAGGTCTGCTCTTTCAGCAACTGGTCATTTCTACAAACTGCTTTTGTTAAAGAAATAGAAATTCAACCTTTCAACCCAAGTCATAAACTTCCAGTAATTCCCTAAAATGACTCAGAGGGAGGGGAGAGAGGCACCCACTACATGTTCTCTGGGCATTTTAGAAAATGGGGACGCAGTCCTTTGGGTGCATGTATTGTCAAGGGTGATGTTGTAGACGTCAGAGAAATGAGCACTGTCCAGAATGGACGGCTGTATAAATGTCAGTGTGACAAAACCAGAGAGGAGGCCTGAGTGTCCCTCAGCGTGCTGTAAATGAGCAAGGGAAGGGAGATGAATGTGCAAATGGGGCACAGCAAGTACTCTGATAGTCCTCAGCCCTGAAACAGGCAAGGGAATGATCAAAGATGAAAGGAAGCCAACCTGAAAGGCCCAGCCTGCTCCAGCCTGCATCACCTGGAGAGCAGGCTGTGTGAGAACTTCCTGGAAGGAGCGCCTGCGCTGTTGGAACTTGCTCCCCAGGAACTCATGGCTTAATAGAGGAACATGAAGAAGGAGGAAAAGGAAGAAGAAGACCCAGACTTTAAGAAAGAAATAGAAACTCAGGGTTGGCCAAAGTGGCTAAAGAAGCTTGCTTTAGCTAAACACACACACACACATACACACACACACACACACACACACACACACACACACACACACACAGCTGTTGTATTTATTTATTTATTTGTTTATTTAAATTTCTTCTTTTCTGAGGGGTTGGGGTGGTGTTATGACTTCACTATGTAATCCTAGCTGGCCTGAAACTTGCTATGTAGACCAGGCTGGCCTTGAACTCATAGAGTTCTGCTTGCTTCTGCTGGGATAACTGTATGTGTTAACTATACTCAGTTAAATAGAAACTCAAACCGGGAATGCTTATAACCTAGGCACGTGTGAGACTGAGGCAGGAGAATTGCTATGAGCTTTAGGCTAGGCTAGACTTCACGCTGAATTCTGGGCCAGCCAGGGCTACAGAGTGAGATTTTGTTTTAAATAAACAAATAAGCAAAACATAGTGCATCTCTGTAATCTCAACAGCAGAAGCTGAAACCCAAGGACCATTTGAGTTCAAGGCCATCTGGGAATACAGGCTCAAGAAATGATCAGCCTGTAGAGAGATGGCCCAGTGGTCAGCAGCACTAGCTGCTTTTCGAGAGAACTCAGTTTGGATTATTTATACCCTCCTGGCAGGGCACAACCATCTGTAACTGTAGTCCTACGGGGTCCAACGCCCTCTTTAGGCCTCCAAGAGCATCACATACACATTGCACACGGTGACATGCAGGCAAACAACAACAACAACAACAAAAAACCACTGGTGCATGCAAAACAAAATAAATATTTTAGGAACCACTTTATAAAGAAACAAAAGGAGGAAGAGTGAGAGGAGGGAGAAAGGAAAGAAGAAAAGGCAGAAAGGGAGCTGCACTAATGATTCCTAGTGTGATTTATGCAAAAGAGATGGGATTTATGCAAAGAGATGATCAAAGAGAACTGCCAACTTGCAGAAAATGAATAATGTCATGGCTCAACACCAACAGATTAGTGAACGAATTTACATTTGTGCATTTTAAGTAAAACTAACATTTAATATATATATATTTCCCTTTTGGGGAAAAGCCCTCACATAGCCCTGGCTAGCCTTGAACTCACTGTACAGATCATGCTAATCCTGAAACCACCGAGATTTACCTGCCTCTGCCTCCCAACGGCTGGCAAATGTATTTTGATCAGCCCAACATCCTACAATCCAAGCATTTGGGATGCCGAGGCAGGAGGATTATCGTGATTTTTCAGGTCAGTCTGGGAAGTAAGACTCTGGGAAAATAGAAAAAGTTAAAAAGCAAATAAAGCGCACAACCAAAAGTCCCACCACAAACATTAAAAGCAACCTTGATTGGACTTAGGCGCTAGATTTGTAATGATTCAAAACTAGCAAGGAGTGGCGCTGCCTTACTTGTCTGTGGGAACGTGCGCTTCCAGAGTCAAAATGTTCTCTTAAACCAGTCCTGGCTCTGCCTCTTCCGCTTCCGGAGAGCGAGCCTCTCTGTGCCTATGCCCCTCCTTGGCTGTCACACTCAGGGCTACATCAGGTTCTGCAGATCAAGTGATCATCTGACCCCATGGAGTGTGGTTTCAATGGGTCACCTCTTACTGCCATTACTAATATTATTATTATTATTATTATATGTGTTCATTTTATATTTATTATTTAATAAATTTTATTTATTAGTGTTTGTGTTCGTAAGAGTGTAGCTTGCATGTGTGTGTGTGTGTATGTGAAAGCTTGTGTGTGTGAGTGCGTGCGTGTACATGGGCAACCGTGGAGGTCAAAAAAGAGGGTTAGATCCCCTAGAACTGGAATTACAGGCACTTGTGGGCAGCCCAATGATGTGGGTGCTGGAAACTGAACTTGGGTTCTCTAACTACTGAGCTTTCCTCCCACCCATGCAACTGTCCGAACTGACCATTCTCAGACATCTGAGGGACTCTGATCCCCCCAAACTTAACACTTTCTTTTTCTTCTTCTGGTGCTAAGGATCAAACGCAGAGCCTCTGCATGCTGGGCTGAAGCCCACCACGGAGCTCTGCTCACCCTCAAGCAGGACTTTTTGGTTTAAAGGTATAGATAACTTGCAGGGATGAGCTAAGAGGGCAGATGAGCCCTGCCCAGGACTAGCTTTGCGCAATCTCCACATGGCTAGAAATAGAAACATATATTTGAGGAACAGAACTTGTACTGAGGAAAAGAATGACTATTGCTTCAGAACTCCAAAAAAAAAAAAAAAAAAAAGTTTATTTATAAAATACTGACAGTTTGACAGGACATGGGACTTTTCGCGGTATATATTTCAAATCAATTTCTTTCTTACCTTTTGTTTAAAAAATAAACTTGCTAACAAGCTATATGACATATAGATATATATTTTTTTCTTACAGATAGACACCTGCCATAATGAATACTCTCCCTATAATTTTTCATTATAGCTTTTAAATCAAAAAAATAAAGATTTGTACCGAGTTTTGTTTTGGGAGTCTATATGGGTGGAGGAAGGTAACACACTTAAATGCTTTGGATTTGTTTTTATGGAAACAGAAAGGAGAAGGTTGTCCCAAGGGGGTGGGGCACCTGTGCTCGAGGTGTTGGTTAGGGTGGGTGTCCCTGTATGGGACCACAGAGGCACTCAGGAGCTGGTGGTGGCTGTCTGTGGGTCCCCTCTTTCCCCTGTTAATGGCCCAGCTGGCTGGCTGCATACCTTGGTACCTTCACTGGGTGCCATTCAAGAAGGTGAGGAGAGCCCCTGCCTAGGGCAGCCTACTGTGAGGCTCTGGCACCTTTAGAAATGCTGTCCAGGGCAGGCATGGACAACAATGACAGAAGGCCTCAAGAAGCAAGGGCTGGCAGGGCAGCCCAGCTGTGTCCTTGTTCCCTCTGACTTGTGGCAGTAACAGGTGTAGGGTGGAGAGGGGAAAGGAGAGGCGGCGTGGGTTTGTAAACTCCCCGGAAGATGCTTCTGGAACCCAGAGCAGCGATTTGGTTAGTCTTGGCAATCTGGGTGCAGAGCCTGCAGGAGGCACTGCCAGGAGAGGCCAGTGCAGCCCCTGCATGCTAAATGTGAGCTCCTGAATAAAGGACAGATTTCCTCAGGGCACAGAGAGGCAACAACAAGAGGGCTAGGCATGTCCTTCTGTGAACCTGCTTCCCATAAGGTCACAAGACCCCTTACCCAGGGTCAGTGCCCGCCATTTTCTTAGAATGTGTCGGGGTGTGTGGGTGGAGTTCTTGGGATCCTCTAGTACCCAGCAGAAATGTAAACATAGGCCAAGAGATGTCATTAAACAACCTAGAGTCCTACAGCTAGAAACTTACTGGGTGTCCAGCCGTGGCCGGGGCTGTGTAGGCAATAATCCTACTTCCTGCCCCAGCAGGTAGTGCCTAAATAGAGGGCTCTCACCCAGGCTCGTCTAGGAGTTGTATCGAATCGTGTAATGTGCTCAGCTGCTTGGGTAATAGGTCCCATTGATACCCCAAGTGCAAGGGACCCAGGCTATCTGTGCCTCATGGGGTTGAGAGACAGTCAAGGGACCATCAGAGGACATGACAAGAGCCCCTTTGTTAACACACGTAGATGTATGTTCTGTGCATATCTTTAGCTTGTACATATAAGCACAAGTTTACTAGTGCTCATGGATGTCAGCAAGGGTACCAGTGAGCACACGAAAGGGGGAGGGGGAGTCTCAGTGCACAAGGTGATTCATTAAAGGCAAAGGAAAATTGGCCTTCTGTGAGATAACACACACTCACACACACACACACACACTCACTTTTTTTTTTTTTAAACCATTCCCACTTCCTCTTTAGAGCTCCCTCACTGGGCTGGGCTAGACTGGGCTCTAGTAATTCCCTAATGTAAACTCGGAACATCCTTAAATGGTTAAAGCCTCCGAAGACAGGAAAAAAAAAAAAGAGATGAAGTTGTTTTAAACAGACGTGAGGGACGGACAGTGAGCGTGGCAGTGTGAGCTCATGCAGCCTCTGCACATGTGCGGCTCGGGGGATGCCAGATGCCGAGAGGGTTGGGGTCCAGCTGATTGACAAAGGTCACCCTGGGAACCTGTATCCCTGGAAGGGCACGGTCTCAGCCCTTTGTTGTCCTTTGGGGACAAGGCTGTGCTTCCTGGCTTAGGAGCTGTCCTATCTGGCTAAAAGAAGTCACTGTGAAAAGCCCCGGTTCACACACAGCAGCTGGGTCACCTGCCTGCTGACCTAGCTTCCCACAGTTCACATATTCCAGGGGTTAGGTATGTGGGGATGAGTACACATATTGCTCAAGTGTGTTCTTTACTCAGGCCTTGACCCTGGCTTCTCTGTCCAGTGAGAATTAGCAGTGACTAGAGACAGCTGAGGACAGCTCTAAGGCTCTCCACTCCGGCCTCTCAACAAGGCCAGCAGTCACTGTTCTGTAGACTCCCAGCAAGTCTGGTCTTTCATCGAATTGGACATGCCCCTGTGAAGCCTCTGAGGGAGGTAGCCCTGCATTCCCCGCAGTAGGCTGGCTGATGTCCCCAAGTGCCTAAGCCAATCCAGGACATCGGAAAACTTCCACCCCAAATCCTTGTATCGGAAGGCCGAAGCTGAGGAGAAGTTCAGGCCCCTGTGGCTTTTTACAGAACATTCCTGGGAGTAACAGTTCTCTCTCCCATCAGTTCTGGTTCCTTGATCCTATCTGACCCGATTCTTCTGGCTGGGCTGACCACACATCTCAACTGTTGTGTGTAGTTTGGACAAAGCTTCTTGGCTGGCCCTTCCCAGCTCTGCCTTCGCTAAGCCCAGCCTGGGAGATGTTAGGGGGAGTTGAAGTGACCTTTGGTGGGGAAGTGGACCGTGAAAGGTAGCCTGGTTCTCAGTTGAAGGCTAGAAACCCCAGAGACCGGCTGTCCTGTGCCTCAGACTATGTTTTCCAACAGCCCAACACCCACCCAGTGAATATCTCTCCGAGTTCTGCCTCTCAAGCAGCAATGCCCTGTGGTGGAGTGGACGAGGGACCCACAACCATACAACCTGTGATTCTTTATAAAGCCTCAGGACCAGGGATTGGCCCAACCCTCTGGGCACCTGTGTAGAGATGGGGCAGGGGGTGGGGGCGGCTACACAGATCTTAAAGTGAGATCTTAAAGTTGTGGGGCAAAGGAGTCCCAGGGTATCCTCTTAGGAGGAGCCCATGGGCCCGTTTTCTACCAAGTTCATGGGGCAGATGGATAGGCTGGCAGGAAGGTATGTATTCAGAAGAAAGTGGCAACCTGAACATACAACCTCTAGGTGGGCTGAGCTTCCTATCCGAGGCACCGCCCCCAACCCTTTTCCTTTCTCTTAGCGCTGGGCAGGTGGATCAGAAGGAAATAGTCAAAGCTTTATCCTTGCACCTCTGACTTCCTGCAGGTCACCTCCCTGAAGCATCCCTAGCATGGAGCCAGAACCTTGGGTCTCCCTCCATCCTCCAGATGCCACCTCTCCATACGTGCATTCAGGGAAGTGAGTCCAAGCAACAGGAGGTTTAATTATGTGGCCGTGGAAGGATTCTTTCTCTCCCAGCCCTAGGCCCTCTTCCTTGAATTCATAATTTTAAAAAAATTTGTTTTGTAGAAACAGGGACATTGGTAAGTGGATTCTTACCATTTGATTTTTCTTGCCCCCTCCCACCTCCCCAAATAAGCCAAATGCTTGATGGAGAAGTTGAACCAGGGCTATGAGCCCTTGGAGGCTGCTGAGGCAGGGCTGGGGAGTGACAAAGCCGTAGGACACCTGCCAGGAAGAGCCAGAGACAGCAGGCAGGCTTTACCTTTGAGTGCACCCACCCTTTTTGCAAAGGATCAAAGAAGAGTAAGCCCAGGGATCTAGCGCAAGTGTGAGGGGAGAAGCTGTCTGAATCTCTAGAAGCTTCCTGACCCCTTAGCCCCACCTGCCTTATGGCTCCCTCTCTCCCGGGCCCCAAGCCCCTTTGTCCTCTGCAGAAGTGAGACTTATCTAGTCTCCAGCCCTGTACATCGCAAAACGGACCCCGAGGATGTGAAGCCATTGCTGGTCACATGCATCCGAGTCCTCCTGTGGGTTTCTTCTCCCTCTGCCTGTCCTCCACCCCGGCTTTGATGGCCCTGGAATCTCTGGAAAAATAAACTTGGGAGGTGAAAGTTGAGTCGATGTCTTGGTGGGGTTTTCTTGTGTGTTTTCCGGCAGGCGTTCTGGGAAACGGCAAAGGAGGGTTTTGGTGTCTTTCCCTCCCTATTCTTTCTCCTCTTTTGATGTCAAACAAAGGATGAGAACCCAGCAATCGGTGCCCGGGAGCCTGGGGCGAGGCTGCTGGGGGGACGGTAGAGGGTGCTCTGCTGACTTGGGGGGTTCGGGGGGTTTTGGGGCGTTGGAGTCCGGCTGGCTTTAGGCCGGAAAAGGCTGCCTTGCTGGGCGCTGTTGCTGTTGGGGACAGTGACGTGGTCAGGTTCGCCGGAATCGCTCTCTGTGTAGCTGTAGGCCTGGGCCCGAGAGATGCCTTTCTGTTGGCGCCGCCAAGAGTTGTAGTATGTGGGATCGCTGATGTAATGGTTGACGAAGGAGTGGGCTTTCTGGGTGTTCGTGTCCACTTCATACTCGCTGTCACTCCCCTGGGAGGAGAGAATCAGGGGTGTCAGTGTAGCCAGGGCTCAAAGGCACAGAACAGTCTGGCTCTTCCAGGACTGGATCTCAACCCCTCACTACCGGTGTCTGTTAGCATTCTGTCTAAGCTCCTCCCACAGTTACCTGGCAACGGCCAGGTGTGCCTGGTTCCTTATAAAAGAGGCTGCTTGCCCCCTCAGCTCTCTCTTGCTCTTGCCTTCTTGCTCTTGCCTCTCACCCCTTACCCCCTCTTTCCCATTCCCCTCACCTCTCTCTCCCTCCCCACACCCCCACTTCCCTCTCAACTCCCCTCCCGGCCCTGAATAAACTATTTATATGGTCATGTGGCTGGTCCCTCATGGGGAAGGGATGTCTCAGCATGGGCCTTCAGAGGCATCCCTTCCCCCATACCTGACTACACCTCTACAAAACCCTTCAATGTGTTATCAGAACACGAAGGCAGTCTTTCTCTTTGTGGTACTATAGCTTTACTCATGCTAGGCAGGTGTTCTACTACTGAGCTACCCTGTACCCCGCTTTCTAGTTTATTTTTCATTTTGAGACAGGGTTTCCCTAGGCTGGCCTTGAACTCACTATGCTGGACTTCATTCTCCCTGCTTAGCCTCATGACAGGTAGGATTTCAGACCCATACGACTGAGCTACCTGCACACTCAAATCCTAACCTTTATTCTTTCTAGCTGAAATAAAATTCACTTAACACAAAGCCAACCATTTTAAAGTGAGCGAACAACTTAGTTCAGTCTGTGTGTGACACTGTGAGCCACCAGGCCTATCCGACCCCACATATTTTGGTCACCCCGAAGTATAACCCTGAACCTATTAAGCTCCCTCAGCCCCGATACAACTGCACATCTAGTTTCTGTCTTCAAGAACCTGTTCCAATTCTCCACCCAAGGGGATGCATATTACATGCTTTCTGTCTAGCGTCATCTTCTTGCTTGTTGGTTTTTGAGACAAGAGTTCATTCTTTAGCCCAAGATGGCCTACAGCACGCTATATAGCCCAGGCTGCTCTCCAGTGTGTGACGGGCTTCAAGCATCAGCCTCCTGAGTTCTTGGAATCGCAGATGCACACTCTCTGTGTGTGTCTTGTGCCCTTGACTTTGGCACCGTGATTTAAGGACAGTTTGCATTTCTGATACTTGACTATCCATGCTACCTAAAGATGCTATCAAAAATTTAATTTTTTTCTTTAGATTTATCTAATGTGTATGGGTGTTTTGCTTGTATGTATGGCTGTTGTACTGTCTGTGTGTGTACCTGGTCTCCAGAGGTCAAAAGAGGACAGTGGACCCCAGAAATTGGAGTTATAGACAGTTGTTAGCCACGATGTGGGTCTTGGGAATTAAACCAGGACTTCAGCAAGAACAAGTGCTCTTAACCACTGAGCCATCTCTCCAGCCCCGAAATGCATTCTAACCTAGGTCTGTACTCTGTGACAAGGGATAAAGTTTGAGCTAGAGACTTGGGAAGCCTTGGGCAGTGAAAAATACAGATGCTCACCCATATGTGATTCAGGATAAAGGTAAGCCAGTTAGGAAGTCATCATGAAAATTAATGCCACCAGGGTATGAAGAGATGGCTCAGCAGTGAAGAATATCTCCCATTCTTTCCAAGGACCCGAGTTCAGGTCACAACCCCTACTCTGTGCAATTCCCAACAGCCTGTAATTCCAGCTACAAAGACTCTGGTACACTCTTTTGACTTTTCTGGGCTCCTACATGCCTACGTACATGAATCACAGAATCACATACATACATGAAACTTCTTTTAAAATGCTAACAGAAGCTCCAAGGTCTCCTACGATGACTCTGGAGGCCGTCCTGCCCCCGAGAATGTAAAAGACTCAATTATTCTTAACTCTTGTTATGACATTCTGCAGTTAAGGCACATGCTTCTTCTGTGGGAGACAAGTCAATCTGAATTGTAAACTCTGAGTTGTGGAGCTAAAATTACCACTCCCCTCCCCCCACCCCAAGCTTCTACCAATGTTTTGAGAAGGAGTTAAGACAACAGATGGAGACTCTGGGGAACAGATCTGCTTGAATGGAAAGACACACTTAGCGACATGCAGCCCAGAGGTTGCCACCAAGGCTGCCTCGCCTTCCTCACCCCTGCCTGCCATGTCCTGGGCTGGCTAATTCATCACTTACGTGAACCTAAAGAGAACATGTTTGTCAAGGAGAGTGCTGGCAACAAAACCCAGCTTGGCCAACACCAGTGAGGTTGGGGTGATCCACTGTGTCCTGTTTAACATCTGGAGCAACTGGAGGTGACTTTGTTCCCAGGCCTGAGCCCAAGGGAGATGGAATGCACAAAGTGTTTTAGGGACAAAGCCCTTTGTGGCATCTAGGAGAGATGCTATGTTGACTTCTCAGGCAGGAGCTCCTGGGGAGGGGCAGGAGCTGCTGACTTGGCTTTTCTATAATTGGTTTTCACACCTCTGTGCTGTGGCTGTAAATTAACTATGTGAATGCTAAGACTGCTTCGGTATGCATGTGGCCAGGGTACTTATGCTTTGGGAATACTGTGTGAGTACTGATGTTGTGGGGATACTCCTGTTGCATCATGGGTACTGGTGCTAAGTGAGTACTGATGTTGTGGGGATATACCTGTTGCATCATGGGTACTGGTGCTAAGTGAGTACTGATGTTGTGGGGATATGCCTGTTGCATCATGGGTACTGGTGCTAAGTGAGTACTGATGTTTCATGGATACTGTCAGTGAGTGATTGCTCGCATTATGTGACTGAGCACTGATTCTGTAAATACGAAGGGGGCTGTGTGACCACTAATGCTGCATGGGTACCAGTGCCACGTAAGTACTTATTCTGTGTGAGAGAGTACTGATGCCCAGTGAGTACTACTAGTATGCAGGTAGTGGTGCTCTGTACTGACCGGGTACTGGTGCTCTGTGCTGACCTGGTGCTGGTGCTCTGTACTGACCGGGTACTGGTGCTCTGTACTGACCGGGTACTGGTGCTCTGTACTGACCGGGTACTGGTGCTCTGTACTGACCGGGTGCTGGTGCTCTGTACTGACCGGGTGCTGGTGCTCTGTACTGACCGGGTGCTGGTGCTCTGTACTGACCGGGTGCTGGTGCTCTGTACTGACCGGGTGCTGGTGCTCTGTACTGACCGGGTGCTGGTGCTCTCTGCTGACCGGGTACTGGTGCTCTGTGCTGACCTGGTGCTGGTGCTCTGTACTGACCGGGTGCTGGTGCTCTGTACTGACCGGGTACTGGTGCTCTGTACTGACCGGGTGCTGGGCTCTGTGGTGATGCTCTGTACTGACTGGGTACTGGTGCTATGTTACTACTCATGCTTCCTGGGCTTGAGGACTTTGTGTGCTGATGCTGAATGCAGAGGCAGAGGGTTTGCTGGGACTCAGATCTGCCTGATTTTCTGATGTCCACCCTTGCATATAACCTGTGCTTACTCTCCCCTGGAGCCCCTGCAGGAGAATGAGAGTCCTTCCCTGACTCCCAGGGAGACAAACACTCCTCAGCCATTGGCTAATTTAGCTCCCCTTGTTTCCATCCATCCTTCCTCTCCATCTTCCTGCAGTCTCAGCTTCTCCCCCACTTGAAGCCTCCAAGTAGCCATCTTTCCCGGAGGGTAGAGCCCGCAATGGACAGCCCCTCCAGGCAATTAGCCTGGGGTTCAAGGCAGCACATTGTGAACAATTGTGTGTGTGTGTGTCTGGCTAGCTGCCTGCCCAGAACAAAAGACATATAACAAGAGGGGTCCATATGCTGAGGCCAGGCTAATACAGAGGCCGGAGGCTGGGGGTGATGGTGGTGGTCATGGCAGTGGTGCGTGTGTGTGTGTGTGTGTGTGTGTGTGTGTGTGTGTGTGTGTGTGTGGTTGGGTGGGTGGGTGTCTCTCTTTGGGAAGGGTCTGGGAGTGTACAGAACCAGGTTAGATCTTCCTACTGGCTTCCTGTCTTGAAAGTTTGCTAGCCATCTCCGAGGCATCTAGGACTTGGGCTAGCCCTAGGCGTGCGCACATTTGGAAGGAGTCCCAGACCATGGTGTGCCACCTCTACAACGCACTGGCTTCTGTGGTCAGAAGTGGTGGCATGGCCCTTGCTAGCAAAGCATGTTTGTAACCGCCACTGCTTTAAGCCTTGGTGGACTGGTCTGCAAAATGGTAGCTTGTTACCTAGTTAGGCATAAAGTAGACAAAGCAACAAGAGTAGAGTAAATGGTGTTATGATTGGGGAGAAAGGCTGGGGCAGGGGTGGGGTTTCAGTGTGAGGACTCAGAGCCCCCTTGGGAGAGATCCCAAGGGGTCAGGGATTGGAGACTGTCTCAGTGATGTCACTGGAATGGGACAGCCTCCCCTGCTAGCCAACAGTGGGTGGGGTCTGGTTTGGGGATGGGGTGGGTCCCCTCTGGCTCTTCCAGGCCCAAATCTGAAAGCCCATTTATCTATACCATCTCAGACCAGCAGCTGCTGTCTCTTGAGCACCTATTGGATGCCTAGTCCTCTGGGACAGCAGCCCTGACAGATGGGAAGTGGGGTGAGGGGTGCTCAGGGGGTGGGGTCTGAGCTGTTGGTTAGTCCCTCCTCTAGCCCCCCCACGTGGGGGAGGTCAAGGAAGAAGGGGGGTGTCTTTGCCTCAGACTAACGGGGTAGTTCCCGCCTCCACCTCCCTGAACATCTGTTTCTTTTCAGGGTGGGGGTGGGGTGACAAGAAAGAGTGTGAGGGGAACCAGGGACTCCAATTGTAGCTTTCAGGCCTCTCTCAGTAACTGAATGCAGCATCCCAGGAGCGGGCAAACACAAAGGGGGCTTTCAGGGACCGTCCTGCCAGGCCATCAAGCGGCTGCTTCGGTTCCCTGGCCTCTTAACAGCTCCTCAAAACCACTCAATCAGCAATTACTCGGTCGCAGGAGCGGGAGGGCAGACGCCAGGCTGGGGGACAGGAGTGGGGGAGGAACCCAGAAGGAGGGCCAATTCTAGAGAAAAAGCTGAAATCCCAACGAGGAGAAAAAGCCTTTTGCCTGTTTGCTCATTTCCTGTAGCAGAGTCGGCTGGTGAAGGTGCTGGATGAGAAACTCAGGGCATAAGGGACAGGTTTGAGATCTGGGACCAGGCAGGTGGTATATGTGTGAGTGTGTGGTGTGGGTATGTGTGTGTGTCCCAGTTCTTATTTTAAGAACTTCAGAGACTAAGAGACTCCCCTTCCTCTCTGGGGTCCCAAGGGGCTTTGTCCTGCCTGACCACACTCTGGACACAGTACTCTGGCCCTGCCCCTTGGATATGCTAACATTTGAGGGAGAGTTGTTGTTACCTTCTGCAGGGTGTTGGGGGATTGGAGTTGGAGAGGCTGCTGACCTGCTAAGGGGCTCCTGAGAATCTTCAGGGGACTTCACTGACACCCCTGTGAGAGATCATTTTTAGAACTTTGGACTCCCTGTGTGAAAACAGCTTGAGACATGTCAGCCTACGCAGCCTCGCTGTCTGTCTGGGATGTCTGCATTCAAGGGCCTAGAGGGAGGTTCCCAAGGGAGGTTTGGGATGGATGTTTCCTCAGAGTCATCAGGACAGACTGAGTGCCAGTCACCTGCTCTTCTGAGCTCTGTAATCAAGAGCTTAATGTTGGCCATCTCCAAGTGTCCAAGTCCCCCATTGCCTTCTGGGACATCAGCTCATTACTGTGGGCTCTAAAGGAGATGCATAAAGCACGAGGCTTGGCACGGATAAGGTATTGACCAACTTCTCTGTCCTGTGGTAAGGAGAGTAGTGAGAGATAGACAGGGCCTTAGCTGAGCCTGTTCCAGGGATGGCCCAACCTGATGGACAAGAAACAAAATGGACAAAAAGATGAGAAACACTCAGCAGACGAAGGCCTTGTGGGAAAGTGGACGGTGTACCTGACTCAGTGTACCTGACTGGAACTGGCACACACCGAGTGTGTACCCGCATCTTCCAGGAGCACCACCCTCATGCCCCTGTCACATGCCTTTGGGTAGTGACCTTTTCCTCAGGTCTCTTCAGTGCCTCAACTTCCTCAAACAGCAGGAAAGAGAAGGAAGTTTGGACATCCCTTTCTTCCTAAAGTGAGCCATTATGGTTGCATGGTATCTGAGAATCGAGACATGTGATGATTTATGTACAGTTAGCCCTCTCCGACAGACCATAATAGAATGTCACGAAGCATCTTTTGCTTCCTGCTGCAGCTACTACCATTGATGTGTCTGGTGTTCGACTATAAACCTGGGACCCCTACCCCTATCCCATTGGCCTGCGTCTCTGCATAGCGATTTCCCTGGCCTCGTTCTTTGAGACCAGTGCACCTACCCAAGAGCTGCCTCCAATAAACCCAATTCTATACTTTTAATTTGGCTCAGATTGGCTTATTTCACTGGCAGAGAAAACCTGTTGTCTGGTACCATTCAGTGGTGTGGACCAATGACTGTTGAATGCATTTCCCAAGGAAGGGACCAGTGGATCAAAGAATGAATTCCACAGAGACAGGAAGTCAACCCTTATCCTTCAGTGTGTCTGACCCGCATAAAGGACTAGGAAAAGTATAACAGGGAGTTGGGGGGGGGTCTGAACTTTTGAGGTGTGTATGGCCACCACCTCCCATACTACCAACACTGTTTCTTGAAGTAATTAATAATCATAATGTCACCAGGATCTTCCAGGGATTTAGAGTGTTATGTACCCACAATTCTCAGGGCCCATCGATGACTCATAGTCCTTAATAAATAGATGTGATTGGTCCCCATGCATTTTCTTAAAATGTTTTCACACAGATTTGATTTTTTTTTCAGAATGAGCTTGAAGCTGGCCAAACCAAGATCCGCTAGGACCTGGATATTAGGATCGGAAGACATGGGCCGCAGGCCTAGTGCTTCTTTCCCCTGAGATGTATTTGTGTGCTAAGTATACATTTTTTTTTTTTTCCCACTAAACTTGTGCTGTTATTTTGGAATCGAATTGGAATGCAGCCAGGCTGCATTTTTAGACATTTCGCCAAACAAGACACAGGCAAATTTCTTTGGGTGTGTGCCTTTCCTGTGCTGGTGGCGGGGTGGGGGAGGTGCTGTCTCTGGCACCTCTTTGAGGCATGGCCCTGGGTTCTTGGGAGGAGCCAGCTTCTGGGGAGGCCTTTCTCACACCGCATCTTATCATATATGTTTATTTTAAAATCAAATTGACATTTTGTTTATGACCATCTCACAGGATAGGGGCTGGACAGACTTGTATCAGTTTAGAGAATGAGATTCGGGTGACCTGACTCAGAACATAAACCAGGCATGCACAGGGGACCTGGAGGAAGGGACCCCTCAAAGAGGGAGTGATTCTCTCAGAGCCTCTGCAGACACTGGTGGGGGGGGAGGGGAGGGGAATGGTTGCCAATCCTCAGGGACCCGCATTTGTCATCTGCCCAGGACAGCCATCAGGGTAGATACGCCACACTCTAGCCCCTGACTGATAATCCAGAGCGCTCTGGCAGGCATGTGTGGAACAAGGGTGTCTGAGGGACAGTTCAGCTGCTCTACCTCCAGATGTAATTCTGTGGACTCCAAGGAGCTCCTGTGGGGGTGGGGGTGGGGTGCTCAGAGCCATGTCTCCATCACCTCCATGTTCTGAGAATAGGCTGAGGAAGTAGGCCAGAGGCAGATGATATGTCTCAGGGGTAACGTTTTCATCTAGCAAGTGGGAGCCCTTGTGTCCCATTTCCAGGACCAGAGAGACAGGGAGAAAGACAGGATGATTTGAGAGAAGTCAGAGACAGCTTTTCCCTATGAATGTGCTGGAGCTGTCCTAAGCCCTGGGATGATGTAGAAACACAGTTCCCATGGTTGTCAAGCCTAGAAACACGGAAGAAAGCCATCTAGAATTAGGGTCCTGTGTTTCTGGTAATTACAGAGTGGTAAAGCTGTCTGTCTGGGGTCCCTTTGGCCACAGTTAAGAGCTCCGGAATGTGGCTATTTACCAGCAGCTAGGTAAACATTTTAATCACAGTATAGAATGCAAGTTTCTCACACCGAGGTCTCTCTGTGTCTTCCTCGGCACTCCTAGCTGAGATGCTAGGGTTCTAGGGAGTTTAGAATCTGGGTTCTCTGTGGTGATCCCAAAGCCAAATGTTTAGTTTTCAGTAACACTGTTACAGCCAGAAGACCCGATTCCCACTCCGTGCCTTTTCCAGAGCCTGTGAGGAGCCAGGTACCACATGGCCCAGCTTCATCCTGCTCAGGGTTCCTGCCTCGTGTGTGCGAAGGGCTCCTAAAGACCCTCCCGGTCAGAGTAGACACCCTGTAGGGAGGGCTTCGGCATCATATCACACAACCAAGTGCTATCTTTCACATGAACGCATTCCCCCATAACTGCACTCTGGAGAGATAGGATTATCATCTGAGTGTGTTTACAAAAGCCGTGTGGGGGTTGGGAGGGGTGGGAATAACTTCAGTGCCTAGAGCACATATTGCCTTTAAAGGTTGGACTTAGTTATTTTTCTTTTCCTTTTTTCTTTTTCTCTTTCTTTCTTTCTTTCTTTCTTTTCTTTCTTTCTTTCTTTTTTTTTGAAACTCCACAAGTTATTTGTAAAACATGACTCTGGGGAGTAGAAGGAATTTTTGGTTCTCTTAGATGGCTTTTTGGACAGAGCAGAAGACTTTTCTAGAAAGTCCCATAGGCAAGGCTTTGGGATAGGGTTGAAGCAAGGTTCAGACCCAACTCTATGGGCAGGCACAGGGTAGCATCTGGCCCTGAAACAAAGGAGCTGGAATCCCAGGCTGCCGCACTTGAGTGAACTCCAGGATGGTCTTGGGTTTCCAGTTACATCTCTTCAGTGCTGGGATTAGGGGTGTGGCTGGTGTAAATGAGCGGGAGACTGAACTCTGGGTCTACCACATGCTAAGTAAGTGCTCATCCACTGAGCTGCTGAGGTTGAACCCCAGAATTCCCATATACTAGGTAAGTGCTCATCCACTGAGCTGCTGAGGCTGAACCCCGGGATTCTAGCATGCCGAGCAAGTGCTCATCCACTGGCCTATGAGATTCCCACATGCCCTGGACAGCTTATCCAGCCCCTTTGGTGTCGTCAAGGAAGGGAAGAGGGGAGGGGGGAGGGGAGAAGGAGGCTGGCTGAGCGATGATGGATGCAGTTCATCCCTTCACCCACATTTGGTAGCAACCACCCCCTGTCTCGGCTTGGGTCCTTGTGCCCCTCACCTGGGAGTCAGAGATTTCCGAGGGCTTCTCAGTCAGGCTGCTGCTCTCAGCCGGGATGAGGTCATTGTACTTGGTGACATCTTCATCAGAGTAATGCAGGCTGCCCGGACTGGGTCTGGGAGGTGACCTAGAGAGAGAAGGGAGTGAGGCTGAGAGGTAGCCTCAGAGAAGTCTGGAGGGACACACCAGTCCCTCTACCCTGGGTTTCTCCTTGTGACCAAACTATGTCAGCCTGGACCTTAGTTGTGGAGGGCTTAGAAGAGGATGAGAAAAAACAGGATGCTGCACTAATGTCCTTGAACATACAGGGCAAATGGAATGTGTGTCTATGTGCCCGGGCACATACATGTATGTACAAACATTACTGAGACCAGTTCAGCTTGAATCTGGTTTGGTAAGAACAAGATTTTTCTCATTCTCATGGGGGCATAGAACATGCAGGCCTCTGTGTGTGTGTCCCACGAGTAGGAGAGGAAGGGGGACAAGGGGAGGCGGAGCCATGGGTGAAATGCCCCCTTGTTCCTTGTGGCAGGCCCAGGAGCCTGCCCAGTGGGGCCGTGGCAGCGATGCCAGGCTTGGGTGAGTTTAACCACAGCTTCAAATGTTTCTTTCTTTGGAAGGCTGGATTGGCGAGGGATGAGAGCCTGCCTGCTCCGCCCCCAGCCTTCCCCTCCACCCCCTTGGAGAAGTACACATGGCTTATCCCTGCAAGAGGAGACAGAGAGAAGCTTTGTGAATTCGCTCAAAGTAGTTGCCCGCTCCCCGCTTCCCCCACCGCGCACCCCCCCCCCCCCGCCCCAGCCTGCTGCCTCCACTGAACCGTGAATGTCAATATGCTGAGGCTGGAGACAGGAGTCCCTTTGGCTGTGGCCCCAACCTCCCTTGAGCTTTTGGGAGTCCTATCAGAGAAGGACCAGGTGGGTCCCAGGAGCATCCCTGACCCTTACAAATGGACAGCCTGGTGGCTTCAGGGAAGAATACCCAGGAGAGACTGGAGTCAGAAAGAAGTCAAGAATGGTAGTTGGGTCCCACCAAAATGGCCTCTACACTCCATTGCTTTGGGCTTTATAGAATACCCCATTTGGTGGAGGCTGGCCTTAGACGCTATGGAATTCAGGGTTGATCTTTCAGTATGATACCCATTGTTCTGCTTCCCAAGAGCCTGCCTTCCCAAGCCCTTCCCAAGGGTTACAGGTATGTGCCACCACACCCAACATGTTCATAATGTTGGGGATCAAACCCAGGGCCTCAAGCGTGATAGGCAAGCTCTCTGGCAGCTGGGTTATATACCACAAGGCCTTTCCACCTTAGCTGCTTCCAGAGGCTGAAAGATGGCGGCAGGATCTTGACTTTACTTCAACAAAAGTAAGCCACACCCAGGTGTACTCGCTGGTTTTGTGTCAACCTGACCCAAGTTGGAGTTATCAAAGAGAAAGGAGCCTCAGAAGAGGAAATGCCTCCATGAGATCCAGTTGTAAGGCATTTTCTCAACTAGTGATCAAGTGGGGAGGGCTCATTCCATTGTGGGTGGTGCCATCCCTGGGCTGGTAGACCTGGATTTTATAAGAAAGCAAGCTGAGCAAGCCAAGGGAAGCAGGCCAGTAAGTAACATCCCTCCATGGCCTCTGCATCATCTCCTGCTTCCTGACCTGCTTGAGTTCCAGTCCTGACTTCCTCTGGTGATGAACAGCAATGTGGAAGTGTAAGCTGAATAAACCCTTTCCTCTCCAACTTGCTTCTTGGTCATGATGTTTGTACAGGAATAGAAACTCTGACTAAGACACCAGGGAAGACAATTTTTACTCTCCCCTTTCTAAGAAAGGCATAAGCAATGGGCTTGTCCCTGGCACCTCCCACTGAGGTACCTCAGCTGGGTCCAGCTTACTCCTGGAGTGTATGGCCATCTGTAAGGCCAGTTACTAGTGCTACTGACCCCAAATAACTGCAGGTTGTTTTCCACAGTGCTGTGTGCTTCTGCATTCTGCAGCTATTGGCAGAAACTCTTAGTATCCACCTCTTTTTGGATTTTCCAACATTCTCTAAACTGTGATTGGGTCTGGTGGGACAAGCACAAACCCCTAAGTGTCTTCCTGGGGTCCCAATGACCTTCTGCTGACCACTGTCAGCCTTGAAGCTTGGATGCTATTTCCCAGGAAAGGGGAAGCCCTAGGGGGCATAGTATGTTCCATGTTCCTTCCTAGCCATCCCTGCTGGTCACTGGTATGTGGCCCTCAAGTCCCTGTCCTTTGTCCCACATGCAGGCATAGTACCTGGTGTACAAGCCGTTCTTCCTGCAGAAGGAGTTCTTTACAGACAGCCGCCGGTTGTTCAGTTCCAGAGCAGGAAAACTGCTCTCATCCAAGCTTAGCATCTCCCCGTGGCCGAGACCTCCTGACTTGGTATTCCCTCCTAAGGGAAAAATGGTGGGGGAGGGGGTGGGTCAGGAGAGGATTAGTGCCTGTCAAACCACACAGCCATTCCTTACCAGCTCCATTCCCCCACTTATCCAGGATGCTCTCCCCCTTTTTTTTTTTGCTTGTTAGTGTCAAGACTCAGATTAGAGCCCGAGATTGTGTAGAGGGATTCCTGG
Organism: Micromys minutus; assembly: GCF_963924665.1. Classification (NCBI taxonomy): domain Eukaryota; kingdom Metazoa; phylum Chordata; class Mammalia; order Rodentia; family Muridae; genus Micromys; species Micromys minutus. Next base: position 59,325,356 of record NC_137979.1, read on the forward strand.
CTGCCCTGCCCGAGAGGGTGCATTGCTATGAAAGAGACCTTCTCAGGCCCCAACGTAAAGGAGACCCTCAGGAGTCAAGCCTGCCACGGTAGGGGGTGGGGGTGGGGGTGGGGTGGGAGGTGGGGGAATGCAGGGTTGCTTACCTGCGTCTGTCTTCTTGGAGTACTTCTTGCTCTGACCTCGGATGATGAGCACAAAGACCAGGAGCAGGATGAAGATGAGTCCCACAAGGGCAATGACCACCAAGAACCACCATTCTTCATAAAAGGGGCTGGCTTTCTGGGCTGCAACAGGGGTACAGTGTCAGGACCTGGATGTTCAATATTCTCCTGCCCACAAGCCTTCCTGGTCCATCTGGGGTTCCACCACTGGCGTATGAGCCCTATTAGTAGGTGTGTGGAGAGTGTGTATCTGAGCACTCTTAAAGTTCCAGCTTTGAGCTGCTGGCAAAAGTTTGCTTGGAGGACTGTTTTAAGATGAGTTTTTATGATTTCGTTGACTGAGGATTCCTTAGATCGATTAAGAAAGAGTACTGGGATCGATGAATGATGTCTGCCAGGGGATCAGGAAGGGAGAGTAGCAGTATGTTAGCTGCTCTTTTGTTTTTGCTCTCTTGACTCTGGGGAAAAAAAAAGACTTTGATAGACAGATTCTAATTTGTGTGTGGAAAGGTGCTTCTCTGGCCTTTAGGAAGCCTGAGAGAACTTTTCTCAAAGTTATAGTGAATGTTTTTTTATTGTTGTAGTTGTTCGTTTTTACTAATGGCAGAAAGCTAAGGAAGATTATTTTCATCTTGGACTCTTTGTATTTCATAATTTGGTGCTATCCATCTGGGCATAAGAACAGTACATGGGTGGAAAGAGGAACTAGGTTGCTAACGCCCAAGCAGAGAGCAGAAGTACAATTTTGAGTTGAATTTCTGCCTTCATATTTAAAGTGGTCAGTAACCGAGCAGGGCCATAGGTGTAGGCCTAGTGCCCCCACGTGAACCCTAAACTGGATGAAAGTAGTAAAATGGGGGGGGGATCAGTAAACGTGGCTGGCCTGGGTGCTGTCCGTTGGGAATGAGGTGAGATGGTTTCCATTGAAACATAGTTTGTGGCCTGGCTAGCAACTTCCCCTGGGGCTGTGAAATGCTGTGGTTGTGGGACCCGGAACTCACAGAGAAATTGAGGGACAATGAATTTGTATGACCACTTTGATACTTCTGTTGCCCAATGTCTGCCTTCTTCCCGCTGTTCCCCACACCCCAGCGTGTCACCAGCTCTTCCATGGACTCTCTGACCTGTCACCTTACAGGCTGGTACCTGGCACAGACTGGGAGGGGCTGCTGGGAGTGCCAAAACCGTAGTCATTGACTGCGATGACCCGGAAGTCGTAGCTTACGCCTGGCTTCAGGATGTCCATGCTGAAGGTATAGGAAGTCACCTCCTTAGGGATATCCTTGATGAGAATGTCCCAGAGCCCCTCATCTGCAGGAACACAGAGAGGAGGCACTGTGAGGTGGAGGAGCCTTTGATCTCACCTGATCCGGTTCTAACTGCAACAACACCTTGAGTGTGGGTCCCATCTAATCAGTGGCTCAACACATGCCTGAGCCTGGCTCTTAGGATGGTCTTGTGTTGGTCTTAGAGACAGATACTTTTCTGAGAGGGTGTGCTCCCTAATCTTTTCCTTAAAATTAAGATATCTGTAAAACATTTAAAGAAACGTGCCATGCAGTAACAAGCATTAGAGGCTGAACACCCTAATCAGAGAAACTAAACTCCCAACATCCACATGCCTGTGATCTTAGCACTCCGGAAGTCAAGGAAAGATGGTATCAAGTTTGAGACCAGCCTGAACTATATAGTCAGACATAAAAGAATAGAAAAGAGTAAAATCCAAAATGCTCCCCAAAAGAAACATTTTGAGACTTATAACATTTCAAGTTGAAAGACTACACACGATAAAACTTTACTTCATGTACAAAATATTGAAATAGTGTATGAAATTAATTTTAGGCTATGTGTTTAAGGTATATCACATAAGAAAATTTATGTTTATATATGTGTCTATCCAAAATATATTTAGTATGTTTACATATATACAATTATATTCTTATTCTATACTATAGTCTCTATATATGTTATGTATTATAGAATTATATTCTATAAGATATATTGCATATATATGGAAATATTTTTAAACTGGAAAATATTCCTATCTTGATAATCTTTGGGTCCCATACGTTTTAGATAAGGGGCACTTAGTTTCTACGAGCCTCCAGAGAAACAGACTCAGCGTTTGGCCCTGTGTGGGCTGAGCTCCTGGCCAGAACCTTTTTATTTATTTATTTATTGGCTCCTTTTGTGATATTTAATCTTCTCTGTCAGGCTGACTGGATGGGGAGTCACCAGGAAACATGTCTGGGAGTAGTTCCTTAGAGGCTTAACTGAGCTGGGAAGACCCATCTCTGACACCGGCAGCATCTTCCCAGACTGAGAGAAAAGGGAAAGAGGAGAGAGCAAGCTGAGTACCAGCATCCATCTCTTCCCGCTCCCCGGCTGTGGATGTGAGCGGTCATCTCACTCGCTGGCTGTATGGATTCCTTGCTAGGATAAGAGTGTACACTTAAGACCGAGGGCGAAACAAACCCTCCTTAAGCTGGTTTTGCTTGGCAGTTTGTCATAGCAATGACAGACATAACACACAAGGTAGAGTCAACAGATAAACATGAGAGGAATGCTTTTTAAATTTTGAGATAGGGTATTTGTAGCCAAGGCTAGCCCTGACCTCTGACCATCTGCCTCAGCCTTCTGAGTGCTAGGGTTATAGTCTTGAGTCTAGGAATGGGGCCTCTGTCTCCCAGCTCTCTCCATCACAGCGGGCCTGGCGTTAGCCTCAGGGAGCTCATTCTTTTGTGAACTTCTGAGCTGCCCTCGTGCCCCAGGGCTGGCTTCCCAGTTCCAGAACATTCTTTCCTGGATTGAAAAAAATCTGTTGCTCTTCCCACATTTTCCCTCAGATCTGGCAGGGGAATCCAGGACATAAGTAGCCACCACTGCCCTAGCATCCTTTGCAAAAACATTTTGGAGGGCAGCTTGCCCCTTTCCATCACAGACCCTGCTGTTCAGAGATCCTCCCAGAAGGCCCTGGGTCCTGAGCCATAGCTGGTAGTGTGCATGTGTGTGGTGTGCATGTGTACATGTCTCTGTGCCTGCACATGTCTGTGTGTTTGTGTGCACACAAGCATGTTCCTGAACATGTGGCCATGTCTGGGTCTCTTCCTCCATTGCTCTCTACCTCATTTTTTGAGACAGGGTCTGTGTGATGGTTTGCATATGCTTGGCCCAGGGAGTGGCACTATTGGAAGGTGCGGCCTTGTAGGAGAAGTGTGTCACTCTGTGGGTGGGCTTGGAGACACTCCTCCTAGCTGCCTGAGGATGCTCAGTCTGTTCCTGGCTTCCTTTGGATGAAGATGTAGAACTCTCAGCTCCTCCTGCACCATGCTGCCTGGACTGAACCTCTGAACCTGTAAGCCAGCCTCAATTAAATGTTATTTACAAGACTTGCCTTGGTCATGGTGTCTCTTCACAGCAATAAAACCCTAAGACAGTCTGTCACCAAATTTTGAGCTCAGCAATTGGCTAGACTATCTGGCCTGCCTCCACCTCCGGTACTAGGGTCACAGATTTTTTTCCTTAGCTCTTATATGGATGCTGAGGATGCGAACTTGGGTCTTCACACTTGGGCAGCAAGCACTTTACCCAGTGAGAAGCCACCTTTCCCACCTCACCATCAGTACTTTTGAGTATCTACTTGATTACTACCTACATTATTTTAATTTTTAAAAATTACCTTTATTTCCATGTACATTGGTGTTTTGCCTGCATTGTCTATGTGAGAGTGTCAGATCTGGAATTACACACAGTTGTGAGCTGCCCATGTGGATGCGGGGATTCAAACCCCAGTCCTCTGGAAGAGTAGTCAGTGTCCTTAACCACTGAGCCATCTCTCCAGGTCTCTTTCCTTAAGCCAGCACATCCAATTATCTTTTCATTTAATCTCTAGGCTCTCTCCTTACTCTGAGGCTGTGAAATCCTTAAGGACCATGTGTGGCTTGTCTTTGCACCTTTATAAATTAGCACTTAGCTCAGACACCTTTGCAGTGTGTGTTAAACCAAGGAGCTCGGACAGGCTTTCCCCCGAGTTTCTCATCCTGTTATCGAACAGTTCAACGTGTGGCTCAACACTTCGTTCCCTGGAATGTAGTGGAGCTCAGATCTTCATGTGACTAATGTAACAACAAGGCCTCCTCCCCCACAGCAGCTGACAGTCCTGTGTCATACAACCTGACGTGGGGGGTCTGTGACAATAACAGGGGGTAAGAACATCGTCTCCATCTGACAGATAAGACAAGGCTTAGAGAGCTTAACTCCTTTTGCCAAGGTCACGGCGCCATGGCTAACAGTGCTGGCGTTTGCTGCTGAGTTACCTGACTCTTGGCATTGAGTTTCCTCAGGGCACCCAGGAAAGTGCTGGGTGCAACCAATGCTTGCTGATAGATATGGAGAATCCCACTGCTGACTTCTAGAGGCTGAGGTCTCCTGCCTGCTGTTTATACGCACTCCCCTTTCACTGTACCCCACACAAACAAAGGAGGGCGTCTGGGCAGTGTGACCAAGCCAGAAATTGCTAGAATGTCCCTCAGTGGCCTCAATCCTCAGAGTCAGCAGATGTGGGAGCCAGTTCACAGGCCCAGTCAGTCCCACAGTGAATCCCTTCCTCGCTCTGCCTGAGACCCAGTCTGCCTGCGAGCTCAATGGCTCAAAGGATGTCATGTTTAGCTTAGTCTGCCTTGCATGAAGCACAGCAATGCAGGGGTATTTTGTACCACCGGGGCTATTTTGTCATGAGGAGCCTGGAAGTATGGAGGGAGGATAAAAGAGGGGGAAGGCAGACCAGAAGACGGGAGACACCCATCTCTGAAAAGCAGCCCACTACAGGTTTTAAGGGTTGTTGTAGCATGCTCAGGGCTCACTTCCCCCTCTTTCCCACTGTCTGGTCCTCCCTAGAACTGCTGGCTTTGGCCCTTCTTGGCCTGTCTCGGAATGCTGGTCCAGCTCAGTCCTTCCTCCGTTCCACCTGTGCACGCCAAGTCACAACTCCCAAACTTGGAAGGGCAGTGGCTCATGCTGGGCCTCCCAGGCAACACTGGAAAAGCAACAGGCAGAGGTCCGGGGCCAACATTCCACAGCCTGGCATCAGGTCAGTCGACTTTGGTGGAATAAGAAGGCACAGGCCTCGGTGAGGAGATGCATGAGAGGCCTCTGAGCCAACTCAACAGTTGGCCCTGGAGGTCCAGGGAGGGACCATCTGGAGTAGGGAAGAGCCAGCACCACCTGTCGTGTGGGTGACATGGTGCATTTGGGTTTGCTAGATACTTAGCTAAGAGGGCTGGGATGGTTAAAATAGGATCAGGGCAGTAGTGGGTGGTGGTGGCTTCCAGGACCTCCAAGAAAATAATTAACTCTTTGTTATTGGGGTGACCCAGCCACCCTGAGGAATGTACAACCTGTGGTAGGGGTGGCTCAATTCTCCATAAGAAGTATTATGGGGAAGCGGCTGGGCCAGCGAACTGCTTCTTTTGCAAGCATAAAGATCGAAGTTTGATTCCCTAGAATCCAGGTTTTTAATCTTTATTTTTAAAAGCCAGGTTTGGGCACGGTGGCAAGCAATTTCGAGCCCAGTGCTTAAGAGACGGGATGATCTCTGGGGCTCGCTGGCCAGCCAGCCCAGCTTAATTTGCTGAGTTTCAGGCCACTGAGAGACCCCGTCTCATAAAACAAATGGACAGCACCTGAGGAATTACACTGGAGGATGACTTTAGGCCACACACACACACACACACACACACACACACACACACCCCAACTACTGACAGGATCCCCTACCTCTGACTATAATTCTCATTTGGGCAGCAAAGACTTATCTTTCCCAACTTCTATCTCCTAGGCACAGATCTTCGGAATACAAAGAGCAAGCCCCACAGCTCTTGGCTGGCTTGGGCTCCTCTGATTATCTTGGAAACCTAGCAACAGAGGGGGCGGGAGCCTAGGAAGCAGGTGCAGAGCCGATAGTGAAACAAGAGAGGAGAGGGCAGCCCCCTCAGGAGGGACTTATCAGCTGCTCGGGCCTGATGGCTTTGGAAGTTCTTGTGATTCGATTTCAGGCTTGACAGGAGAGGTCGGCAGGATGACAAAGTGAGCCATGAGTAGGACATGGGCATTTAGCTAGCGCGAGCGAAACCTTGCTTGTCTAGCTTTGTGGTCTTCGTGGGGCATTTGCGTGTGTGTGTGTGTGTGTGTGTGTGTGTGTGTGTGTGTGTATGTGTGTGTGTGTGTATGTGTGTGTGTGTGTGTGTGTGTGTGTGTGTGTGTGCGCATGCGCGCTCGCACACACGTAGGCTCATGCACTTGTGTGTGGAGGTCAGAGGAGGATGTTGAGTGTCTTTCTTACTTGCTCTCTACTGTATTTCTTGAGACAGACTCTCATTGGAATTAGAGCTTGCCAATTCCAACCAGCAAACTCTAGGGGCCTGCCCAGTGCTGGTGTGATAGATGTGCACCACCATGTATGACTTTTTAATAGGGGTGCTGGGGACCTGAAATCGGGTCCTCATGTCTGCACGCTTGAGTGCCCAGCCTTTCCTCTGGCTTCTTGAACGATCTTTCGCCTTAGTTGGGTTCGTACAGGGTGCTAACAACTGTTTTTTGGGGGCCTGTCGGGGATTCTTAAACAAGAGCCAAGTTCTAAGGAGACAGCCCTATCCTCTACTCCCTAACTCTAGCTTCACTTACAATAGCACACAAACCGTCGTGGATGGAGGACAGAAACAAGCCCAAGGGTAAGGAGGGGAGAAGGGCAGGGTGTGAGCCATTGAGGAAGGACGGCCCAGCCTGGGCAGGGCGTACCTGAAGGCCTGGCCTCTATTACGTAGCGAGTGACGGGTCCTTTGCCAGGATCTCCGCTGGACCAGTGGATGGCAATGGCTGAGCTGTACCGAACGATGATGGGTACTCCTGGTGGTCCTGGGGCACCTGCAAACACCCCAGAGTGTATAAGGGCACCCGCGGAACCAAGAATGGCCTCCCTTTACAACAATGTGTTGGTGGTGGGAGGGGGCTGGGCCACCAGACCAACTCTAGATGTAGAGCCTCCAGGACCTCCTACAAATACTAGGTCGGAAGAGTGTATCTCGGGCCAGGCCTGCCAGGATGTGAGTACTGTTTCTTCCTGTTATTCCCACACCCTACATTCTGAATCCCAGGGCGAGGCCCGGGGTAGGCGATGGGATGATCCTTCTCTATCTAGAGCAGAGTCGGAGGATGAAGGCATGTAAAACCAGCCAGAAGTTACTGTGTGATCCGTTCACGGAATCTTCAGGGGTGCCTCAGTTTGCCCATCTGCAAGGGCCTCATGGAAGAAAATCCCAAAAGGAGATGCCACAGTGGGCAGCCGAGGTGTTCAGACTGATGTTGCAGCGTGCCCGGGAATGAGGTCTGTTTGAGGGAGTGAAGGTCCTTGCCTGGCATGGGATAATACTCATCTTGTCTCTTACTTGAAATCTGCTACCTCTACTTGCATGTGCTATTAGGCTAGGTGTGCCTAAGGAGGAGAGCTTGGCAGAGGCTGTGTCTTGCAGACTGAGATACCGGAGAGGGAGGGCAGGATAGCAGACAGGACTGGGCCAGGCATCTCTCTATGCAGCATCCGAAACACTTTGCTGGGAGTGTACCAGTTCAAGCCTTGTCCCTTCCTGGAGACTCCTGCCACGTGTGGTCCCCACCATCTCCCAACAGACATGATGTTAACCATCCCTATAGCCTGGCACACAGTAGATGCTTCCTATCTGCTCGTGATACCAGTGGTTGAAGCAGCAGTGCATGTACTGATTGATGGCCTCTGGCTGTCTGATAGGAATAGAACACAACTCCAGCATCTTGCCAAAGCCCTCTGGGAGCTGGAGGAGCTGTTCAACTCAGACAGGAGGCAGGAGACTTTTCACACAGCTGGAAAGCTCATTGCCAGGTCCCTATATCCACTCCTGACATCAGTTTTGGAGAGCCTCATAGTTTCCCTCTCTAAGGAGCATCCTACCTGCATGCAGCCCAAGAAGGGGAGACACGACCCGAGAGTGGGGTCCAGGCTGGGGTGGCCTTTGGAGTCCCCACTTTTCGCTCTGTATAGGACATTGCTCAGGACAGAGAAAAAGACTGTCACTGGCTTTTCTGGTGAGGCAGGGACAGCTGGGCTGGTGTTGTGTCTTGCAGATCCCTCCTGGGTAAGGTTGGTTTCCTTTCTTGGTATCCTCCACCCCTCCTTTACTTCTTGCCCAACATCTTCTCTATCTCGTACCACAAACTCCAAGCTGGGGCTCTCTAAACCGAGAGTTGGAACAGGCTGTGCTCGGGTGGTCTGCTTTTTGCCAGCTCTCTTCTAGTTTTTAAATCCCAGGAAGTCTCAGATGAGAAGCAGAGCTGGGGCAGTTGGGACAGCAACTTCCTGTGGTCCCACACATCCTGTTCTTACTACGAGATGTGTGTGTGTGTGTGTGTGTGTGTGTGTGTGTGTGTGTGTGTGTGTGTGTGTGACAAATCCACATGCAGGGAGAAGACAAGAGGGCCTGGGCTCTCCAGCCCTTTTCTTCTTTTAGCCCACACTCTGGAGAAACTTCACTGTCTGCTGCTGATGGCCCTGGAACACGGAAGGGAAGGGAATGGCCTTTGGGAGGAAGTTGGGCTGGGTTTGGCTGGATTCTTCCTCAAGAGAGGGTGCAGGAGCAGGGTTGCTTAGGAGGTGGTTTTTATGTTCATTATGGGAAAACCTGAACCTGTGACAGTTCCATGAGACTAAATTCTGATTGCCCCATGGTCCTGGGTGGAGAGTTGGGGAGTGACAGAGAGGATTAGGGTGGGACCCCAAGGGTGGGAACACTGACTGGAAATACAAAGTGGCCTTCTGTCCATAAAAGCGGTTGGGAGAGCTGGCGGCACACGTCTCTGGGAGGCAGAGAGGCAGAGGCAGGCGGATCTCTGAGTTTAGGGCCAGCCTGGTCTACAGACTGGTCTAAGGCAGCCAGGGAGACACAGGGAAACCCTTGGGAAAAGAGGTGTTGGGTGTTGGGGAAGGCAGGCCAGGCTTCAGAGAGTTACTGGAGGTGATGGTATCATCGTTAGAGGAGATGACGGCATTTCAGGGAAATCACAAGTTCTGGGTCCACCCAGGGAGCACACACTGGACAAGTGCTGGGGGTGATTCTTCTGCACCCTGCTCTGAGAGCCACTGTTGGGTGGGGGACGGGGAGGTACAGGGGGGTGGTTCTGGATGGAGGTTTGAACACCTGCCAGGCTGCTTCCTTCCTGGACAGAAGTCACAGGGGCGGAGGGCTAGAGAGGAGGGAAAGAAGAAACACACGGAAACCTCCGTGGTTGTAGTGGTTCACCCTTGTAAAACCAGCACTTGAGTAGTGGCTGCGGCCATAAGTAGCAGGCCAACCTCGGCTCTATATTGAGGCAGACCCTGTGATAGCCTGGGATCTGCATGGCAAGAGGGTCTGGGTCAGTACAGGCTTGGATTGGAATAGCCCAAGGACTTAGATGCTAATAAACAAGCCCAGGATGAGGACAAGAGAGGAGCCCAGAGGAGGGACAGTGAGGGAGGAGAAATCAAGAAGAGGGAGGAGGGAGAGAGGAGGAGAGAGGAAGGAGCCGTGGGGCAGGAGATAGAGGAATAAGCTTCCTGCTTCCCGTTGTCTTCAGACCTAGCTCTAGACCTCCTGGGTCTCTTACTTGCAGGCCTGAGGATGTGATGCGAAGGACAGTGTGACTTCTAGTCTCTCCTACCTTCTCCAGGGCCCGTCGTGACGTTAGCTTCAATTTCAGGCCCATAGGTGAAGGTCTTGGCTTTGATTCGGAAGCGATAGGTCATGCCCTCGGCCAGATCCTTCACTTTCAGCCACAGTGGGCTGTTCCCCTTCACGTCCACCGTCACAATCTTGCTGACCCCTGTGGGGAAGGACCGTGAGTAGGGGCTGCAGTAGCCGGTGGGAACAGGGCCACCAAGGCTACTGGCAGCTACTGGGAGGAGGTGGCGGTTGTGGCCTCCATCTCTTGAAATCAGCTGAGTTGTCACTCAAGCCCACAGGCTGCCCACACTATGTCAGGAGCATGGCTCTGAAGAAGAGCTCAGGAAAAAAGGCTTTATGGTTAAAGTACCTGGAGGAAACCTTTGTCCTGTCTGCCTATCCCGGAACAGCCACAAGGTCTCCATCCTGTCTCACTGCTGTATGGCCCGTCAGCCCACCCCACCTCAATATCTCTTCGAATGTGACATTCCGGCACCCCATGTTGGGAAGTTCTCTGAAGATACTTCCAGTACTGGAGCGGGAAAGCACTTGGTGACTACTCTAACCCCCACCTCAGCCCCAGTTCCATCCAGTCCCAACTCTGTACTCTTCTTGGCCAATGAGAGCCCAGCTCCAGGGGCCCCATCATCTGTAACCATGTAGCTTTTGGAGTTGAAGCTTTAGAACCTCAGGTCATGGTGGCCAGGGGCAGGATGGGGGCTTCCACAAGGTGGTTTTGTGTGTGTGTGTGTGTATGTACACACATACATACTATATATATATATATATGAATGCTGTTGAAACTAGAGAAAGCACATGTGTGTGTGATATCTATATCTTCTATATCTATATATCTGGTTTTGGTTTATTCTTCCCACAAGCCAGAGAGGGTCTGGAGCATCTTCAATAAGGAAATGGAGCTTCAGATAAAAGGAGAAAGCACCAAAAACATTATAAGTACTTCCTTTACTTATTTATTTATATTTCATAATTTATGTTTTTTTTTTTTTTGTTTTTTTTTTGTTTTTTTTTGAGAGGGTTTCTCTGTGGCCCTGGCTGTTCTGGAACTTGCTCTGTAGACCAAACTGGCTTTGAACTCAAGAGATCTACCTGCTTCCGGCTGCCAAGGTGCTAGGGTACCACTTGCATGCCTGGTGCACAGGGAGGTCAAAGAGGGTAATGAATTCCCTAAAACTGGAGTTACGCACGGTTGTGAGCTGCCGTGTGGGTGCTTGGGACTCGGCGCTCTGTAATGGCAGCCAGGCCCCTAAACTGCTAAGTCATATCTCTAGGCCATATTTATTTTTGAGACAGGGTCTCTAGTGATGCAAACTGAACTCATGCTTAACTGTATAGCTAAGGACTCTCTGAACTCCTCTTTCCCCACCTCCACCTCCTGAGTGCTGGAATTGTGGGTGTGAGCCACCATGGCTAGCTTATGTGGTGCTGGTGCTGGGGCCCAGGACTCTGTGCCAAACAACCACTGTACCAATGGGGCCTCACCTCCAACCCCTTTCACTTACTGAATGAGTCCTCTTTGATACTGCCCATCCCACCCCTTCCTGGCCTAGACTTTGGCTTTCTCAATTAGAAAATGGGAAGCTGCTGGCCTGCATTCTAAATGGAGACCCTTACTCAGGAACCTATAAAGACATGGAGTTTACACCCTGTGGTCTAGACCCTGAGTGAGTAAGATCACAAGAGGCCAAGTACTCCATTTCTCAAAAAGTGGGAGGTCTCTGGGTAGGCCAGATAGAAATCACTGGGACAAGAGCCTGTCTAGGCCCCCTGCCTCTTGTCTTCTTGACCTCTGACCTGTTTCTGCCTGCGTCTCTTTCCAGGACCTGCCTCCCCTTTGGTTCTGACTTAGCCCAACTCTGCAGAATGGGTTGCTGGCACCCTGGTGGTAGTAAGAAAGACTGAGGATCATCCCCCCTCCAACCCCCATCCCCACCCCCGGCTCTGACCCAGAACTGGAGCTGCCTAATGTTCCCAGGCTTTGCCCCTTGTTCTAACCAGGCTCCAATTCTAGGAGTCTGTGTGTGTGTGTGTGTCCACAGACGTGGTCACTTCTTGCCACCAGGGTGTTCCTTCTAAGGCAGTCTTATCCCTCCCTATGCCTTGCTGTAAGTAGACCCAGCCATTGAGAAGCCCAGCCTTTTTCTCGCCTGTGCGTACATTCTCTTAAGATAGCTCTGGTGAGTGATAAAACAATGGTAACTTTCGGGGACTAAGGCTCACCCCTGGCTTGTTCCTACCAGCAGGCATTGGGCTGTCCTGTGTGAGAAAGCTGGCAGGTACCTGATGCCAACAGGCAGGGCTGCCAGTCCAAACCTTTCTGAGAGCCCCAAAGAAGGTCAGGGTCTGGGTGGGAAGCCTGGGAAGGGCAGGGGTGGAGAGGGAGAGAATGTGATCGGGGTAGGTCAGTCATCTGCAAAGCAGGAGTGTGGTGGCTACTCACTCTCACACATCTCCCTGGGGGAGATGCCCTTAGGCTTCGATTAGATTTCTAAAAGGGTCCCTGACCCTTCAAAGGGGGTGTGCTGAGAACTCTGAGGTTTGGCAGGGGGCCAGGATAACACGAGAACACCAGAGGACTGTCCATTCTTGGGGCAACGCTGTTTTGCTTGGATTCCGTCTCTCTCTTCCTGACTCAGTTTACGGAACAGGATGTCTACTAATGTCAGCGGTCCCCTGCCTGCACGGGAGACGGCAATCCTAAGATGCTGTTTCGACTTTGCCCTCGAATGCATTTCTATCAGAAACACCCCTTTCCCTGGGTCAAGCCTCAGTTTCCCCATTTATAAATAGGAAGATCTTCACCTCGTCTAACTGCTGAGCAGTGATCATGGTGTGGGCTCTGGGTGCAAACCAGTCCTTGAAAGGGGAGAGAGGGAGCTTGGGCCACATGGGAGATCCCCACTTACCATCCACTGGGGTGCAGGGTTCATACACCAGCCTGTAGCCCTCCAGAGGACCATTGGGGAACTGTGGGGCGTCCCAGGACACGTTCACGGAGGTAGTTGTCAGCTCGCTGAACTTGACCGAGCCTGGGGCACTGGGGGCTGTGGAGAGACAGCAAAGAGCTTTTTGTTTTTCTCATTCTGTGGAAGTGCAAAGCCTCAGGTCAGGCTCCAAGCAACTAGCAGGAGCTCTTGGGTCCATGCCCAGGGAGAAGAGAAAGTGAGGCTAGGCACAAGAAGAAGGCAGGAAGGGTCAGCTAAGGCCCTTGGGATCTCTCCTCCTCCCTTGCCGTCACCAGCACTCAGCTGTCTAATAGCAGAGACTCTGGCGCTGGGAGAAAGACCCCTTTAAAGATGGAGAATCTGGACTCCCTCCTAGGTGGCTCTGGGCCCTGGCTAGCAGCTTGGGACCGGCCGCTGCATTTCAAAGGACGACCCTTAAGGGCCACTGAGGGGCAAGATCATTTCTTGGCACCATGGGGTATGTTTTTCAGCACCCTGCTAGAGTGGGTGGAGTGGGTGCCTTGGCCTCATATTCAGAGTGGGCGCTAAAGGAGACATCAGAACTCCGGAGACAGGGCCTTCCTTTCATCCCTGGGTTGCAGGGCTTGCATAGAGACATCAAGCTGTCAGCACCTCAGGAAGAGATGTTTTCTTGTTCTGAGACCCCTGGGGTAACTCTGAAAACACACAGGATGGAAGATTCTGGTGTATGTGGGGGTGGGTGGGGGCGGGAAATGGGAGGGCAAAGAGGCAAGACAGGAAGCACCCCCACCCTCCACCCCCCAGCATCCCAATCTGGTTGGATGCACGGTCAGGCTATTATTGTCCGGTGCTGCCTCCCACCAGGCCAGAACTAATCTTGACAGCTTCCGGCTCCATCTCCCCGTCTGTCTTTGAAGGAGGGAGGTGAACTGTGGGCCCTTTTCCTGCCCTCCCCCTCAACACACTAGGGGGTTACAAGGACGTGGGACAGGACGTTCTGTCCTACTGCTACAGAGCCGGAAGCTTCCAGGCTCCTGGGGGGCTCGTATCTGACCAGTGACACTGATGAAGTGTGGTCAAGATGGGCAAGCAGGCAGAAGAACACAGCCAAGCTCAGCCTCTGGCTGACCGGGGGGGGGGGGGGGGGGGGGGGGGGGGGGGGGGGGGGGGGGGGGGGCAGGGGGAGGGGAGCCATTGGAGGAAAGGCTCCCCTGGAGTGGGATCTTGTCCCAGAGAGGATCCCAGTTATAAACTATTTCTGGTAGTTTGCTTTCTACAGCTCCTTACTGTAAGGAGGATCAGACTGGAAAGGCCGCAGTCTGGAGGCCAGGGCAGAAGGCTGTATGGTTGCCTTCTGTATCCACGGGCAATTTGTTCTAACAAAAATCTGAGGATGCTTGTTTCATATAAAACGCCATTTTGGAATATAAACTATAGGCACCCTTCTATGCACCCCTCCCCCTTGCCTGTGGCGTCCGAAATTAAACCCAGGGCATCTCAGGCTAGGCAAGTGAGGTCCCACTGAGATATCTAGCCCTTCCCATATACTCTGACTCATTTCTAGGTTACTTATGATTCCTGATACAATGCAAATAGCATTGTATCCTTTTGCTAAGTAGTTGTTATTCAGTGCCTCTGAACATGTTCAGTATAGACACATTTGTTATTTGGTGCTGTCTGGAAATGTTGGGCATAGATACATTTTCATTTGCTTGTTTTTTTGTTTTTTTTTTGTTTTTTTTTTTTTTTTTTTTTTTTTTGTTTTTTTGAGACATTCTCCTTCAGCTCAGGGCCGTCTTGAACTTGCTGTGTGGCTAATTTTATTTACACACATGTGTCTCTGTATATGTGTCACATGAGTGCACATGCCCATGGAGGTCAGAAAAAAGGGTGGGGTCCCCTGGAATTGAGGCTGCCGGTGGTTGTGAGACACTTAATGTGGGCTCTGGGAATGGAACTTGGCCCTCTGCAAGGGCAACAATGCTTGTAACTGCTGAGCCATCCCTCCAGCCCCGATTCTGAGCTTTTGCTCCTCTTGGCTTCACCTCTTAAGTGCTTAGATTATAGAGGTCTTTGCTGCCACGCCCAGGCAGAAGCAGTTTTGGGGAGTATTTTCCTTTTTTGGTTGGTTGAATCTTGCAGATAAGAAATTCATGGCTTTGGAAGGTTGACACATCAGGAAAAACAAAACAAAAGCTCCTGATTCCTTTCAGATGTCCTCGGTTCTAGCATCTGCCTTTTTCCGTTGTGACCTACCAGGGGATGATGAACAAAGCATGTTTTCTGGGGTGCCTCTTTGTTAGTTGGAGAAGATGCTACACTGATCACTCCCTGGGACTTCTAGGGGAACCCAGTGTGACAGGACAAGAGGATCTGTATCCCCTCTCCTTCCTCCACACCGCCTGGGTCGAGTCCCTGCCTCTCTCTGTTGTCTCCCTCCAGATGGCAGAGCAAATTTTTTTTCAAAACACAGAAGATCTATTTCTTTTTAAAATTTGCATTGACTTATTTTTACTTCATGTGCATTGGTGTTTTGCCTGCCTGTCTGTCTGTGGGAAGGTATCAGATTCTCTGAAACTGGAGTTACAGGTAGTAATGAGCTGCCACGTGGGTGCTGGGAATTGAACCCAGGTCTTGGAGAAGAGCAGCCAGCGCTCTTAACCACGGACCCAGCCCAAGTTCTAATCTGAACAGCTCAAACCCTTCTTCTGTGTCTCATCACATGGAGCACGAATCTTGATCTCCAGTCCCTAGGTGATTCTCACTCCACTTCTTTTGTTAGCACCGGGTTCTGATCCTCTAATCCCCTCCAGCCTCCAAGCCTCTCCCCTGCTGGTCCTTCTGAATCCTGCTTCCTGCTTGTCTCCAGAACTTCCCACAGCTGGTCTCCTCTGGCTCAAATCTCAGTACAGGTGTAGCCATCTTGGCCGGATCTGTCCAGAGTGAACTACGCCCTGCCACCCTGCTCCCTTTAGCTCCTCCCACCTGCTCCCTTTAGCCCCTCCCACCCTGCTTCCTTTAGCTCCTCCCACCCTGCTCCCTTTAGCCCCTCCCACCCTGCTTCCTTTAGCTCCTCCCACCCTGCTCCCTTTAGCTCCTCCCACCTGCTCCCTTTAGCCCCTCCCACCCTGCTCCCTTTAGCCCCTCCCACCCTGCTTCCTTTAGCTCCTCCCACCCTGCTCCCTTTAGCTCCTCCCGCCTGCTCCCTTTAGCCCCTCTCACCCTGCTCCCTTTAGCCCCTCCCACCCTGCTCCCTTTAGCTCCTCCCACCCTGCTTCCTTTAGCCCCTCCCACCCTGCTCCCCTTAGCTGCTCCCACCCCAGCAAGATTGCTGTGCTTGCTTACACCCCGTCCTCCGGTGGGCCTCACTAGGACACAGACTTACTGTCTTTTCTTTTAAATCATTGTTTAGGCACCAGCCTGAAGCAAGTGTGAGCACACAGAAGACAATGAACATGGGGTGGGATGAACAAAGGTAGGGAGACAGAAGGAAGGAGGAGGGAGACAAACGAGCAGGGAGTGGTGGTTGTCCCAGAGGCTGAGACAAGGTGGGCAGAACAGGCTAGTTGAGACCTGGAGACTTTCTCAAGGCTCCCAGTGAGACTTTCTTTCTTTCTGGACACAATAGAGCCTTCTTTACAGGCAGGGCTCTTCTCTTTCCACAGGGGATCTGGAAGTGAGACCTGGGTATCCGAACCCAGTTTCCCGGCTGCATGAGGTCGCTCCGACGCCAGGTGTGGACACCAGTGTGTCCCCACAAACTGACCTCCCCAAAGACTTCTCCCTACCTGCTTGCTGAGTCTGGCCCTGGGTCGGGGTGCTCCGTGGCCCATCCCCCGCAGCGTTGAAGGCTGCCACGCTGACCATGTAGGCCGTGTAACCAGTCAGGTTCTTGAGTTTCACGCTGTTCTCAGCCAGGAAGAGAGTCTTCACCCTCTCCGTGAGGTTCCTCCGCTGGACTTCCCAGAAATAAATCTGTGTGGACCAATGGTGGTATGAGAGGGGTGAAGGCATTCGATTTCCCCTTCGCTTCTGCCCATCTCAGGGTTCAAAGACACCCCTGCTTTCAACCAGGAAACAATACGCAAGTAGGTAAGAGCTATTTAAGGATTCTGGAACTTTCCTCTTAGTAGCCAATACCTACCCTCTGCTAGACGGTAAACCCCATCCCCCCTTGTATCTTTTTTTTTTTTTTTTTTTTTTTTTTGTGGTTGGGATCTGTTGCGTGTAACACAAATGTGTCAGCTTCAGAATCGGAGTCTGTGTCTCACAGACTTCTCTGAGCTGGGGGATGTGTGTGTGGGGGGCAAAAGTAATCATGGGCTCTGCTCTATGGTGTGGGGTACAAGGACCAACAGCTTGGCAATGCCAGGGCACTGGTGAGGAGCCTCAGCTGCTAATGTGCCTGTACTGAATCTTCTGTAAAGTTCCCGGTGCTGCACAGGTACAATCCAATCTGATACACGTGCATCTGAGTCCGTGAAGTCTGGTGCAGGGGAAGGCGGGACTAAGTTGGCATTTGGTGCGTGGCTGAATTCTGATGGCACCATTTGCTGGGTATGTGACTTGGTCAGGCCAGTTCCTCTCGGCTGCAGCGGGCTTAAGGACACCCACTTTCCGGGGTGAACAAGGCAGCTACAGGCCTTCTATAGGTATTATTACACGCTCGTGGAGGATTTTAGGTCCCCAGTGCAGCAGGAGCTTCATGGAGCCTCCAGGCACGCTATAATGAGCATGGTTAGTGCTTTTAAACACACACAGAAGGTTCTCAAACTACATTAAGAACATCCAGCTGGGACTCTCTTATAAAGCCTGGCATCCCAAACGTTGCACGGGATTGGAGATCATTTGGCGCCATCTGCTGGCCAAAGAGGGTTCTGAACGCTATTGGTGTTTCCTTTCCCTCCCTACCAATAAAAGTGGGAAAGAGCTAATAAAAGTGTCCACCCCCAGCATGTGCGAAGGCAATCAGGACATCTTGTTACTACAGAAGACTTGCTTCTCTACAGCCTTGCTTTTTCTTTTTTTAAATTTCTTTTTATATGGGGAATTGAGGTCTTCATTCATAAAATCACCCACTCATCCACTGACTGTGAGAGTACCACAGTCACAAAGCTTCTCCTGGATTCATCTTCAGGAGCGAGCTCAAGGCTAACTCCCCAGCTCTGCACACTGCACACTCCCTGAGCAGCAACAGCTTGGCGAGGACAGTCAGAAGAACGGCTGGGTCCTTCTAGCCAGAGGAGAGGGATAGACAGATTCCTGGGATGCATGGGGGTGAGGGGTGGGGAACGTGGGGGGAGGGGGCAGGAACCACAAAGGAGACCGAGGAGGGGTGGTGGGCCGTGTGAAGGGAAACAGGCAGGAGATTGTCAGGTCTCAACTGTGTAAGGCACAGTGCTGTGGAGACAGGCCCGGGGAAGCCTCTGACTGGTTGACGAACAACAGGGCAGATTTATCAACAGCCATGGCAAGGTGAGCTTTGGAGAGGTGGGTGAGGGTGAGGACATACCTGGAGGGGGGTTTGGAGAAGAGACTAGAGAGGGAAGTTTGAGAAAGGTAGACACTATGGGTAATCAGTTGTCTGATTGTCTTTGATTTCTTTCTTTCCCTCTCTCCCCTTCTCCTGTCCCCCCCCCCCCCCCACTTCCCGGTCTCGCTCCCTCTGCTGAAGATCTAGCCTGAGTTTTATGTATACTGTGTCATGCCTGGGTATCACCGGAGCACAGCAAACTGTCACCGCTTAGCAATGTCCCTATCTGATGGAAAAGCCTTTGAGTTCTCCAGTAAAGAGACCAAGCAAGGACATAGTGAGATATGAACAAAACCACAAGGTTAGAAAGGGCATTAGAAAGAAAATAAGGGGCTAGAGAGATGGCTCAGTGGTTAAGAACACCGGCTGCTTTTGCAGAGGACCCGGGTTCAATTCCCAGCATCTATTTGGCAGTTCACAAATGTCTGTAACTCTGAGATCTTACACCCTTACACAAGATATATATGTGGACAGTGCACATAAAATAAATACATTATTTTTTAAAGATTTATTTATTTAACATATATGAGTACACTGTAGCTATCTTCAGACACACCAGAAGAGGGCATCAGATCTCATTACAGATGGTTGTGAGCCACCATGTGGTTGCTGGGAATTGAACTCAGGACCTCTGGAAGAGCCGCCAGTGCACTTAACCACTTAGCCATCTCTCCAGCCCCCTAAATTATTTTTTTAAAAAGGAAATAAGGGGCTGGAGAGATGGCTAGGTGCTAAGAGCATTTACTGCTCTTGGAGAAGACCTGGGTTCGGCTCCCAGCAGCCATCTAGTGGCTCAGAACCTCCTGTAACTCTCGTTCTATGAGATTTAATGCCCTCTTCTGGCTTCTTTGGGTCCCTTTGGTGCACGTGAACTCAGGCAGACAGGCACATAAACACACAAAAATACCAAGTAGTGAACAAAAGAAGAAACAAATTTCAGAATGTCTTTATGGTCTGCCCATGACAGGCCCTAAAGGGGGATACATGGCATTGCTGGGGAGACAGGTCAGGGCAGTGTCAAGGTGTAGGACATACAGAAGCAGGGTGCCTACTTGCTGTCAGAGGACCTTTGTTAGCCAATGGTTTACAGTAAAAGGGACGAGAGGGTTGAGTTTGGATCCTGGTTCCCAAGGTGACATGATTAATTGGTAGAGTGACCACTCCTGGGGAAATGGGTGTGTACCAGGCTGTGGGCTCCAGAGGGCGGCCACCCTGGTCCATCTGACTCCTCTGGGTCCCAGGCACCTAAAATCACACCTGACCCACGGTTGACATAGGTTGTGTTACAGGGAAAGGGGCTGGAGTGAGAGCGGATGACTCTGACTCCACCCCGTATCATCTATTGGTTTTTATTCATCTGACATATAGATGACAACGTTTTAATAGGATTAAGATGTATAATTAATGCTCCGTTTTCTTTGTTGTTGTTTATAGTGTAAGAAACAGAGCCCAGGGCCTTGAGCATGCTCGGAAGCGCTCGGTCAGCATCACACCCCTACCAACCTGGTCTTTTGGAGGGAGGACTTCCATAGCCCAGGCTGCTCTTGAATTTGCAAAGTGACAGAGCCTTGAGCAGATCCTCCTGCCTCCCCAGTGCTGGGATTACAGGGGTAGGCCCCTAAACCTGTTGTTTTATGCCTGCTGGGGCTCAAGCCCCAGGAATCATGAATACTAACCACTCTACCTGAGTGTGTGTGTGTGTGTGTGTGTGTGTGTGCGCGTGTGTGCGTGTGCGTGTGCGTGTGTGTGGCTCAGCTCCACCCCACGCATATCCACTTACTGGTGACCACTGTCAAGCCAAGCTGATTAGCACCTGTCAACTCCAGTGGTCACTTTTCCCCCCCTACCTTTTGACAAAACTCACAATTTATTAACATAGATTTTAAGCACGGCAATTAAGAAATGAAGGAACAGAATGATCGAGTAAAGAATAAGAAAAAAAACTATATATTTGGGTATGGGCTTATCCCCCTCCCTGTCCTTGTTGGATAAACGATATTTAGGATGGCTCAGGAGGTGTGGTGTGTGTAGGTAGGGATAATAGCTGATAAGGCAGAGGCAGGAGCTACTATGTTTGTGGATTCAGGAAATGTCCTTTTCCTGTACTGGGTATGTGTGGTGAGATTCCTAGAAAACTGTAGGCTTAAGATCGGAACAAAAGCCTTTAAACAAATGCTTCTGGGCTGGAGAGATGGCTCAGTGGTTAAGAGCACTGACTGCTCTTCCACAGGTTCTGAGTTCAATTCCCAGCAACCACATGGTGGCTCCCAACCATCTGTAATGGGATCTGATGACCTCTTCTGGTGTGTCTGAAGACAGCTACAGTGTACTCATATACATAAAATAAACAAGTAATTCTTAAAAAAAAAGATACCCAGCCCTCTGGCGAGAAACTAGAAGCCTCCTGTGCCATTGTTGGAAATGTAAAATGACACAGCTACTGTGGGAAACAGTCTGGAGTTCTTCAAAGAAAATTAAAAATAGAATTACCATACGATCCAGCAATCTCATTTCTGGGAATGTATCCAAAGGTATTAAAATCAGGGTCTTGCAAAGGTATACAGTGTAACTCCCATGTTACACTGTAGTAAGGTCAGCAACAGCCAAGATGTAGAAAACCCAGGCGGCTCAACGGCACACCTGTCATCCTGCACTTGGAGGCTGCCGGTCACAAGTTCAAGGTCATCCTCTGGGACATAGCTAGTTTAAAACCACGCTGAGCTGAAAACACCCTGTCTCAAAAACAAACAACCCCTTCTAGCTATGTCAGTGGTCGAGTAGATAAATGTACAGCATTTGTGCATTCCCGATGGAGCATTATTTTGCTTTAAAAGCAGGGAAATCTTGCCGCTTAGAACCACATGACCCTGCATCCTCCTCCTGTGAATTTCACACTGTGTTTAGACTCCTACGAACACCTGATGCTATGCGAGGGCTAAGCAGTCACCACAGCACAGCCACCTAGGGACTAACAACTGGAAAGTGTCTCATGTTCAGGCTGGCCCAATGTTTCCCTCCCACAGCCATGATCCCAGGCAGGATGAATCCGCCTCTGGGAACGGAGAGCTGGCTTTAGCTGTTTCCGACACTCCCCTCTCTTTGCCCTTCTCTCTCACTTCATTCCCAGTAGAGTACTGGGCTGGGAAACTGGAGGGATCGCGTGGGACTTTGCTGCCTCTCTCTATCATGGCAACACCAGTTTGTGGTTGTTGGGGGAGGGAGGCAATGCTGGGAAGGATGGGGGTGGGGGTGGGGGGGGAAGCTTGCACATAATAAACAGCTTAGTAGCTTTCTGAGCCCTGTTTGTTTCTTTACTTACTGACACAGACTCATGCAGCCTGGAACTAGCTATATGGTTGAGGAAGACTTTGAGCTCTTAAACTCCCTGCCTCCACCTTCAGAAAACTGGCATTATGGGTGTGTTTGTTGTGCCCCAACCAACTTGTAGCCCTTGTTATTATTATATTTAAAATTTTTAGTTGTGTGTGTCTCTGTGTGTGTGTCTGTATGTGTGTGTGTCTTTTTAAAAATTTTATTTATTTCATATATATGAATAAACTGTCACTGTCTTCAGACACACCAGGAGAGGGCATCAGATCCCATTACAGATGGTTGTGAGCCACCATGTGCTTGCTGGGATTTGAACTCAGGATCTCTGGAAGAACAATCGGTGCTCTTAACCACTGAGCCCTCTCTCCAGCCCATGACTGTGTGTGACTGTGTGTGACTGTGTGTGACTGTGCATGTGAGTGCAGGGTCAGAAGAAGGTGTCAGAGTTCCAGGAGCTGGTGTTCAGCCAGCTGTGGGTGTTGAGAAATGTAGCAAGTAGTCTTAACTAAGGAGCCATCTCTCCAGCTTCACCCTTGTTATTTTGGAGCAAGAATTTTGTTAAGTAGACTAAGTTGGTCATGAACTCACAATTTCCCTGTCTCAACTCTGCCTTCCATTCTTGTGCTTGGATGATAGGTATATACTGCCATGCCTGGTCCAGTGGCTTTCTGTCCATCCATCTGCCCATTCACCTGTTCATCCACCCATCTATCAATCTATTCATCTGTCCATCTGCCATCCACTCATCCACCCATTCATCCTTCCTTCCATCCATTTTTGAGACTGTGTAGCTTTGGTTAGTCTTGAACTTTCCTTTCTCAGCCCCTCTTTTCCTCAGTACTCTAGTGGCTCTCTTTTCATTCATTCGTTTGCTTGTTCATCCATCCATCCATCCATCCATCCATCCATCCATCCATCCATTCATCCATTTTAGAGACTATGTAACATTAGCTGGACCTTGAACTTATAATTCTCCTGTCTCATGCCTGCTTCTTTTCTGTACTTGGGTTACAGGCATATATCACAACGTATGGCCTCATAGTTCACTTTTTAATTAATTAATTACAATTTGAAACCCTGTATCCCCGGCTGGCCTAGAACTCACTACGCAGACCAGGGTGGGCTCAAACTCACAGAGATCTGCTTACCTCTGCTTCCTAAGTGCTGGCTTTACTGACGTGTGTCACCAAAGCTCTGTGGGCTCTCTTTAAACCCTGGCTATATTTTTGTCTGTAGAGGACTAGCTGATTAAAGATTCAGGTTCTGTAGGCCTCTCAGTCTCTGATGCAACCATTCAGGTCAATTCAGCACCTTCTTACACAGAAGTTGCCGTGGCAACTTGTAAACATACAGGCATGGCTCTATTTCAAGACAACATTACTTGTGCAAAGATAGTGGGTCAGATCTAGCCTGTTGGCTACAGCTGGTCAATCCTGTTAAACTGAATTACCTGTTGTAATTCCAGCATCTTTTTTTCTAGACAGGATTTCACATAGCTCGGGCTATCCTCAAAGCCACTATGTAACTAAAGACGATCTAGAACTTCCAATCCTCCTGTCTCTGCCTCCTCAGTGCTAGCATTAAAGGTATGTAACATCACACTTGGTTTCTGTGATGCTTCAGGTTGGACCCCAGGGCTTTGGGTCCAATCAACTAGCTCCATCCCTAGTCCCTTCCAACATCTCAGAAAAAGGCTGTCAAGAGCCGTGGAACAGCTGGGTTGTAATTTTCTCTTAACAGCCCAATAACTGTTCCCTGGGCTGCACTTGCTCTCTGTCTCAGTTTCTCCTTTGAGCTCTGAGTCATCACCAGGCTCTTGTCTTGGGGTTCAGGTTTGGGTCTTCTTCTTTCTTTGTTTTTTTTCTTTCTTTCTCTTTCTTTCTTTCCTTCCTTCCTTCCTTTTTTCTTTCCTCCTCCTCCTCCTTCTTTCTCCTCCTCCTTCTTCACCTCTTCCTTTTTCTCTTCCTTCTCTTCCTCTTCCTCTTCTTTCTCTCCTCTCCCCCTTTCCTTCTCATTCTTCCAGGGTTCTATGTAGCCCAGTCTGGCTTTGAACTTGCCAGGTAGCAAAGGCTGATCTTGAACTTCTAATGCTTTTGCCTCCACCCCCAGAGTTCCAGGGTTACAGATGTTACAGGTATATATCATCACAGCTGGATATATGGTGCTGGGGATAGAACCTCCCCACCCCCAGAATTTCACACACACTAGGTAAGTACCCTGCCAGCCGAGTCTCACCTGCAGCCTGGATGCTGATGGGAACATACCAGGCCCTGCCAACGGGTGCTGATGGCACAGAGCTGGTTAGCACGCATCCCGGATGTAGCAGTTTCATCCCTGCAGTTCACAGCCAGGGATGGGCAACATCTTCTGGGAACTGCAGACACCCGCTATGTTCTATCTGGTACCCAGGTACCCACACATTTCCTGAATCTCTGTGTTAATGCACCACTTTAAAACTTCAACAGTCTAGTGACTGCCACGCTGTGGCTGGCTCCGCCTGGCACCTCCTTTCCCTCCAGAGGCATCTGCTACAAGTGCAATATTTGGTTGTCCCAGCTGGCACTCCTGGGCAAAGCCTGGAGGGGTATCATCCATCTTCAGAGCATCCTTGGCAAGATGCCTTCCTTCCCGTTTCTTCCCCTCCTCCATCCTGAATGGAAAAGTTTCCTATACAGGATTTTGCTTTAATACCAAGTGGCCTGTCTCCACAGGCTGAGTGGAAGAGAAAGTGTTTCACCCCGGCACACACTAGTTGCCACTTATGGGCGGGGCCAGGAAAATCCTGGGGTTCTGTGGTTTGCATATCCTGCGTCCCTAGGGTCATTGCATGAAGGCAGTTTTGTGAAATACCATCTAAATATCAGGAACCAGAGTATCCCAGATGTTGGCCAGGGAGGAAAGCATCCACCACAGCCAAGGGCTGCGTGCTCCAACAAGGGAGGCTGATCAGATCTTTCTATTCTTCTGAAAACCGCCACCTCCTGGATCTGACTGTGTGCTCTGCTTCTCGGCAACGGTGATTTGGGCTTCTGGATTCTCTCTTCTTTTTTTTTTTTTTTTTTTTTTTTTTTTTTTTTTTTTTAAAGATTTATTTATTTTATTCATATGAGCACACTGTCACTGTCTTCAGACACACCAGAAGAGGGCATCGGATCCCTATTACAGATGGTTGTGAGCCACCAGGTGGTTGCTGGGATTTGAACTCAGGACCTCTGGAAGTCAGTGCCCTTAACTGGAGTCATCTCTCCAGTCTCGGGCTTCTGGATTCTAACACCTGATAGGTTGTGACCTGTCCGGGCTACATCAGTTGGGCTGGTGTTTCCTTATCTATATAAAACGGGCACATTTGTGGGCATCACTACCCACAGTGTAACAGCTTCCTAGGCTTTCAGCAGGCCGGAAGAGTTTAGAGGGTTCTGCTAATACGAATGTCACCATAACACAGCATCCTGAATCAGAGACGACCTTTAAGCAGATTTTCAAACACTGCCAAAATGCTTTGCCAATTGCTCGTCTAATTAATAGAAGGGCCTAAGAACACTACAGATCTTTTCCCTAAGACAGGGTCTCACACAGCCTAGGCTGGCCTTGAACTTGCTGTAAAGTCCAAGATGACCTTGAACTCCAATTCTTCTGTGTCCCCCACCCCCGCCCCCCAGGGCTGAGATTATATAAACCTCCACATCTGGTTTATGCAGTGCTGGGGATTGAACCCGGGGCTTGGTGCACGCGAAGCAAACATTCTACCAATGGGGCGTCCTCCGTGACTATGGAGCTGGAGGTGGTGGGTTTGGGCACTGTGTGCATTGAAGCAGAATAAGCCTAGGTGGGGTCTGAGTTCCTTGGGTCAAGCTCAGCTCACCTCAGAATGGACATATTCTACAATGCCACCGTATGCATTTCTGCCACCTAGGTACATAGCCAGGGCCACAGGGGTACAGTGGCACCCGAGGGACAGTAGGAAGGGCTTGAGACCTCATTCCACACAGCCGGCCCTCCCCACCCCTTTATTCCTTTTCATCCCATGCCTCAGCCAGATCACCCATACCTTGTATCCTTGGATGTCTCCATTCTGGTTGTCCAATGGGGGCGGCTCCCAGGACACATCCAGCTGTGTGGCTGTGGCACTGTGAATGACCACGTTCTGCGGTGCTGCCGTGGGCACTGGAGGGCACAGAGGTTGGAGAGTGAGTGTTCGTGGGCGTAGGCTATGGAAGGGGAGGTGGGCTGGGGCAGATTGGAGACCCTGAATCCTGTATCTGGGAATTCATGAAGGCACACTCACCTGCCTCCCCGACAAAGACCTCCTGCGGTGGGCTCAAGGGCCCCTCCCCCACGGCATTGTACACACTCATCCGGATCTCATAACGCCTGTGCTTGCTCAGATCTGTGGAGGAGAGTGAGAGTCAGGAGCATGGAGGTCACAGAGTCAGTGGAAGAAGTTCCCTAGGGAGGCTGGAGCTACAGGGAGGGAGGGGGCATAGCTACCATTCTAGTGCCCAAGGAGACACCAGGGAGGAAACAAGTGGCCAGCCTTAGATGCCTGGGCTGCACCCTGCCAACATGCACATGTGACACAAAGCAGGCTCATGACACAAAGCCTCAGTTCTGCTCTGGGGTCATAAATACAATTGACTCTCCAAGTCAATGCTGTTGAGACTGAAGACAGTAATGTCAACAGTCCTGGCCACCCTGGGCCAGAGGGTCAAACCTTCCTGGCCTGTGCTCTTCCCACTATGACAGACGCAAACCATCTCAGCCATGTCCCTCAGATGTGTCCCCACCTGTCCCCTTTCACCAGCTCTTTTTATTCCCTCCTCTTTTGGGGCCAGGGATGGAATCCAGTGTCTCTCCATTGAGTTGTACAACACCACCGACCCCTCCAGCCCTACCAGCTCAGTCCTAGAGGGGATGTGTTTATGGAATGTGAATTTGGGGTGAGGAAATCCCACATGTTAGTCAAGTTTGAAGTGCTTGGGGCGGGGGACAGCCAGTGAGGAGAAGCTGCTGCAAGCAAATGGGCTATGTCACCTTTGGGGAGAGATATGATCCCTTTCCATGGTGCCAATATGTCCTCCTATCCCCTGAACTCTACTGTCTCTGTCTCTCCCCTACCCTGGTTCCCCAAGATGGCCATTTTGACATGTATGGGCTCAGGCTGAGGAGGAGAAGAGGGGAGTCTAGATCCTGAGGTTGGCTTTTCCTGATCAAAAGGCCTTGTGTGGATGTGGGCAGAACCTGCTGTGGCTTCAGAAACAGAGCAAGGAGAAGAGGTGAGCCACACGGGGACAGGCTGGAGGTTGACATATTCCACCCAGAAGCCTCAGATAGGGCTAGAAAGACAGCGGGAGCCAACATGTCTTACATGGATCAAGCCGGTCAATAGAGGACACAGGCCTACCTGCCCTGTAGATAAAGCATTCGGAAAGGTATTTCCCTTCAGCATAACCTACTGTTGACCTGCTGACTCCTCATGCTCACAAAACTTACAGGGCAGACTTGGGGGACTCTCTCCCAAAATGCTCCTGCTTCATGTGTTTAAAAGATGTGTTAGAAGTAGTCCAAGCACCCTGGGTGAGTATGCTGGCTAGTTTCTTTTCTTTTCTTTTTCTTTTTGTTGTTGTTGGCTTGACAAAGCTAGGGTCATCTTAGAAGAGGAGACCTCAATTGAGACTATGCCTCTGTGGGGGCCTTTTCCTGATAAATGTGGGGAGGCCCAGCCCCTTGTGGGTGGTGCCATCTCTGGGCAGGTGGTCTTGGGTGGTGTAAAGAGACCAGTCTGAGCCAGCTAGGGTAGCAATCCAATAAGAAGCATTTCTCCATGGCTTCTGCTTCAGTTCCTGCCTTGAGTTACTGTGTGGCTTCCATCAGGGATGAACTATTGACAAACAAACCCTTTCCTCTTCAAGTAGCTTTTCATCCGGGTCTGTATCAGAGTGGCAGAAACTAAACCAGTACAGTGTGTTGGCCTGGCTCCAGGTATTCTTGACGACCCCCTCCCCAGCCCAGCCCGGGAGGCTTGGACCACCATGCAAGGGACTTACTGTCAAGCTTGTACTGTGTGAGGCTGGGCCGGGTCAGGTTCCGCATGGAGTACAAAGCTAAGGGGCAGGAGGTGAGAAGCCAGGAAGACAGCAGATCGAGGTTAGTGTACGCAGGCATCCCACCCACCAGGGACCAACCAGGCCTGGGATAGCATAACAAGGCTGGTGTTGGGGCAGACAGAACTACTTCCAATTCCTGGTGCTTAGTCAGGGGTCAGGATGGCAATTGGGGAAGGGGTCAATCTTAAAACGTTGTGGTCCCCACCTCAGTGGACAATGACCAAAATCAAAAGGGAGCCTCTCAGAGCCTAGCAACCCTGCTCCCCAGTTTCACTTTGGAGCCTGGGCAAAACCACGGTGAAATATTGGCATCGTGACTTCCCTCATATGAACCAGAAACAATTTTATTGTCAAGAAATATGAGTGACTCAGACGCAGATCATATAAAAATCACAGCCACGGGCAGACATTGGCCGAAATAAATAAATAAATAGAAGAAAATAACACGAGCTGTTGGATCTGGTATTTCTGCGGGTCTCATTCGCTTCATATCCCTTGCTCCGTGCTCAATCATTTTGTCCGCGATCATCCCTGGAAGCAATGCCTCCAGAAGCTTGGGAGACATGGGATGTAGCAGCATAGCTCACAGGGACCTAGGCTGTCCCCTCTCTCCTGCTAGCTGCTCTTCTGTGAACAGTGTGACTCCCCTGGCTAATCCTCTTTCCTGCCTACCTTCCTCTCCCTTCCCAGAACAGACATGGGAGCTCTGTGGATTCTACACTCATGGGGTACCTAGCCTGCCTCCTTGGTTCAGCTTCATGCTCTTCTGCTATGGTCACACTACAGCTTCTTTGCTTCTCTCCCCGTCACACCTCCTATGGCCCGGTCACCACCCCAACGCTCCCCGAGTGCCCTACAAAATCCGCTACACCTTCCTCTTGCTCATGGCTCTCCCAGTATCCTCTCTCACTGGGATTTCCCCCCAAATGTCTCCTTTTTCTCTGTGTCTCCTATACTTGAAGGCTGGCTTCTTTGGCCCTAGGTCTGGGTGGTGACCTGCTAGGGATTAGGAGGGGTCTTGCCTGTTGTTCTTGGTTGTGGTTCAGATGTTAGCTGTTAGCTCCTCCCTCCACACACTTGCCTGCCCAATCTGCAATCATCCTTCCACGTCAAGAGAGCCCTTCGTAACTCTTCTGGAACATTCTCCCACTGTCATGTTGGTGACCATTGACATCTATTTCAGGGGCTTACTTATTGAATGCCTGATTCTTCTTCCATTAGACTGATCCAAGAGGTCAGGGACCCATCTGTTTAACCCCAGGGACCCCAGAGTGTCTTGGAGTATATAGAGGTACTCAATTAACACTCAGCAAGGGAATGAAGGGAGGGAGAGGAGGAACATGAGGGGAGGGAGGCAGGTTTGTAGGTTAGCAGACTCAGGGAGACTGGGAGCAGCAGATCAGGCAGGTGAGCATGCCTATCCCCACCCGAGAAATGCTACTCACAGGTGAGCTCAGCCCACTTGGCCCCAGGATTGTTGATGCCCCGAAGAGTGAAGCCCCTCAGCCCTTCGTAGAGCAGCTCCCGGTACCGGATTCGGAAGCCCAAGAGGATGCCGTTGATCTTGTCCTCAGATGGAGGCTACAGGTAGGAAGGTCAAACACGGGGAGGGGCCTTGACTGTGGCTTGCCTCACTCTACCCCATCTCTGTCTGCCACACCTCCTGCAGCCACAGAGCAGGGACTGGGGTCCCAACCAGGAAAAACCTGGGATAGGGTTGGGCATTTCTAATGAGGTTGTTATGGTCTCTTTGAGGTGACTCAGAGACATAAGACCCGAAAAGACACCCCTGGAATCCCCAGCCATTGCTTGTCCAGAAACCCTGTGACCTCCTCCCCAGGGCTGTTGCTCTCTGATGACTACCCAGTCAGCACTTCCTGGTGTTTTCTAGGAGCTGAGCCCTTGGCCTACACTAAGGTAAGCATGCACATTTGGCCTCTCTTTCCTCCTTTGCTTTCTGTCCCTGTCCTTGGCTGAGCTAGAGGACGGGCTTTTTGCCAAGTAGAAACTATTTTCTTGATGATCCTCCTCTAAGAAATCTGTTGAAATGGTCCAGCCTTTTTATTAGCTCCTTAATTGCTTCCCTGGCTGCCATGGGCATTGCCTGGCCCTTTTTGTCCAGGTAGCCCATCTGTTCCAGCCTCCTCTGGCTTATGAGAGTTTGTCAGGCCATTTCCATGTGAGGGGTGTACCCTCTGGGATCCCAGGTCTCAGCTGCACAAGGGTTGCTGCTGGGTCCAGTTCCTTAGATCCTGAGAAGTAGGGACAAAAGCTAGGTAGGTCCTACCTACATAAGGGCTTCTGTGGGTGACCTGCTGAGCCCAAGGCTGGGCTCCAGAGAATGGGTGTGGATTGTGATCGCTGAGGTTGTCTCAGTCCCAACAGAACAAACATTTCTCACTAAAGAGCAGGCGGTTGGGAGAGACTAATCTACAGAAGGGGGTACTGCTCATGAAGAAGGTCACAGGTTTCTGCTGGGAAGCCTGTTACTGACCTCTGGGTCTGGGTTTTACGGAGCCTTGGGGAGTCCTTAGAGCTCCCATGTGCTTTTCTACATACAGAAAATTCAACATGTCTGGGGTCATGAAACTGACCCTGTCACTTGAATTCTGTGACTCATGGCCACGCTCTGTGACGTGCATATACCTCGATCCTCCCTCCCCCTTCTCCCCTGCCTTTCTCTGTGTTCTGAGGTAGCACTCTTGGGGATTGGTGGATTTTCTGGTCCCAGTCAAGGAAATGAACCCACCTTGTCTACCCAGTCTTACCTGCCATCGGATTAGCACAGAGGTGGTGGTGTGGGGAGTGACCGACAGGATGGTGGGTGCCTCATCTGGGGCTGTAAGAGAGGCAGAGGAGTGGAATTTGGGGTTCAGAGTGTCAGCACCACCCAGAAACACACACACAGGGACCATATTTGGCTGACATTGGTTATCTTAAGGCTTAAGGTACCCTGGAGACCCGCCCACCTAACTTCCTCTTAGCAAACAGCCAGGGTGAGCTGGAGGCCTGATCTTAGCCCAAACCTGGGTCTTAGAGCTTCTCAAAGCCATAGAACTTAGATGGCTGTTGGGTGCAGGGTAGCATTTACTCTCACTTCCAGCTAGCTGGAGGACCATCGGAGAAGAAATGCACTCAAATTCTAGGCTGGGTTTAGGACCCTTAGCCCTGGTTAAAATCCCTTTGTCTGAAATCTCTGGGCATTCTGGCCTGGAGATGGACAGGCCTACCAGGCCTAGTGAGCCATCTCTCACCGTCAGAGCCCCTCCCACAGAAGAACCTTTCACGCCCAGAGAGCAACCAGGGTCAGGAGCCGTGGAGGGGAGAAGGCACTGACCTGCCTGCAGGGTGGTCAGAGACTCTGATTCCTCGCTGAACTCGCTGTCCCCTATGTCATTGGTTGCTTTCACTCTGAACTTGTAGGATGTAAAGGGTTTGAGTCTGTGGAGGGAGTTGGGGACGGATGACCAAGGTATCGACTTTGATTTGAACAGGAATGATCCTCCCAACCCCCCACAGGCTTTGAAGACTTGGGTCCCCAGGGGTGCGATCCTTTTGAGAAACTGAAACTTAAGGAGATGTGACCTTGGTAGAGGAAGTGCATTGTTGGGACATGTGCACAAATCTTATGTCCTCTAGCCCTTCCTCCAGGTCTGTGTCCTGGTCACCATGAGCCTCTGCTGTATGTTCCACTGGCCCAGAGCAACAGACCCAGTTGGCTTCAGGCTGAAACCTCTTCAGCTGTGTTCCCCTAGACAAATCCTTCCCCCTCTAAGTTGCTTCTGCCAGGAGTTTGTCACTGTGATGACAAGTCTGGCTGACACGTTGTCCCTCAAGACCCACACCAACAGCTCTACCATGGGGTCTCATCTATCACTGCTTGAGTAGGGGAACCTGGGAAGAAGGAGGGGCTTGAATGCTGGCACAAGACACAAA
Organism: Micromys minutus; assembly: GCF_963924665.1. Classification (NCBI taxonomy): domain Eukaryota; kingdom Metazoa; phylum Chordata; class Mammalia; order Rodentia; family Muridae; genus Micromys; species Micromys minutus. The sequence goes on from NC_137979.1 coordinate 59,357,096, forward strand.
GAAAACCTGGAGGCTCGGGAAGCGGTCAGGTTGGGACAGACCCTGAGATGCTGAATGCCTGGGACAGGCCCCATCCCTGCTTACCATGCATATCACTGTAAAGATAAGCCATACATCTTAGGCTCATCTTTACCCATGCTCTGGTGGCCATGGAAACATCCACACTTCCCTCTCTATACAATCTTATGCATAGTGCCCTGCAAGTACTGCAAGTCTCTTCCTGAAGTTAGGGAAGCGTGTGTGTGTGTGTGTGTGTGTGTGTGTGTGTGTGTGTGTGTATAGGTTCCCCAGAGATAAGGAAAATCATCTCTGTGAGCCTCATTTTCTTCCCAACAAATCATCTTCTTGATTTACAGGGCTGGGGGTGGGGGAGGGAAGGCTTGTTCAAGTTCCAGGTCACGACGATTGGATTAAAACACACACACACACACACACACACACACACACACACACACACAACCACTGGGAATTAGATGGAGGCCAGAGTGTTGGAGAAGAGCTTCGTACTCCTACTAAAGATGGGAGGAGGACACGGGCTGTCGGGAGAACCGCTAATAAAGAACGGCAAGTGGGGCCTGGTCAGGCGCCACAGATAATTAAGAGGCAATGCTAGTAGGCTTCTCAGGGACTGGGGGAGAGCAGGAAGGGGTAAGTGTGGCTGCTAGGGCAAGCTGAGGAAGACTTGGGTGACCAGCCGAAGGTGCTCTCAGAAGCCCCCTTCCTTCGGCAAGGATCACGGGAGGTGCCGCCTCCAGTAGAGAAGGGAACAGAAAAGTGGGTGTGGACCCCACCTTACCTGTCCACAGTGAAGGCGGAGGCATTGTGGCTCACAGAGGCGGAGTGCAGTGCCCACCTGCCGCTGGGCAGTTCGCGCGTCTGGATGGTGTAGTAGCGGACCGGGGAGAGCCCATCACTGCCTGGCTCCCAGGACAGCAGCACACTGCGCGCTTTCACGTCTTCCTGCTGCACCACCGGCTTGCTAGGGGGCTGCGGGCGGTCTGGGAGGCGGGGCAGGGAATAGCTGAGACAATGTAGCCAAGGCAGGGTGATGGTGGAGGGGCTGCCCTTTCTCTGTCTTACTTCCGGGTTTCTGGGCCTTGCGTGGTTTCTGCCTACCAGCAGCTAACACTTGAGTATTCAGGGGAGACCTGCTGCCCTCTTCTGAGGCCCGAGGTGCCCGGAGGGTCACACCTCTCACGGGAGCCCCGACAGAGGACTGGTTGACACATCTGCTTTTGCTTATGATGGAGATGGGTCCCGCATTGTACTGAACTGAGTGGGACCAGGAGTTCATTTCCATCATCCCCATGCTCCACTTCCCTCCTTCATTAGGACTTTCCTGCCCCAGGTAATGGGCTGCCAGACCTCAGTGTTCTTGGCCTTGGCCTTGATGCTTCTTTGTGGTAGGGTTGCTTTGTGACTGCAGGATGCCTTATGGGGCACCTCCTGCCCCCCAACACCCGCTCAATGCCAGGAGCATCTTCCTCCAGCTAGGGCAACCCAGATATAGCCATATATATTCCCTAAGAGCAAGATGCCCTTGGAGGAAATACACTGTGTGTATTGTCCCCCCCTCCCCAGTTTGGGACATAAAATGTTCTTTTATTAGTACACTGTTGCTGTCTTCAGATACACCAGAAGAGGGCACCAGATCCCATTAAGGATGGTTGTGAGCCATCATGTGGTTGCTGGGAGTTGAACTCAGGACCTCTGGAAGAGCAGTCAGTGCTCCTAACCACTGAGCCATCTCTCCAGCCCTTGGGGACATTTTCTAACAAATCACCTTTTAACCCAGTTAGGGCCTCAGGCTTACATATGTGCCTGCTCAGGGCACTGGGGTTGTGGCAGCTCAGACTGCAGGCTCTCGCCCCGATCTAACCCAGGATAACGGATAAGGATAAGGATAAGGATGATTACCAACCATCTCCTTAGTACTATATTTTCTTATTTTGACAGGCTCTCTCATATCCTAGGCTGCCCTCAAACTTGCTATGTATGAGGCTGACCTCGAACTCCCGATCTTCCTGCTTGGACCTCCCAAGTGCTAGGATGACAGGCAATCATTCCCACACTCGGTTTACGCCGTTCTGGGACTTGAACCCGCGGCTTCATGCATGTCAGGCAAGCACTCTTCCAACTAAGCTATGCCTCAGCCCCCACCTGTCCTTTAGAAACCGGGAACAGAGTAGGATCCTGGGAAACCCCAGTCCAGTTCCGTGACACGTGACTCCGACTCCAAGACTAGGAGGGGTGCTAAGTCCCTATGTGGGCTCCTAAAGCCCTCTTCAGCTCCCCAAACCTCCCCAGCCCCATGGGCAGTCACCTCTCTTCTCTGTAGTCACCACCAAGGCCTCAGCAGCCTCTCCCCAGCCTTTGCGGGTTTGGGCTGTGATACGGAATAGGTAGACAGACTCCGGCTTGAGGCCTGTGGCCATGTACTGGCGGGCACTGGGTGCCAGGACCTCCACTGTGGCGGTGTTGGCTGTCGTGGTGTTGAGCCGGTGGGTGATCTGGTAGGCTGTGGGGAGAAAGGCAGAGGGACAATGGTGGATCCAGCAGCCCCAGTGTCCTGTGAGAGGACCCATCTCTGTGGCCACAGTGACACTGCAGTTAGGCCCCTGCTGGCTCCTGTTTGGTTCGTGATACTCTTCTGGTCGCTCTGATACCTTTAGCGACGGTTGAGGAATGTGGACGGGACAGGCCAAGTCACCTGCCAGCAAGTGGTGGCTCTAAAGCAATAGCCTGGTGCTTTCTAGTCCAAAGGACTTGATATCCACCATTTTGTCTTCTGAGCCCTGCCATTCCTCCAAGACTAGCCCAACACAGGCTAGACCAAGCTACCTTTGGTGTGTATATTCACGAGTTTATTTAATTACAATTTAAAAATGTATTTATTTCATTTTTATTTACCTTGCCTCTACCTCTGGGGTTGCAAGTGTCAGATTCTATTCTTCGGACACTTCCCAGGCTTGTCCCATCTTTTTTTTTTTTTTTTTTTTTTTTTTTTTAACCCATCATGCCACTTTCTCTTCCTAGGAAGGGCACAGGAAAGGTGCAGACTTACCCAGAATGATGCCATTGGGGGCCGCGGGGGGCTGCCAGATGAGCCGCACAGATGTGGTTCTCACCTCTGGAAACAGGATGCCCATGGGGGGGCCTGGGACTGGAGGAGACAGAAGGAAGAAGGTGAGACCAATGTTTTGTCTATAGCCCAGGCCAGGCCAGGCTGAGCCATGAGGGGAATTAATGGATCAGTTCACGTGTAGCATACCTCTCAGCAAACAATCGCAAGACTATCTATTCTCAAAACCAGGGTCAGGACCTGGAAGGTGAGATGAGGCATGTGTACCCCTCAAACAGGCCTTGGCTATTTGACGAAGGCCCGAGACTCCAGCTTCTTTGCCCTTCATGTGTCGGCGAATGAGCTCTCAGAATGGGCAGACATGTGTTCTTGGTTTTTAAGTCTGTGCTGGAATGATCCTGGGGCCCCAGCCAGGGTTTCACCCACGACCCTCCAGACCCCAGCCTGGTCTGTGCTTTGGAAGTCTGGCTGGGCGTCTTTTGCCTCCTGAGTAGCTGTGGCAGGTTGGAAAGTGCTCATCCTGACTGCAGGAATCCTCTCTCCACCCCTGGCTTTGCAATCCTGGCATTTAGAAGCTCAGGAAGGGCCCGAGGGGACCCCCACACTCTGAGTGGGCTTGTTTCCCAGATCCATCTTCTATGCACCCTGGGGATGTCCTAGGGGAAGCTGTTTAGGGGTGGTGGCTGAAGTCTGACTGGTGTGGGTGAGGGGGACAGGGTGAGGATCTAGTGGCAGCAGGGAGGGGGCTCTTTTCCTGAGACACTTCATTCTAGCCCAGAATGTCATGGAGATGAGATGTGTAAACTCGAACTTGGCCTTCTAGGTCATTATGTGGGTATATTTGTCAAGGCAGGAGGATAGAACATATTTAATTTAACAGCTCATTAGCTTGATTTATAGTTAGAATATATAGACAGACGATACTGGGGCTTGCTTTTGCATTTGTCTGGGGCTTGCAAGTGTTTGTGGTGGGTTAGGCCATTTTTGCTGTGTGTGGGAGAATGGAGGGTAGAGACCTCCCTGTCTGTCAGCTTGAGACCGGGGGATTCTGCAGTGAATGGAGCTCTTCTGGGGTCGTTGTTTTACGAACAGGACCAAGAGGCACAATACCAGGCATTGTGCTCTCATAGATTTTGCTCAAAGCAGACCTGCTGTAGGTGGGACCCCCCCCCCCAAAATAAACCCCAGACCCAACACCAAGTCTTTGTGCTGTTTACTTGTCCTAGGGAGACACCATGAGGTGGAGTCAGACATCCAACTGTCCTCGCCTGGCCCCTTCCCCCACTTTCCCTTATTGGCTATGAATAGCATCCTCTTGCAGTAAGTTGGTAGCTTCTGGTGACCCTGTTTTCCAGAGGAGGATTCTGAGACTGGGGATCCCTGTGGGGGTGGGGCTTACAGGGATGCAGGCTTACCATCATCCAGTGTCCGCTCCAGAATGGGAGGATGGCTAGGGCTGCCGTCACCGATGCGTGTGAAGGCCAGAACCTGGACCTCGTAGAGCACATACTTGCCCAGGCCTGTGAGCTGGGCGCTTCGGGATGAATTGCCTTCTACCAGCCAGAACCGGGCCTGGGAGTCCGAGTCCTTTTCCTTGTACCTCACCTGTCATTGCCAACACAGAGGAGGGGCTCTGTCTAGAGTCTCTTCCAGGAGAGGTTGGGGAGTGGGGCAGGAATGCTGGGCCCCTTGGAGGGGCTTGGCCCCAAAGGGGTCTTGGAAGGACTAAGACACATGGGGAAACTCAGCTGCATAGCTAGATGTCCCTGGAGGCCCACAGGGAAAGTGACTTGCTTAAGGCTGCAGAGTGATAGTGACAGAAATGTGACATTACCCTATGACTCCCACCATTCAAGCTAAGGCTAGGCCACATAGCCACATGAGCACATGGTCACATGATCACACAGTCACAAGACTCCATGATCACATGACCCCACAGTCACATGACCCAGAGCAGTTTGGAAAGGAATTCTAGAAGACAGTAGAAACCAGACTGGGTCCCTTATGGCTGAAGGTGAAGCCTGAGGTTCCCGAATCAGTCTCCTGGAAAGGGGGAACAGTCTACAAGACCCTGTCAGTCACTCCGTCACTGGGTGTCTCCCCATTCCTAAGGGAGGACTTCCTGGTTGCTGTGGTGACTGGTGGATGGATGGAAAACTAGGCAGGTATCCTGAGCCTCTGTGAGGCAGAGAGAGCTCCAGAGGAAGGAAGACAGGACATCTTGGGTGGAGGGCCTAGAGAAGATGGTGCAACCCACCCCCTTTTGATCCCCACATCTACCTTGTAGCCCAGCACGAGGCCGTTTCGATCTGCCTCAGGGATCTCACTCCAACGGACCAGCATGCTACTAGAGGTGGTGGCCAGAGCTGACACATTGGTGGGACCAGAGGATGGGACTGTGGGAGACAGGGGTGACAAGGAAGAATAAGGACCCAGACAGCTCCACAGTGGTGGGAAAAAGAGCCAGCTTTGTGATGCCAGCTCGTGGGAGAAAAGACATCACATGCAGAGAGCGATCCTATCATAATGGTTTGGGGGATGTTGCAGACGTTTCTGGGGGCAGCTATTTCTTCCTCTCTCTTTTCTGGGGATGTTAGGGAGGTGGGGATCTCATGTACCTACAGTCTCTCGCTGTCTACCTTCACCTGATTTTGAGAAAGGGTATATTACATAGCTTGGTTGGCCTTGAGCTCCGGAATTCAATCTACCCTTGTTCCAGAATAACTTTGGATGATCTTGGATTCCAGCCTGCACATCGAAAAAAGGCAAAGCTGCAGGGACCAGGGAGGGCAGAAGAGACACCTGACACTTGAAAAGTGCCACAGTGGACCACAAATTGGACAAATGAGGGCTGCCCGTGGATCAGGCCTCATATTCTAGGAGTGAAGACCCCTTTCTAGGCTCCTAAGGAGAGATAGGTTTTGTTTCTGGAATGTCCTGAGATCCCTCTGTTGGGCATCGGGGTTAAAGTTGAGTGTGGAGTAGTGGGCTGGGCTAAGCTTGGACAGTATCCCACACACTTCCCAAGAGTAGGGACTATCACTGGGGGGACCTAGAGACCTGGCAGGGTGGTCTGCCACTGCTTAAGCTGTCTGTAGAAAGGGTAGCGGTGTGGTTGGCTCTTGGATGGCCCCAGAGGAAGAGGAGCAGTGATACCTGACTCCCGGGTCCTGCCCACCACCACCTGGCTCCAGGGCCCGCTCCCGATGGCGTTGAAGGCCTGGACCTGGACACGGTACTCTGTCCACTCCTCCAGGTCCTCAATAGTGTATTCTCGCTCCACTCGGTCTTGTACCGTGTGGCTCAGTGTCTTGCCGCGGCCGTCAGACCGGCTGTACTTGATCTTGTAGCCCACCGACTCCGGGTTGCCGTTGTATTCCATTTCTGGGAGGGGCTGGGGTAAAGGGGTGATGAGTGGGCAGAGAGATGAGGGATTAGCAGGGAGACCATTCACTATTTCCTGCCCCAAAGAGATGCTATCGCCAAGTGGGGCTTGAGCTAGTAACACTGTTTCCATGACTCCCTGCCCATCTCTCCAAGCTGGACTCCCAGGAGAAGCAACATTTTTTTTTTTTTTTTTTTTGTTGCTGTTGTTCTCATCCCTGTGGTTGACTTTTAACCTTGCCTGGAGGCTGGTCCTTTCCAGCAGGCTAAAACCTGTCTGCCCAGTGTCCTGATGAGCAGAGCCCTTAGGCTCTGGTGTCTTCCTGTACTTCCTTTACTCTGGCTGTCAACACAGGCTGTTAATTGTCTTTAACACCTAGTCTCTAGTCATGCCGCCCTTGGGAGGAGGGAACCTGTGGGAAAGGGGTCCTTCCATGATCACTTTCTATGCACATCACTGTCAGGAAATCCTGCTATCCAGCAAATCTCAGGGTCTCCCACTGAAATTCATCTTTCTCTTTCAAGTAAGAGTCTCACCAACGAGAAACGGCAGATTCTTTTCTTGGTTCATAGCGCTCAGCGGGACGGGTACTGGTTTAGGGTTGGATGAATCTGGCAAGGTTGGTAGGTGGTGGAGGTGAGAATTTGGCTTCCACTCCTCCTCTGAGGCTGGCATATCTGCACTTTCTCCCCTCCATTCTGCTTCCCCAGGGCTCCCCATAATCCATAGTGCACCATTTTAAAACCCACTTTATCCAATTCCTTGTACCCTCTCCCTCACCCGCTCACCTTCCTCTTGCTCCCACGTCCCTCTACAGACACTTACGGACATGAGCCAGACATCAGCAAGACAGAAATGGATGGGCCCAAGAGGCTGAGATGAGCCTAGAATACCATTCCCCTACTAGTTACACGCATCCTTATGAGGCAGGTGGCTGCGAGGTCTTTGACGACTTCCCATCCCCCACGTCACTCCAGTAACCCTTCTCTAACTTTCTTGTTTGGAAACCTTCAGAGACAATTAAGAGGTGTGTGTGTGTGTGTGTGTGTGTGTGTGTGTGTGTGTGTGTGTATGTGGTAGTGGGTAGCGAAGAGCTGAAGTTGAGGTCACAGGAGGATATATGTCCCACTTACGAATCCACAGTGATGTGGGCCACTGGGCTACTCCCAAAATGTTGCTTGGGATCTGATTCTTGGAAGAGGAGCCATAATTAATAACCAGCGTCTGTTGGGGGCTCATGGTGTCAAATCCTCTCTCAGCCACCAGCTTCTTCTTGGCATGTGCGGTACGGGAGGGTTTGCCCTAGTTACGTAACCAATGATTGCTCTCTCCTGGAGGCCAAGGGCTGTGTGGTGAGAACCTGGCCATCATCAGGCTGGCTCTTTCTTTGCCAGGGTTCAGGGTCTCCCAAAGAGCATAGAATGCCAGCTGCTACTCTCCTTTGGGACTCTCAGAATTTTTCTTATTTGCTACACAAGTTTCTAAGACTATTGCTTGGGTCTCCTTCTGGGGTGCCCTGTCCCAGGGTGGCCTGAGAGATACAATGTTTCTGAGAGACACAGTATTTTTGCTCCTGGCTGAGAGACTACAATGTGTTCAGAAGCTCTCGCTGTGGATTTTGGGCTCAGTCTCTTGCTATTAACTCCTAGAATCGGAGGTCCTGGGGAGGGGGTTATGTGACCTCAGTTTCTTCCTATGCAAATTGGGGGCGAGGAGCATCCTTCTGCTGTTGTGGGTTAATGAGAACCTTTTAAACACAGACTCTGAATAAAGCACCCAGAATAACCCTCTGCAGGGCAGGGAGGTCATAGCACATCAGCAAGTTACTTCTGCAGGTCAGCTGTGGTCGTGACCCTCAAAGGAAGTACAGCTCTGACCTGTAAGACTGGCCCCCTTCCCAGCTTTCACCTCAGCAGCAGGAGCCCATACTCTGACCAACTGTTTTTAAACACTAGGTCCACCTTGTGTTACTCGTGTGGTTATGGGCAAGTTCCTTATCTCTCTGAGCTTTCCTGCTCTGAGCTGTAAATCAAGACAGGAGCATGCATGTCCTTCTCAAGGTTCCTGGAAGGGTTTCTCTGGATTGGAAGTTTAGGATGCTTGCCACTTGGCAATGTGTCTAGTAGTAAGTAGCAGCATTTTATGTCTGCCCCTTGGCTCCCTTCCCCCAAGTGTGCATGCATGTGTGTGCATGGGTGTGTGCGGAAGCCCACTTTGCTTTTTTAAATTTTATTTCTCTTGTTATTTTGACACAGGGTCTTACTAGGTTATCAATGATTGGCCTGGCACACTCCCTGTGTAGAGCAGGCTGGCCTCAAACTCAAAAAGATCTGCGCCTTTAATCCAAAGTGGGAATTAAAGGTGTTTGCCAGAAGCAGCTTCCCTACATTGAATATTTCTTGAGACAGAGTCTCGCACTGGGTAGCTAGGTGACAATACTTCCTCCCAGCCCCGTGTTCCCAGAAATAAGACTCAGACTCAAAATATATTTACAAATACCATGACCATATAGCTAGGCTCTTCTCTGACTAGACCATAACTTCAGATTACCCCTTTATTCAAATGCTGCATTTAGTCACGTGGCTGGTTACCTGTGCTCAGGTACCAAGTATCTGTTGCAACATATCTTCCTGGACGAATCTACCGTGTCTGGCTCTATCCCAGAATCCTTTCTGCCTATCGTAAGTCCTATCTCCTATTTCCTGCCTAAACTGGAGGCCAGATTTATTATTGACAGGTGTCAAATTCACAGAGACACAAGATATTCTCTCTGCATCCTGCTGTCGAGATTACAAGCATGTGCTAACATGGCTGGCTTTTTTAGGTGGGTGCTGGGGATTGAACTCGGGTCCTTACACTTGTATATAACTTATCTCTCCAGCTCATACAAAGTATCTTTTAGCTCTTTAATCTCCTTTGATCACAATTAACTATTGGGTACCTTGCAGGTTAGTAAGAAAGGAAGAAATAATAATACTGATAATAGTAATAATAATAAATAAATAAATAAATAAATAAACAAAACAGCTGCATTCCCAAGCCTAAGCCAAAGGTAAAGACCTCTGAGGTCAACAGGTTGGAACAATACTGTGAATTTCCCATCCCACAGCCCCCGTGGTAGCCTTACCATCCATCGGAGCCACAGGCTGGTCTCGCTGGCTGTTCGCAGAGTCACATTGGCTGGGGCCATGTCTGGGGGTGCCTGGAGGGTCTGGATCTTTCTAGAAGGTTGACTGGGCGGGCTGGTGCCGACAATGTTCACTTGGCGCATGCGGAAGCTGGGGTGGGATAGAGGGAATAAGCAAGGTATGGAGGGGGTTGCCGGCTACCCTCCCCCGCCCCGGGAGCTGGCTCCTCTCCCCCGCCCCCTCCCGACTGTGCCTTACCTATAGTAGGTGAAGGGGTTGAGGTCTGGCACCTCCATGGAGCGCGCATCAGGCTCATTGCCAAGTTGGTAGATGAGCAACCACTCTTCTCCCTCCCCGATCACGCCCACCTGGAGAACGGAACCTAAGATCTGTCCAACTGGCCTGGGTCAAGTGGGATGCTTTGAGCCCTAGCACCTAGTACGTGTCAACCCCACCCAGGGTGGCTCCGGGTCCTCCTGCACTAGGACCTCACAGCAGGCTGGGTAGAAACACATTTTAAGGCCTGACTTCAAGACCACCTGATATACCAGGAACTTGTAGCTTCAATGAAACCCCCGTGACCTGCAGTGGTTTTCAGTCTTCCTCATGCTGCGACCCTTTAATACAATCCCTCATATCCCGCACCCCAAGCCATATAATAATTTTGTTGCTATATCATATATACTATATATACACTATATATACACTATATTTGCTATTAGTATATATATATGTATATATATATTATAATATAAATATCTGATATGCAGGATATCTGCTATGGGACCCCATGAGGTCATGACCCATAGGTTGAAAACTGCCGCCTTACAGGATGTTCACAGGGCTGCCCGAGTCCCTTCTAGCAGGTTTTACCTGAGCCTCCACCACCCAGCGGGAGATGGATGTCTTCCCGTCGTAGCCAGGCCTGAACTGCAAGGTCACGGATCGTGGGCCAATGTTGGAAATGCCCAGGTTGGTGGGTGCCCCTGGAAGTTCTGAGAAAGGAAAGTAGGGTAGAAAAAGTAAGAGGGCGACTCCCCCAGAAACGGGACTCCGTGGCAGGGAGGGGGCTGAGCAGCTTGCTGTTCTTGGGGACGTCCCAGGAGAAACACAGCCAAGCCCTATTGACAATGACACCGATTCTATGTCACACAGTCACCACACTCATACTGGGAGGCTAGGACAGGTCTGACGGCAGAGCCTCCAGAGCTGTGCGTGCTGGGGGCTTCCCTTGGAAGTTTTGACAGTAAGTGAAATGCCCGCAAAACGCACCAATCAAGGCAGACTTGGCGCAAGTCTACAGACCAGAACCGTCCTCTGTCCACATGACCCTACAGCCCTCCATAGTCAGTCATGGCTGGGGAGGTTAGAATAGTTGGGATTGGGGCAGACAGGGGGCCGCTTCTCTTTTTCAACCAGGAAGTCTGGAGTTCTCGGGGCTCAGGATAAATCGCATAGAAAGAATGAGATTTTGTAGTGTGTTTGGAGCTAGCCTTGGCTACATAAGTCCAAGCCAGTGTAAGGGTATGTAGTGAGACTCTATATCAAAACCCAACCAATCAACAAACAAACAAACAGATAAACAAATCACCCCAACATCAGTTTGAATCTAATTCTACCATTACAGACTGTATCTTTGAACAACTGAGACAGTTAAATTGGCAGGGTTTAGGGTCCTTTAGGAGACAAGCCTCTGAGCATATATGAGAGGGAGTTTTTAGGTTAGGCTGGGGTGGGAAAAGGCACCCTAACTACAGGTGGCGCTGTTCTACAGGCCGAGGGCTGGTCTCAATGACAAGGAGAGATGGAGCTGACCACTAGTCTCTCTGTCTCTCTCTGTCTCTCTCTGCCTGTCTCTCTCTGTCTGTCTGTCTGTCTGTCTGTCTGTTTCTCTCTCTCTGCTTCTAGATGCAATGTGACCAGCTATGAGCTCTCCTTGAAGTGACTTTCACGCCATGACTGTTGTACCCTTGGACCGTGAGCCAGAACGAACCCTTCCTTCTTTAAGTTGCTTTGTCAGGCATTCTTGTCTCAGTATCAAGGGAAGCTATTGATACAGCATCTACCTCCCTGTTTTACGTCTTGGTTTAATGGTGATGGTAATGACCATACAGCAGGAAATGGCAGGGAGGAAGCAGAGAAAGCCTGTAGCTTTAGGCAGTCTGGCCGGCACAGCCTTTCTAATCTGGAGAGGACCACATGGTGATCTGGTTCGGTTCTGTATGTGTACAGATAGGGAAACCGAGGCACAGTGGTGAGGCCTGACTTGCTTAGTGTTTGTGTTTGAGACTGAGATTATTTCCATCTTATTTGACCACCCCACAAGAAGTCTGTCCGCGGGCTGCAGTCCGATGTGGACAGTAAGAATTCTTTTATTGAATTCTCCTGGCAGGAAGTTTATAATGGAATGAGGAGTGTAGAGAAGGGATAACAGGGCAAGTGAGGGTGAAGTCCTTGTGTTTCTATTATGTTCAGGACTGTGGGGAGAGGGATGGTGAGCCATACGGTTCTTCACCTAGGACCTGAGGTCATGAGATCCAAGTCTGCTCAGGGAAGGACCTTGGGCCCAAGAGATAAGCAAAGGGGAGAACCCAGTGGAAGAAAATCAACATTACCCCAAGATAGAATCATTCCAAGGATAGGTATTATGGTTCACATTAGTAATCCCAACACTGGGAAGTCTGAGGCAGGAGTATTGCAAAATTTGAGGCCAGTCTGGGTTTAATAGTAAGACTTGTCCCTAAAATACACCAGAACCATGGTGCAATATCTCATGCTTGTAATCCCGGTTACTCAGGAGGTGACATAATGGGACTTCTGCGACTTCGAGGGCAGCCTAAGCCATAGCATGAGACCCCGAGTTAAAAAAACAAACAAACAGGGCTGGAGAGATGGCTCAGTGGTTAAGAGCACTGACTGCTCTTCCAGAGGTCCTGAGTTCAATTTACAGCAACCACATAGTGGCTCACAACCATCTGTAACTGAGTCTGATGCCCTCTTCTGATGTGTCTGAAAATAGCTACAGTGTGTTCACATATATAAAATAAATAAATCTTTTAAAACAAACAAACAACCAAACCAAAAAAAAAAAAAAAAAAAAACCACAACTGATTTCTAGACAATCAACCAATCAACCAGCCATCCACCAATAATCACTCACATACCAACTGTCAACCAACCATCCAACCAACCACCACAAATAAATAAACCAACTAAACACCAACCCACTAACCAACCAAATAGCTATAAACTACCCACTCTCCAACCAACCTCCAACAAACCAATCAAACAACCAACCAACTTACCACCAACAAACCAACCAATCAGCCACCAACCCACCAAAAAACCAATCAACCACCAACCACCAATTAACTAACTAACTAATCAACCAACCAACCAATCAACAACAAACTAACAAACCAAACCAATCAACCAACAAACCATTCACCAACCAACTAAGTACCCTACCAATCAACCACCAATAAGCTAACCAATCAACCAGCTACCAAACTACCACCCAACTAGCTACCAACCACCAACCAACCAACTAATATATTACCCACCAACCACCCACAAACCAACTATCAACAAACCAACCATCAACAAACCAATCAATCAATCAACCAACCAACCAACCAAACAACCAACCAATTAACTAATCAATAAATTGGGCAGACAGAGCCCTCTCAAAAATGAGTGCTGTCCAGAAAAGCGGAGACAGAAGTCCTAACAGGAGGCACCCACCTGGAGGCACACCAGATGAAATAGTGGAGGCCGACACTTGGCCCTGGCCCTTAGAGGTCATAGCAGCCACCTCAATAGTATAAGTAGTCAGTGCTGTGAGGCCTGTGACTCGGTACTCCAGGGTCACATTGGGCAGGTAGTGGGTCACACGGGTATTGGTTCTGTTGTACTCTTCCCAGGAGATCCGGTATCCTGGCAACAGTCCACAGTGGCAGCGTGAGCTCGGTTGAGGTTGTGCATTGATTTTGACCCTTATTCTGATTCTTACTCCTTCCCTAGCTTGGTGGTTTGGTCACCCCCCAAGGAGCAGAGGGGGCAAGAAGCTAGGAGCTGCTAGTGTCATGTCTAGGGCCCAGGTGGAGTGTCAGTGGGATGTCTCTTGTGGGCAGGGATTTCAGGCAGACAGAGTATGATAGACCCTTGGGGTCCTTAAAAGCCTGAGACCCTGCAGAGCTGGAACAGGATCCCTGAGCTGCGCTGTAGACTGAAAGGGAAAAGCTAAGAGCTGAGAGTGTGGCTCAGTTGGGAGGTCTGTTTGGGAGCTGGCAGGGGAAAGACTAGCTGGTAAGTCCAGCCCCATATCTGTCCCATCCTTGGGCTCAGAAGCATCATTATGCCTACCTGTCAGGATGCCATTCTTCTCTCCAGGTTCCTGCCAGCTGACCTTCAGCGAGGTGTCCAGGATGTCATTGAAGCTCAGGTGTCCCACAGGCCCAGGCACTGTTCCCAAAAGGGTTCCCCACCCACCAATGCCCATTAGAGCCAGAGAGCATAGCCACCCTATGCAGGATGGCCACTGCTCCAGGATGCCCAGGGACTTGTCAAGGGTCTGGGTTGGTGGGTGGGAGTGGAGCTGGGGGTAAAGGCACCTACCGTCCTCATGGGTGCGCACCAGCTGAGGGCTGCTTCGAGGTCCATCTCCTGGTGTGGTGAAACACAGCACCGATGTGAAGTACTCTGTGAATTTTTTCAGGCCGGACACAAAGCCCACATGGATGCTGTCTTGAAAGTTGGGCCTGGCAGTCACCATGGTAACCTCCTCTTCTTGGGTTGGCTCCCAGGCAATCAGCTGAGGAGGAACCAGAAGGATCTTTTAGGAAAAATGAAGCTCCCTATGACAGGTTAGGCCAATGGACACTGGTCCAGTGGTTCCTCAGCCTAGGGACTAGAGAGACAAGCCAGAAAACCGAAGTTGCTGGACCTAGGCCACTTCCGTGCACATTCTGATGCTCCTGGTGTCTTGAGCCTCTGACTCTAGGCAAGACACATTATGGGGTACTTCCCACAGGGCCCTGTCACCCCATTTTCCCAGATATCTTACAAGGGAGGCATTTTACTAGAAACACCATTGTCTGAGGTCTGGGCACAGAACCCGGAACAGACCCTTTAGTTCAAAAATTCCTTCCAAGTGTGACTATTGCAGAGCAGTGTACCAAAGCAGGGCTCTTCTAAGTCTGCAGTCCTGGGAGACCACAGCTCTCGGATCCATGAAGTCACCCCTTTAGTGCACAGACAAGGAAACCGAGGCTCAGAAAAGTCAGGTCTCTTGTACTATTTCACACAGCTAGGGGAGGCCGAGATTTGGATCTCTGCTTTTCTACCGGCTAGTTTCCCTGTGGGTTTTCCAAGGTCACATGTCACAGCCTTGTTTATTGCTACCAGGTCAGGTAGTCAATCTTACATCTCACCCAGAGGTGGGCGATGGCAAGAGACCCCACCTGGACCCCACTGTTTCTCTCCCATCTTCCTTTGTACTTTCTCTCCATCCTCTGATAGCATGTCTGCCTGCTTCTCCTCCTCATTCTGGGGCTGCTCCTCCTCTCCTGCCCTCTTAACCCCTGCTCTTGTTTTCTGGGCCCTTCATCTGTCACCAACAATGACAGCTGGTCCCAGAGATTTCCTCATTTATTCGAAGTTGATTAAATAGCAATTAATGGTGAAAAGCTACACTTGAAGAGTTTTAATAAGCACGGGTATTTATAGATAGAAAACAATACCACGCCAATGTCTCTTGATTAACTCATGCCCGTAACAATGCTTAATCTTTTTCCTTTTCAGGGCCGGATGTTTATAAAGGATGTTTTGAAATTTAATTGGTATTGTGAAAAGATAGCCTATAGCAAGTTAATTAGACACTAATTAGACCCTAAAAATACTAATCAGAAACACTAAGTGGCATTTAATAAGTATGTTAAATATCCCCTTTATTTCAGTTATCTTGTTTCATAGCAATTAAATTGCCCAACTTCCTTGGAGTAGATGGAGAAATGAGTTTAATGTTTTAATTTAATTTAATTAATGTAAATTTGAATTAATTATGCTGTTGGAATTAATTGTGTGGTGTGTTCCTCGGCAAGTGTAAAATTTGGGTAAATATTATTTTATTGGTCTTAAGCTAATTACGATCACTACCATTTTATACAAAATAAAGGGAAAAAAAGAGTTCCTTTACAGATGACTTAAAATAGCATCACTGGGTCTTACTTATAGAAAAATAAAAGACCTTTGGGACATGAACAAAGCAAGGAGTGTGATCTGAGGACCAATATGGCTTCTCCAGCTTCACACCTGAGACCAAGAACGGCCGCTGGGCCACCGAATTCCAAGACTGCACAACACACATCCTCGGCGGCGGGAAACTCTAGGGTCACAAAGTTCCCCAGGTTTCTGAGTGTTATGGTTTGAATAGAAAGTAAGCCCACCCTCCTGCCCAAAGGCTCACTCGTTGTTGAAAGTTCTGTTTCTGGCTGCTGGGTCCAGTCATTGATAGGTGATTTATTAAGAAATGCTCTCATATCATCAACTAAATCCACTGATGAATTTGCATCTCACCCAGAGGTGGGAGATGGCAAGAGACCCCCCTTCCTCCCTCCCTCCTTCTCTCCCTTCCTTCTTCCCTTTCTCCCTTCTTTTGTCTCTCCCTTCCTTTCTCCCCCCTTCCTTTTTTGCTGTGTATACAATGCCCATGTGTATATGTGTGAGTGTGGGCTTGAGTGTGCTACTGTGCACGCGTGAGTGTCTCCTGTTGCCTTCTCCTCTGCTTGTGACAGTCTCTCCTATGCTCACTGCACATGCCAGGCTGGCTGGCCTGACAGCTGCTGCTAGTTCCTTTGCTCTGTCTCCCTGGTCCAGCCAGGACTATGGTGAGATTAGGGATGTGAGTGGTGACTTCGTCCAGCTTGTGACACGGGTTGACCTTACGTGGCAAGTGAACCATCTCCCCAGATCAAGACTGAATTTTCTTCAAATTTCTTTGGTTGATTTGACTCTGAAACCATGTAAATATTGTACATAATTATGGGATAAAATTAAATTTAAAAAATCAATCCCTAAAAATCAAAAACAACATGAAGCCAATGAACCTAATAGGGTATCGAGCTGTAGAAAAATTACAGCGAGGGAAACTATTCAAAAAGTGTCATTACGGATCGGTGTGAGTCGTGACTCTTGTGGGTTACATCCTAGCACCATAAAAGATGCTGACAATTTGGGGCTGTGGGTCAGTAGTGTTACACTCCTGTTATGGTCCAGAAGCTGTAGCGTGTCTGTGGGATGAGATAGTTGGTACCAAGGAAGCTGCAAGAACCAGATTTTTACTGTGGACAAAAAAGATGCAAGCAAAAGGCCAACGGGCTTTTGAGAAAACATGCAATCTTGATGTTAAATGGGAACATCAACAGTACACATTAAAAAAAAACTTTTTATGCAGTCTAGGTTGTCCTTGAACTTGCTGTGTGGCCAAGGATGACCTTGAACTGCTGCCATTCCTACTACCTCCACCCCAGAGTGGCAGGATTCCAGGTTTTATCATGCCTGACTTGTGTGCAATTGTGAGTTGGAAGACAGGGCTTTCTGTCTGCTAGGCAAACACTAGGGCATATGGCCAGCCCCATTGCTGTGCATTTTAGTTAGGAGACTCTTCTTTCTGACAATTAAGAGTCTAGAAACAATAGTGTCATTGGCGCAAGAAACCTTCCTGGTAGCCACAACATGGTTATCTATGTTTCTATCTCAGGAGATCTGGAGTTCCTTGGGAAAATGTCTAATCCTAGGTACGGTGAAGAAATTCTTTTCCCCCACCCTGGGATGGGATTTGAACCCAGGGACTCACATGTGCCCAGCAGTCATTGCAACACTAAAGTATACCCCTGCTCTTTCTCTTGTTTTTTGATACAGGGCCTTGTCCCTTGTCCTTGTCCTAGGTTTTTTTGTTTGCTTGTTTTGTTTTTGGCTTTTTTTTTTTTTTTTTTTTTTTTTTTTTTTGTCAATTGACATAAGCTGGGTCATCTGGGAAGAAGAAACCTCAATTGAGACAGTGCCTCCGTCAGATTGTGTGTGTGTGTGTGTGTGTGTTAACTTCTGCTCACTGTGGGTAGTGCCACTCCTGGGCTGCTATTCCTAATTGTATAAGAAAGCAGGCTGAAAAAGCCACTGAGAGCAAGCCAGCAAGCAGCCCTGGGTGTCTGCTTCTAAGTTCCAGCCCTTGCTTTCCTCAGTGATGGCTTATGATCAGAATTTGTATGCCGGATAATGCCTTTCCTCCCACGGTTGCTTTTGGTTATGGCCTTTATCACAGCAGCGGCAGAAAGCAAACTGGGGCAGCCTTGAACTCATGCTGTGGCTCAGGCAGTCCTGCTGGACCTCGTGGGTTTGTCTGCCTTCCCCTCCGGCACGGCTGGGATTCCAGGCCTGCACTGCCAACCCTGGCAGACTCTGTATGTAAATTTTATATACACTTATATAGCTTGAAGTGTCTTGCCATCCCAGCCAGCCCGGCAGCCATCAGAGGCTCCTGGGACCATGCTGAAAGAGACTCCGGAGCCAACTTGAAGGGACAGTGATCACCCGGCAACAATGAGGACAATAACCACAGTGGGACGGAGCACAGCAGATGCATTTTGAAATCCTGAAGTACATAATGACAATGCTAAAAGCAAAATGGAGCCCAAAACACTTTCTCCAACTCTAACTTAACTGTTACCTTAGAAGATGCTAGGGAGTCACTTACAATGCTAAGAATTGAGAAGCTGTGGAAAAGAATGGAGTTTTAAATTTTCCCTAGTGAACCCAGAGTTCAGATAGTAGAAAACCAGCAAAGAGAAACATCATCTTCCTCCCTTCCCCCTCCCTCCCTTTCCCCTCCCTCCCTCACTTCCCCCCTCCCTCCCTCACCCACTCCTTCCCTTCCTCCCTCCCTCCCTCCCTCCCTCCCTCCTTCTTCCCTCCCTCCCTCTTTCTTCACCTCATTTCTTCCTTCCTGAAGGCATTTTAGCTAATCAAGAATAAAATTTCCACCCTCATTTTGTAACTCCTATTAAAAAATCACAACCCCCTACAAAAGGCTGTTCACGGCCACGAGGTTCACAATTAAAGAGACAATCAGACTTTGCACCTTCTGAGGATTCAACACACAGCATCACTGAGGGACCCCCACCTCCCCGCAGGAAAGGTAATCAAACACACTTGAATCCAGTCGGCCACTGGCTCTACACCCCAATTTACTGCAGATACAGTACTCAGAGGAACGAGTTAAATGACCCCATAGGGAGGCAATCAGCAAAATTCAGGCCTGTGGAAAATTCGTGGGATGAATGACTAAGTTTCTTCACCAAATAAATCATGATGGTGTGTGTGTGTGGAGAGAGAGAGAGAAAGAGAGAGAGAGAGAGAGAGAGAGAGAGAGAGGGAGGGAGGGAGAGAGAGGGGAACTGGTTGGGAGGCAGTCAAGAAATCCAAAGACTGGCAGGATGTATAATGATGGAATGGCCGACATTTTTTAGGCATAGTTGTTTTTAATAGAGAGCTTGTGGAGAACCTTTCTTTACAAGAACGTTTATAGACGGTAGGGATGAGCTGTCTGGGATTCACGTCAGCAAGTTCCCCAGAATGGGCTAAGGGCTGCGAGGGGCTCGGAGGTGCAGGGACAAAGCCAGACTGCACCTCAATCACGATGAAGCCGGAAATGGGTGTTCAGAGGACACTTGGGTCTTCCACAAACTCTTGTATGTGTGCGAACATTCTAAGAATTTAAAGCATATTCTATGGTTACACGTATAGATGGGACAACCGTCGTGCCCCCCTTTTTCTGAAGGCTGAAGAAGCAAAGAGAAAAGACTTCAACTTTTATTCCTCTGTACTTCAAAAACAAAACCCGAACACAAGCCGCAGCCATCGTTTTACAGCTAAGCACAGGGGTGAGAATGTAGCTCAGTTGGTAGAATGCTCGCCTAACATGCGGGAGGCCCGGGTTCAAACCCCAGAACTGCATAGACTAGGTGTGGTGATACATGTTATAAACCTAGGACTTGGAAAGCTAGGACTTGGAAAGCGGAGGCAGGAGGATCAGATGTTCAAAGTCACCCGTGTGACTTTGAATGAGCACAGTATGTAGCTGGTTACCTGGCATTGGGCAAATCCTCATGAGTGCAATACGTTATTCCTGCCCCGTAAGCTCTTATGCCCCAAACATCAGGCAGCTGATGGTCACCGGCCATTTGCACAGTTCTTGAGCGATGAGAGAGGCTTGGGATTAAGCAGGGTTGGGGGCTTCTGCAGTATCTCCTTCTTCTGGGTCACCACATGCTATTGCCCTAGATGTCGTGGTCACTTGGTGGCCTTTCTGTCCTTGGGGAGCTTTACATCTTAGAAGCTTGTAGCTCATCCCTCCCACATGTACAATAAAACTTGTGCTTAGACTTGGCAGCCTGAAGCTGATTGTTCCCAGCTCGGCCTCTGTGTTCCACAGCCATGTAGACCTCTTTCCATCCCCCGAGTCCCAATTAGCAGCCTTTTCCGGCCAGTCAGCAACCGCAAGCTTGGGTTGCGGCCCCTATCCTGGGAAGACTCCTTTTGGCCCACGCTCTCTGCCTTCCTGTTGTATTGTGACACAGTAGCTCCAGCTCTGGTCCCTAGGTTTCCTCTAACGAAAGTAGATTTTTTTTTTTGCCAAATAATCTCATCCCTTTCCTCTTCAGCGTCCCAAGCTTACAGCCATAACGGTGCAGATACTTGGCCTACATATGGCTGTGGTTGTCCCACATGCGTAGCCTCAGTGCAGAGGACTTAGGGATATGGCTGTCGCTCTGAAATCACCGGGACCCTTAGCTAAAACCCAGAGTTTTTAGTTTTCTAAAAACTGGCCCCCCAGACCCTTAAATTCCCTGCTTCCTTTTTCACACATGGACATCTGTCTACCTGCCTCCCCCCACCTTCAGGGTGGGGCAAGAAGCTACCAAACATGGTGGTTTGCCTATGTTGTGTGTCCTCAATTACCTTAGAGGACAGAAGGCCTTCCTGTGGGAGGAGAAGGGGCCCCCAGGCCTGAGATGCAGGACAGGAAGACTGAGAAGTTCTGATGCCCAACAGTTAATCTGGCCAGAAAACCAGCTAACATTGGTATAACTACAACTCAGACGCTTCTATTGGCTGTTGGGTAGACCATATCTATACTGAGTTCATGTGTCAAAGTTTTAAGCCAGACTCCCAGAGTGTGGCTGTGTTTGAAACTTGGGCCCTTACAGTGATGTTTAAAGTGATGTCATCAGGGACAGGCCCTAACCCAGTGTGATCCAAGACATCAGTCGGCAAGACAGACCAAGACATCAGTCGGCAAGACAGACCAAGACATCAGTCTGCAAGACAGACCAAGACATCAGTCGGCAAGAGGCGAGATGGGATTTAGTTTTTAGTTCAACTCTGGCCTAATCCCAAGGCTTTATCCTCACTGTGTTTGGGGCCAAGTGCAGCCCATAAAGACCTGCCTGGCAGGTGACATGTGGCAGTCATACCACAGTGGTAAGGAGTGAGTGACTGTGACCTTGTTCTAACGGAGTACAGCAGTGTCCAGGAGTCCAGTCCTAGTTTGTGACTAGAGTTACTGAGGACAGCCTCTTCCTGGTGACAGCTGAGGTAAGGTGTGCTCTTCTAGAACCCCGTGTCACCTTGAAAGTCCCTGTGGGGAGCATCACCTGCTTTTATCTGTGGCCTCTGCCTGCTGGAGTCTTGTTTTAGAAACCGGTAGTGACTTTAGTGCTCTTCCCTGGAGCCCTCCACCCCTGCCCCCACCTTGAGCCAGCTCTCCTGGCTCCCTCCCAAGGAGAGAAGAAACCCTCACCTACCTTGTAGCCCTGGTTGATGCCGTTGATGAACTGGGGGCTGGGGGCATTCCAGGTGAAGCGAATGGTTGTGGAATTTGTGGCTTCTGCATGCACATTGCCCGGGGGCACTGTGGGAACTAGAGGAGATCAAGAGATAGGTTGTAGCTGAGGGGTTCCCCCTCTACACTCGTTCATCTTGTCCAATGTGGTAGAAGACACAGACAGGCAGATTCTACAGATAGTGCTCGGCCAATCCAAGGGGCCCCTTCCTCTCCCACTCTCTAGATTAATTCAAGTTCATTACCCAGTTAATGTTGAAATTCCACAGAAGGTCCATATGCCTCTTCCCACATGACTCCTAACCCCCCTCTTCTCAGCCATCTGCCCCATGGGAGCCAGGTGTAAGGTGGAGGTGTCACCTAAGCACCATAATAAAGGCCCAGGTAAAGCCAGCCCCATTGGGGTGCTCATAACTGGACATGTGGATTACCCAGCAGGCACATATGTGGCCCAACAGGCCCAGGGACCTGGAGAAAGGGACGCACCTGGTCTTCCACGGCCCCTGTCTCCACCCACCTCCCTGCAGCGTCCACTCGGTGACTTTGCTGCTGTAGACACCCAGCCCGGCGCTGTTGTAGGCAGCCACCTCGATCTCATAATTGGTCCAAATGATGAGGTCCTCCAGCAACAGGTTGTTGACGTCGGCATCTGTGATGTTCTTAAACTGGTACCCAACAGGTAGCCCTGCCAGGCAGTATCTGAAGGAGGAGGTGAAAGTGGGCTGAATCAGCCTACTTGTACTTGGCAAACTGCCCAGAGCAGCACTGTCTGCTAAACCTTTGTATGCTTCTGGGAACGCTCCATCGCTCCATTGATATGCCCATCTGGACTGCCTAATGGGGTCACCACTGGGGCTCATGTTGTTGGCCATGTGACAATGGGTTTTGTGCAAATGAGGGATGAATCTGACTGTGTGGTAGTTTTAGTTGTTTTCAATCATGACGCTTGACTCCTGGCTACTTTGCTGGATAGTGTAGCCCAAGATGCCCAGTCTCAGACTATGAGGGTAATCTTGAACTCCTAATCCCCCTTCCTCTGCTTGCCAAGTGCTGAGACTACAGAGCTGTATCACCATGCCCAATCTGTATGAGGCTAAGGGAATCAAACTCAGGGCTTCATGCATGTCTACTGACCTTCCCAAATCTACCTCCCACTACAAACCAACCATGAGGAAGGATGGGATACAAGCGAGCAAATGTGGGGTGCTTTGCGTGGATCTTGGACTAGTCCTAGGAAGAAGCACAATGCATCTCTAGTTTGGGGTCTAACAGTTGCAAAGTTGGAGACTCCAACGTGTTTCTACACATTCCCAAAGCCCCAGAGCGGTTATGTGCTAGACCTCAGCATGAATCAGTACAACCCAGAGGCTGGTTAAAACACAGACCGCCAGTCTATCCATCTACTTAGGAGGAGGCCTTGGGGACAGACTTTACAATCCGTCTCTCACCAGCATTCGGGTAGCACTGACCCTGTTGGGTTGAGGACCATACTCAGAGAACATTCAGGATATGCCCCCAGACCACAGCAAAATCAAGTGATCATGGGGTAGCCGGAACCATGGGCTCTCCCAACTGTGGGGGTACGGCAGCACCCAGGGATCTTGGTGTACAAAGAAGAGGCACAGGCTTGAAAAGCATTTTTTTTTTTTTCAGCCAGCTAAATTCAGAATACAGATGGGCGTTTCCACTAACTACAACTCCCAAGATAATTGAAACATTATTAAGAATTATGTGCATGAGTGTTTTGCCTGCATATATATCTGTGTACCATGTGTGTGCTTGGGGCCTAGGGAGGCCAAGAATGGATATTAGATCCCCTGGAACTGGAGCTAAAGATGGTATGAGCCACCATTGAGGGTGCTGGGAACCGAACCCTGGTCCTTTGGATGAACAACCAGAAAGCACAGCATGCCTAACCATTGAACTATCTCTTCAACCTCTGGAAAGCATTGAAAAGATTTTATTTTTCTTCCTGTGGTAGATGTGCCCATGCCATGGCACAATTGTAGAGGTCCGAGGAAAATCTGTAGGAACTGGCTCCTCCCTCTACCATGTGAGTCTCAGGAACTGAACTCATGACTGCCTTCCCCTCTGAGCTGTTTGAATTTAGTGTTCTAGTTTGGCCAGTCCCCCCGCCCCCCCTGCTTTCTGTGGGGTTACTAGGGAAACAGTTCTCAGTCAGATGCAAAACTTCAAAGTCCACAGAACTGGCCTTTGTTTTCAGCAAGAACCAGAAAAATAACTTTCTCCTTTCAGCCAGTTCTTGCTCCCTGGTTTCTCCACTTGTGATCTACCAGGAGCTCGAGCTTCCAACCTTTGGATATTGTGGAATGACACTGTCACATGCAAAGTTCACACGGAGAATTGTGCAACTGAATTGCAATTGAATTGTGCAAAAGAAATTGCAAAAAACCCAAACAAAACAACAACAAAACCAAACCAAAACACACACACACACAAAAACCCAAATTCTTTGCATGTTTTAAATAAGTTGGCATGTTTTGTGTGTGTGTGTGTGTGTGTGTGTGTGTGTGTGTTGAGACCCAGTCATCGCTAGCCTTGCCGCACACGTTTCGTGTGCTCGACACACCTTCATTTAGACAGAAGTCAGGCCTGCAGCAGGACATCCTAAGTTGTGCAGGAGGTGGGCTGTTGGCAATGTCACCTCTTGCTGCCTGTCTGTCCCCGCATCAGCCCTGCCCTGCGGCAGCACTGACTTCCCTGCAGCAGGTTGGGGTGGGCTGGGGAGGTGGAGGGGTCAGGAGTGGGGGGAGTAGGGTGTGGGGATTAAGCAGTGTCCTTGCTCAGCCTGTTTTCAAGACTATCACTGTAGTCGATCTTTGGCAATTTTACTGCTCTTGTCGCAGTGTGGGCATTTCTCATCACCTGGTCTTTGTGTCGGCAAGGATGGACACATGGAATCGGTACTGTTTTCTAGTCCACTCCCCCTGCCCATCCCCCTCAGGGCCGGGAACCCTCCTGTACCTGATGATGTAGCCCTTGAGGATCCCGTTCTGGTGGCTCTCGGGAGGCGGTTGCCACTGGATCATGATGGACTGGTTGGTCCTGCCGCTGGCGATGACGTTCTGTGGAGGGGCGGTGGGAGGCTCCTCGGGAAGGGAGACCCTAGAGCAAAATCCAGCAACCGTGATCAGACCTTTCTCTACCCCATCTACGTAGGCATAAAGTAAGTGACAAAAAGCTAGCCATACTACATACCGTCCCCGTAATTCTACACTCTTGCAGTGTGCTTTTGGGTAGCTCATTTAATGTTTCTGAACTTCTTTCCTTTTGTGAATGATAATAATAGTAATAGTAATAATAATAATGATGATGATAATAATTTTTTTGCCAGGGCCTTGCATTTCAGCCCAGGGTGGCCTTGAACTTGTAACTGTTTTCCTTCAGCCTCCTGAATGTAGGACTGCAGGCACATGCTGCTACTGTGCCTGTCTTAATTGTTTTAGGAATAGGAGTATCAGTCATTTCCCATAGGCTTTGGTGGTGGGACTTATCTAGACCTCCTTGCTGGGTAAGCAGAGTCCTAGGATAGGTGGATGGCCATGGTTCGGGTGTGTGTGTGGTGGGGCACGAGCCCCAGCCTGTCTTCAGAAGCCGAACCACATTTCTTTCCCTGGCACGGCTGGGGAACGCCATGTTCCACCCAAGCATATTTTTCACACCGCTGACACGTATCCATTAAAAACAACAGTTAATTATTTTTGATGGATGCTTTCCCCCTTTTTGTTTATTTATTTTTTTACGTTTTTGCTCTCTGATGGATAGCTTCCCAAACAGTCCAGTCTGCCCTTGGCTTCTAAAGTGCAGGTGGTTTAACCTTTCCTGAGGTGACTCAGGACTGTGAGCACAGAAATTCCGGACGAGGACAAATTAGTGTCGAGAGCAGCCGCAGGCACCGCAGAAGCGGGCAGGGTCTCCTGGCACTTTGAGGGTCCCTGTTGTGATTCTGACATTTCCCAGGGGCTGAGCTCCTGCTTGTTCAAGGCACCTCCTGGGGGCCAAACCCAGCCTGGAATTTTGTAAATGCTCAATAAGTAGCGCTTATTACGTGTGTGTGCGTGCGTGTGCATGTGTGTGCATACGCACACGCCACAGTGCTAATATGGAGCTCAGAGGACAACTTATAGGAGTCAGTTCTCTCTTTTCACCACGGGGGCCCCAGAGGTTGAACTCTCAGGCAGAAAGGTGTGTAGGTGGACAACTTTACCTGTTGAGTCATCTCAACAGGCCCAGCTTTTGTTTGCTTGCTTGCTTTCTTCCTTGAGATATGGTTTCTCTGACCAGGCTGGCTTTGAACTCTGCCTGCCCCTGTCTGTCAAGCACCAGGATTAATGGCGTGTGTCCCCATGCCTGGAAGTCTGCTGCTTTAGCTAGACTGGCTGGTCAGAGGTCTGCCCATCTCTGCCTCCTCAGCATGAGGACCATGGGCGGGGGCCACCGTGGCCTGCTGACCTGAAGTTTCTGAGAGCCAGAGTTCAGATCCTTTCACCTGTTCACCGAGCACTTGACCCACTGAGCCATTCCCTAAGCCACACTACTGTCGTCTTTTAGGGACAGGGTCTTCCTTTAGATCCTTGGTGGCTTGGTTCTGGCTGAGCTTGAAATCACAGCTCTTCTTCAGCCTCCCAAGCTCTAAGATTACATGCCCACTTTACTTCATCCAGCTCGGAAGGCATCTTTTGCAGAGCCAACTGCACGGCTTGGTGCTTAGACCACGTCACAGCCATTCTGACTTCCCAAATGACAACCGCTTTCCTAGTAGAAGTGGCTGCTTTTGACACAGGGTAAGCCGAGCGGGGTCCAGCTTCCGTAGAGATGTGTTCATCGTGGGAAGCTTCTGTGGGGGTTGCCTAGCTGTCCTTGGTGTCCGTCATGTTCTGAGAGCTTTGCTAGGATGCTTACAGGCTCCAGCATCCGTTTGGAATCAGACAGAGACATTGAGGAGCCCCTCTTCCCCCTGGAACTTCCTGTCCCATTGAACCATGACAGAAACTCAGAGGACTGGGCAGAATCAGGGGAATCTTCGAGTCTTCCCAGCTCTGTTCATGCTAATTGGGACCACACTGTACCCGCAGCACTGCCATTTTATGTAAGCACGTCATCTTCCCATTCTACAGAGTGGAAGACTGAGAGACGCCGGGCCAGACCCAGCCTGTGGCTTGCCCCATGTGTCATTGTGGTTTGGAGGCAGGCAGGTGGAGTCCCACTGAGGGGGACACCTGTGCCCCTTACCTTTCTGTGTCCTTGCTGAACTGTCCTTTGCCCACATCGTTGACAGCGCAGAGGCGGAACTGGTAGGAACGAGCAGGAACTAGTCCCTTGACCATCACTGAGGTGGCTTCTGGGTCCACGCTGGCCAGGAGTATGGTCCAGGGAGCATCTGCAGACACATAGGGTTAGGGTAGAGGAGGACATTATGTGTGTGAGGGAAACATGCTCCTTTAAAAAATAATTTTCAAATTTTATTTCCTTTTGTGTGTATGTGTGTATGTCTATGGGTGTGTATGTGTCACGTGTCGTATGGAGGTCAGAGGACAACTTGAGGAAATTGGCTTTTCTCCATCCACCATGTGGTTCCCAAAGACTGAATGCAGGTCATCAAGCCGGGCAGCAGGAGCTTTTACTGGCTGAGCCATCTTGCCGGCCACTGATGTGACGGATCTACCCTTTGTCCCCATCCCTCTCCTTTGAGTGGAGAGGAGAGTGAATGTCTCCATAACTTGGGCCAGTATAGGTCACCATGTCAGCCTCTCTGGGTCCCTGAGCCCATGTGATCCAGGGATTGGAGGGAACTGGGAGGAAGTGGAGGGGAAGCAGAGGTTCATGGGAACTGAGCTGCCTCAACCCCCCCCCCCTTGAATCGATGAGCTCTGGAAAAGCCACACTGAGGATATCACTGAGTCGACATTCATAGTGGGGCATCTATAAGAACAACCTTTGCTGTCTTTGAGGCTACAAGGTCTTACATGAGCCCCTCCCCTACATAGTTTAAAGTCAACCTTTGAACTTCGATGTTCCGCCTCTGCCTCCCAAATGCTGGGACTACAGGCTACACGGCCACACCGGACTCCCCGGTGCAAGTCTTGTTGGAAAGTTATAATAGCCTACCAGCTGTTTTGATAGCTGTATTGGAATGCATGGTCCTAGAAGTAAGTTCATTGTCCCCTTTACACAAGAAGAAACCATGGCTGCCCAGGGAGAAGATCTGCTCTGCAGAGAAGCCCAAGAGCTGTGTGGTAGGGCTAGCTGACACATACAGGCGACCTTGCAGACCACACCCTGCTTTGCCCAGGCTGCGTGGGGACATGGGAAGGTGGCAGTGGGGAGACCTTACTGTTTTCTGACATCTCCAAGATGTAACGCATCAGAGGGCTGTTGCCATCGAAGGGTTTGGCCCAGGTCAGGTTGATGGCGCGTCTCTCCACGGCGCTGAGTGTTGCCACAGGGTGCTCAGGAGCATGGGGCAGCTGCCTGGAGGAGAGATGTATGTGGAGGGGCCACCCCGAGTGCCATGCTCTGCCAGCAGGTGACAGCCAAGGTGCACACTCCGAGAGTCTTGTTTCTATGACACTGTGTACTAGGTGTGTGTTACGGAATGCTCTCCTTCGTGCTAAACTGGTGTTCAATTTGCTATGTAGAATGACCTTGCACTTCTGATCCGCCCTCCTAATCCTATCCTTAGATTACAGGCATTTGCTGCCTAGGAGCCACTACTATCTTCATCCGAGCGTCTGTGATAACCCACGGAGGACCTTCAACAAGATTACCATATGGAAACCCACCACTGTAGAAGCTTTCCAAACTAGACAAATATGCATATAGAAAAGGAGTTTAAATGGAGTTCATCTCTAAGAGGAGCACAACGCCTCTCCTGGATACCAGTGTATCATTTTATAGGCTATCCAATAAAAAGGCCCAGGGGCATGGATGGTGTATCTTTTTTCAAGTTGTTGGCCAGTGGGATCCCATAGCTCATTCTCTCTCTAGTATCATAGGCAGACACTGTCTCTCTCGATTAACGTTCCAGAACCCGATGGTAAGTCCTTGCCGCTGAAGATGCTGTATGGATTACATGGAGTCATCATGCTGGTACCGACCTCAGGCTTCATCCCTACCGGCTTGCTTTTACACCTCTGGAAGGTTCAGTACCTGCTACTGTGGGGAGTAAAGGAGTCAACATTCTTACCTAGCTGTGACTCCTGTAAGCCATAGCAACAACTAGCCTGGAAAGATACGCCCGCCCACTGCTGTAACAGTGGTACAGATGTCATGGGAGTGACCAGCCACTTTCTGCTTGGATTCAAGGTCTGTATCCCGAGATGGAGCTCGGGACAGATGCCATTAAGTGAGCCTAAAAGCTGTGGTCATGGCGGGTAGGGGGAGTGAATCTGACACTATTATTGCTCTAGGTAGACACAGGAATTAACTACCTCCTTAGTCTTTATCCTTATACATCTGGACTAGGGCCTCTTTCAGTCGTCACCAGAGAAGCTGCTCCTTGTGGTAAATGGTGACAATTACAGAGACCCGTGGCTGGCCAGTGTGCAGAGAGGAAGAGACTGTGACGTGCTCAGGTATAAATGGTACGTCTTGGTCGGATCGTCTTGGAAATATGACCGAGATCTATGTAAGATCAAATCAGCCTAGATCTCAGTATGGAAGGGGAAAGACTTGAGTCCCACCTATAGCTGGAAAGATACTACTTTCTTTTAGGGATCGGATTCAGCAGAAGCTTCCATGCTCCAGTAGACAGCCCCATACCCATACAGACACCACTAAGTGGACTCAACAGGTTTAAGAATGAAGGCCATGAGGAAGAGGAAGGTTTTGGGGGTACAGGGAAGAGTAGGAGGGGAAGGATAAGGGTGGATTCGATCAAGATGCATTATATACATGTATAAAATTCTCACACAATAACAAGAATTAAAAAATAAAAAGATTGCCTGTTAATGTTTCCTCACAGGAGAGGATGGCCATTAGATCTTCAACTGAGAGTCCTACTAATTCCTCCCGCCTTTTCTTTCCCTGGGGGAGGCGTGTAACCTTGTTCCAAGATGGAACTCCATTTTTGCAACTAGTAGGAAGTTACCATCCATGTTGGAGTGGGACATTCTGGTGATGCATCTGCTTGGAGTTATCCATACTCCTGTAAGTAAGCTGGATAAACTCACTGGTCCACCAAGCTGGACTTTGGTCTCTTGTGCCCTATCTGCAGTGAGTGGATGTTTGTGCCTGCTAATTTTCTCTGGAACTAGAGCCCCATCTAAGACCTATGAGGACCTCTGCTCTTGATAGAGGTGTCCCTGAACTGTGGGACAGGCCTGGAAGGATCTTGAGGAGGTGTTTCAGGGCACTTGCGTTGTCCTAGTCACACTCGGTTTTCTGTCATGACTGAAGGGAGCGGGTTGGATCTGAACACCCCACTGCTGCCATTACCCATGTCTCCATTGCCCTTACCTGACTCGTAGGTGGGCGTTGCGAGAGTCATTGCCACCAGCCGAGAGTACCCGGCAGGTATATGTACCAATGTCCCCTGACCACGTCTGCGAGATGTGTAGAGAGCCATTTCTGTCCAGGCGGATCCGGGGATTCGTCTCCACAGCCAGGGTGGCCCCATCCTTCTCCCACGAGTACCTATGAAAGGGAGGAGTCAGAAAGTTTCCAGGGTGAGCCACACCCAAGTCTCCAGCTTGGGGGAGGGTCGGCATAAAGCAGGTCAGAGGTAGTTCCATTTGTTGCCTCTGAGATTGGGACTGTGGGCAGGGAGCAGGGTATGGGAGGAAGCTGGTGCCCTGGGAAAGCCTGGAGGTCCACCACTCCTGTGGTAGGTGCTGGGTCTGGGAGTGTTGGAGCGGCAGGCCACTACTGGTCATTTACACTGTGGGTTCAGATCTGGGTCAAAATGTTGTTCCTTTTGGCCAGAAGCCATCACAAAACAGCCACTGGCAAAGAGCCAGCCGAAGGAATCCCTGTGAAGATGCTAAAAGATTGTAGCCGGGGAAGAAGAACTCAAACCTCCCGAGTAGACTCCATTTTGGAATTAGGTCTATGAGGGGGATCGTTAGATCAATGCATCACGGTGACAAATTGACTTTAGTGTCCAAAAAAAATCACTTTAGCTTCGGCCAGTCGGAACGAAGGGAGTCTTGAGAAATGACACACACGCTGGCACATGACAGCATGGAATCCCTCCTCTGGAGTTGTTAGGGAGAAAACATAGACATTATTATTGGCACGGGCATATTCCAAGGGCTGCCTCTGAGGAGGTGAAGTGCACAGTGCCCTCCAGGGAAGGTGGACTACAGCTCTCAGAAGGACAAGATACTACCTGGGGACAGTAGTGGGTCAACCTCAGGGTCCCCAAGTTACCTGGAGTTAGAAAACAGAAGATTGGCAACCAGAGTGCGTCTGGGATATTTTAACCCCAAGTTTGAATAGAAAAATCAACAGACACATATAAGCTACTGGCAAGAAAAAACAATGGGGTGGAAAAGAAGGGCACTGGGGAGGTAAAATATTTTCAGTCCTGGGAGACTGTGGTTTCATGGGAACATTAATCTCTCTTTCTAGATTCTTCCCTGGTTCCCTGCTGCTTGACTGCAGTGGCACTGTCCTGCCCTTGGAAGCTGAAGCCAAAGACTGTCTCTGATACCAGCAGCTTCTGATGTGATCTTGGTAGCTTTGCTTAACCCTCTTTGACTCTATTTGCCATTTGTAACACGTGGAACCTGTTTACTGTATAAGGCTGAATGGATTGTAGAGCCAATATAAAATACTCAGTGGAGTGTCAAACATGGTAAATGATCAGTTAGAGTTGGCCATTGATGTTTTTATTGAAGAATATTTATATCAATGATTTATAGTGATCAGTTTCCCCTTTCAGCCATCTAGCTACCTACCATTTGTCTATACAGCTTTCCATCTACCTATTCTCACCCACCTATCCATCCACATCCATCTGTACATCTGTCATCTATCCGTCTATCTGTCCATCCATCCAACCACCCATTCATCTATCCATCCATCATCCTCTATCCATCTATAGGAGCTTTTATTTACCTGCTCACATACCTACTTTTGAGTTTCCATAGATTTATCAATCTGTATACCCATCTATCTATCCATTGATCTACCCCAATTCACCCATCCATCTATTCATCCATTCATTATCCATCTATCTTTCTATCCACCCACCCACCCATCCATCCATCCACCCACCCACCCATCCATCCATCCATCCATCCATCCATCCATCCATCCATCCATCCATCCATCCATCTATTCATCTATCCAACCAACCATCCATCTACCCACCCACCCACCCATCCGTCCATCCATCCATCCATCCATTCATCCATCCATCTATCCACTTGTCTGTTTGTCCATCCATCCATCCATCCATCCATCCATCCGTCTATCCAATCATCCATCCGTCCATCCGTCTATCCAACCATCCAACCATCCAACCATCCATCCATCCATCCATCCATCCATCCACCCATCCACCCACCCACCCGTCCCTCCGTCCGCCCGCCCGTCCGTCCGTCCATCCGTCCATCCAACCATCCAACCATCCATCCACCCACCTACCCACCCATCCATCCATCCATCCATCCATCCATCCATCCATCTATCCAATCATCCATCCATCCATCCATCCATTCATCCATCTATTCTCTTATCCACTAAGAATCTAGGTCCATCCATCCATCAGTCTACCCATATTTCTATACATCCTGTTTTTTTTTTTTTAAAAAAACTGTCTTTTCTTAGCAAAGTATCATATACTCTTTTTTATATGATATTTCCATACCATATATTAAAACAAAATCAGACACAGAGTATCTTGTCTCGGTCTTCCTGTCATTTCACCGACTGCCGGTGTTGGATGTACCTCCTGTTTCCCTGCTATTGTTGTTAGTAACATGATGAACGTCTGCACTGAAGAATGTTTACCTACACTCCACTTCTTCAAAGACAAATTATCAGCTGCGGAACTGCCAAGTTAATTTTAAAGGCTTTTAATATAGATTTAGAAATGGACAATACCAGTCACTTCCTATTCATCTCGTTACCTAGAAAAGCATCAGCCTTGCCGGTATTTGGGGAATGAGCAGGCTTTCCCTAAATGCAGATCTATTTGCAGAGAGTTACTGCGGCTTATGAAGTACCCATGGCGAGCACACACACTTTGCTTCAGGACGTGATGCTTTGGGGAGCATATGTCCCTGCCTGGAAAGCATTTGTTACTGAATTTGAGTGTCATTAATAGGTACTTGATTCTAATTAGAAATACAAGGGATAGAAAAATCGGTTAGCAGAACATAGGGCAAACCCAGAATGCGGTTTATTCCATGATGGGGTCAGGGGATGATGGATGGCCCATTACATGCTCGCATACCTAAACTGTTTAAAAATAAAAGATTTGTTCTTTTTATTTTGTGTGTATGTGTGTGTGCTTGCATGCATGTACGTGTATGCTATGTGTGCGTCTTGTGTTTGGCGAGGATAGAGGAGGGCACTGAATCCTCCAGGATTGGAGTTACAGTTCCGAGCTGCTGTATGGGTGCTGGGAATCGAGCTCATATTCTCTGGAAGAGCAGCAACTGCTGAGCCACATCTCCGGCCCCTCTGAAAAGTTTTTCTGTGACAGGGACATGCTCGTGGACATATTCTCTACAGATACAGCTGAGCAGCGATGACAGTGATCACGTGGCTCTCAAAGCCTATGCCATCTCCTCCTGACCCTTTATAGGAGTGGTTTATTGACCTCTGTGTCATAAAATCAGATTTCCACAATGACTCAGTGACCCAGAACCAAACCAAAAACAGAGCTGGTGAGATGGCTCAGTGGTTAAAGGTGTTTGCTGGCCAGCAGATGACTCACAAACCCTGGTGGTGGAAAGAGAGAACTGACTCTTCCAGGCTGTCCTGACTTACACACACACACACACACACACACACACACACACAGAATGTAAAAAAAATCCCTCCCAGCATCAGCATCATCATCCTCACCATCATCACCATCCTTAACAGATGACCATACACAGAAAGAAAAAGTCCCCTCAACAACGATGCTGAAACCGTTGGTCATCACGGCTACAGACACATGTAACAGCTGTAGTTACAAGCCTCATACCTGTTACAAAACTCAGTTCAAAGCTGGCTACAGACCTAAATGCACAATGCAGAATCCCCCAGCTGCTAGCGGTTAACAAAAAACCTAGAAGGCCAGGCCTTCAGCGCTGACTCGGGATACTACGCTGACGGCCTGATCTCTGGGAGGAGGAGTTGCTAAGATGGACTTTGTCCAAATTAAAATCTTCTACTCTCCCACAGACATTGCCAAGAGAATAAGAAGAGGAGCCACAGACCGGGAGAAAATGTTTGCATGACAAATATCTGATAAGGTGCTGTTATCCAAAATATACAGGGACTTCTTAAAGCTCAACCCTGAGAAAACAAACAGCCAGATTAAAAACCGGGCTGAGGTCCCTGCCGGCTACCTCCCTGATGAAGACGCACATGCTCACAGAGGAAGACAGAAATGAGATGTTCACCTTCTAGGCCACGGAGAGATGCAAATCAGAGCAGCCAGTAGTCTGGAAAGACTCCATTCTAGGGCACATTCTGCTGTTGCAGAGGGCTGGAGCTCTGTTCCCAGCACCGAGTCAGGAGGCTCTCAGTTACCTGTAATTCCAGCTTCAAAGGATCTGACGCCCTCTGGTGGACTTCATGGTCACTGCAGCCACAGTGACCAGCCCCCCACCCATGTACTTAAAAAAAAATCCTTACTTCAGAACAGCAACAAAAACCACCCACAACCAGTAGAATGGCCAACATTATCCAGTGCCTGCCGGGGGAATATCCCCTCCTCCAAGATGTGCAACACCCCTCTGAAAGACACTTGGGTGTTTGCTTCCCACCCCCTCCCCTTTTCTTGACAGGGTTTCAGTATGCATCTCCGGACGGCCTAGAGCTTACTGGGTAGTCCAGGCTGGCCCCACACTCACAGAGATCTGTTTGCCTCTGCCTCCTGAGTTCTGGGGCTAAAGGTGTGCGGCACCATTCCCGGCTTGAGTGGTTTCTTACACACTCAAGTTAGTAAACGAAATATACACTGAGCCGGACTTGGTGGTTCATGCCTGTAATGTTAGCACTTGGGAAGCTGGAGCAGGAGAATGACTACAAGTTTCAGCTCGCCTTGGGCTACACACACACACACACACACACACACACACACACACACACACACACCTCTACCCATATCACACTCTTGGCATTATTTCCCATAAATCAAAGTTGAAACAAATAAAATAAATATTACCCCCCCCCCAGTCTCTTCGCCTCATTAGGGTAGAAAATTTTCAGAATAATCTAACTATGTAACTTGACTGCTAACTCATCCGGCCAGAGGTCTTTCGGGACCCTTTTGGCTTCGGATAACAACAGCCAATCCTTAGCAAATCAGAGACGTGTAAAAAATTTGATTACCAGGATGCTCATAATGAGATTTCTCCATATTAGCAAACATTTAGAAATGATAATAAAAAAATGCAGTCGCTGTGAACTGGCAAACTGTTTCCCTCAGACAGTGGACTCCACGCAATCCGGTCACTGAGTTGATGCAAACATATTTATTGGCATGGCACAAGGGCACAGTAGGTCCATAGGGGAAAATGATCAGAGAATAGAGTTTCTTTGGTGTCTTTAATGGAACTCAAATATCGTTACCATTGGTGTCCAATTAAGGGGAACAGTTAACTCTACACATGTTTTTTTGCTATTCCCCCCCTTTTCTCCTGATCTGAATTTTCCTCTTGCAATGTAATAAATTCATTACATGGTAGAAGCATAGGAAAATATTTATCAATAGTATTTATTAATAGTAGAAATAATAGTCTCAAGGTGGATTGTTCATGTCTTATCTAGATTTGGACCCATACACCGAACAGATTCTTTGAGACTGGCGGGCAGCCTGCAGCTGTCTGGGCCTCACTCCTGGGGCCCAGCTTTGTCTTGACAACACATCACTTGGGATTTGAACGGCCAATGCTTGAATTCGAGCCGCTGCTTTCTCCCTTTCTAGCCTGCTCAGGGGACCCCGGTGTGTTTTGTAGCTAGAATATCCTGTTTCTGGAAGAATATCAAAATCACTGGGAAGCTTTAAAAATGCTGAGGTTTGTGCCCCCTTCCCCTATTTAATCTCAAGGTGGCAGCGGGCAGCAGGGGTTGCCACCATCCAAGGAGCACAAACTGGGAGCAGAGACAGAAGGCTGGCCTTGGGCAAAGCTTGAGCTCCAGGTTCAGTGAGAGGTCTTTGGAGACTGATAGAGAGAAGTAACTTATGTCTGCCTCTTGTCTGCACACACGAGTGTGCAAGCACATGCATATACACACAGGTATGCTCATATGCACACACATGCAAACATGTACACACATATGCACACACATCTGCACACATATGCACATACACAGATGCATGCACATATGCACACACATACACACATGCACACACACTTGCACACACATTTGCACACACATATGCACACATGTACCCACATACAGACATGTACACATATGCACATACAGGCACACATGCATACACACACACAAGCGATGCAGACAGTTGCTGAGGTAACACAGTGGCTATTTGGGTGTTTTTCATCTAGTAGAACATAGTTGAAAACTATACAAAGGACATTACTATGTCATGCCAGACTGTGACTCGGTGGCATGGATGTGACTTTTCTCTGAAGATGCTTTCACAATTGCTTCAACATTTTTTTTTTTCTTTTAGAGGAAAATAAGATAACTCCAGAACTACAGATCCTGGAGTTGGTCTGCCTACCTCTGTCTGCCTACCTCGGTCTGACTAACTCTGTATGATTTCATGTTCGTGCCCCTGCTGGCATGTGATAATGCTCCAAAGGCCAATTTTGTTTATTTCATGAAACACTTTTTTTCCAGCTTGGCCAGGCAATGTGTTGCCTAAGGATCTAGCCTGGTGTCCTGCAATCTGGCTTCTTCAAAACTATACTGACTGGCAGACCGTCCTCTGTCCGGTGACCACCAGGTGGCGCTGTAAGACACTATTGTGAGGCTTAGGGAGGCCATATCTGCAGGAGGCAGGAGTGCCTACCCCTCCTGGCCTCCGTGGCAACTGTGGGACAGTATTACTAGTCATTAGCTAGACAGCAACATGCTGTGGCCTTCCAAAGAAGCAGTAATGCCGACTCCCCAGCCTTCTGGAACTTTCAGAAGAGCACAAAGGGACACGACCCCCCCCCCCCCCCGTTGTAGCTCTCAGAGTCTTCTCATGGTTTGGGAGCACCCTGGGTGTCCCTTGTTTGAGCTTGGGTATATGGAAGCTTTGGTCCACAGACACCCAGCCGAGACGCTGGCTTTTGGACCCACACTGAACTCTTGAGGGTCCAAACATCTTGGGGGTCAGGGTTCTGGCTTTCCCACAGGGGCCGGGGGGTAACTTCTATTTAAGCATTTTCCCCCTTGCATGTCCTCTTCCGGGGTTATCCCCTGAACTCACCTCCTGTCCTATCCCTAAGATCATCTCTGTGCCTTCTTGCCCAGACAGCTCCACTGTGAGCATCAAAGCAAGACATGAAGACCTTAAAATAGGGGCCTAAACTAGTTCATTCATGTGAGGTTAGTTAGGGGGTTTAAGAAGTGGGGAGCACACAACAGGAGTCTTGCAGCTCCTCATCCTAAATGCTTTTATCCCTTTTTCTCCCTGCCTCCCTCCTCTCTTTTCTTCGTGCGTAGTGTGTGCATACAATGTGTGTAGGGTGTACGTGCATATGCGTGTGTTAAGTATGTGGAGACTGTCTGCAGTTTTCTCCCGCACTCTCAGACAAGGGTCTCTCTCACTGAACCTCAGCAGGCTGGAGCAAGCTCCAGCACTCCCATCTCTGCCTCCCACAGTGCTAGGGTTAGAGGGACACATGCAGCTGTGCCTTGGTTTTGGGTACAAGGATTCGAACTTAGGTCCTTATGGTTACACAGCCAGTGTTCTTAGCTCTGAGTCATCCCCCGAGTCCTCCTCCTTGCTCTATTTCTCTGCCTTCCACCTCCTGCCTCAGGACTCTGCATCAACACAGCGCACACAGCCTAGTCCTTAGTCACCAAGCCTTTTTCCATCTCAGCCCTGTAGCCAGCTCTGGAAACAGCTCTCCCAGGTGGCATCAACTCCCCGATGCTGTCATCCTGTCTTATAAGCGTCCTCTCCCCCTTTTTGTGGAGTACCTGACAGTCACTCTGGGATCGTGGGTCACTCCACACACCATGGAGGCCTGGGTGCCCTTGATGACACTCTGGTCCTGGGGTGGCTTGGTGATGCGTGTCCGGGCTGTAAGACAAGATGCAGGGAGCAGGGATATGGTGTCAGGGATATGTTTAGTGAACAGGAATATTGAGCTGGCACTGTAGTAGGGCCAGGCAGGGGAGGGACACGCTAGAGCTGTACGTCTGGATGTTGGTAGAGGATGGGCGATGATCTCATATGCTGACAGGTGTGTGTCACATAAAAGCCCCAGTAGAGTAGAAAGGACAAAGTGTCCCAGGGACACTGTGATTCTCGGAAACCACAAACACGGTGAGGACTCAGGGCCATGGAGGGAATGGAAGTTGAAGACGGAGAGTGACTAGAGCTACCGGGCCAGCTTGTTGGTGCCAGACAAGGTCTAGCTACTCACTCCAGACCCTAGGGCTCAGCCTGGAGAGGTGGCCATAAACCTGCATGTCTGGGGTGCACACCTCAAGTGGAAGGGGCTTGAGGGATATGCTGGCTTCTCTCCAGGCCGATAATGGCAGGTGGCACACCAAGCAGACGGGCCCACCACAGCAGGCCTCCCCTACACCGCTAATGTCTTGGCTGCTTTCTCGGCAGCACAAGGGGAGGAGAGGGGCCGTGATGGACACTGTCTGGCCCACAGAGCCAAAAATATTTACTCTCTGGCTCTGTGTTGATTTCTGCCCTAAAATACAGAAGACAGCTTTTTTTTTTTTTTTTTTTTTTTTTTTTTTTTTATAAATAGTTCTCTGGACTCGGCCAAGCATGGCACGACCTCTCCATCCGGTGGCCTCACTGGCAGGGCCATCACCTCCTGGTTCCTGAGTTCATTTGTCATCATCCCCGTGACAGGAAGAGCCTTGATTATGTCACCAACCCAGTATGGACGTGCGGCTGCTGGCAAGCCCACCCCTACGGATGGTCACTCACCCCACACGACCAGGTCTGCCGAGGCCTCGTCTACTCCCCGAGAGTTGGTGGCCAAACAGGTGTAGGTACCAGCGTCCGAGATGTGGGTTGGGCTAATGAGCAGGCTGCCGGACTCCAGCAGCGTGAAGCGAGGCAGCTGAACAGAACCGCTGGCTAAGATGCGCTCCCCTGGGGCGACATAGGGTTTTTACGGGGTATCAGATGAAGCCTTGATGCTGGCCCTAAAAGCTCCAGCTTTGGGAGATCTCAGGCACCCACCCAGCTCTGGAAATGTTAAATGACTTGTTAAGTATTAAGTGTCAGGCTGAGCTGGGGCTTGGTGAGGTTCACCGGTTCCCAGGACAGCAGTGCCCTTTCTACCACCCTTTTTTTTTTTTTTTTTTTTTTTTTTTTTTGTCATTCCTTCACCCGCCACCATGTCTGGCCTTCACCAGATGAGGCCACACTCTTGTCTGCGGTGGCTGCTTGCAGCCAGCCAGCCATTGCCTGGGGGCAGCTGCACTTGGGTGGGGAGAGGAGAGGGGAGAGAGGCTGACAGGGCGGGCAACGATTGCCGATTGCCGTCTCAGCGGAGGACAGGATGCCTCTGGAGAGAGAGTCACCTTCAGGGGAGCTGAGAAGGCGAGGGAGGGATAGATGAAGGGTGCGGCCCGGCTGTGCAGAGGAGGCGTGGCATAGAGATAGAGATACATAGATAGATCAATAGACAGACAGGCAGATGGGTAGAAACAGCACCAGATCTGGACAGACGGGCCCCTTGCAGTGGGAAATAGGAG
The DNA here is from genome assembly GCF_963924665.1 of Micromys minutus. Lineage (NCBI taxonomy): Eukaryota > Metazoa > Chordata > Mammalia > Rodentia > Muridae > Micromys > Micromys minutus. The sequence continues at coordinate 59,396,629 of NC_137979.1, forward strand.
GTCTTGGACCGGGCCTGGGAAAGACAGAGGCAGACGGAGAAGCAGAGCACTGGGGATTGTGAAAAATGGGCAGCTCGGTGTGCGGCCCTTACAGCGGCACGTGGGGGGAGCTCAACCCTGCTCGATCTTGGAACTAAGAGTTGAAGACTTCCCTAGACTCTCCCATGACTGTGTCCTTTGTATGAACACCCCGCTTACCTTTCTGCCAAGTGATAGCAGGCCGTGGTGCCCCTGAGGTCTCACACGCCAGTACCACCGACATACCGTCAATCACTGTGCTGTCGAGGGGGCCTCTGGTGATATTAGGGGCAATGCCTGGAGAAGGAGACAGCGGGATCTCTTAGCAACACCTAGTAAGACCCCCAAGATCTCAGAGCCCACAGTATAGTCAGGTTCTCCCTTTCAGCAGCTGGCCCTGCTGTTACAGAGCTTTCTGCAGGGAGGCTTGTGGGAGATTCTCCACATACCCATCCTCTGAAACCTCACACATCCACTAAGGGGAACCTGAGGATGCAGAGGGATTCTTACACCCTCAGTGACAAAGTCAGTGGGACCTGACCTCCACTGAACATGTGCTAATTGGTGCATGAAAGAGCAGCTGAAAGCCACCTTTGTGCTGGGTCTCCCGAAGCCTGGGTGACCTCTCTGACCCGAGGTCATCAATTGGAACTGGCTTTTCTCCAAGGGCATCAATGGCTCCAGGACCCATGGAGAAGATCGTGAGTGGGCAGGGTTCCTTGCAGTTGACAAGATGCTGTGCCACGTGGTGCCATGTGGGATAGCCTCCCAGAGTCACACCGTAGTGCAGGCCCACCCTACCATGTTCCTCAGCAGTGAGTGTGGAAGGATGCCGTGCCTCATGGGGAGGCTCAGAGGCAGCCACGGGGAGGACACTTACTGGTGACAGCCAGGTAGGTAGAGGTCTGTGCCTCGCCAGCTGCGTTGTGGGCAAAGCACTGGAGCATGCCCGTGTCATCGGGCAGTAGGCCGCTGATCTGCAGGTCACCGTCACTGCGCTGCTTGAAGCGTGTTAGTTTTCCCACCTCCACCAACGACGCGTCCTTGTACCAGGTGATGGAGGGAGGCGGCACCCCTGTGGAAGGCCAGGGCCGCAGTCAGCCATTCTGCCATCCCAGGCCGGAGTCTGCAGGAGGGCCTAGGGTGCCGTGCTTTCTGGAACATTCTCATAGGCATCCATTTTTTATTGGGTAAGTTTCTTTTAAAAGTTTCAAAAAATTTGGGATAAATCCCCCCCCCCCCCCCAGGAAACGGAAATTTCCTCGAATCAGTTCCCTGGAGAAATGCTTCATTGGGCATTTTTTAGAGGGAAGGTTTATTATTATTGTTGTTGTTGTCGTTTACATTCTTATTTATTATTATGGGGAGGGCACATGTATGGAGGCCAGAGGACAGCGTTGTGGAGTTAATTCTCTCTTTCCACCTTTATGTAGGTTCCAGGGATTGAGTCCAGACTGTCAGAGTTTTTGGCAAGCACCTTTACCCAAAGAGACACCTCATCTGTACCTGTTACTAATGAGTTCCTTCAGACAGACAGAGGCAGGAGGACCTCTGACTCTGAGGCCAGCCTGGTATATATATATATATATATATATATATATATATATATATATATATATATAGAGAGAGAGAGAGAGAGAGAGAGAGAGAGAGAGAGAGAGAGAGAGAGCACTCCAGGACAGCCAGGATTACACAGGGAAACCCTGTCTCAAAACAAAACAAAAAACCAAACAACAGGGCTGGAGAGATGGCTTAGTGGTTAGGAGCACTGACTGCTCTTCCAGAGGTCCTGAGTTCAAATCCCAGCAACCACATGGTGACTCACAACCATCTGTAATGGGATCTGATGCGCTCTTCTGACGAGTCTGAGACAGCTACAGTGTACTTACATAATGAATAAATAAATCCTTAAAAAAACAAACAACAGACACAAAAATGTTTCATTTTAAACTGTGTGTGCATGTGTGTACATGTGTGTGCATGTGTGTGCATGTGTGTGCATGTGCATGTGTGGGTGCCTGAGGAAGCCAGAGGCATACAGACCATCCAGAGCTGGAGCTACAGGTGGTTGGTTGTGACTTTCCTGATGTGGGTACTTGGAACTAAACTCAGGACTCTGAGCACTTTCTCCAGCCTCTGTTATGATTATTATTTTAAAGTGTACTTATTTTACATATGTGTGTGTGTTTTCTTCTTATATGTATGCATGTGATCACATGTGTGACTGGTGTTCACAGAATTCAGAAGATGACGTCTGGAATTATGAGTGCTTGTGAATAATGGGCATGGGTGGTGGGAGTCAAACCTGGGTCCTCTGCAGGAGCAACCCGTGCTCTTAACTACTGAGCCCTCTCTCTAGGCCCTGTTGTTATTTTTGAGACAGGGGCTCATGTATCCCAGGCTAGCCTTGAACTCTCTAGGTAGCTGAGGATAGCCTTGACTTTTTTTTTTTTATCCTTCTGCCTTAATCTCCCAAATACTGTATTACAAAGGGTGTGTGTTGCCATGGTTGGTTTATGCAGTGCTGAGGATTGAACTCACGGCTCCATGAATGCTGTTCAAATACTATCAACGGAGCTAACTCTCCATCCCTGGCTTCTTCAATACCTACTTCAGCTTTCTTCTTCTTTCTCTTCACCTTCCTCCTCTTCCCCTCCTCCTCCTCTTCTTCTTCCCCCTCCTCCTTTTCTCCCTCCTCCTCTTCCCCTCCTCCTTTTCCCCTCCCCCTCTTCTCCCTCTTCTTGCCCCTCCTCTTCTTCCTCTTCTCCTTCCTCCTCTTCCCCTCCTCCTCCTCTTCTTCTTCCTCCTCCTTCCTTATCATTATTATATTTTGAAGACAATATAGCCCTTAAATATTATATATTTAAGACTCTGCAGCCCAGGCTGGTCTTGAACTCACGTCAATTCTCTTTCCCCAGCCTCCTGAGCAGGGATGGTAGGTGTGTGTCTAGTTTTCACTGCACTGCTTTGCTCAGCCTTCTGTGTCCTGTGCTAGCCTCCAAGAGCAGTGCCCCCTCCCCACAATGGAGCCCAGGCAGAGAAGCAGGCAGAGGGACCTCATCTCAGGCATGCATACAGAGGAAGATGAAACTCTCCATCCCTTGGCCTGGTTCTCTCTCCCCATTGGTGTCCCTCGGTTCTTCCCGTGCTCCCCGTTCACCCCCTGCCTCTGCTCAAGCTTAACTTCCCCTGCTTCCTGGCTCTCTGAGGCAGCTACAGCTTTGCACCCTCCTCCCAGCTCCCTTCCACCCTGCTTTCAGCAGCCTTTCATCCACTGTAGGACCACAATTGTTTGCTGTTCATTGCGACACGATGGGGGGGGGGCAGGGTGTGGCTCACAATCGACAGCATGTCACGATTTAATTGGCAGCCTTGTTTCTTTCTTAGTGGCACATAATATAATGGCACATCTCATAGCTCACGGCGTTTCCAGTGAGATGAAATAAGGCCTCTTTGTTTATTGGCTTCTTCCTCTTTGTTAATGTGTGAGTTGGAGAACAGAAGGGACCGGGCTATGTAAAGTCGGCCTGGTTCACTCCCCTTGGGCGGCCAAGAACAAGAGCCCCTGGTGAGATTATGTGACAGCAGGGTCTACCTGTCACCTCTCTGCTCCCACGGGCCTCTACCTAAGGGTCTCAGAAGAGTTGCGGCACCACAAACCTGTCTACACTACTGGGGCCACATCAGATACTTTGCTCGGGATTCTCTATTCTCCGGATAGCCTGGAACTCTCAGCAATCCTCCTGCCTCAGCCTCTAAATGCTAGGATGCCTGAGTCCGCATATTCGATGTGATAGCCCTTTTTAACCCTTTCCCCCTAGCTATCCTTCAGGCTCGGTTCTGCCAGGATGGGGACAGTAAGGACAGAAAACTGTGACAGAGGGCTAAGTAGGACTAGCAGGGGGTGGAGACCAAGCCAGGCACTCCCCCTCCCCCAAATGGGTTGAGTGGATGCCGCCCGTTCAGGTGAGACACACCGGGTCTGTGGATGCTGGCAAAACGGGTGATTCGACATTGTCTACAACTCTCAAATTATGGGCAATTTGGGTCTGTCACCTGTCCTGAAATTACGGTAATTTGGGCTCATTTGTAACTCTGGAAGTTACGTGGGTTGATTTGCAGTCTGAGATTACGGTAATTTGGCTGTTTGTTTCCTGGGTGCTAGCTTCTAGCTAGCCTGTCACGGGTCTGGAGGGGGGGGGTGGGGCTTGGAGATGTCCTGGCAGGGATGAGGGAGGTTGAAGGTCTCCACACCCATGCTTCTGTGTTACCTTTGGCTCGACAGGGGATGTCTACCACCTTCTCCATCTCAGCTGTGATGTGTCGCTCAGGCTCTCTGACAAACTGAGGTGGTTCTGCGGGGGAAGGAGAGGGAGACAGGTTTAGGAGGCCTGCTGCTTTTATATCTAGCCGCTGTGGAGGTGGCATCCGGCCACACTCCTGTGCCCTCCCTTCTCCCAGAACAGAGGAACCCCAGCACTTGCTCGGACTCACCCAGCACCGAGAGGTAGGCGCCTCGTGTGACAGGGCCCACGCTGCTACCGCGTAGCATGGCCTCACACTCGTAGTAGCCGGCGTCGCTGACCACGGGGTTGGCGATGGTGAGCCTGCGGTTGTAGTTGCTGATACCATTGGAGAGCAGAGCCCCATCTTTCTTCCACACAATGTGCAGCTTGACCAGAGGCCTACAAGGTAAGGGAGGCAGCTGCTTTCAGTCAAGGGCTTCTGGAGGGACCATGGGGGCGGCAGATGTGGGAAGGAACAGGGATGTAGTTGGTGTTGGCATGGCAATGGGGTAAGGGTAGTGGCTCTGGGTGGTTGTGAATGTCAATCATGGAGAACGTTCCCAGCAGGGTTAGGTCACAATGGTAACTGCACACACCGCCCTGGGAGAGCCTGGTGGCTGGCCTAAGTTATTTGCTGAGCTCTCCCTGGGCACCAAACCTTCCCTTCTTTGAGTAGGTGACTTGGGAGGAGTGGAGGATTAGGGGAAGTGGGACTCAAGGGCAGACAGACAGACCCACCCTCAACTCTGAGGGGCAAGGAGCATGTGCAGCTTCGTGGGCTTAGGGATCTGGTTTGCTCGGACATTCCTTCCCAGCACCTAGCGGTTACTAAGGATGGGCCTCCCTAGGTGGAGTGGGGACTAGCTGTTTGAGGGCACTCAGAATCTTCTAGAAAAGGCTCTCCACGGGTTATGCAAGTGTGGGAGACACAAGGCAGGGACTTGGTTGCAGGTTTTCTCAGGCTTTTAACACACATCCTAGCCAAGTTTCCCACCTTTTGTGAAACACTGAAGTCTGTGGGAATCCTTAGGGGACCTTGGGACCATCGTCTAATTCCACAATGGTGACATGACTTTTTCCTCTATAGATTACCCAGGTGGGGCGGGCTGGGGTCAATACTCTCCTTGCATGCCTTATGGTGAGGTGTGTGCCAGGTCACACCCATTTTATAGATGAGTAGACTGAGGCCCATGGTGGGGCAGGGAGCTGGGCCAACTCGGAGAGCTGGCTTCAGTCATCACTGCTACTGGCCATTTGGGTGACTGGGACAGTCTGCTTGCCCTATCTAGGCTGAGGCTCTTGACACGTGTCATGCTGGGGAAAAGGATGTGGGATGATTGCACCACACCGTTCTTTTAGGAGGGGGTTTAGGGACTGAGGGACTAGAGGGACACAATAGTGCCTTACAAAGTCTGTGTTCACCACCTTCCATACATAACTCCTTCAGTGAACCCCACCTACAGAAGAGGTCTTCTTGGAGGGACCATCTTCCCCTCTTTGGATGGCTTGGTGTTAGAGAGAGAGCTCCTCTCTGGCCCTGTAGCCTGGGCTAAACCTGCTGCTCAGCGGCTCACCACGGCTGGCACTTTCCGTGAGCTCGCTTGACGGTGTCCATCCGCCCCCTTTCCGGCTCTCACAGGTCATCGGACCAGGTGGCTAGACTTTGCTCAAAGAGGATGGCGCTCCTGGCTGTGGCTCTGGTAAGGGATCAGTCAAAGATGCACCACCTACCTGGCGTTGGCCACACACTCCATGGTCACCTCCGAGGTCCCGGCCACAACACTGGTGTTCTTGGGAGGGATGATGATGGTTGGTGCAATGGGGTCAGCAGGCCCCCCAACATCTGAGAAGACCAGAAGAAGTGTTAGGAGGGCAGAGTTAGAAACCCCGTCTCTGCCTGCCCACGTGGTCCAAGGAGACCTTACCCCTTAAGATACAGAGTAGGACGCCGTATGGGAAGACCCATAGCTGCCCCTCTGGACAGACCTGGGATGTTTTTCCTTCCTCTGCTCATGAGAAGTGTCAGGGGAGCTCTAGGAGGTCTCAAAGGCCTCTGGTCTCCTTCCACGCTCCTCTCCAACCACGCCCCACCTCAACCACGCCCCTCTCCAACCACGCCCCACCTCAACCACGCCCCTCTCCAACCACGCCCCACCTCAACCACGCCCCTCTCCAACCACGCCCCACCTCAACCACGCCCCTCTCCAACCACGCCCCACCTCAACCACGCCCCTCCTGGCCACGCCCCTCCCTCTACTCACTGCTATCTGATCCCACTTCCTTCAAAATGCTGCTTCTCGCCTAAGTTTATCTCACTGATCTACTTCATTCCTGCACCGGACCACACCCTCTCCACACTGAATACAGTGGTGTTCCTCCCTGTTGGAAAACATGGCCCTCCAACCGAAACAGCTGCCATCTTCCCCAGTTCTGCTGCACCTGCTGGGTGTAAGAGACTGGGGGAATCAGATTTGAGACTCCCTTAGAGAAGGAAGGAGTAGGGTTGAGATCCTGGAAAGGGTGGGGAGGGTCACTGGACCCTCACTGAGATCCTGACTGTTTCTTCCATCTTTTGCAATTGAGCCAAGTTTCGGGAGGCCTCAGGGTCAGGGCCTTTGGCAGTGGTAGAGTCTTGGGAAAATTAACTAAAAGAGGCTGTAAGTTATAGGAAAACCATCATCCATGTTGGGAAAAGGCTTCAATATGGCTGCTTTGGGGTCCCTAAACTCCTGTTAGTAGCCCTTCCTATGCTCTGTAAACATGTCTAGTAAACTCACTGGCTCCCTGGTGTGGGGGTTTGAGTGAGAGTGTCCCCATAGGCTCACGTGTTTAAAAACTTGGCCCCAGTTGGAGGCGCTGCTTGGGGGGAGGTTATGAAACTTTTAGGGGGTGCGGCCTCCCTCACCTTTCAGTTTGTTCTGTTTCATGTTTGAGTTTTTAAAGGTGTGATGATCTTTTGGCTCTCTGCTACCTGCCTTCTTGACTCTCCCTCTGAACCCATATGCCCAAAGTGTTGGACCAGAGCAACGAAAAGCAGCTAACACCCCTGGGGGGAGCTTTGGTGGAATTGTACTTTGGCTTGTCGAGGGAGGAGACTTTTACAGCTCTTCAGGGAGGGAATTCTCCCAGGGGTCCCCTCCCCCTGGTTCAGGGCCACCCAGCAGCCATGGATGTGGCTTTGTTTAGAAGCAGGGTCTTTGTAGATGTAACTGGTTCAGCAGAGCTCATGTTCTTTGGGGGAGGGGAGGCAGGCTCTCTATCCAACAGGAACAGCATCCTTCCGCATAGGTTTTGCACAGGAGTCAGGGACTCCAGAACAAGACCCACAGGGGAGAAGCCGAGCAAAGGCGGAAGTGGAGACTAGATCTGAGGAAGGGGTACAGGGGGTGCCAGCTTCCAGGTGTAAAAGAGGCTGTGGAGACCCCCTAGTGCCTCTTGAGGGGTGATGGGGGCCTCACGACTCCTTGATGCCAGATTTTATCTCCAGACCCATGAGAGAGTCTGTTCTCACGATAAGCCTCCATGTGGCGACATGCTGTTATGGTGACCAAAAGGGGCCAGTCCAGGTGTTGCCATGGAGGCCGAGACGGTGCTGGCTATGGGCCGAATTTTGTCTCCCGATGGCTCATATTCTGAGGTCCTAATGCTGACACGATGGTATTGGAGGTGCCCCTGTAGCAGCTGATGAGATTTGGCTAGGTTGGTGGGGTATGGCCCCACCATGGGATTAGCACCTTCAGCCTCTTTCTCTTGTTCCCTTTCTGTCCCTTCCCCTCTCTCAGATACCCCCGTCTCTATATTTCTTGCATCTTCTTTATCACCTTTCTCTGTTGCATTACCTTTCTTTCTCCCTGCCTCCCCCTCTCTCCTTGTCTGTCTCTGCCTCTCCCCGCTTCCCCTACCTCCCCTCCTCTTCAGCCACACGAGGACACAGCCACACGAGGACACAGCCACATGAGGACACAGCAAGTGAGCAGGCAATTGTATGCCAGTCAGCAGCCGTACCCTCGCCAGCCCTGCCTTGCCACTCCCCGACCCGGAGTCTCCAACCCCAGACCGGGGACAGTGTCAATAAATGCATCTTCAGGCTGGGCATACGGCCTTGTCACTAGCCTCTGAGCTAATGTTTGGTCCTGGGGGCCACCATGTCTCAAGCAGGGAACAGGCACATGGTGCTCAGCAGGTGTGTGCAAACACCCTCACGTGACTGAAGAACCACAGTGTGACTGTTGTCATTGTCCACCATGAAGAGGTGGCCTTCATGAATGGGCTCATGAAACATCCTTGCTGTGGACAGGGTGGTGCCATGGCCTCCCTGTGCACTCTGGGCTCTTTCAGAGGTGCCTGGCTCCTCTTTCTGGGCCAGTATAGGCCCAGCACTGCCTACAGCCTTGGCATCCACTCTACACCTCTTCTGGGCTCTTAAAATACACCCGGAGAGAACTTTTTTCTCGTGTGACGACAAATCTATCTAGTTGGCTTCCTTCCAGGACTCTTTAGCGGGAGCGGGCTGTGACAGCTTGCACAGGTGTAGGTGACGACGGTGTGTGTGTGTGTGTGTGTGTGTGTGTGTGTGTATGGGGGGGTTAGCCTCTGTGGGCCAAGAGAAAGGCACGTGGTATCCTCGAAGCCATTGTGAGCCGCTCTGGCCGGGCCAGGGCAGGTTTCCCGGCTGAGCTCTAGGCCTTGTTAGAGACGGCCGAGGAAGAGTAGGAATAAAAATGTAAAAATAAAGAAAAGCGAACGGGCAAGGAGGCATATAAAGCAGAGTAATTGCAACAATATAAAGTCTCATGTAGGGGCCATAAAGTGCGATCGGATTGAAAGCTGCTGATATAGCTGAATCCATAACCGTGTGCTCTAAGTTGTTTATTACATGCCTGCGCGCAGGTACCATGGCCCAGATTAATGGGCCACGCCGAGGAGACAGACTGTTAGAGTCGGAGCCAGGGCTGCCGACCTGATGAACAGCCAGCCTAGAGGAAGGCGAGCCATGGGGAGGTGGGGATTAAATAAGGAGGGCTGTGTGGCCGGTCTGGGCACGGTGGCTGAGATACAGGGAGAGAGGATAGGCCTGGGGCTTAGGGAAGCCTGGGCCTTAGGCTTGCTCTGTTTCAGGTGTTCCAGGGGTGACCTAGACAGGTGACTGTATTCAGCTCAGTCTCTGTTTTCTCAGGAATGAATCCAGAATAAACATCATTTCTTGGAGCCGGGGACATAGCTCACTGGGTTGAGTGTTTGTCTAGCATGCAGGAAGCTCTGGGTTCAATTCCCAGTGTGGTGCCGGGAGAGGCAGCAGAGGTGGGGTATGGTGGTGGGCAGGGTGGCTTGAGCCTTTAATCTCAGCACGCCGGAGGAAGAGGCAAGTGGATCTCCGTGAGTTCAAGGTCAGCCTGGTTTACATTATTAGTTCCAGGCTAGCTAGGGCTACATATCGAGATCCTGTCTCAAAATAACAACCAGGCACGGTGGTACATTGTAATCTCAGGGTGCACAAGGCAGAGGCAGGAAGATCAGGAAGCTTAAGGCTAACCTCAGCTATATATTGAGTTCAAGGTCAGTTGGAGCTATAGGAGATTCTCTTGGAAAAAAAAAATCCACCATCAGAGTCAGGCCAGGGGCTGCGAACCTGTTAGCATTGCTACTTGGGAGGTCGAAGCAAGAAGATAAAGACTGTAACTTAGCAAGACTTATCACGAAATAAAAAGAATACATCCCATCTTGCTTAACGAGTATCTGTGGGTTCTGGGTTTGATTCCTAGTACTGAAAAAAACAAAACAAAACAAAACAAAAAAACCCAAAAACCAACCAAACAAACAAACAAAAAAGACAAATTGTAGCACCTGTCTGGGTAGTGTGAATTTAGGTCCTCGCTCAACACATCTTGCTTGGTGGCTATCAGGAACAGGGGATTCCCCTCAAAGAGAGATGGTAGGATCTGTCCTCATGGGAAGGAAAGCTGGGAGTCTCACTGGTGACTTAAAGATGCCTGTGCTGGAAGGAGGCTGGAGCGGCTCAGTAAGAGAGCAGAATGCCCTGCATATAGTAGGTGCTCAGTGAAGGATGGTACTCCTCTTGGCAACAGCCTACCCATGTTGGGGAGAGCTGCCCCTACCACATGGAAGCTGAGTGTCAGACCCTGGGGTTACTGAGAAGTGGGAGTTGTAGGGCCTCAGGGGTTCTTCCCTGAGAGAGATACCCTGGCCCAGCCTTTGGGGAATAAAGCAGAACCTCTCGATGCTGGAGATGGGAGGGGAGTATGGCTTCATGAAGCCCTAGGCATGAATGCTAACCACTCTACCTGAGTGTGTGTGTGTGTGTGTGTGTGTGTGTGAGCTCCACCCCAAGCATAGGTGTGCTGAGAGAAGAGAAAGAGAGGTGATCTAAAACAGAACGATATGAGGGAGAGTGTAGACACCATAGCAGTAGTTCTCGGAGATAAGGGGGATGTCAGACTTTATGGTCTTGGCTTGCATTCCCTCCCTAGACTACCCCTTTCTGCCTGCAGGAGGAAGGGGTTGGCGGTTCTAGGGCATTACCCAGCTGAATCCACACGTGTCCTCAGCATCACTCTCAGCACACTGCTAATACCAGGTCAGAAGTACCTCAGGTTAGGAAGCCCAGTTTCTATCCCTGCCATGGGGTGAAGCAGATTCGACTCGATGATGTCAAGTTGGATTTAGTGGTTGAGGATATATAAGGCCAGCGATGGCAAGAGGACAAAGCCAGTGGAGCACAGTGGTTGTCTAGGGGTGAAGAGGACAGAAGTTTTGTGATGAGACTGAAAGCATGGAGATGGGGCCCTTTTAGAGAGTAGTGGGAAGCCCCGGGGAAAACTGGGTTTCAAAGGGAGATGTGTTTAGATTTTGTCAGATTGAATGTTTGAGATGGTAATAGATGAATATCTAGATGCTGTCAAGATGGGTGTCTGGGTGGGTATCTAGATGGGTAATTAGATGGGTGTCTAGGTGGGTGTCTAGGTGGGTGTCTAGATGGGTGTCTAAGTGGTGTCTAGGTGGGCGTCCAGGTGGGTGTCTAGGTTGTTGTCTAGATGGATGTCTAAGTGATGTCTAGATGCTGTCTAAATGGGTGTCTAGGTGGGTGTCTAGATGGGTGTCTAGGTGGTATCTAGGTGGGTGTCTAGGTTGTTGTCTAGATGGGTGTCTAGGTTGTTGTCTAGATGAGTGTCTAGGTTGTTGTCTAGATGGGTGTCTAGGTTGTTGTCTAGATGAGTGTCTAGATGCTGTCTAGGTGGGTGTCTAGATGGGTGTCTAGATGGATGTCTAGATGGGTACCTACATGGATGTCTAGGTGGGTGTCTAGGTGGGTGTCTAGGTGTGTGTCTAGGTGGGTGTCTAGGTTGTTGTCTAGATGGTTGTCTAGGTGGGTGTCAAAGGTGGGTGTCTAGGTGGGTGTCTAGATGGGTGTCTAGATGCTGTCTAGATGGGTGTCTAGGTGGGTGCCTACATGGATGCCTAGGTGGGTATCTAGGTGGGTGTCTATATGAGTGTCTAGGTGGGTGTCTAGGTGGGTGTCTAGATGAGTGTCTAGGTGGGTGTCTAGATATATATTTGAGATGGTGATGGACAGGTGTCTAGATGGCTGGAGATGTTTGGAGGTGCCAGGCTTGGGACCTCCTGGTATGGACTTGGCATCGATTCATGAAATTCAGGAGTGAAAGATGAAGGCTGAGCCTCAGATGCTGGGCTTTCTCACTTCCTGGGACAGGAAGTGGTGGTAGGGGAGGACCCATAAAGGGTGCAGAATGTAGACCGCAGGATTCTGTAGCTCAGGAAATAGGGCCAGGCAGGGGTGAAAGGTTGGGGTATCTACGTGATGCTACAGGGGGGTGGATGCAGGATGGGAATAGGCTAGAAGAAACACTAAGGTTGGGTGACTGACAGAGCCAGGGAGGGAGACATCTGTGTCCTTCTGTACAGAGCAGCTCAGGAAACCACAGAGGTGCCAAGGGCTCAGGCTTTATGGTTAACGAGTGTGTGGGTCCCAGGCCTGAGTTTGCCAGTTATTAGCAAAACTCACTGGGAAGTGAATATTACTTCCATGGCCTGTCCCCTCAGTTTTTGTCACCTATGAGATGTGATTCATGGGAACCAGTAAGATGGTTCAGCAGTGAGCGGCACTTGACACCAGGCTCGAGGACCTGAATTTGATCCTCAGGGTCCACATGGTGGAAGGACAGCACTGAGGCTTTTAAATGGTCTCCTACTCCCAAATGTGTGCTGCGGAATGTGTGCGCCCCTCCTTCCCCTGGTGAACGCAGTATAAAGTGGCGATGGTGACAGCCTAGCCAGTTGGCCAGTGAGGCAAGCTGCAGAGATGGCACTTGTGACCATCAGAATGGGGAGAGCCTTAGGCACTCAGGAAGCAAGCCTCAGAGGAGAAAAACAGCGGTGGTGTCAGAAGCCACCAGGATTGGTGAGACTCACCTTTGTGGGACACACCTGGTTGTCATGTGTTGTGTGGCCTAGACTTTGAGTCTGGATACCCTGAGGCTGGAGACTTGTTGTCCTGAAGGTTGGGGATGAGCAGGTGTCCATCCGTGAGGTCTTTTTTGATGCCTACAGGCTCCTGGGGCCAGGTGAGTTGCCCTGAGTCGGTCAGTCTCCTGTGACCAGGTTGTGGTGAGGGACAGCCCAGGGACCAAAATGCAGGCATGTGCTGCATTTGATTCATGCTCCAGATATAGACTTAATGGCAAAACCCCAAAGTGCGGAAGCCAAGGCTTTAGCTTTAGGGCTCTATGGGAACCCAGGTTTTGCTTAAAGGGTTTCCACCACCAGTTGGGGGAGGTAGGCAAGACCTGGCACATGGCAGGGGCTGTCGTGTTGAGATGGGTTAGGCCCTCACAACCACAGTTAGGATGGAGAATTGACAGGGTGGCTCTCGAGGATATGGACCATGATGCTTCCTGCAGAACTAGGATACTATGGTGACCAGAACCTCAACAGTCAAGCTGTGACCTCATGGGCAAGCCCAGACAGGGAGAGCATCCTTCTGAGAACTACTAGCTAGAAACAGGGCACAGATAGAGCTTGCCATGTGGAAGCCATGTTGGATCCAGCATCCCAAAGCTACTTCTGTCACATGACCATCAAGGGACAGTCCCTTCTGTGTTCCTTCTCCCAACACTGCTACAGACACTGTCACACAGTAGAAGTGGCCAGGCCTATGGAGAGAGTGACTCACAAGGCCCAGGAGCATCAAAGGGCCATTAGCTCTTTCCTGAAAAGTCCTGCTGGATGGACACCTGCTCATCCCCAGCTCTTTAGCCTCCGGGTATCCAGGCTGCCCACCATGGACCTCAAGCTGCGCATGCCCACCCAGCTCTTGAAATATACCTTGCATCTGTTTGATTTAATGAGATTTAATTTTAGCTAATTTACATTTAATTAAAAACGGATCCCCAATCCAGTTATTAGAACACTTTTCAGTCGAAGTGGAGCAACTTGGACGTAAGGCTTTATGGCTGTAAATCTGATGAAATCTAAATACGGATCACGCATTTCAGATGAAGATTTAGCATTCAAATTGAGATGCGCTTCAAGTGTAAGACATGCCGAGATTTCACAGACTTAGCACGCAAAAAAAAAAAAAAAAAAAAAATCTGATGTAAAATAGCCTGCTAATATATTCTGTATTGATGGCATGCTAAAAGGATATTTTGGATACATCGGGTTAAATAGAACACATTAATAAAATGAATTCTGCTTATTCCTTTTTTACTTCGTGAAAAAATGAGGTAAGCTTCAGTGCGGTAGTGTATGCCTGCAATCCCAGGTGGAGACAGGTGGGTAGGGAGTTCAAGGTCATCCTCAGCTACACAGGGAGTTCAAGGCTATGTGAAATTCTGTCTCAAAGAGGAAAAAAAACCCCAAAACCAAAAAACCCAACCCCCCCAAACAAAGACACATCCAAATAAATAAAACACATAAATAATATAAATGAATACAAATGGGGCCAATGGAAACATTTAAGATGGTATGTGGGACTCATGTTAATATTTTATTTTACTCTCTATTATATTCCCATACAATAGTACAGGTCTGATCTCTCTCTCTCCCTCCCTCCCTCTCTCTCTCTCTCTCTCTCTCTCTCTCTCTCTCTCTCTCTGTGTGTGTGTGTGTGTGTATGTGCATTAGCTAGATGTGGACTTTTAGGACTGTGATATTAGGTGCAATTTTGGGATTGCCAGCTTGATTCTTTCTTTCTTCATTGCCAATGAGCAGGACTCCCCTAAGGGATGCTTAGCTGGAGGGAGCTGGGAGTTTGATGGGGAAAGAAGGGAGAAGAAGGAGGGTGTGGCTTCAAGCCAGGTAGCAGGGAAGCTGAACTGCTGGTGGGCGAAGTGGCAATTGCTCTCACACATTGGCTGGCAGGCAGGCTGGGGGACTGTGTCAGTGCAGGCACAGGGTTTTGAAATGCAGTCACTCGTGGGAGGGAGATTAGCTAAAAATCAGCCGAACCCGGCACTGATTACAGCTAAGGATGTCGGAACGGAGGGTTTGGAATGAAGGAGACAGGCAGCTGGGTGGGTTTGGGGTGGAGGCAGGTGAGGGAGACAGAGGGCTCGGTGATGTCACTTGAGCTGGCTGGAAGGCTGGGATGGTTTGAAATGGAATAGGAGGTGTTGTCATGGGTTACCTTGATTCTTAAGAGGAGGAGCTACATGTTGGAGGCCGAAAACAGAGGACGTGGAGTAAACTGAGACACTTAAGATGCCTAGATTTAACATGGATAACTCACTCCGTGAGTTTGTCCGCCTGTGTGTGTGTGTGTGTGTGTGTGTGTGTGTGTGTGTGTGTGTCCCTCTTTCCCTCTCCATCTCTTTCTGGGACAGGATCTTATAATATAGACAATGACAGCCTAGTTTATATTAATGAGAGATCCTCCTGCCTCGGTCTTCAGAGTTTCCAGTGTCATTCTGACCTCACACTTTCTCTGTAGCCAAGGATGACCTTAAACTCCTGATCCTCCTGCCTCTACCTCCTAAATGCTGGGATTACATGCTTTTGCCACTACATCCAGTTTTTTTGTGGTCCTAGGGGATCGAAACCAGGGGTTTGTGTGTGGTCAGCACCTAAGCAACTGAGCTAAACACCTAGTTTGATATTAATTCTTAAAAAAGATATCTGGGTCTCAAGAGACTCTGAGTAATCTTATCACTGAGAAACCAATAGGAAAAAACAAAACAAAACAAAACAAACAAAAAAACAAAAACAAAAACAAAAAAAAAACAAAACCGCTGTGCTTGTCCACAAATTCCTGTTTCCTGTATGAACAGCCCTGGCCTCTGGTCAGTGTCAGAGGTGACACCCATGATCTTCACAGGACTCCTTTCTGGACACCCAGTTGATTCTTCCTCCAAGCCAGTTTCCCATCTTATTGGGAAGAACTCTGAAGCTGGGGAGGAGAACTGACCCTAGAAAGGAGTCCTGTTGGAGCTCAAAAGGCCTGGGGAGGAGACCGCAGGAGCTGAGGATGTGCTAGAAACCGGCAGAGTTAGGGTGAGAGTGGGCTGAGATACTCAGCTTGCCACCGATGGATGCATACGGGTGTGGCATTGATGATGAATGAGATCTGTGTTGGGAGTGGGGACCATACAGATGTGGAGTACTCAAACATCTGGCTCCCCCAGCTTGTAAGGCTCTCTGCTGCTTCAGAAAACAGAGGTCTTGTTCCTAAACTTGGACTTGGTCTCCTGGCTTAGGAGGCATCCGGGACATCTGTCCCACCTTCTCTAGCCTGAGGTTAGGTTCTGAGGGTAAGGCCAGTCTGGTAGGCAGAACCAGACTAGGGATGGCAGCCTTGCTCTAGTCTCAACTGGAGGAGGAGTGTGTCTGTGCCACAGGACCCTGGTGTGGGATGATGTTGGGCGGAGCTCTTGTGTCTGTGAATCCCAGGGAGCCATGTGTCTGAAGATGGGCAGAGGTGGAAATTTGGGGAAGAGCCCGTTGACAGAAGCGCTGGCTCCGGGCGGAAACAGCACTTTTATGTGCCAGCTGAGCAGACAGTTAGTGTACGTCTCTCGAAACTGAGCTTCCGATCTCCCTGGGTGCTATATCCATCTGCACCTGAGCCTCGGGTGGCTGGCATCTACACATGTGAGCACACATTCTCTCACGTGCCTCTATCTTCCCCTAGCCTCTAGTGGGCATGTTAGTGGTTATAATAAACCTACCCCTTTCCTGAAGCTATGTCTGCCACGGAAGTACCTTCTAGAACCCCACTTCTCCTTGCCTGTGACCTTCACTGGCTTCCCTTACCTGGTCCCCCTACTCAGGCTGTGGCTCCTCCTCCTCTGGAGACAGCTCCACCCCTCCATCCTCAGCCCTACCTCCTCTACCACTCCATCTTCCCAACAGCCCTCTGGAGCCCCATTCCCGAGATTTAATGACCCGCCGGTTTCTGCTCAGTGATGGTTCCCCGGTCCTGGGCTTACTTACTCTCCACAGCAAGAGTGATGGGCTGGCTGGTCTTGTTGTCCCCGTTCTTGTCATTAACCGCCTGCACGTAGTAGCGGCCAGCATCGGGAGTCACCGTCGACAGGATGACCAGGGTGTTCTCCAGAGTGATGGCTCTGCGAAGAGACAAATGATTTCTTTTGGACAGAAGCGCAAAGGTCTTGGAGGCAGGTTGTGTGGCTGCAGGTTCTAAGGTGGGTGGTTTGATTATACTTGTAGCTGAGAAAAGGAGAGCAACCTCCAAGAGGGCTTCCAGCTCTACCCAGCAATTTACTGCCAAAACCCAGTGGCAGTATGTGCGGAGAATCTACCATGATTGGGGTGCTGCCTGTCACGTCCCAACTGTCCCTTCATTTCCTGAAGCTGAGGCTTCCTCAGAGCATGCTCCAGGGTCAGGTTTGGGGCATTTTTTTCTGACCCTCTTGGAATTCTGTTCCTGTTCATTGTCATAGCCTTGATGGCTCTGTGAGGTCGCCTCTGCCAAAGAGGGAATGGGTGATTGACAAGGAATGAGGAGTGACAAAAATGCTTTCAGAAATGAAGTCCAGGATCAGTGTGCATGTGTGTGTGTGCGCGCGCATGCATATGTGCATGTCTGCATTGCATGTATGTGCATGCGTGTGTGTGTGTGTGTGTGTGTGTGTGTGTGTGTGTGTGTGTGTGTCTAGGCCAGAGGTCAACCTCAGAGGTCATCCTTGTTGGTTGACACAGGGTGGATCACTGGCCTCGAACTCACTGGTTCAGCCAGACTAGCTGGCTAGTGAACCCCAAGGATCAGCCTGTCTCTGTCTCCCCACCGTGGGGCTTACAAATAAAACCAAGTCCCTACACTCAGGTTCTGAGGATCAAGTTCAGATCCTTGTGTTTGCAAGGCAAGCACTGTATTTTGTTTTTGTTTTTGTTTTAAAAGACCTATTTTATTTTCATGAGTACACTGTACTCATACTTCAGACGCACCAGATAAAGGGATGTCCCATGACAGATGGTTGTGAGCCACCACGTGGTTGCTGGGAATTGAACTCAGAACCTCTGGAAGAGGAGCAGTCAGTGCTCTTAACCTCCGAGCCATCTCTCCAGCCCCAGCAAGCATTCTATATATGAGGCCATCTCTTTAGCCCTGGGATTGGCTGCTTTCTAAACCAGTTTAAACATACTCAGAGGCTCTGGTAAGTCTGCACTGAAGCAGGTTTCTGAGGGCCATACCCCTTCGGTGTCTTCACGGGGGATCAGTTTTCTCTTTCCCCTTGTGATCGGGAGCTGGTCCAGAGGGTAAAACCGGATGGGTTATTTCTTCCAGGTTGCTTCCCTTCCCCACTTCTCAGCACAAGATCAGCAGGCAGGAAAACCGGGAGCTGGGGTCCCCCTTAAATGGGTGTGAACTGGGTCTGGAGTGCTGCCCACACCGGCTTTGCCCAGCCTCTCTTACCCATTCTCCTGATGACAAACAAAACCATTAGTTTGCCAAGTCTGTCTCTGGATTGTAATGCGATGTGCCCGAGACAGCTGTTAAACATCCTTAATGTTAGTTTAACAAGGACAAATCCAGTTGAATTCTCTTCAAATTTTCCCATTAGGTGAATGTTACAGAGTTTTAAACAGGCTCTCAGATAAACATCCTCACTAATGTCTCTCTGGCCCAGCTCTCTCCTAGGCTGGCTGTGCTGTCCCCACCCCCTTGCTTCTGAATTTAGGGCTTTTCAGGCTGAGAGTCCTCACACCATCAGGGAGAGTCCTGGGCAGTAGTGTGACAAGCTCTCTGGTCCCCAATGCTTAGGGACCCCAGTGATGTCCTGTTTTCCCTTGAAGAGTTCTTTTTATCTTTAGCTAATGAGGAGACAGGAATAAGAGTACAGCCAAGGTAGTATAGTGGTGTGTGTGTGTGTGTGTGTACAAGAATATGTATGTATGTTTATGTGGGTCCATGCACATGTGTTGCTTGGGTGTCCTTCCTTAGGTGCCATCCACCCACTTTGAGATAGGGTCTCTTATTGGTCTAGAACTCACCAACTAGGCCAGGCTGGCCGTGCAGAGGGTGGAACCCCTAGGAATCTGTCTCTGTCTTCCTAGGACTGGGATTACACATGGGAGCCCCCCTGCTGTGCTAGGATGGGGTTCACACCTGTTTTCAGGCTTGCAAGACAAGCACTTTACTAACTGATCCATCTTCCCAGCCCCGTGGCCCTCACCTGGCAGGCACAGTCTGGTTTAGGATGGAGGGACTGTCAGGACATTGGGGTCATGTAGATCCCCATGCTAAAATATATGAAATGCCAGAGGTGGGATTGATGGTGGCCAACTTCCCATCTGATGGTCCCCGAGTCTCACCAAGGGTCCCTGTCCTTAGATGTGGATTGTGGAGCAGGGGTCTGTGAGTTGGGAGAAAGATCTGGGCTGTGTAGGGTGCTGGGGATGAGCTCTGGCCTCTGAGGATCATGTGTTTCCTCCCATGCTATCTGGGCCCTGCCTCTTTGTCTTTTAAAGGGTGGAGGGTAGTATTTGCTAAGACTCCTCCCAGACTCATGCTCATCTCTGTCACTTGGTCCTCGTCACTGCCAGTCCTCACGCTCATAGCCCTCTCTTGGCACAGTCTGGATTCAGGATGGAGGGACTCTCGGGGCACTGGGCTCATGTAGATCCAGCTCCTGGAGTCACTGTACTAAGGACGCAGGTCTCACAGAGTTTCCAGGGGACTCACTGTCTGGTCACCCACCTGTTCCACACCAGAGAAAGAGCCCACCCCAACTCTTCCCTCCCTGACCGGGAAGGCCCCCAACTCCCATTCTCAGCTCTGTCATCCTTTGTGTGTGTTATGACTGAGCGTCTTCTCCGTTTGTCCCTCCCTACCCCATAACCCTGGGGGTTTGGATAGCTCATTTTGTAAGCAAACTAGAGGAGGGGATTAATCACGAGCGAAGGGAGAGATTTTAGGAATTAGTTGAAGTTTTCCTAGAACAGGATTTATGCCCTGTTTTTGTCCTTGTAGGGAGTTTTCTAGATGTGCACGGTGTTTGGTGCATAATGGGAGTGGCATTTTTGCTAAGCTAATGACATGCAGATGACGGAATAATACACAGAGGACAGTGACTGATCACATGTGGTTCTCAACCAGCAGCAGTGGCCTTGCTTCCTGTGGACCCTTTATGATTGCTGGACGGCCGATTGCCCCAGCCGTGGAAGAGCACCAGGCACAAGGTGCAGGAGAGACCAGGACTTCTCAGTGGGCATCCCTTCCAGGCCTTGGATGCACGCCCCCAAGAGAGCAAGTCTGACCATGAACATCCTCATGGAAGGCTAAGAGCTATGGCCTGGCAGTTGCTTTGAATGTCTTCCCTGGTGCTGATGAGTTAGAATATGTCTGATTCTCATTGTGAGGAAGAAAGAGGTGAGGGACTTCCTGACCTTGTCATTAAAAAGCGGGACTGTAGGGGCTGATGAGGGTTGAGCGAGGTCATTAGGGCAGATCCCCATGAATCACACACACACACACACACACACACACACACACACACACACACACACACACGAATGTGCACACACACTCTCACTCCTATGTTACAGTCTAGTCATATAATGAATGCCCTGTACCACCTCATGACTCTGACCATGACCAGCTAAGGGCCCTAGAACTTGGACCCACCCCCCCACAGAGCCAGGATCCAAAATATAGCTCCCCTTCATTTTTTATAACTCAGTCAGACTGTAGGCTGGGGCAGTTAACAATGGCAGGTGGACTAAGGCACTGTGAAAATATGTCTGAAGAGGAGCCTTAAGCTCCTTCTCCTGGAGGAAGCTGTGGCCGCTGGACAAGGGGACAGTTCTGTATCTTCTTCATCTGGGATGGGGGTGGGCTGTGTGGGCACCTCTAATCTCGGATCATGGGCGCTCCTGTACTGTATTATCCTTGGGTACTTTCTCCCCTCTGTTGGAGCAGGGTGACTTTGGGGACCACACTCTGGTGACCCAGGTTTCAAGGGACTGTGTATAGAAGCCATCTTTCAGTCCACTGCTCTAGGTCAGAACTTGGATGGGTCAAACCTTTCCTTCTGTGGTTTTAGCTCACTGGAGTATGGTGTACTGGGTCCTGTGGCTCGCATTGCCTAGACCAGCACTCGAACCTAGAAAACATGGCATCTGAGAACCACAGGGTAGGGGAAGCCATAGAGCATGGGGTTCAAGTTCTGGACATGGAGTGGAATGAGAGCCAGAGGCTTTTGAAACTTGTCACCAAGATTTTGTCAGGAAGGAAAGAAAGTCCTTGGGCTCCCCAGCTCTGTACATGTTGACTGTCCCTTTTTAGGTAACCATGGAAGGATGTGGTACCTCATCTCCAGTATGCCCACTGCATCCAGCCTGCTGCACCATATATGTAATCACACTGGGAGAAGCTGGAAAGAGGGACTCTGAGTGAGGCACCAACAGCAAGTCTCACCTCTTAGGAGGGCTGGGTCGCCTACTCTTCTTTCGGTTTGCCATGATTGGCAGGCCCTTGCTCCACCTCCAATTTGCTGCTCTCTCATCTAGCACCCCCTTTCTCAGCTCCAAGAATACTGGGTTCATAATTTAATTAAGGAGAGAGCAAGCTGTCCTAGAGTGTGCCAAGAGCTCCCAGTGTGTGACTCTGCTAGGAATCGTGTCCCCTTTCAACAGCAGCCTTGGGGCCAATCTGCGTCCTGCCCAGGAGTGAGAGGCCCTGTGTAGATAGTGGGGCCTTTCATGCTGTGCACAGCCTGCTGGTTAATAGCACTTATCAGATATTGAGCGGCACACAGACACAGGGGACTTGCTTCTAGGGAGCCTTCCTGCTCACCTATGAATATTAATTCACTATAATTACCAAAATAAAACCACTCCAGTGCTTCAGCACAAATTTGGTAGACATGTTTTTGAAAACGGGCGGGAGCGTCATGGAGAATGTACACACAGGCAGGTCAAGGTTGTTCTAGCCTGTTGGCCTGAGAAGCAGGTAGGGTGGAGGATGGGAAGGAGAAAAAGATGAAGGATGCTTTTAGGAGAGAGCCTGAAGCCAAGGATTCATTTACCTCTGCAAATGTGGGTGCCAGCATGCCCCCTCTCACAGTCAGGCCAGACAGTACTAGTCAAACCATGATGTTCGATTTGTTTCCAGCTCTGAGTTCCAGGCAGCCACTGCCAATCGATTAGCCGGCAGGATGCCTTCCTGGATATACCTGGGGTCCAAGAGCTACACTCAGAAATGGAGTTAGAATGGGATTGGGACTCACTGATTTGTCCCAATACCTGTGTGTGCTAGAGCATGCCCTTTACACAATGTGAGGTCAATATCTGCATGATGAGTGATCCATTTAACTGGCTTTATTGAGTTTTTAGGTCTAAGGGAGGGGTACACTTTGACTCATTGGGTAGCTGTCCACCTGTTCACCCACAGCAAACTCTACCCTTCACCTTGCTGGGTCCCCATGCCTCATGCTGCCCTGCTGGCCGTCTGTTCATAAAGAAACCCCCCCTGGTGGTGGGGACACAGAGAGCCTTCTGAGTTCTGCATGTCATAGTTCCTGCCAGTGGGATGTGAGTAGGGGTATGATGTGTGTGTCTTTCCTCCCTTTCTCTTCTGAAACATCCAGAGAATATGTAGGAGCTGTCCGGCTAGAGGATGAAGCCTGTGGACCACGGCCGAATGACCTGCCACCAAGCAAAAGTCCATCCCAGGATAGTCAGTAAGAGACAACCCCAGACAAATGAGCTCAACTCTGAGAAGCACCTCGCTGGTGCACCAACCTAAACCACCTGTTTTCATACTCCTAAGAAAACACAGCAAATGTTCCTTACCTATCTACTGAGATGTTTTGTTACACAGCTACATTGTAGCCGTAGATGGCTGATACAAGTTGAGGATGGTTTTCTTTTCTTTCTGCTTCTTTGTTTTTATTTCCAACACAGCTTCACACTGTGTAGCCCTGGCTGTACTAGAACTCACTCTGTAGACCAGGCTGGCCTCGAATTCAGAGATCCGCCTGCCTCAACCACCAAAGTGCTGGGATTAAAGGCTTGTGCCATGAAGCCCAGCTCGGAGGAAAGTTTTCATTTCTGGCTGCACATTAGGACCAAGCATGGAGCTTTAAAACAGTCTGACAGCCAAAGAGCATCCCATTTAAATTGAATCAGAGTGCCATAGGGAAGAACGTAAGGATTGGCTCATTTCAAAGCTCCCACGGGGGCCAGATTGAGAATGGCTGTGTCAGGATCAGCTCTACGAAACACTGTCGCTTACTCGTGCCTGTGTGCCTGCCTGCACATATGTCTCACAGAAGGCACGGATTATCTCGGCTCGGCAGCTAGGAGGGATCTGGAAAAGTAGTTAAACCTCAGGTTTATAGTTGCTGTGGGATAAAGTCAGCTGCTTCATAGGGCTGTTGTGAGGGTTAAGCACTGAGCAACGAAGTTGGGAACGAATACTCTTGGGATAGGAAAGGGATCTAGACAGAGAGCCTCTTTCCTCACAGGCAGCAGGGGACATGTGTGTATGTGTGTGTGTGTGTGTGTGTGTGTGTGTGTGTGTGTGCTAGTGCGTGTGTGCATGCATGCGCATGCAGAATTTAACTCCATCCTGAAGCATCTGCAGTTACTATCTTACTATGGTATCACTGTTGTGCGTCGACTGTTGAGACTTGATGCTTCCCAAAGGCAAACCTGTCCCCATCTTCCTCCGCTCCCTACAGACTAGGGTGGAGGGACCCAGGGGGCTCTGTGCAGTCTGCACAGGTAGTGTGTTGTAGCCAGGTGGGGCAGGTTGGGAGAAGGTAGGCTTCCTCCCGTGAAGGGAGGGTCGGAGTGGAGCAGTTGAGAGCAAAGCCTGGGCTAGCTCTGGACAGTTGGCAGCTCAGTAGGAAAGCAAGGTATCTGCCGAGGCCTGCTGGGGGGGGGGGGTGAAAGGCATTGGCTTCACTGCTAAGCCCACAGTTGGGGCCAGGGAAAGACAGAAGGGTTTTTGTGCAAGCTGAAAGGGTTGTGTGTGTCTACTCCAGCCTTCTTTGGCCGCAGTAACTCCTTGCAGTCCAAACACACACAGAGCAAGCCCGGTCATAGCCGCCAAACATAAACACCTGCACACACCCACCACTGTCATGGCCTGAGTCCTGGGCCTGTTACTACGGCAACAGTGCCTTTGCATGGGCATGTTTTGGGTGTCTCAAATCCTCTGAGAGCAGACATATTCTCAGGTTGAGTGTGGAGGCAACACCCTGTTTCTTGCACACATATTCCAAGAAAACTTCTAAACCAAACTTCTCTCATCACCTAGGGGAGCGTCCAGCTGGCTGTGGTACAGAATCACTGAGAAGCTTCTATAGGAAGAGCTCTCCTTTGCATTTGGAGACTCCATCTGGCCCCAGACCTCCTCCCCTGGGGACCAGCATCCCCCCAGTCTAGCCAGAGTAGCCTTCCTTACATGCGGCTGCTGGGAGGAATCTTGCGTCCGTCTCGGAACCAGGTCACCTGTGGCCGGGGGAAGCTGGAAATGCGAGGTGCTCTGATGACGGCAGCTTCTCCGTGGGACACACTCTGGCGCTTCTCGCCTTCCTCAAAGCTCCCCATGTCTGTAGGGAGGGGAGATGCAGAGGTCAGAAGGTCAATCCAGTCTCAGGGACTGGCAGGCAGAGAAGGAATATTGTCAAGAGGATGATCATGAAGAAAGGCCACCTCTCTTGGAGTGTCCCGCATCCCATCAGGCGGATCCGACCTGTGCCCTCTCCTGACTGCACACGTTCCAGAGCAGCTATGAATACAGTGTGACATTATAGACCATGCAGTCCCTCACAGGGCATGATACCGAATACTTCTGCTAGCATTCTGTGTGACGCGTCCTGCTTTGACACTTAGGTTTGGTGTAATTTGGACCCGTGTATCCTTGACTCAATTGATTTAGCCAACAGCCATGATCATTTTACGATGGGGGAAAAAAAAAACCTGCTCCGACTGGCTCAGCCATGTTAATTAACCTGTCTAAGGTCATGTCGCGCGCAAGGAGCAGAGCCGGGATTTAAACTCAGACCCGGAGCTCTGGAATTAGGTTGCCCTTTCCCCTTCCTTACCTAGCAGGACTAATTCAGTACAGCAGGAGATTAGGCTGTGGAGTCTTGGGACTGGACCTCTGTGCCCCTTTAGGTGGAGGGAAGGGTGCACATCCTGTGCTTCTCTGAACATGAACACTCTGCCCCCTCTTTTAAAAGCATGGCCAGCCCTCGGCAGATGACTGCAGACATTGTCTTGGCCCTGCTCTTCTGTGAGCCAGGAGGTAAACAGGGAATGCAGAAACCACAGGGGTGTGTCTTCTGGCCCCGTGTCTGCCCCACCCACTGGGCTGGAGTGAAGAGATTGGTCTCCACAGTAGCATCTTTGAGTGGGGCTTCAAGAAGGAGTAACTGGGCTTCCTTCACCTTGACAATGAATGTGTATCATTGAGACTCCAAGTGTGATGCATAAGTACCCTGGGTGCCTTGAGACGCGCAGAGGGAGCCCTGAACCTGCCCAATTGGCAGCGAGCATCCGTGCTCACCTGTGACAATCCTTGGCTGTGTATCAGAAGGTCCAGAGTTAAAAATGCTGTTGGGACCTCTACCCCCAAAACTTCCCGTTTCTTTGGTCTGGCGTGTGGATGGGGATACTCCAGTTTTAGTCCACACACCAGCCTCTAATCTGTTACTGTGACTTGCTTAGACCCAGGCTCACCAGACCAACATGCCTATATGCACATAGTTTAGACTATGGCTTCTTCTTCACTCAGGGTCCCCATTTAGGACTTCCTGTTTTTCCAGAGGTGAGAGCTGGAGTGGTTTCCAGCACCACCAGTATTTTATTTTATTATTTTTTTCCTGGTGTCTCAGGCATGAGCCAAGTTTGAGGACGGCTGTATTGGCAGAAGGCAGCCCTGGACTCTTCGACCCCATCAGAGGCAGAGTCACTGGGGACCTGGTGAGCCGCCAGGATACTCCCTACCTCCTACTTTCCCAGGTTTTGGGAGACCTGTGGGGCATGCCTGGGTCTCTGAGTCCTGACTGAATTGCTTGCAGCTGTTGCAGCACACCCAGACGTGAGTCTGCTGGTACCCTTGTTCATTTTCTCCAGCCGGGACTTGACCTCCTTAGGCTCTCTGACCCACTGGGGGCTCATCGAACCTCAACTATGACTTCTTTGCAGACTTCCATGTTTCCACCTCCAGCTCTGCCCTGGCCTCCGAGGCACTACCGCCATCAGTCTGCTGGGGGTGAGCTGGAGTGGGTGTGGTGCGAATGGTGGGGGTGTAGGGAGACACTGCCACCACCTCAACAGGCTCTACTTTCTGTACTGTTTCTTGTCCTGTATCCATCCCTTTGCCCCAATCACTTGAGTTCAAATCCTTGGAGTTCTTGTTTCCTTCCCTGTTTTCCACAAAGTCCTGGGCTCCTTCCTTTGGGTGTTGTTTCAAGCACCAAGCCCTGCCCCCTTACCCACATCAGCCCGTTCCCAGTCCACATCACCCAACCCCCACCCCATACACCGCTCTGGTGTGTGTGTGTGTGTGTGTCTCACTTAGAGCCTATGCAGTCTCCTTATTGCCCCAGGAAAATCTAGGTCCTTTTTGCCTGTATTCAAGGCCCTTCACAACCACACAGCAAGCAACCTTGCTTGCTTTGATGCCCGTACCTTTATGCCTTGAATGGCATATGCCCTACTTCTCACAGCGAGGCTTTGCTTTTGCTAGGTACCTACCTAGAAGCCACCGGATGAGCCATAGTTCATCATAAAACTTTGGCTCTCCAGCATCCCACATAATGGAACCAACTTAGTGTTTTAAAGGAAAAGAGCCACTGACAGACCCTTGACTTAACGTTAGCAGGCGCCGTATACATCTGGAGACGTCAAGGGTCAAGTTCAAATCCTAATCCCTCAGACCCCCAGGTCCTTGACTCTTGACCTTTCAGAACTATAATTTTCCCTCTCCTGTAAAAGCGAAACACCAGGGCACCTTCCTCACGAGCTGTGCTAAGGAAGTGAGACAATGTATACATGCTAGATTGCATCTTCTCAAAGGTGCCTGAATCAATATTTATCCCCCTCCCCACACGGTCTTATTATAGTGTGACTCATACTTCTCCCACGGATCCCTTGTGTCTCGAGTGCTGAAGACGACTCTATCAATAGAACACGCTGGAAGCAACGCTCTGTGGTTTTAAAGGTGAAGCTATTCAAAGGAGACACAGTCTACCTGCCTCTACTTGACAGATGCCCACGCTTAGAATCCAGCCACCGCGTCATGGGGAAGCTGGACTGAGTATGCGTCAGACACCTTGCTGGAGGAGACCTGAGGCTCCCACGTGCTCACCACCAACACCGGATTCCTGGACGAAACCTGTGATTTCACCTGCAGCATTTATGTCTGCCACGGAGATCTAGGTTGCCACCACGCAGGACTGGCTGTGTTTTGTTCCCACTGTGCCCTGTCCAGACTCCAGAATCACAGGCTGTGTGAGCTTTAAAATATTGCTCTGCGCTGTGGTGCCTTGGGGTCATTTGTTATGCAGCCATAGAGATGGGAAGAGTATATAAAATTGCCAAATAAGTATGTCTAATGTTTCCAGCATTAAAATGCTGGAATCCTGTATATTTTTCATGATTTAGTGTAAACAGTACCTTCTCAACAAAGATTATCCCAAACCAGCCAAATAGAATGAAAACCCAGCATTTACCCTATGCTGGGTTTCTTTCCGGACAGACTACGCATGCATTATCTCATGTGAGCCTCCAATAACGTGACAGGCTAGATTTTAATAAATACGAGGCTTTAGTTGTTTATTAATTTCTATTACTTGGCTCTATCTATAAAAAAATCACATCAATAAATCACGCTGATTTCAGTTCTTATAATAATTTTTCCCTATTTAAAAGAAACTTTTCACAGAACTCAGAAGATAGATTTAAACAATTTGAAGCAATTTCATGATAATGGTGTTTCCTTCTCTCCACTCTCTCTTGTTTTATTGGCTCCATTTGGTTTTCAAGGAAATGAAGGTTCATGGAGATGAAGCGGCTGATCCAACATTAAGCAGTTAGGGTCTAGCACAGTGTCACGTCTCTGCACATCCCTCTGCCTCAGCTTCGATCCACACTCTCCACAGAAGCCTGTGCTCTTTCGCCCCTCCTCCTAGGTAACCGGCTCGGACAGGCACCTGGACATTGTTGTATTCAGAAGCAGTGGGTCCTTGCGCTGCCCACGACCACCAGCTCCTAAAGGAGCCCTACTGTGTCAGGCGGTGTTAATGAAAGCTCATACTGCTCTTAGAGGGACCGGGATGCAACTCCCACCATCCAGATGTTGGCACACAACAATCTGTCACTCCAGGTCCAGGGGACCTTGAGCTCTCTCTTAGTCTCACTGAACTTCTGCATGCATCTGGTGTCATGGAATCACATGGGCACACACACACACACACATTCATACAATAAAAAAATTTAAAGAAAAGGACCTGGTTATTGAGCTTTCAGTCTGGTTCAGCAGACAAGTCCACAAGTATGTGTTTAGTGGCATCTGCAACAATTGCTGGGAAGGAAAGGACAGAGTTCTCTGAGAAGTGCTAGCAAAACCTTCCTCAGGCTGGTGTGTGTGTGTGAGGCACCTTTTAAGCTAAGACATAAATAAGGAGCTGGTATAGCTATGTGTGTGTGTGTGTGCATGTGTGTATGTGTGTGCACATGTGTGCATGTGTGCATATAAGTATGTGTGTGCACATGTGTGTATGTGTGTGCATGTAAGTATGTATGTGCACATGTGTGCTCATGTGTATGCCTGTGTGCTCGTGTATGTATGAGCATTGTGTATATGTATGTGCACCTGTGTGCTTATGTATGTGCATTGTGTGTGTTATAAGGAAAAAGCATTAGGGGAGAGCAGAAGGAGAGGGTATAGGCAGCAAGAAAAAGGTTAGTACGGTGAGGTGCACAGGTGAGAGACGGAGAGGGCTGCATGGGTGAAGGGACGGATGTGAATGCTTTGGTGGTGGAGTGGGGAGATGAAGATGGAGGGATGGATTATTGAATGGCATATATGTTTATGTTTCCAGGTACATGTGCTCTTTGTATGTATGAGTGGATGGATCCCATGTGGCTGTGTGTGGTTGTTTTATGTATAGGTGAATGGTTGTGTATGTGCAGAAATGTATATATGTAGAGTAGTATATATGTGTGTGGGTGCATGTGTGTGAATGTGTGTATAATGGGCTGGATGGTTGGCTATGTGCAGAAATGTATGTGTGTAAACTATATGTGTATGTCTATTACATATGTGTCTCTGTCGCTTACTGCACACATAAGTGTGTGTGTATGTGTGTATGCATGTGTGTGTGTGATGGACTGGATAATTGGATATGTTTTCACATGTGTGTGGACGGTTGTGGGTGGGCACACATATATGTTTACAGTAGGATGGATGGAGGAAGGACGGGCTTGGGTAGCCTTGGTCTCTATCCGTACAGACCCCATCCTTTATCCCCACTACTTCACAGTTCCCACTTCACCCTGACTCCCAGGCCCCAGGCACATTTCATCACGGGAGCGTTAGGATCTGCCCAGAGAGCCCTGGCCTGAGCGTCCAGCACCCACTGTGTACAGTTGCCCTTTTCATCCCCGGGGAACACAGCTGGGGTGTGCTGAACTGACTAGGGGAGGCTACTAAGGAGGCAGTGCGGGAGCTGGGTTGAGCAAGGAGGACAGGCTGGGTCCAGGTCCCCTGAGGACTTTCCTCACTGTCTTTGCTAACTCTCTAAATGTTGCTAATCCTTCTACCCGCCCACCATGTTATGCCCTACAGTGCCTATCCAGCCTTGCACATAATCTCCCCAGAGCAGAGGACTGTGGCCTGAGGCACAGCGGGATGTGGCCTGGAGCTCACTCTGATGTCTTTGTTAGAGCTTAAACGTAAGAATTCTACTGCAGAGCACATCTCTGCACTTACTTACCTTTAAACCGTGAGATGGATCATGCATACGAAAATGAATGTAATTATAGGTCTAATTTGAAGAAAACAGTCAACATCTCTGTCTGTACCACAGTATCCAGACACAAAAGTCACGGCCCTGTTGGTACCCGGTTCCTCTCCCCTCACTGCTTTGCCACACTGTTCTGCCCTCTTCAGGGCTAACCTCCCTTTGGAATGCTGGGCCACCTACTAATATGTCCTCACAGATAGTGCAACTCAGCTTTTCATGGCTAATTCAGCCTAATCTTAAACAATCACCCCTGCAATTACTCTGTGGTTCCTTGTGACTCTTTTGGAGGGGAAAATGTGTTTCTGTGGCTCCCCTACCACTATGTAACCTGGCTTTGAGTCCAATCAACTTTACAGCTGACTGGAACTCCCTGGGTCCCGTGGTGCTGAGCATGTGCATAGCCCCTCCTGGCCCTCCCAGGACACAGGCTCTGGGGACACCTCCAGGGCTTCATTCCAAAGACACAGCTGCTGGCTGAAAGGCTGTACCACCCACCACTTCCCAAAATCTCACCAACTTACCAGCTATACAGGTGCATCCCCCTCATTCTTGGCCTGGTTGGACTCTGGCTTTTTCCAGTTGGGTGTATATGGACAGATATCTCCTTGTGGTTTTCTACATTTATTCTGAAAACAACATCCTTCTCTCTACCAGATCCTAACTCAGCCCTGTCACAAGCATCAGGGACTTCCGGTTCATTCTGAGCACAGCTTAGTGCGCCACAGTCTATCCCAAAGGTCCCACACCCCCATTCTTTCTTCTGATGCTCTCTGCTGCCCTGACTCTCCTCCAGCCACTGTGGCCTCAGATCCTTGAGTATACCACAGGGCCTTTGCACTTGCTATTCCCTGGCTTGGGTGTTCTTCCCTTTTATGTGGCCCACCCACCTTTCTAGTTCCATATCCTTACTGGCCATTCTCCATTACTGCCCCTCTCCAATTCCTCTCACGTGCCTCCATTTTTCTTATAATATATTGTATTCATTCATGGGCCATATATAATTATAATACAATGTGATACAATGTTATATTATATATGATGATACAATGTTATATTATATACTATGATACAATGTTATACTATATATGTTATATTATATACTATGATACAATGTTATGTCATAATAACAGACTGCTTAGCCTTCCTGGAGGGTAGAATCCTGCCTGTGTTTCATCATAACCTGGACTAGTGCTGGGGATGCCATGGGACACTCTACAGCAGTTTTTTTTTTTTTTAAATTTTCTCCAGGTATGGTCCTGCCATGTTTCTGAGGTTGGCCTCCAATCCACTGGCATCCCTCTGAACCAGAGTCTTGAGCACAGGGATGGCAGGCATGTACACCTGGCTCGCTACCGCCATTAATAATGAATGCTCATGACAAAGTGTCACATTGCCCCAAGTGGCTGCATGGTCCCCGCTATCACATCCTTTATTCGCTCCCATGCTGTAGATACAGAATAAGGAAAAGCAGGCCAGTCAGAGGCAGTTCAGTTCCACCCATGTCCTAATGACCACAGAGCCACACTTGGAATGAGTAGTCAGCAGCCTGCTAATAACAAGGGAAGTGGGTCTGACTCCTGGGACAAGCAGACCCTTGCCATGTCCCTGTATAGTTAAGTTTGACATTGTGGGATGGGATGAGATGGGACAGCAAGTTCCACCGTGCCAGCAAGGTCTAGGAAAGGGGAAGAGGGCAGGGGAGGGGAGCAGAGAGGCTGAATACGGGAATCTAGAGTCTGAAGAACTTTCCAACCTCCTGGCCATTCATTCCGCCTGCTCAATGGCAGGAATTTATGGCGACTTTAAAACTACAAAAAAGACACTCTGAGTGGGACCAGGGAGGGGGCTGGGTCAGGGAGATGTTTTATTGACTTCTCCTAATTGCTGTAATTAAAAACATGTAAAGAATCTTTTTTTTAAAAAACAAAACGACTTTGCCATTATCATTAGTTGTTAGACAGCTGCCTTATTAATTTCTCATTAGAACACAGGTCACAAGCCCTCTCTAGAGAGGGGGCGGGAGCTGGGGTGGGGCCTGTCAGTTCCAGGATCCCTAAATCAGCCACTGGGGAGCAAGCAGCCTGAGGTCACAGGACCCAGTTTCTCTCCTGCCTGTGCTGCCCCCAGGGGGGCACAGTAGACAGAGGAGGGGTGAGAGGGGGAGAGGGAAAAACACTAGGTAATTCTCACTCTCAGAAAGGTGTTCCAGTACAAGAAGACACACAGAGACAGACAGACTGACAGACTCAGATTGACTGACGGAAGGAAGGAGAAAGCTGGGAGACAATGTTCTCTCCTGCCGTCAGATGAAAAAGCAGGTCAGGCCAGATCTACATACTTCTCCAGATGCACGCACACAATCCTGGTGAGCACAGGCTACATACTCATAGATATCTGTGCACACATTTACACACACAAATCTATGCCATGCAAGGACACATACCTGCATGATGTGTACTGCCATACTGAGGCAGATTGATCCAGACACACATATTCAAATCACACGTATATGTGCACACGCTGGCACACAGACAGTCATTCTTACATTCATGAACCAAAAAGCAGGTCAACCTTTGGAGCATGTGCATACACTTGCGTGCACATGGGCATACACACTGGGAATACAGTCTCTCCCTGGAGGTTTCCCATCTCCATCTGCCCACTGGACTCTGGGACCTCTGGGACATAATGAGATGTTACTGTGTTCCAGCTCCTAGGCATGGGCTGCCTGTGCCCTAGGAAAGCTATGAATGTGGTCAACATAAAATCAGAATTATACATCGAACATGGCATATGTGTGTGTGTTTCTTTTATAATTTGAATGCATGGTTTTTTTGAGAGTGAATTTTATGAAGGACATTATGTCAAAATGTCACAAGATGGGCATGCCTGGTGCTAAAGGAAGACGCCATGTGATTTCCTCCAGCCAGTGCTGCTGGCTTCCTGAAATCCAGTGAACTGAGATTCAGGTTTTGCCCCAGGGGCATGAACAGAGTTGCCTTTAATACTGGTTTATGAACCGGCCTGTCCTCCACTTTTGATTATGGTCACTTTCTCCAATTATCACACACACTCTCTGACAGCACCATGAGGTTTTCTGAGCACTTTTACCCTTGACTTCTCTTTCCATAGTGGCCTTGCCCCATTATTTACTGACCGTTACTTTGCAGAGGTAGATGGCTTTTTTTGTAAAACTCCTGCGCTCATGAAACATCCCCAGATGTCTCTGACCACCAGTGTGTCATTGGCCAGCTTAAAAGAGCCCACAGTGTGTCTCCTTTGCACCAATAAACAGGTTCTTCAGAATTAAGCGGGTCTGAGGAAGGGATGCTGAATGCTATCTCGGTGGTAGTGATTCTGGGGGGTCCTAGAGTTCTCACATGGTCCTCCCCCCTTATCTAAGGAAACCTCTGTGAACTTTTGGGGGTACCAGGTAGAAGAGGTCAACCACTAAAGGCTTAGTGATGACCCTCTGCCCCCTTGGTACTTCTATGGGCCCCAGTACAAAATTTTCTGTCCCTCTCACAGGGTGAGGCATCTTGGGAAATTCCCCCAGTAGCTCTTGAAGATAATGGGAACCCTATGATATTATTGTTCCAGTCAAGGCTACCATTGCTCTCACTGAATGAGCTAGAGAATCACAGAGTCCGGCCATGCTTTTTTGAAACAAAGTGTCAGGGAATGCTTGGCTCTCTAGCCTTGCCACAGAGAAATGCCACGTGACATTGTAGATCTCCCATGCCCTCTCGGGGCCTTGGTTCTATCAGATGTAACAAGAAAGGATTGGCCTGGCCATGCAGACAGAGTTCCATGAACATAGCAGGGGTAGGAGGCAGGTGTACTCACAGGCCACCTGGACCTCAGTCTGCCGCTGTAGCAGGGCCCCCATCCGGTTACGCACGATGCAGCGGTAGAAGCCAGCGTGGGTGCGGTCCAGGCTGGTAATCATGTACCTGGGGGACAGATGAGATAGCCAGTTAAGTAAGGTAGGTGGTTTCAGAGGTGGGGCTCGAGGTCAAAGGTCATGGGGTCCCCTTATTCTGAGTGAAGATTAGAGAAAACTCTTGGGCCATGTCATGGGAATCCCGCAAGGTCCTTATCAGTAGAATTTGGTCTGTCCCACAGGCCACAGGGCTTTGTTCAGCTGTGTAGGATTCAGTTTAAAGTCTTGATTCTACCCATGGCCATGCCTCCCTGCCAACTACCATGCCTCCCTTCCATAGCCACGCCTCCCTTCCATAGCCACGCCTCCCTTCCATAGACACGCCTCCCTTCCATGGCCACGCCTCCCTTCCATGGCCACGCCTCCTTTCCATGGCCACACATCTCGGCTAAGGGCCACGCCTCCTAGGCTTCCCTGTTAGAGGCTGTTGTCCCCTCCTGCTTATGACTCATTGAGAAAGACAGGGACATTTGGGTTTTGGCCAGGTGCAGAGCTGTGCTGTAAGTATTAATCAGAAGAGACAGGTGAGAGGCAGGAAAATTTACACATATCCCAAGTGCTCTCCCTCAGCTCTTCCCTTACACTGTGCACAGTGCTGCACAGTGGAACCGAGGACGGAGCCTCCTGAGCCAGCAGGCTTGGCTCTCACCCGTGTGCCCGACTCAGTGCCAAACCCTCAGTCAGCGCGTTTGGCACTCGTCACCCTCAGAACCACAGAGCTGGCACTGGTGGTGGGGGGGGGAGGAGAGCAGGTGTAAACTTGCTTTACAGAGAGGCAGGATGGATGTGGGTCAGTGAAGAGGTTCCTAACAGTGGGGTGGTGCTAGGCACGTGGGGATTTTCTGGTGTTGATGGGAACGGCTGGCCCCGAGAGATTCCCTTTTGCATTGTTAGGCAATGGTCTAGCTGGGTTCTCAGAACAAAGAGGAGTTAGGATCATTGACATCTTCTCCCAGTCCTCAGGGTTCTTGAGTTTGTCCAGCTACCTTGATGGACAATTTCAAAGCCATCTGTTTTCAGGGTATGCCAAGATTGGGATGTATAGCTCACTCATAGGAGTTGCCAGTTTTATAAGAGTTGTGGTCTGTATCTGACATCCACTGTAGCTCTCTAGTGGGCTAGAAAGGAAGCAGCCACAGACAGGACCACTGCCCTCAGGGGCCTTTCTCTTCCCTCAAACCCATCTAACTGCTGGCTCGCTGGGCTGGTTCTTGGAGCCAGTGTCCCTATTGCTCATGACACATCTCTCCTGGTGTCTGAGGATTGTCATGGCTACCATTATCACCACCATCACCACTGTCACAACCACCACCATTACCACCACCACCACCATAACAACCACCATTATCACCACCACCACCGTCACAACCACCACCAACACCACTGTCACCACTGTCACTGTCACCAGTGTCACCACCATCACTGCATCGTCATAACCACCACCACTGTCACAACCACCACCACCATCACAAACACCACCATCATCACCATTACCATCACTACTACCACCACAACCACCATCACCATCACAACCACAACCACCACCACCATCACCATCACCACCACCACTGTTACCACTGTCACCACTGTCACTGTATTGTTATAAATACCACCATCACCACAACCACTACCACCGTCACCACCATCTCACTGCACTGTCATAACCATCACCACTATCTTTATTGTCATAACTGTCACCAATATCATCATCATCATAATCACTCACCACCACCATCACCTCTACCATCAATGCCATTGTAATCATCACCATCACTTGTGCCATCACCACCATGTTCTCACTGTCACCACAGTCACTGTCACTTTCATCACCATCACCTTATCCTCCACCATCACCACCACCTTCACTGCCATCACTGTTAATATCACCATCACCATAACCATCACCACCATCATGATTATCACCATTGCCATCACTTCTCCCTGCCATCACCATCACATCAGCATCATTACCATAATTACTATAATTACTGTTACCATCATCACCACCATCACTGTCACCATGACCATAAACATTTCATCACTTTTGGCACCATTATCATTCTTCCCACCTCTATCCTCACCATCACTACCATCACCGCCATTACCACCATCATTGACACTATCAGTGCCAGCATCTCTACCACAACAACCAGTGCCGTAATCATTACCCCATCGTTATTATTTCTATTGCTACCTCATTACCATGACCATCTTCTCCATCATTATATCCCAATGTTATCACCACCATTACTATTATCACCATCATCATCGTAGTTATGACATCACTACCACCATCACTGTTATGACATCACCACCACCATCACCATTATGACATCACCACCATCATCACCGTTATGACATCACCACCATTATCACTGCCACCACCACCATTATCATTTTCATCTATGTCAACATCATCATGATTGTCATCTTCTCCTCCCTGGACATCACACTGTCACTGTCATCATCACCATCCCAATGATGGCATCATCGGTGGCTTTTCTCATCTCACCCAGCGGTTTTCCGACTCTTGGGTACCATGGACAAGTATCACTTTAAAAATGTGGATCTACACAAGACTGTCACCAAGATCATTAAAACCAACCAACCAAAGAGAAGACGGAATCGAGGAGAAAACATTTTAAAATAGAAAATAATAACATTATCAAGTTCTGGAGAGAGAAAAATATACACAAAAGCCTAGCACCTTCCCCTGATGAGTCCTGAGAATCTGTGTCCAGTCTCCAGAATCCAAGCAAAGGCAGAAGGAGAGGACTCCACACTATGTGTTTCTGTGCAGATGCACACTCCCTACACACATCCCACACAAAATGATAATAAATAAAAGGGAAAGAGTGGAATCTGATACTGTTAAAAAAAGACACCAGGGGAAGGAAAATAATGAGAAATGGCTGAGAAACTCATGAAACGATACTTGGCTTTTAAGATAATGAAGGGAATCAAATCAAAGCAAGATCCATTTGTATGTCAGATTGTCAAAACACAAGAATGAAGGGGAGGGAAGGGGAAGGGCAGGGGCAAGGGGAGGGACAAGTGGAAGGGGAGGGAGAGGGATGAAGATGGGGGAGGAGAAGGAAGGGAAGAAGAAGAAGGAGGAAGAGAGGAAGAAGGGAGGAGGGAGGGGGAAGAGAGAGGGGGAAGGGGGAGAGGGTAAAGGGAAGGAGAGGTGAGGAGGAAGAGAAGGGAGAGGGGAAAGGGAGGGAAAGGGGAAGGAGAACACATGCCTGTAGATTTGTTGGTGGCACTGGGAATTGGTCCATTTGTTGGGACAAAAATCTAAGGCAATTAAAACATATAGATTCTTTGACAAGAACTTGCACTCCCTGGAGGTGGCACAGAAAAAAATTATGTACAAGGATGTTCGCTGTGTCATTGCTTGCGATAGCAGAGATAAGCAAAGAGAAATAGGAAACAACAGACTTGTCCATCAAACCTGAATGAGATCAATAAATGATGCTGGGTTCCTGAGTGAGAGAAGAACACCTGTGTGGGATGAAATAGAGAGTCTCCAAGACACGCAGAGTGAGGAAAGGAAATCAAAGCAGGGAGACAGGAGAGTTACAGGAATCAAAATACAAGTACAAGGTTGTGTGCGGGGCTAACAACCTCAGAGCTGCCTGTTAGGAGCAAGGATACTGTGTATCCCTGAGTGCTGCTGTTTGGTGAAATGTTATCAAATCTTTAATGGTTAGATTAGACAAACTGACTCTTCCCAACAAAACAAAAACCAATCTAGACCAATCCCTCATTCCCAAGTTAAAAAAAGTACCTTAGGACATTATTTGGTATTATATCATTTGGGTAAACTGAAACTCTCTCTCTCTCTCTCTCTCTCTCTCTCTCTCTCTCTCTCTCTCTCTCTCTCTCTCTCACTCATTCACTCTCTCTCTCTCTGATGTGTGTGTGTGTGTGTGTGTGTGTGTATGTGTGTGTGTACTTGTGTGTGTAGGTGTACAAGAATACATACACACACACACACACACAGGTGCACGGATGTTTTTGAGATGGCATATCAATAATGTATTATTTCTCTTTTGGGAAAAGACTCCAGGACTGAAATTGGGAGAGGGACATGGGTACTTCTTTGATTGTATGTTTTTCTAGGCTACCGGAATAATTTTTGTCATAGACAGGAGGTCGCTTTTATTTTACAGATAAAATTTAAAAAGTGCTACTTTGTGCATAGAATTTAAGTACACATTACAAAAAAGGCACCAGGGACTCGTTCAAGCTGAATTTGTTTGCCAATGTCAGTGATGCGTGGTGAAATTTAAACTTTAACGAAACCCAATGTCTGCCAAAGACTGACGACCAAGTTCTCTTCAGCCAGACAGCCCCAGGCCCCACCTGGGACCATGAGGAAGGACACAGGCTGTTGGTCTGTTTCCTGACCTTTTGCGGGATGCCCTTCTGTTTTCTGTAGTGGAGGGTAGGCGCGCTCCCTGGCCTGGCAGGGCAGGTGTAGCCCTGTCTCATACACTCCTGCCGCCTTCCTCTCGCTGATGGCCTGTATATTGCTGCTCCAGCCTGGGAGACCTATTTCAGGCTTGCAGGTACCATTATTTAAAGTAACACTTCTACTCACTGCCTCTCTACCAGGGGAGCCCTATTTACAGCTGCAGAATACAGCTCTTGTCACCCCGCCTGGGATGGAAGGGAGTCGGTGAGCCAGTGTCTTGGTTTGCAAACTCAGCACACAGTATAAGCAGCCCTGGTAATGACAATAACCATATTCGTTAATAACGAATATTATCATCATGTCTCCTGCTATGGCTGCCAGGACACACACAAATACACATACACACACAAATACACACACATACACACACAAATACACACACACATACACACACAAATACACACACATACACACACACATACACACACAAATACACACACATACACACACAAATACACACACACATACATACATACACACACAAACACACACACATACACACAAATACACACACAAACACACAAATACACACATACAAACACACATACATACACACACAAATACATACACATATACACACATACATACACACACAAACACATATACAAACACACACACACAAACACATACACACAAACACAAACACATACACAAACACACACATACACAAACACACACACACACACACACACACACACACACACACACACACACACACACACACACTGGGCCACAGCTCTGTCTACTCCATCTACCACTTGGCCAGCAAGGAACCAGAAGAGCCAGCCTGGTCCACTAGGTGCAATCATGGATGAGATGTCACGAAGGAACAGCTTCTGACTGGCCCTGCCACACCGAGAGAAAAAGTGGTGAGTGGGAACAGTGTGGGGACTCTCCTGCAGGGAAGATTCAGGCTAGACTTCCACTTCTATTCATTCGGATGAGCTACGGAAGCATTCACTCCTCAGCCTCCCTATCTGTGAAATGGGCATGAGGTGGCCATCTTAGATGTGAGCATCTCCAGGCAAAGGGCAGCTTCTGCACAAAAGCCTGTTGAATGAGGGAGTGAATGTAGGGGCCACTGGTGGAAGGTTCTGAATAGGCACGGGAAGGCTGAGAGGGGAGGACCAAGAAGAGGGTATAATATGATCCTCGTTCTAAGCACCGGGAGAGCACAGACTTCCTTGCCTGGCTTCTAAACCCCCAGCCTCATCACTCTTAAGGAAGAGGAGCCCGAGCCCAGCTCTGCACACACAGATTCATCCAGCTCCGGTCTCTTCAAAGGTTCGCTTGTTTTATTATAAGAGTTTTTCCACATGAGTCAAAACTCAAAGAACGAGACAGAAAGCACATAGTAGGTGGCGCCATCCTCCTCACACCTCAGTTGCCCATCACTGATGTCCTGTAATCCACACGCGGAGACACTCACAGTTCGGAGCTTCTCAGATGTGTTTGAAACTTTATGCATATGAGAGCAAATTCAAACATCCGCTGTCTCTCCTTCATAATCAAGCAAACGGGGCTTCCTGCTCTGTGGCTGTTTAGATCCACTCACCACCCCACCCAGAGCTGCCTTGGGCTTTGTCACAGCCGAGGAGCAGGAGTGCTCTTCTGGACAGAGGGGGCTTTGCTTTTTCTCAGCTGACCCAAGGGAGCTGGGGACAGAAGGATAAAGGGAAGAGGTTTGGGACGAGGCAGAAAGCCACATCAAAAATGCACTGCTGTCCTGATGTTTGTAAGACTGTGTCCCTGATTTTAACCCAGCGGGACCCCGCCCCTCAGTTCACTCTTCCTAGATGAAGAAGAGGGTTGGGGGGGAGTGACCAGTATAGCCATGGTTGGGGGGGGGGAGGGACCGCCACAGATAATTGGATTTTTTAAGAGACAAGGAAGCTAGCAAGTAATTGTCTGGCGAGAGCGTCGTCGTTTCCAGCACTTGGTAAAGCACACAATGCCCTTTTGGGTTGGAGTCCTTGGGTGTCACAGTTGATATTTAAAATGATTCTTACTCACATTAAATAAGATATTTCAATTCCACAAAGCTGTCAGGAATTGATGCGGACACCAGAAATAATAGGCGAGCTCTCCTTGTATTGTCCTGGTTAATAAATCAGATGCCTGGAGATGCATGCCAGATGCTCACGTGGAGGAAGGGTGTGTGCGCACATGCACACGTACGGCACACGTGCCACACACAGAGTGTACTCCTGCACACCCCCAGATACTTGTACACACCATCGTGTACATACACAGATGGTCATGGTACCCAGCAGCCTGCAAACTCACAGGCATACATGTGTGCACATATGCACGGGTACCTTTCCTCCCTAGGCTGCTTTTTCTCATGTGGCCCATGTTCAGAGAGTCACCATGTCCACTAGTGGTCATCAGAAACCCTGTGCCTGCCATCTGCCGATAGACAGCTGAGGCTGACGTGTTTCAAGTGCTGGGTAACTGGACTCTGGGGGTGAAGTTTCCTGTTTTTTTTTTTTTTTTTTCTCGTAGGGTTTTGGTAGGAAGCACTATGGTGTGTGTGTGTGTGTGTGTGTGTGTGTGTGTGTGTGTGTGTA
Organism: Micromys minutus; assembly: GCF_963924665.1. NCBI lineage: Eukaryota > Metazoa > Chordata > Mammalia > Rodentia > Muridae > Micromys > Micromys minutus. The sequence goes on from NC_137979.1 coordinate 59,437,404, forward strand.
TGTGTGTGTGTGTGGGGGGTATACATGTGTATAGGTGCACACCTGTATAGGTGCATACCTGTATAAGTACAAGTATGCATGCAGGTGAGTGCATGTGAATGCATGTGGCCTCAGCCTGTTTATGACTCAGGAGACAAAGATGTATGGGACCTGGCCATTGAGAGATGAAGTTGGCTTTTGTTTTTTAGTATTTATTATTATTATTGTTGTTATTATTATTATTTATCATCATTATCAATTATTCACGTGTGGATGTGAGTGCAGGCTTGTGCATATGAGAGCGGGTACCTGCGGAGAGGCCAGAGGAGGGCATGGGATCTGGTGGAGCTGATCACAACAGGATCTGGTGAGCTGCCCTGGCCCGGGTCCCGGGATTCAAGCTTGGATCCCTCTGAAAGGGCGCTATGAACTCTTAGCTGATGGAACCATCTTTTCAGCCCCCGGGCGTTGGTTTTTGTGAAAGGTCTTCAGGAAAGAAGGCTCTAGGATTCACAGGGAGCCATGGACTCATGCCGAGCCGTAACAGCACACGCTCATGTGGGTGGCTTACACCTCACAACAGCTGCCATGGCTGTAAGAAACACCAGAGCCCTGAGGCCTCAACGCGTGCATCCAATTCACTCCAACCCCGAAACACTGTACGAGGCACAGCTCATATGAGCCTCTGTTCACAGGTGAAAGATGGCCCAGAGACAGAAATTACTTTGTTCTGGCCACAGCGTGTCAGGGCAGTCTGGCAGGTAGAGGATATGAACCCCAATGGATGTGCACACAGGAACTCGGAGCCCTTCATCCCCAGGGTTCACTTTGAAGAACAGTTGCTTGTTCTTGGAGAACTGTGAACAGGGGGTTGGAAAGTGGGTTGTTGTTTCTTTTTCTTTTTGGGGATAAGACATCCTTCTGCAGCCCAGACTTACTAGAACTAACAGCAATTCTCCAGACTCAGCATTCTGAGTGCTGGGGTTCTGGACACAAGACATCATGCCCAGAAGGAGAGATGATGGTGGAAATGAGGCTGGGGGTAGGGAGGGCAGGATGGCTTGTGTGAAGCCTGCCCTGAGCCTTTGAAAACATCGAATCACACTTTTCACTCATTTCTTCTTCTTCTTCTTTTTTGTACGTGTGCAGGTGTGCAAGGTCAGAGGCCAACTCTCTCCTTCCGCCGCGTGGGCCCCCAGGATTGAAGTCAGCTCCGGGTGCCTTTATCCACCTGGAAGTGGGTCTTTCGATGCTGGGAGGGGAGGCCAAGGAAGAGGAAGGGTTGAGACAGCTGGGGTAACTGTGTTGGATGGTAAAGTCATGCTGGAACTGGAAGCAGCCTCTCAAAGCCTTAGCTCATGGAAGTGGGATATGGGAGGTGGGAGTAGGGAGGGAAAGGATAGAGCATAAAGGAAGGAAGGAGAGGGGGGAGGGAGAACAGGGAGTCTGATGCTGACGTCATGGTGAGCACCTGAGGGACAATTTGAGAGCAATGATTTCCGCTCTTCTATTTTAGGCACTTTTGGTCCCGTGTTGTGATTCCCTCATGCGTCTCAGGTGTGAGCCTGACACCCACAACTGTATTCTGCAGTGGGCTCTGGGGAAGGATGCTGCAGACTGGCCTGGGTGGGAGAGCAACCTGCTAATGAGGAATCTATGGAAAGAAACAGGAGACTGGCAAAATGGCTGGTAAGCCCAGACAAGAAAGCTACATCTGCCAGAACCCCTGGGAAGCTAGAGAGGGTCTCAGATGGACGTTTGGATGGACACAGTGGCCCTCAGAAGTGGGGGGGGGGACAGGACATGAACATGCAGGTTCCTCCTGAGTCCTGGAAGAGGTGGGGATGATGATCACTGTGGACTGGGCGGGAGGGAGCTCATGTCACCTACGGCTGATTGTCAACCTGACCAGGCTAAGGGACATCTAGGGTTAGTCCCTCTTCTCATCACCATGACTGAACGCTCAGAAAAATAAACCCTAAGAGAGGACACAGTGTGTCATGACAGAGGCATAGTGGGGGGGACGTTTGACAGCCGGTCACACTCTCTGCAGTCGCGAATCAGGAGGATGGACTCCCTGACCGGTGCTCATCTGGCTGCTCTGCCCGTTTTATTCAGCCCGGGACACCGATGTTTAAAATGGAGGACAGACTAAAAAGGACTACCCTGACCACCATGACTAGGCATTTTCTAGTCCTCCAGGGCTGTTGTCGCAGAAGCAAATGGTGGAGAAAGAAGGGGTTGGATCTGTTGTGAGCTGGGTTGTCTACCTTCCCCTGGCCTCAGACACTAGAGTTCTTGGAGGTTAGGCCCTTGAACTCTTAGAAGAGTGGCCTCCTTGGCTTCATACTTCCCTAGTTTAGGACTTCATACTCGTGAGTTTTACACATCTATCTTTTTTGGGTCTCTAGTTTCAGACCATGAAATCTCATGGCCTTCATATTCTCTGAAATCTCACGTATGAGAAATATACTAACACACACACACACACACACACACACACACACACACACACACCTTACTGAGTTCTCTCTCAATGTTGAACCTCAAATAATGTACCATCTTCAAGACATGGGGACAAGCGGATGCTGGGCCAGGCTGCAGGATCTGTTTATGCACCCCTGCTGGTCCACAGGGGCATGTGGAGAGAGGCTGTGTACGTACAGAGAAGGTTCTCTCAGGATGAGGAGGGGGATACAGGCAGAAACCACCATGTATTTCATCATGGGCGGCAGCAGCAAGCAAGGACTGGGCTAAGCCTCAGGGCTCTGAAAGACCCAGCCCCATGTCTAGGATGTAGAAAACCCCAAACAGCACATTTTCAGGCTTTGAACAATCATCTGTCTGGCAGCTTTGGGCAGAAGCTGCTCCCCCCTCTCCAGATGCTGCACCTCATCCTGGAACACAACTTTATATTTGCAGCCAAGGCAGCTCCTCCAGGGTCCTTTCCGGAAAATGTCCCTGCCATCCCCTAGGGTACTTTTGCCTGAGCTGCTGTATTTATCACAACTGAGTTTACCATCCTGTTTACTGGCACCTGTCTCCCTGCTCTGTTTTTTTTTTTTTTTTTTTTTTTTTTTTTTTTTTTTTGAATATGAAATGTCCCCCTCAGGCTCATGTATTTGAACACTCTCACCAGCAGGTGGCACTGTGTTTGTAGACCCTTTAGGAAGAAGTAGGGTCTAGCATAGAAGAAGTACATCCTGAAAGATGGGTGCAAATGAGTTACTTTTCTGTTGCAGTGATAAAATACCCTGACACCTTAATGCAGAAAAACTTGATTTTGGCTGTGTGGTCCAGAAAGCTAGGATTGTTCCTGATCAGGAAGACATGGCAACAGGCTGGCGTGGTGGCAGAAGCTGGCTGATCACATTTCTCTCTTTCTCTCTCTCTCTCTCTCTCTCTCTCTCTCTCTCTCTCTCTCACACACACACACACACACACACACACACACAAAGAGAGAGAGAGGAAGAGAGAGACAGAGACTTAAACAGAGACAGAGAGACAGACAGAGAGACAGAGACAGAGAGACAGAGAGATAGAGTGGGGCCTGGCCATATAACTTCAAAGCTTGTTCAGAGAGATGTACTTTCTCCAGCAAGGTTCCACCTCCTAACAGTTTCATAACCTCCCCAAATAGCACTACCAGCTGGGGACCAAGTGCCCAAATGCGCGAGCCGATATTGGAGTATTTCTTATACCACAACAGAAGCTTAGCGCCCGACCCCACTTCTAGCTCGGATGCCTTGCTTCCTGCTCCACTAATGTACCCAAAACTGCAACCATAGCCGCAGCCACTGTGCCCTCTGAATCCCCTGGACTGTGAGCTAAACTGGGTCCTTCATAAGTTGTGACTATGAGAAAATTTGTCACAGCAAGAAGAATTCAAGCAATGAATATGCTCCCCAAGGCCATTTCTCTCGTCTCTCAGCTTGTCCTATGCTTAATCTCTAGATGAGTAGGGGAGGCCAAGGATGCCCCAAAGATGTCCATGTTCATCCCCAGAGCTCATGCGTGTGCTACTTTATGCTGTGTTTTGGTTGATTTGTGTCTCTATAAAAGAGTGTCTGGGGGGCTGGAGAGATATCGTAGCAGCCAAGAGTACTGGCTTTCTTCTTGCTGCTGTGGGTACTGTCTACACATGGTACACAGACATATCCATATTCATAACATAAAATACAAATAAGTGTATGGAAAAAAGAGATACTGAAATCTTAGCTCCGGACCCTGCAAGTAAGATCTTACTTAAAAGGTGTGTAGGTGCGAGTGCATGTGTGTGTTTGTGTGTTGCTGGGGACAAGCCTGAACATGCCACGCAAGTAATCTACCACTTCAAGTCTATGTCCTTAATATGTGATAATCTGTCATGGCAGCCAGGGGCAACTAACACAGTTGGCTTCTCCAGGCTGAGGTGGACACAGGAAGGAAAACTCTTTCTGGGGATTCTGGAGGGAGGATGGAAGTGACAGGCTTTAGTGTGTAGTAGTGGGGAGGAAGGGTCCAGTTGCTCTAAAGCACTGTTTAATTACATTTTAATTAATTTATTGAGTAACTTACTATTTGCTGGCACATGTGGGCGTGTGTGTGGAGGTTAGGGTCAGACACACCAGAAGAGAGCATCAGATCTCATTACAGATGGTTATGAGCCACCATGTGGTTGCTGGGATTTGAACTCAGGACCTCTGGAAGAGCAGTCAGTGCTCTTAACCACTGAGCCATCGCCCCAGCCTCCCCAGCAGATTCTTAAGAAGCTCTGTAAGGAGTCTGAGTCCTGGTCCCTGAAGACGGTGATCAGATGCTGCACACCCTGAGCTCATATGTCCCCTTGCAATGGGCATTCGCTCCATAAGCAGAGGAAATGTCTCCAGCTGTCCTGTCCAGGCCTGTCCTGGCCTCTTGGCCACATGAGCCAACCCCTCCCCCTCTTGTTGCTATGATCGATCCTCAATAAAAGGGCTGGCAGTGTTATTGAGCCAGGGCTGCTAGCACTGTGACAAGCCTGGCTTGGGCTGACTGTCCATCAACCCTATGGCCTTCTGGGCCAATTAACTGCTCTCAATGAACATGGAAAAGAACTTCATTAAGTTGTTATCTATCAGTCTGGGATCCCCTGCTGAGGTCTGTGGACTGGTTACTTCAGCAACATTGTAACCAAAATAACCCAGAGGACAAGAACGGAAGGTTTCCATACAAGTTTTGGGAGAGTTCAGTTGAGGACTGCTAGGTCATTCGCACTTGGGCAGAGCATCATGGGAGAGGCTGTTCACCTCACAGGAGGCAGGAATCGGTGGCCGAGGAGGCACTGGGGATCATCTTCAAGTGATGATCATTCATCATCCACCGAACCCTTCAAGGGCTCATCCTTAGTGACAAAGTTTCCAAGTAGCAACTGCAACTGGGAACTAAGTATTCAACATGTGGGTCTGCAGGAGACACTTCGCACTCAACCTGCAACAGTCTGCGGGACTGAGAAAGTGAAAGTGAAGGCTGAGCTGGCCATTGAGAGGAAACCAGGTGGGGGAGGGCTGGGAGGAGGGCTGGGAGGAGGGCTGGGAGGAGGACTGGGAGGAGGGCTGGGAGAAGGACTGGGAGAAGGACTGGGAGAAGGGCTGGGAGGAGGACTGGGAGGAGGGCTGGGAGGAGGGCTGGGAGGAGGGCTGGAAGGAGGGCTGCTACTCAGCAATGGTAGATGGGATAGGAGCCCTCCTCCCATAATGGGAGTGGAAATGGGTTTGAGAGGAACGTTTCATGTCATCATCTGGTTTACAGTTCCATATGAGCCACAAGTAGAGACTATCCATCTCTTCATTCTAAGGCCTGGGTTCAGAGAGGTTGAGCGTGTTGCCCTAAGTCACTCAGACAGGAGGTATCCAAGCAAACTTTTCAAAAGCAGAAAGGTCTGAAAAGCTGGAGGTTGGGGAGAAGGGGTGATAACACTTGTGGTGTGCAAGAGATTCACACAGAAATCTTTCAGTTGAAAAATAAGAAATCCCGAGGTTTGTGGCAGGGATGGGGGTGGGCATGGTTATTGTGCTAAAAATCAACCAAACAAAAGGAAACAAAACCAGAAAGCTGAAAACCTGGCTTTTCGCTCCGCCTTGGTGGCTTTGAAGCTTGGCTTGGAGGTTTTCTTCCCCAAGCACAATCCTCCATCTGGCTTCCTGCCCTAGGCAGGAGGGCTCTTTTGTCCTGAACTCCTGGCACCTGCTTGTGACTCATTATGATTCCCCCTCACTGGGGGGGGGGGCAGATCAGAAAAGAAATCAGATTAAAGCACTCGATAAAGACCTCACTTGGAAATCAGGTCCCAGGGGCCAAGGGCTGGTTCAGGGAGGCGGGCTGGCATGGGAAGGGTTGAGGACAGCCTCATTGTCATGGTCCGCAGGTCTCACCCAGCCCCAGGGCTTACAGGGGAAACTGTCTCCCACGCTGGGTTAGACCTGTCCAGTGCAGTGTAGGGTATCTATGCCTAGGAGCCCCCCTTTTTCTCCGCAGCAAGAGGGTCCCTAATGGAGTGGCCAGGACATGGGTCTCTATTGTGTCCAAGGGCCAATTTGTCTGCTTGGGCTTTAGCAACAAAGTGCTAGGAATCTGGGGCTTAGCCCAGTAGAAACTACTTTTACAACAGCGAGGGCCAGGAGTTTGAATTCATGGTGTAGCAGGAACACAAGCAGTACCACCACCAGCCTCTGATCCCCAAGGTTCCGGGGAGAACCCTGCTTTGCCTGCTCCAACTCTTGTGGTTCCCATGTGTCCCTTGGCTGTGGCTATATTTCTCCAAGCTGTGCCCCATCTTCACCTGGCTTTTTCCTGAACCTTTGTTAGCTCCTTCTTGTAAATGTGTCACTGTGTCGGTCACTTCCCTGACTCCAGTGAGTCCTCCTCTGAGGTGACTACACTGGCAATGATCTTATTTCCAAATGAAGCCTCATTCTGAGGTGCCCGGGGTTGAAGGCTCATCACAATTTTGGGAGAAAACGGGACATCACTCATTCCATAACAAGGGGTCCCCCGGGATCCATATCATCTCATGACCGAGGTTCTGGCCTTGTGACTGCTGAAAGATTAGGGTGGGTAGATTCTAGTGGTGATGGGAGGGTCCAAGATGGAGGGAGAAACAGGGAGTTGAGAGCAGCTGAAGGAAAGGCTCTAGTAGGAATTTGCCATCAGAGGGAAAGGGAAGAGGAAGGATGAAGGGGTCAAGCGTGGTGTAGAAGAGCCAGACCCAGGGCAACGAGCCATCCAACATGGCTTTGACCAGAGACGAGAGTGGGCAGGAAAAAGGCTGGGCTTATGGCCCTGTAGGTTCTATAGGTTCCCCTGGGCTAAGGAGTTTGGGTTTTCCCTCAGGACAAAGGAATTGGGGAAGGGTATTAAGACAGGTATACAGTAGGTGGGAGAACCACAGCGCTTCAAATCTCACATACTAGGAACAGTCTCGACATGAGTAGGCTATGGAACATAACCAAAAGAAGACAATTTTCTGATGGGTGAGAACCACATGACATTCAAGTCACCAGTGCCTCAGCATGATTTCCATCACCCAAGGCTGCTTGTGCGGCAGTAAATGGGAGCAGTGTTACCCAGCCGTGTCTCAGTGAGTCTCAGAGGGGCCTGCCAAGCCTGGTAAGGAGCAGCTGGTCATGGGACTCTACTCAGCAGGCGGAGAGGAGATGAGAGACTCAAGCCAGTGGCAGGCCAGTTTGGTCTTTGGCACAAGGGAGGGGAGATGGGACTCATCCCATGATGGTGCCAGAGGTTGGCAGGTGTCCTTGACCCAGCATAAGACATCTAACACCCCTTGGTGGTGAGGGGAATAGGACACAGAAGGCTGGGAAGAGAAGGGATTGAGTAAGTAGGGTACCAGGTTATGGTTTCTACTGATGTGACAAAACTCCATGAACAAAAGCAACCTGGGGAAGAAAGGGTTTATTTCAACCCTTACGGCTTCTAAGTTCATCATGAGGGAAAGATAGAATAGGTACTCAAGGCAGGAACCTGGAGGCAGGAACTGATACAGAAACTATAGAAGGATGCTGCTTACTGGCTTGTTCTTCATGGCTTGCTCAGCCTGCTTCTTATGCACTGCGAGGTCATGTGACCAGGGGTGGCATCACCCACAGTGCTCTGGGCACTCTCACATCAATCTCTAGTTAAGAAAAAACACCCCACAGACCTACCTTCAGGCAAATCTTATAGGACTATTTTTTTTCACTTGAGAGTCCCTCTTCCCAAATGACTCTTTTGTATTGCATTGAAATAAAGGTAGCCAGGACGTGACATGAGCAGAGGAAATAGAAAGGGTATGTAGGTAGAATGAAGACCACAGAGGGGCTTTATGACCCTTGAATAGGTTTAAACTCTGGTGGAAGGAAACAGATGAAGGAGGTAAAGGAGGAAGCCATCTCCTATAGAGGAGGTTTGGAATGGTATCTTGTGCCTCAGAAGTGGACAGAATTCTATGCAGTCATCTCAGATTCCTGGGGAAAAGGTGAGGGGTAAAATGGAAGACATTGGAAACTGTGGGGGAATGGTGGCTTAGGCTGCGAAGGTCTCCAAAGCTCAGGTGGAATTGGCCAAAAGGGGGAAGGTCACCCCCAGCCCTACCTCTTAAAGGGTGGTACAGCCTGGGCTCAACATGGAAAGCAAATGAGGTCATGTTAGCCACCTTGGATTGGCTGTGATTGGGTTGAAGCTGAGGTGTGGCCAGAGAGAGGGAAGTAAGTAAGGTTTTGGAACGGAAGAGCTCCTGGAAATGGCAAGGTAGCCTCATCTATCCTTAGTTTCCTGCTTTGGGAAGTGACTCTGATGGGGTTCCAAAGAAATAGTCTTAAAGAGCCCACGGCATGACCTCAGCTGACCCTTGCTCCAGTTTCATCTGCTCCACTGTCTATGGAAACCTTAGGTATTCCATCTCAAAAATGGGACAAAGTCAGGGCACCTGCCTCATGAGAAAGGCAAGTAGAGGTTGGTTGGCTGGAAGGCTTGTTTTGAAAATTCACATTCATCTAATTCTGCAGAAAGATTGAAAAATGGTATCAGCACCTGTGCATTTTAGAAATGCATATGCATGGTTACAGTTATTTGTTGGCATATATTATTAGTAATTATACATAATAATAGGTTTCATTATACGATGAGTAGCTTTAATCTCCAACTTGACATAACCTAGATTTACTTGGGAAGAGAGTCTCAACGAGGGATTGTTATAACTAAGTTAATTGATGTGGGGAGACCTAACCCACTGTGGGTGGCACCATTCTCTATGCAGGGCATCCTCAAGTGTGTAAGAGTAGAGAAATCCATTAGAACAAACAACCAAGCACACATGTATTTATTCTCTCTTTGCTCTTGGCTGTGATGTGACTGGCTTTCTTGTGTATCTAAATTTCCCTGCATTGAGGAACCGTAACTGGGAATTATAAACCAAATAAACGTCTCCACTGTGTTGCTTTTTCCAGGGTATTTTGTCATAGCAACAGATATAAAATTAGTACACATTATGACATTTTCATCTATGCAATAATTTTTATGAAGTTTTAATAATTTAAGATTTTTATTTTATACTTTTATTTGAGTGGTGTTTGTGTGTGTGTGTGTGTGTGTGTGTGTGTGTGTGTGTGTGTACTCACTTCAGTGGATTTCATTATACTCATGCGGGGTTGTTTACCAGAGCGTGGGCTACTCCACTGAAATAAATAAATGCTCATTCTTCCTCCAAGCAACAGTTATAGCCTACAGATCCTCAGCATGGGGCAGGACCACTGCTGAATGCTGATGGCTAAATATCATATAGGTCCTGTGCATGGATTTGTCTACAAGAAATGACAGGCATGTGCAGAAATCTGGAACTATCTGAACCACTTCTGCACCAAATACTCAAACCTTTAGGGCCCTTAGTTCCCTGAGGGTGTCACCCACATACACTAGAGCTACAGCGTTCTTTTGATTTTGGATGGCTCTTCTGCTACCACTGAACAATAGCTCACCAGCCACATCCCTTCCAATACCCACTTCCCAATCCCACTTCTAGCCCTCCCAACAAAATATCAACTCTGCTCTAGTATTCCTGCTTTTAACCAGTGAACCAGTTTAACCAGTGAACCCTTGCAAAATCACGCAGCCATCTGTATTGGAGACCTCTTCTTTTCTGTGTGTACCACCGATGGAGATGCCAGGCGCCACGCTCCCCGCCTCCCCGCCAGGCCTTGCAGAGTTTTGTATGACTTTGCCTGGCATGGGGATATTTGCAAATGTGTAAGTTACATCATAGCAGAACTGGCTGCCAACGGCTAAGCTGGGGCCCAGAAACTGAGTCAGGAGGCAGGAAATAGGCTTTTCTGTATAGCTCATCGTCGCTCTGACTCATTCTACCCTCCCTAGAACGCTCCACGGCCAGATGCTGCGCGGGGCTCTGAGTATTAACAGTAACAACGGCAGCAGCCACAGAGATGCCACCATCCTTACAATTAGACAAACATCCCCAGCTACATCTCTGGCCCATTCATTCCGGCAGCCAGCAACCGAGATCACAGAGGGGATGTCTTTGGAGTCAGAAGGGATGATGTTAAATGTTACCTACCCCACTCCCTGTGTCCTCCCTGGATCTCTGGGACCTTAAGAGTATGAGAACTTGTGTATCTGTGGGCAGGGATAACCTTGCAGTAGATCCTTTAGTTGCTGCTAAGCATCATGGGGAGGGGTGACTGTACAGTAGCTATGCTGAGGTGGGTACTGGGTAGGCATGGGTAAGTTGTGAGATAATGAAGCTTGCCCGGCTCTGCCCAGCTGGTTCTAGCTTCCTACCCAGCCCGGCTCTGCTCCCTAAGCTGCCTCAGGCTCCCAATTTCCCTAGGCCAGATGTCAGTGGGATGAATGAGTGTTGATAAGCCTGGAGGCTGAGCCAAGGGGCTCCAGAAACTCCCTGCAAGTTGCCTGGCAGGTGGGTATGGGGAGACTGGGATGAGGTCTGCCTGGAGCTCTGTAGTACCCATCATCCTCAGCACAGGCGCTGTACAATCAGACTGAGTCTCCAGACCCAGGCAGACCAGACTCAAGGTCAGCAATGACCTACCCTCCCCGTGGCTGAGTTTCTCAATCAATCTCAATCTCAATCTCTGTCTACATCGCTGGACTACATACGGTCTGTCTGTAAACTTTATCCACGGTGCCTGGCGCCTTCTCCAAGGCAGGGTCGCAGTCACGAATCTTTCCTAACTTTCTCCATCCTCCTCATCGAACCACCCGACCTCAGAGCCGCGTCTCCTTTGGGTAGATGGAGACGATGAAGAAACCAAGGCACAGAGGGGTGTAGGAACACGCCTCGGGGTCTAGCAGTGAGCAGGTGGCGGAACATGCCGTAGCTCCTGCCTGAAGCGATCCCGTGTGGATTAAGTGACAACACAGGCTGTGCTTAGGGCCTGCCATAAGGCATGCGCACACCCTGTCTGAGTCAACACCGCTGTTTCCGACTCTACCCTTCTTTACTCATTCATTTGCCTTGCCAGGAAAAAACAAGGCCGTTTGTCCTCCTTATGGCCCTGATACAGACCTGTGGTTCATTCAGCCAGGTAAACCCTGGCCTGCAGGCAGCCTGGGGGTGGAGCTCATGCACATGCTACGTGGGCACACGGTGCTTGCTTGTGATGGCTGGGCCCTGAACCCTCCCCCCGTGTGGACTCTTTCAGGCCAAAATCTAGAACCAGCCCCCTCACCTCTGTTCCCTCCGCTCTACCCACAGCCCACCCGCCCCAACATTCTCTCTGGACTCTCCAAAGTCACCCTTGCAGGTGACTTCAGAGAGAACTTCTGGATGAAGTAGACCAGAACCGTGTTAATTAGGCCCAAGGGGACCTGCCTGGGAGCCACCATCTGGAAAAGGTGCTTGTGAAGCCACTGGACACTGGCCAAGCCTGAGCAAAAGTTGGGAGTTTGGAGAGTGCAAGCCTGATATTTTTCTATAGTTTTCTCAGGACATGGACCCCATCTTGTCCTAAATCTGGGCTGGCTTTGCGGTGCCCCTCCCCCTGCCCCTAGGATGTGATGTTACAGGCCTCAACGGACTTACAGCACCTACTTGTGCCTCTCAGACCAGAGCCCCAAGTTTTCTATCCCACTCAGAGTCCTCCATGTCAAAAAGGAGAGGCCATATGAGGAAGAAGCACAGTCTTGGGACTCCCCCAGAAATTAGCCTAAGCAGACTCTCTCAGCAAGTAGGGTCAGGGGCCAGCCCAGGAGGCGCTGGTAGAGAAATAATAATTTTTCTGAGCCCCAAGCTTTGGGACAGGTGGTTTTTTGGATGCAGCAGTATGTCCCTGGCTAGGGACAATGCTCAGGGTCAAAGTCAAGCATCTTTTCACCAGCAAGGATCCCATTCTCAGGGAGTCTAAGGTGAAGGACAGAGACCATGGTGACCGTAGGCCTTGGATTGGCTATGGTTGTCTTAGGCCTGTGTGCAGGCTCTCCTCCTCCCCCCCAGCCTTCTACAGTTCCCTAGTGCCTGAGAACCACCCCCATGCTTTCTCATTCCGAGCCCGCCTACCCTCCCACTTCTCAGCCTCTGGGGTGTAGTTTCTACTAAAATCCCTCCTGTTTCTCTCACCCCTGTTCCATGTCTACTCTTCAGGAGCCTCTGCTGTCCCCAAGACTTGGGAGACCCTAAGGAAGAGATTGGGGTTGAACTTAGAGCCACAAGGCAGATGTCACAGAAAAGTGGGTTTTGGTGGGGGAAAAAAAACGCTCAGGGGAAGGACAACATAGAAATTCCAGGAGGGGTTTCTGAGGGAGAGGTCTGTGAGGATGATGGTAACAAGGAGGGGTCAGGCAAGGACAGCCCCAGGAAGCGTGGTCATGGTCAACTCTAGGCATTTGTCCTGGTCACCTGTCTGCACAGAACTAGAGCTCAGTGAGAGAGGTTTGATTAATTTCTGTGTCCTGGCTGAGAGCCAAGGGAAGTGGGTGCAGAAAGACCTAAGAAGGGCAGGAGGAGGGAGCCCCTCAGGACAGCTGTGCTCTCTAGCCCAGCTGTGTGGGAAGAATCAATGATCATCTCATTTGCAAGCCTTGAAAAGGTCCCAGATCAGAAGCATATGGGCCTCGGTGGAGCCCACCTCTCTCGGCCTCCCCGTGGACCATTCGAGCACGCCCTATACCCAACCATGTGTGATAGTTACCAGGGATTCGGGCCAGACTCGAGCATGTCAATTTCGGGTGATGGATGATCAAATCCTTCTTAATTTGCATGTTAAATTTCTTTGTGGTGGAAGTAAATAGCCTCCGTTCATCAGAGACAAGCTTTCCGAGCCTCTCCTTCATAGGGCAGCAGCAGCCAGCCCTTCATTTCCATGTTCTGAGCTTCCTACACTGGGGAATCTAGAGGTACAGCTGCTGGTCCCCAGGCTAGAGCGAATGGCCATGGGAAATCCATTGGTTGTTGGGAAAGAGGGCAAAAACGAGAGAGAAGAAATGTGGGTGGGCATGGGAATTGTTTCAGATGACTCCATGGTGTCTGTCCTGACCCAATGTGTGTTTGAACTGTGACTCTGGACTTATCTTTGCTTGTCTGGGACTTGGTTGTCTCTTCTTCCCTCACCTCCTCATCCCCTCCTCTTTTCCCTCCCCGTCTTCCTTCTTCTCCACCCCTTCTTTTCCTCCTCTCTTCCCTCCTCTTTCCATTTCTCCTCTGTTCCATCCTTTTCCCCCTTTTCTTCTTTCTTATTCTACGCATCCTTCTGTTTATTTGTTTTGGACTGAGGTAGCCCAGGATGGTCCTCCCAGCTCAGCCTCCCATTTGTGTGCCCTCCAAGTCTCCACATCAATAAATATATCATGGCTTCCCATGCCACTCCGTGGCAACAGGAATGAAAGTACCTGTGACTGTGGGGAGAGAGGCGGAGCCACAGAGGGACACAGGATGCCTGAAGAGGGCAGCTCCCCTCTGCCCACCCCAGCCACAGAGGGAGTCTAGGGCTTCATGGACATGTCCTGTCTGACCTAGCATTCTTTGGTCTATGATCCCAGATATGTACCCGTGAATACACGGAGATATGGGGATACCGATTAAATTTAGTAGATATCTACAGGGAGTCGGGGCAGAGTGGAACCTCTGATCCAGGGGCCTTATCTTTAATATAGTGAGCCCCTATCAGGGGTCCTATCCATGACATCGTGAATTACCATGCCCCCAGGTTCCCAGCCCAACGATGCAATGATACCAAACCAAGCCGCTCCTGACATGCTTTTGTCTACTTGGCAGGATGCTGCTCAGTCCTCTAGCCTAAGGGGATTCGGTGACCTGGGTTCCAATTACAATTCTGACACCAGTTCTCACCCTACCCCTAAGAAGTTAGTTTCTGCGCAGAGTCGCAGTGGCCCAGCTGTGAGACAAACGCCTTGGCCTAGATGCCAGACAAGGCCCTCTGTGTCTGTGTCTGTGTCTGTGTCTGGGATGCTCTCAAGGCCCTTGCTGTCCATCCTCCCCTCCCTCAGCATGCCCTTCCCTGGGCTCAGGTACAGTGAATGACAGACACCCTTTCTCTAAACCCAGTTTCTTTGGGAAATGGGGGGAAGTGGAGGCCCCACTTCCTCTCAAATCAAAACCTATTAAAGCAAGCGTGTGAGGAAACAGGTTGCCATGGAAACCCAGCCATCCAAGGTTTTCGAGACTTTGCCTGCTTTTCCTACCTTTCCACTTACACTCTGAACTTATTAGTTTTAATTGACATAATTATTGTAACGTCCGCCAGAGGCACAAAGCACCAGCTGCGCCTCTTGCCACCTACTGCCAGGCCTGACCCTCTGAGGTCATCCCCATCCACCCTCTCTGTCCCATCTCCTCTCCTCTGCCTTTTTCTGCCACTCACAGAGGATGCTGAGGGCAGGCCAGTACACTAGGTAGATCTAGGTACACGGAGCTCCTCCCAGGGACTGAATTAGGCTGGAGATATTTTCGAGCATCTCTGGGGACTGGGCAAGGGTGTATCACAGGTGTCCAATATCTATGGCCACGGCTCATGTCCACTCAAGACAGTGTCTTGACCCTCCCCACCAATGCATGTAGTAAGGCTGCCTGGTGGGTGTTGTTCCTACATCAAGAGAGCTGCGTTTAGAGTCTTGCTCATAGTTGGGTGGGTATGGCCAGGCTCTGGGCCTCCCTGGTACATAGAAAGGATTTCACAACAGCCTTTCTTGTTTGAGGCCAAGGAGCCAAGGTATCAGGAAAGGACACAGGAGCGTGTGTATTTTGTGTGTTCAGATACACTAACATGGAAGGTAGAGATCCCACAGGGTCCTACCCTCAGACAAAGGATCACAGGCAACCAATGACTTCTGAGAAATGAAGAATTAGTCTTTCCCCTTCTCTGGCTATCTGATACTGAGTGGTCAGCTCTGAAACCATAGCCACACAGACAGAACTAAATAAATATATAAATAAAGTTGTATCTATATATTTACATGTATTTTGTACATGGAACGGCCATGATCAAAGGAAAGGAGGCCATCAGTTTGAGAAGGGAGGAGACACGGGAGGAAGAGGAAGAGGAAAATGATGTAATCATAATTTGATTAAAATAAAATAAAAAAAAGGATATCAGAGCGACCACGTTCTAGTTTGCTTTCTATCACTGTGATAAAATGATACAGCTTGCAGGCGACAGACCCTCACTGAGGGAAGCCATGGCAGGAAGTGGCAGCAGGAACTGAAGCAGAGGCTATGGAAGAGCATTGTTTTATTAGCTTTTGCCCATGGCTTACCCAGTTCATTTTCTTATACAACTCAGGGTTGCTTGGGTGGAACCACCCACAGTGGGCGTGGTCTTTCCACATCAATCACTGACTGAAAAATAAAAAAGCCTTACAGATTTACCTACAGGCCAATTTGCTGAAGGCGTTTTCTCACTTGAGGTTAAACTAGACAGGAGAGGTGGACTACTGGGTTGTGTAAAGAGGGGGGGACAAAAGGAACCTCCAAGAGGATCCACTGGGTATTCAGCTGCCACTATCTCCCTTGCCGTGTTGATCTAGGGACCGTTAGGAATGGAAGCTTTAGTTTCAACTGAGAGAAACTTGGGTACATCAGAGGCTTGTTGGGCAAAGTCCCCTAAGGAAGGATAATGTTCCTCTGCACATATAGAGCATGGGGACATTTATTTTGGCTGTTACATTTGTAGATGGTGTTAACTGGCATCTAGTGGGCGGAGACTAGGGCTGTAGCCTATACCTTACCATGCATAGATTCCCCCTACAACAAAGAACTTTCCCTTAGTACCAGAAATGCCGAGGTTGAAAAGGGCTGTTCTAGTTGTCCCTTCTCCCAGACAGAACAAAGCTGGGCCCTGAGGTTTCTTCATGGCACCCACTGGCAGGAGGTGGGCCCTCTACAGAGCTTTCTACAGCCTTCCTTCTTTGTGGAAGCCTCTGGGTCAGAGGAAGGACACCAGGCTGGGTCTCTTCCTCCTCCCAGCCCACCTTCCCACTCTCCCTACGGATTACGACATTTCTAAACTCGTTAACTTCTAATTACTGCTTTGCCTCTGCCCCAGTACACTGGCTTCATGCCATTTACATCTCTATTAAAATTCAATTTACGTCCATCATAGTGGATTCCTGAACTTGGGCTGGCTCACATTGGCCATCAGTTTTCAGACGTCCAAAGTGATGGCCGGGCTGGAGCAGACAGACGAGAGGCAGACCTCAGCAAAGGAAAGGCTCTGATTTTCTGGGAAAGAATGACAGAGACTCTCTGCAAGGGGACAGGGTTGCCTGTCCCTTGAGAGGAGTCAGGTAAGGGGAGGGTCAATGTGATTTTCTTGGTACTTCTAGACCTCTCTTTCTACTTAAGGGTTATCAGGACTCAGAGGCTCATTTCGGTGCTAGAGTTTGATCTCTGGGCCCACCCTGGGAGGGAGCTACTGGTTTCTCACTTGTTCCTATTTTATAGACTTGGTAGTTGAGGCTGAGGAGAAATCATGACTCAAAGGTGCATGCCAAGGGCCTGGGGGTACAGACCTGGAACCCCCAACCCCCACTGTTGGTGCTTCGATAGGTCTTAGAAGCTGAGCCAGGCACAGACATATGGAGGAGGGATGGGTGAAGGCAGAGGTGTTAAACTGAGCTTTCCTCTTCTCTGGCTTTTGCTCGTGAGTGTCCCTATTGCTCTCTTAGCTGCTCCCACTTCCTCCGGGCCGGGATCATCCTCTGAGACTGGCATCTTTCATGGAAACTTCTGGTACTTTTCATGATATCTGGTCACTGTTAATATTGGCGTCACTATTGACTTCTGATTCTGTTCTTATGGGGCAGGGATCTCTCATGGTCCTACTGTGTGACAAGCATCAACATCTGATTGTATGAGCATGGATGGTCAGTGATGTCACTACATCCTGCCAGGAGCATCTCCCTCATGAGGCCTGTTTGCACCTCTCAGTTCTTCCCTACTTGGGTCAAGAGCTGCATGTTCCCGGAGCTATCCCAAACTTTCTCCCATTACTACCTCCTTCCCCTCCCTACCCAGAACAACTGTCTGATGAATATACTACCCACATCTGAACAAGTGGGAGAGTCTGGAGAAGAGGAACCAGAGCGAGGCGCTAGACCAGGCAGGCCATCAAGCGATTGACCCTTTTGTTTTGGAGTGTTTGCTAATGAGCGTTAGCAAACAGACATGAGTTACTTAGAACAGGGCTGGGCTAACTCTGACATATCGTCCTGGGAGACGAGAAAGTCTTCTGCAGTGGATGTGGCTGGATGGGGCTATACTCACAAGGATGAAACTTGCAAGGGGCCTTATCCTGAGAAAGGAAAAGCCCCCACCCAACCACTCCACCTGGGCAGCACGGAATGGGGGTAGGGAGTGGTGGGCGAAGAAAGCAGGCTTGGAGTCCAAAAGATTACCAGAGAGACAGGACTCTCCACATACTGCTGTGTGATCTTGGGAAGCCGCTGGCAATTTCTAGCTGTAAGGCAGAAATTGTTAGTGTCCCAGAGATGCTATTAAGCAAAGGCTTTACTGGTTCCAGCCACCTACCCTGCCGGGAGTATAGGTGCCTTCTGGGAAGGCACAGGCTTCTGCCTCTGTCGGTGGCTCTCACTTCTAAGAGAAGGCTAGACAGGGCTTGGTGGAGGAGGGAGGGACATGGTCGCCTGGCCTGCCAAGCCTGCCACCTTTTTCTCTGAAGAGGTTCAAAGGCTTTATCTGCTCTGTGTGTGTGTGTGTGTGTGTGTGTGTGTGTGTGTGTGTGTGTGTACGCACATGCTCATCCTCCTTTCTTCCCCCCTCTCTCTGTGCCTCTCACAGGGCTGGCACAAGCAGGCTTTCCCCTTCTTCTGAGGCTACCTCTGAGTTTCTAGGTATTGCAGCTCCCTCCCCAGGTTGGCAGTAGATCAGTAGGTCTTTGGTATTTACCCCATTGGGACAGAAGAGAAGTCAGTGATGGGGTGGGGGACATAGAGGCCTAATCAGAAAATCTGTGAGGGTCTTTCCAGGAAAGACAATGTGCTTAGGAGCCTGGGTCTGCACCAGCTCTCTGCCCTCCTAGCCTCCCAGGGCTTTCTGAGTTCGGGGCTCTGTGTTTGTAGAGTGCTTGAGGGTGATGATAGTCAACCCACAGGGTTGCTATGAGAGGCTCAATGTGAAGTTTCTGGCTGGCATTGCCAGCTTTGCTAGACAGTTGCTCTCCCCTGAATGTGTGTGTGTGCCTGGCTGGTTACCTGTGTGTGGAAATCTGTGTGTGTGTGTGTGTGTGTGTGTGTGTGTGTGTATACGGGGGACACCATTCTACTTATTTAAGTGTGAAAGTAACTATGTGGGGGTGGATCTCACCACCATGACACAGAATGATCTGCCTGATGACCTTGTCCTCACTGTACATGATATGCGAGATGCAGGAATCTCTGCAGACAGGCCCATAACTGAGAGCTATGTCCATGGCCCCCGAAGAGAGCCTTCCCTGTGCACATTCCCAGACACACTAGACCATTTTGATCTAGACCAGTAGTATCTTGTCTCTTCCTAGTCCCACAATGTGTCACCACCAAGCCATCACTTTGTAAAACTGGGCATCTGTCAGAACAGAGGAGTGGGTAGCAGGTGACCTCTGGGAGGGTCTTCCTGGCAGCTCTCCACCCCTGTGATAAATGTAACCTCATTCTCAGTTTGGGCCACCCGTCAACCTGAATGCTATTTCTCGGATCAGAATTCAAGTGTTGGTTCGAAATGAACAAAGAAAGGCCTGTCACCAACAAGGAGATGACCCAGCTCTTGACACTGTGGGGTTCTTTTCAAAAGCCCCGTGGGCCATGGCAGTAAGGTTAGGACAGGTGTTGGAAGAGGTGACATATCCATCTGAACCCCAAATTTTGTCAGCTCGATGATCAGATCTGTCCCTGATTCAGGATGGAGACAGACAGCTTATATAGTCCACATGGCTCCACTTACATATCTGTTACAATGGGGATGCAGTTTGACTTGTAGAGTTTCACGAATCCACCTAAGGTGACAGCCACTGTGCACTGCTCTGTGAAGACAGTGGAACCAGAGAGGCTAATGCTGCCGGAGGTTATAGAGTCAGTAGGGAACTAGCCCACTGTCGACAACTTAAAAAGTTACTGCCTCTAGAGATGGGCAGAGACCTGCTCACCAGCATGACCGGACTAGCCACATACCAGCAACAACGAAGTCAGCAATGGATGCAGCTACACCAGCTGTCCTATAAGATACAACAGGGCTGAAAAGATCCGTTATGCAGGGACACAGTAGCCATCCCAGCATCCCAGCATGGGATGCCTCATGTGAATGCCTGTGCTGATATGTCTCAGGCCCACAACACCCCTGACTACATAAAAGTCTTATCCTTGTGATTCTGAACAGAATATATGATTCTGAACAGAAGGACTACAGGACTGGATTATACATTCAGTCACTGTTTTCGCAAGTACTCTGTCTGCTATCAAAAGCCAAGGTATTGTAAACTGGTGTGTCTCACTATGTCAGCAGCAGCCCCCTCCAGGGCCATGTGAACTGACTGACTTTGCTGCCGATACTTCTGCAAGTTCACCCGTTCACACGATCGTAATGATAGGATTGTCCAGAGTGCCTTTCTCAGAACACAGCCTGGACAGTAAGGAGTATATGATGGTACTTAGATTCACAGGACTACCTTGATCTCTCTCTGTCTCTGTATGTATGTCTCTCTCTCTTTCTCTTCTCTTTTCCTCTCTCCCTTCTTCTTCTTCTTCTTCTTCTTCTTCTTCTTCTTCTTCTTCTTCTTCTTCTTCTTCTTCTTCTTCTTCTTCTTCTTCTTCTCTCTCTCTCTCACAAACACATCTTTTCTCTCTGTCTCTCTCTCTCTCATACACACACATACACATCCTCTCTATCTCTCTGTGTCTTTCTTCTCTCCCCCCCCACATCCCATCTCTCTGTCTCTCTCTGTGTCTCTCCTCTCTATTTCTGTGTCTCTCTGTCTCTCACTGTCTATCTCTCCCTGCATCTTTCTGTGTGTCTCTCTGTCGATCTGTCTGTCTGTCTCTCTCTTTCATACATAAATCCTCTATTTCTCCCTCCCTCTCTCTCCTTTCAGGCTGGAACCAGAATAAAGGTTTTCAGAGGTTGGCCATGAATGTAAACTTCTTCTTTTAAATTCAGGGTGGGCAGAACTTCCCATCTTATTTTCTCGCAGCTTGTTAAGTTTAGCTGTTTCTCTGTCTGGAAATTGGACACTTTCATCCTCCACGCTGAGTTTGGGAGTGCCTGGAAGCCCCCGGCACAGAGTAGTTATCGGGGAGGTGTGAGTATTGTGTGATTCTGAGTGCTGAGGTAAGAGAAAAGAGTGCTGGAGAGTTTGTGGGAGGCTGGATGCTCCTCTACTGGTGTGTGACCTTGGTTCTTTTTTTTTTTTTTTTTTTTTTTTTTTTTGAGCCAAACCCAAAAAAGTGTTTAACATTGAATGAAGATGCATGGGAAGGAGTCATGGTCCTGCTTGAAAGGGGGTGCACTGGTCAAGTCCAGGCCCTCAGGAGTACTGTCTATCATAAACCATGATAGACAGATGGTAACATATTCAAATATTTGAAATGAATATATACATTCGCTCATATAGAGTTGCATGTTTCATGCTAATGTACATTTGAATGAAATGCGAGTTATAATGATGTTAAATTATTTTAAAAGGGGGTGAGAGGGAAAATTTGTCATATTAGACAAAGAATGACAATGAATGTGACAGGGATGGGGAAAAATGTCCCTGAGGCTGCAACACAGCCAGAACTGGCTCAAGGAAAGAGCGATCAGTGGGTAGGGAAGTGGCCACAGGAAAGAAGGCTTCCTCCATACACTCAGGGCTGACACAGGAGAGGAGCCTTGACTCCCTGATAAGGAAAGCCATCTGGTGGACGCCATCTTAACCAGAGGTCAAACCAAACATCATGGCTGGGGCGATGGATTGGTCCATAAAGTGCTTGCTTGCTGGGCAAGCATGAGGCCCCAAGTTCACTCCTCAGAACCCTTTTTAAGAAAGCCATCTGTGGTGGTGCATGCTGGGAGTTCCAGCATCAGAAAGATCCAGGAAGACTGTTGGCACTTGCTGGTCTAATTATGTGACTTCTCAACCAGCAAGGGACTCTGTTTCCAAAATAAGATGGAGGGCACCTGAGGAATGACATCTAGAATTCTCTAGCTATTATATGAACATGTGTATGTTCATACATGTACATACATGCACACATGTAAAGGAAAAGAGTGTCACCTGTGACAGGACCACCCAATGGTAGGTACATCTATATGAAGCCTCTGGGGCATGCCTATGTCACATTGCCCAAATGAGAATGTGTACAGGACAGTCAAACCGGAAAGATGCACACTGGGGAAGTGGCTGGCATCTCACATATGTCCGTGCCATTTAAATCAGGGGCACAAAGAGTCAGGACAGTGAGACTCGAAATGCAGCCTTCGACTGTGTCCTGGAAACCAGATGGCCATGGAGAAGGGGGCTGCTGGGGGAAGCAAATGGAGAAATCCAGATGTGGGCTGTACTGACCGTGGCAGAATCACATCCGGGTTTTCTCCACAATGTCACAAAGCTATAGAAGAGCATGTCCTGAAGAACTATTACCCAACAGTGAAGCTATGAGATGCCTGCAATCCTTAAATGGCTGAGCATAAGCAGTGTGCGTGTGTGTGTGTGTGTGTGTGTGTGTGTGTGCATATGTGTGTGTGCATGTGTGTGCATGTGTGTGTGAATGTGTGTGTGCATGTGTGTGTATGTGTGTGCATGTGTGTGTATGTGTGTATGTGTGTGTGAATGTGTGTGTATGTGTGTGTGCATATGTGTTTGCATGTGTGTGTGTGTGTGTGTGTGTGTGTGTGTGCACGCGCGCAGAGAAAGGTTCCCATGTGAGTGACGGGTAAATGTTAAGATGTATGCAGGTGTTCATAGCACGGCAGCTACCATTCTCCTAAGAATTGACAGTTTTCAAAAGGGAATGTTTAAAAGGCAGAAAAAGTACCTGCTGCAGCCCAACCCTCTCCTGGGCGAAGGGTGGGATGTGGTAGAAACAGGTGGCTTCTATCTGCCCAGCATCCTTTCTTCCTAGTTCTGCTAATGGTCTTTGTCCTTTTTGACTACCTTGTGGCTGGAGTGTGTGGGGAGATGCCTATGCTATAGGGCACACGACACAGGACTGGATGGTTGTGGGGTGGCATGCTATTCCTTTTGTAATAGGTTGGACATGATCTGAGTTTGTCCAACCAGATCCTTTTCTGCAACTTTCTCATTAAAGTCTCAAAATCAGGCAGCTACGACCTGCCACAGCGGATGTCTCAGGCTTACTCGCTATGTGGGAATGAAGCAGAGTCTAGAGGTAGGCATAGCAAAATGGTCTACTGGGGAGAGGACCAGGAGACGCCAGGGTGTAGGTTCTAAGACCCAAGGTCCCTGGAATTATCAAGGTTGCTGAGGCTCTTACCTCAGTCCTGTGGTCTGTTCACAGTGTTCTATATAAATGTTTAGAAGGCAAGGTATCAGGGGATATAAATTGTTATAAAGGATAGAGGGGGAGAGAAAGAGAAATGGAGAGAGAAAGAGAGATAGATAGATAGTTAGAGAGAGACAGAGACAGAGAGACAGACACAGAGTTAGAGGAAGGGAGAAAGGATATATACATATCATATATATATGCTATATATGAGACATATATGAGGTATATATGACACACACATATATGAGACATCTTTCTCTATATACATATAAATGTACTTATGCATATAGTGTCTTAGTTAGGGTTTTACAGCTGTGAACAGATACCATAACCAAGGCAATTCTTATATAGATGGCATTTAATTTGGATGGCTTACAGGTTCAGAGATTCAGTCCATTATCATCAAGGCAGGAACATGACAGCATCCAGGTAGGCATGGTGCAGGAGGAGCTGAGAGTTTTACATCTTCATCTGAAGGCTGCTAAGAGAATCTTTCTTCCTAGGCAGCTAGGATGAGGGTCTTAAAGCCCTCACCCGAAGTGACACACCTACTCCAACAAAGCCACATCTACTCCAACAGGACCACACCTTCTAATAGTGCCACTCCCTGGGCTGAGCATATACAAACCAATATATATGGTTTTCTGAAAAATCACTTGGATGGGGATCAGGAAGGGCTGGGAGAGTTTGGACAAAGACAAGAGAAAAAGGACATGCAAGAAGTGTCTGAACACCCATAAACTGTCTGGCTTGCTGACAGTGTCTATCCTAGCATGTCATACCCAGCATGAGGTCAGGAGATGCCACTGGAAGCCAACCATGAAGAGTTCTAAGGTCACCCTGAGGAGTGTAGCCCTAACTCAGTCACAGCTAGTTCTTGATGAACAGACCATCCAACCGGCTTCACATTTGAGCATCTCGCTGCCACCATACCACGCCAGCCGTTGTCCCTGCTGCGCCAAAGCGAAGGGATGTGCTTCCCAAGTGGAAGCTCATTTATTTCCCTGGATGGCTTCCCCCCAACACAGCCATAAACTGGGATATTTGCATTCTCCCCACTGCTTTGTTTTCTAGAATTTGCAGAGCGCAGTTAGCAGAAACATTGCTAAGGATGCACATTAACGGAGCAATTGCAGCGATCTTTTCTCCTTGAGAGGCAGGGCGGTGGATGGGAAAGACGTTCAGCTCTGGAGTGTCACTGCTAATCTTTTTAAAAAAATGTTTGCGTGTGTTTGTGTGTGTGTGTGTGTGTGTGCTGTGCATGCATGTGCACATGCCATGGAACCTCAGAGGACAACTTTTGGGAGCCCCTTCTCCCCTTCCATCTTGCTTTGAAGCAGGACCTCTCTCACTGCTTCTACCATTTCACCCAAACCTGGCCTGGTGTACCCCAGGCAAGCTGGTCCCCCAAATCTCCCATCTTTACCTCCTACTTCACTGTAGAGAGCTGGGATTACAGATGTGCACCACATCTGGCTTTTATATGAGTTCTGGGAAACCCAACTCTGGTGGTCGGGTTTGTAAGTGCTTTTACCCACGGAGCTGTTCTCCAACCTCCACGGCTCCTCTTTGGAGCTCAGCTTACAGTTTGTGCACCTGTGGAATTTCTAGGCTTGTTGGCAGGATCCTGTGACAATACTCCGAAGCACACATCACCATTCCAACTCTATGTGAGTTCTTTCATCACCGACGATGACTATCATTGTCATAACTGTCACTGACGGTGTTTTTGGGGGTGGTTCTGTTTTTGAGACAGGGTTTCATCTTATCCCTTTTAGCCCAGGCTGGCCTAGAACTTGCTAAGTAGCTTAGGACAGTCCTGAACTCAATGCTCTTCTGCCTTTAGGCTCTCATGGGCTGGGATTGTGGACCTGTGCAATCATTGGGCCTACCTAGCAGAAGTTAGATCCAGATTGCTTCCTAGTGGAGGCTGCATCCGAGGACCATTGTCAAAGGTGGATCACACCATTGGGCAATCAGAGCAGATCCTTGAAGGTGCATGGTGTTGAGGGGACAGATGGCTTCGTTGGCAAAACATACACTGTGACAACACGGGGACCTGACTTTGATCCTCAGAACTTGTGCTTTTTTCTTCCTCTCCAAACTGGCCTGGAAGCATGCACCGTCAGTTCTGGTGCTAAGGAAACCGAGACAGACATACCCCTTACATTCACTTGCCTCCCACCTCACTGAACCGGTAAGCTCTAGACCTGTGGGACACCTGTCTCAAAAAACAAGGCAAATGGCACCCAACATTTGGTTGAAAACAACAGCCAAGGTCATCTTCTAGCTCCAGACACTCGTGAACACATGTGCACTAGTACTTGTATGTATGCCTGTATACATAGGGGCATGTACACACATGTGCCTGTATGTGAGTGCATGTGTGCACACACACAAACATACACCACACAAACATGCACAATCACAACACATATATACATATACACACATACACACATACACACACATACATACACACACACACACACACACACACACACACACAAACTGATCCTTGATCTGAGCTGGGCCTTGGTGCTGAGCTGTGCCTCTGCTTCGATAGGGAACAAAGCCTCTTCCTCTCCAGATCCTAATCCAGCTCCCTAGTCACAGGTAGGCAGGAGGCTGCTTCTAAACCCTACCTGAAAAAATTCTTGGCACCCAAGTGGATGTAGGGGATCTTCACACACTGTTCCAATGGTGTCCGTGGTAGTCACAAGTGGCTCCAGGTCCTCAAATAAAAGCTGCCATGTAGGCTGCTTAGAGAGGTCCTTCTGGCCACCTTGTAGGGGTTCAGGCCTAGAACAGCTAGAAATGATAAGGTTCTCTTGCTTTTTGGTCCACTGTTCTCCACCCCCCCCCCCACAGATGGGATGATGGCCCTCTTGCCCTGGCCTCTTCTTCCTTGTGGGCTAATGTGGTCACCCTGCACCAGCTGAGCCACCAGAAGGTCACAGACTGACAAAGGGGGTCACCCCAAACTCTGGCCTCCTAATGGAAAGGATGGCGATCCAGAGAGGATGGACAGATGCTCCAGCACTGAACCCCCTCTTCTCATTTGCATCCCCATCCCTGGTGACAGATTTGTATCTGCGTCCCCAGGGCAGGACAATCTTGTTTCCCCAACAAAACCGATTATGCACATCAGGCTTGGGGATTAATCACAGGCAAGGGGCTTGGAGCCAATAAGAAAGGCAGAGATAAGAGGATAAGAGCAGGGGGAGGGAGCACCTGAGGGAGCACCACCAGATTCCTGCTCCTCAGGGCCAGGGTGTAAGTGGAAGGCCAGGCTCCCCTGGTGGAGGGCCCCTCAGACACACATGACAAACCCACCTGTGCCATGTCCATGTCCCTATTCAGCCAGATCGAGGGGAGGGAAGAGTCACCAAATCCAATACTAAGGACCCGCCCCCTTCGTGTCCCATCCCTGAGGAGATGTCTCCTGTGTTACTGGCCCAATAATTGCTGCATGTCCTATTCCATTGAATCTAAGCTTCATTCAATAGAACTTTCCAGAAACAGTGGGGTTCTTTCCGGCGGGTAGTGAAGAGAGATTGGTTACATCCTCAGCCTCATCTCTGTTTTCCTGGTACCCTATGGGTAGTGCCCAGGCCTGCCACTCAGCCATTCCATTTAGGCATCACAGGGGTAGGGCATCTCTTCCAGAGCAGGGCGGTCTCAGCCTCTCAGGAGTATCACACGGGAGCCTGTGGCCCACGCATGTTCCCAGGTCTCCCTCTCTCCTTTCTCTGGAGGTGGCTGGCTCCATGCAGATGGGAGGGGGTGACTTGCCTGTACTCCAGCGAGAAGCGGGTCAGCTCCCGGTTGTTGTGCAACCACTTGAACTCCAGTGGCCAGCTGCCCTCAGCCATGCAGGTGAGCACCAGGCGGTTCCCTTCCAGATGAACTTGTGTGCGCACTGGCTCCGTCTTGAAGTATGGCGGTACATCATCTGCGGAAAAACAGGTACAGAGGCCGCGGTTAGCACTTGCTTAGCTCCGTGTGTTGGTCCTCTGAGCACCCAAGGTAGATAGAGCATGGGAGGAGTGAAGGGGAGGGCAGTTGGATACCCTGCCCAAGGTCACACTGGGAAGGGGTTGGTTTGACTCCAGGGTTGGTGTTCAGCAGGGATCTTCCTCACCAACCAGGTAAAGCCTTCTCTGCTTCCTCTCCTCTCCAGCCTGCCTCTGCTCCGCCCCTCCCCACCCCCATCACCTCGGTGTTTTCTTGTTGGGGAGCCTTGTCTGGTTCTCATTCTTTGCTTCTGGGGTTTAAGCCTCCAGGGAAGAAGGGAGAGGGCCCACTGGGCCTCAGCAAAAGAAAATGCAAGCATCACCAGGAAGACACAGAGTCTGCGGTGCTGGGGAGATGGCTCAGTTTTGCCGGTATGAGGACCTGTGTTCGAATCTACAGCACCCACATAAAAATCCAGGCTTTGCCATGGACAACTATAACCCCAGCACTGTTAGGGGGCAGAGGCAGGAGGATCCCCCAGACTTGCTGGATGCCAGCTTAGTTCCGGATTAATGAGAGGCTATGTCTGAAGATGAGTCATGGAGGGACAGCAGGGACAGACCTCCTCTAGCCTCCATGTTTATGCATGGGTGAGTGCACCTGTTTACATACGTGTATGTGTGTGTGTGTGTGTGTGTGTGTGTGTGTGTGTGAGCGCGAGCACATGTACACACACACAAACACACCACATAGAAGGGAAAAAGAAAAGCAGAGAGTTGAGGTGACATAGCACTTCAAATGACAGAGGGCTCCCTCCCGGAAGCTGGAAAATACCTCAAAGGCAGTCTGTGTAGTAAGCTTCTCCAACACCAGTCAGCTAGCCTCAACCTCCCCGTTCTGCCCACCCAGGCTGCAGAGTCACTGCACCTGTCTGGCCCGGCGCAGCCATACAGTGTGAACGCTCAAAGCTCCTTCATAAGGAATAGGGGGATGGGCAAATGGCTCAGGATGGAGTAGGGCCCTTTGCCCTCTGGCCAGTGAAGAAGAGGATAGACGTGAGGTGTGGGGTTGGACTAGGGTATTGGAGGAAGGTTGGGGAGGTGAAGGAGGGAGAGAAGAGCTCAAAGCCTGCCTTTGCATCACTAGCCTTTGGGGTAGGGCAAGGCTGGGAGCAGATGTCAACATCTGGAGTTACTAGTCCTCACTGTTAGCATTCTGTCTAAACTGCACCCCACAGTTACGTCTAGGAGAGGCTGCATGCCCCCTCCTCACTCTCTTGATCTTGCCCTCTTGCCCTTGCTCTTCTTCTGCTTTTATCTTCTTGCCCCTGCTTTCTCCCCATCCCCCCCCCCCCCCCGCAATGTGGCCTCTACTCCTCTACTCTTCTCCTCCTCTTCCTTCCTTCCTCTCTCCCCGCCCCCTGCCTCTGCTACCCTCCCCATTCCCTAAATAAACTCTATTCTATATTGGTCCCTCAGAGGGAAGGGATCCCCCAACATGGGCCCCCCAGAGGCATCTCCTTCCCCCACACCTCACCGCACCACCATAGAACATATCTCCTACTCTTTATTTTTTATAAACGCATCATATATTTCAGAAGGTTTCACATATGCTCATTTGCTCCTAATAGTCATCTAAAAACTCCAGGGAATGGGACAGATGCTTTAGAAAGGGCACCTTGAGGTCCGATCTTCAGAACCTGTTGGAAATCACACAGCGGGAGAGGAAAAAGCCAAACTACAGAAGCAGCAACCTCCTTCGGGGAAGCTGGGTTACCTCCCCAAAGAGATACCCGGACCGGGGCTTAGGAGTGGATGAGTCCAAGACAAGAACCAGACTCAGAGTTTGTGCCCTGGGCCAAGGGGTCAACAGTTGCAGAAAGCATGCTACAGAGAACCCACTTCAGTTAATCTAGAAACCCCAAGGCCTACTCAGGATCTTCCTACACACCACATAGGTACAGACACAGTCAGATCCCATCTTCTTAGCTAAATCTAGAAGCTCCCTGAGGTATCAAGGGCTGAGAGCCACATAGGAAGTTGCCAGGAAGGTAGCTCAGGTGTCTACAGACCGCCATCTTGTATTGACCCCGCTGGCCAGCTGTGTGGCAAAGGCAAGCGCTGGCTCTTTAGAATCTCAGTTTCTCCATCCGTGGATACGGAAAAGAAACAGCAGGCACAAGCGGAATGAAATAATGACTGTCACAGTGCTGGCCCAAGCCTTCTTCCAGGCATAGATGCTCTCTGTACATGACCATCGTTACTGTGTGAGTGTCTGTGGCAGGGATGGGCATGGACATCCTCAGTGGTGTTCTGGGTCATGCTCCACCCCATCCCCAAACCCAAGAGATGGAAAAGCACCTGACAGCCTGCTATGGGACCAAGGAAGGGATCAAAGGAAAGGAAGAGGAAGGGCATGCCATCAGGGGGGCTAGAAAGGGATGCTCTGAACCCCTTTGCATGCCAGGTCCTGCTCCAGGATCCCCTTTCTGGTTCTCTCAGGCCTAACCAGCATGGGGGCAGTCACAGCCAAGTTCACCTTTTGTTTCTAGGTCTCACCTGGGCTCAAGGACTGATTGATGCCTTGGTAAATGTTATAATAGGCTCTTGGGGGACTATTCAGTATAGCACCCCTAAACCTCATAGCTTTGTACTCAACTCATACCCAATCTTACGAATGTTTAAACTGCAGTTGTGTGTGTGGGTGGTTTGTGTGTGTGTGTGTGTGTGTGTGTGTGTGTCTTCCTTGAGTTCCTGCCTCAGAGAACAAGCCTGAGGGTAGTTTGGAGAGCAGCTCTGTCAAAGGCCCTTTTGTGTTCACCCCTTCTGCCCTCTTTACACCCGTCCTGTGAATGCTCTGCCTAAGGAGCAGTTGATAGGGCTGGGAACGCAGGTCAACTGGGATCAACTGGGATCAACTGGGATCATGCTGGCCTGACATGCAGGAGGCTCTGGGTTTGATCTCCAGCAGGGTACAAGTCAGGCATGGTGATACACACCTCTCCCCTCAGCACTCAAGGGGTGGAGGCAGGAGGATCACCATTGACACCAAAATAGCTAGTAAGGGAGGCCAGCCTGGGCTACAGAAGACCTTATATCAAAAACAGATGGAGCAGTTGAAAGAGTGCCTCTTTTGGATCACCAGAGCATAGTCCTCCTCCTCAAGGTGATTGTGCCTCTGGGGTTCTGGGCTGGGTAGAGACTGGCAGGTACCAGTTTTTCAGGGAGAGTTAGTCACTTGCCACCTCAGGAGGCAGCCAGCGCTGCTCTTGGCTTAACAAATGGGCGCACTCTCACTTCAAAGACGCATTCATATTCTCCAGCAGCTTTCAAGAGCCCTTTGAATGGAGTTTTGAAAACCCTCTGTTTGAGGCTGTCATTGCTCGTTCCTTTTAAAACAATAACATTCCCGGGCCCTGTGTGATTAAATCCCTCCCTTGGATGTGGGCTGACTCAGAGCCAGCATTGAGGAGAGGAGGAGGAGAGTGGGTGGGTGTGTTTGCACACACATATGAGCACACACGTGCTCTGCACCTAGACACCTCGCATCTGTGGGCTCGCTCACGGGCCACTTGCTCCAGGACTGAATTTACCAGCTCACTGCCCAGGCCCCAGGAACGAACAACCTGGGCAAATGCCTTGCACTCAGATGGTTGGATTCCCATGGCGGCTGGAGATAATGAGCTTGGGGGATGAAGGGGAAAAGATACTTTGCTTGCACACCTGCTGGGTACCAGGCCAGGTCTTGATCCTCCCCATCCCTCCTCTCATGTTATCCTCCTGAGGTAACCCACAGAGACTTAGGCCCTAGGACGCTGCTCTGTGGTAACCCTTGCTCTAGTGACCCTTGCCCTCTGGATACAGGGATTCTGGGAGGGAGACCCCATCCAAAGAAAACATTGGGAAGTGTACCATGAGTTGGCTGGGAGCTAGGATGCAGTCAGCAGAAGGATAGATAGGTGTGATGGGATTAGTTGTGCTTGTGTGTACATATGCGTGTGCATGTACTAGTGTGTTTATGTTCACGGGTCTATCTGACAAGTCTGGACACAACATACATGGACAACTGTTTCACGTCGGCTCTGTGAGTTCACAGGAACATAGCAACCATAGACTGTGGAGATTGTTTACCCTCTGCCCCTCACTTTCCTTAGCCGTAAGTTGGGGACACGTTTACCATGAAGACTAAATAAATGAGCACAGAATGCTAACTAAATAAACTAGTAAGTACAGACCAGAAGCTGGTACAGTGCTAAGGGACAGCTATTGCTCTTGTATATGGTACATGGTGTTAGAGAGAAACTCGCAGACTCTGTTAGCTGAGGCTGCTAGGTCTCCTCTGCTTTTGTTTTCAGATGAGGCGATACTCAACCTCTGGGACAGTATGTTCTCCACAGCCCTGTGAGCCAGCCAGAAGGGTAACTGTGCACAGAGAATTCTGGGTAAATAGAAGCAACAGTATGAACGAGTCATTCTTCCAAATCTCTCTTCAGTTTGAGCCCTCTCCAATTTTTATTAAAATATTTAAATTGATGATTACGAGGATGATCATACGCATGTGTGGGCAGGTGCTCATGTACCACAGCATCGTGCTGTGGAGACGGAAGTCAGTGATCTTCTTCCACTATTGGCTCAGGGATCACACTCACCCATCAGCCTGATGAGACAAGAGCTTTAACCCACTGATCCACTTCACCATCCTCTGGCCCCTTTTTAACAAAACATGACAAAATGGTTCTCAAATGTATATAAAAAAAACCCACAAAAATAGGTTAATAACTGGTCCTGGGGACAGGGCTCAGCAGTTAAGACAGAGCATGTGTCGCCTTTGCAGAGGACCCAAGTTTGGTTCGTGGCATGCATGTTGGCCAGATCATAACTGTCTGTAACTCCAGCTCCTGGGGACCTGATGCTTCTGGACCCTGGGGTAACTGCACTCACAAGCACACACACATAGATACATAACTTTAAAAAATTAATATATATTTTTAAAAACCAACAAACACACACATACACACACACACACACACACACACACACACACACACGCACGCGTGCACGCTCGCACGTACACACACAGAGCAAACTCCAAACCAAAATAACTTTTGAATAAGTCTGGAAAATGGGAGAATGCCCAGCTTAGTTACTGGAGTGTAAGGTAGAGCTCCAACCACTTAAACAGTGTGGTCTTTATGAATAGTGTGATAACAGGTCGGTCTCAGGTTCTAGAAATAACCTCAAATAAATAACAGGGACTTTCAATGCATGAGGAGCCCCGAATTCCAAATCAAGGCAGAGGTGAGGGATGGGGAGGAGTAATTATTTAGCATACAGCTTTGGAACAGCCAGAGAGCCATGTGGGAATAAAATATAAAATTGAATATCTTCCTCACACTTCACCTCAAAATAAATGCTGGAGAGATTGATGTTTTAAACATGAAAATGAAGTTCTAAAAGAACTAGGCAGGGCAGGGGGGTGGGGGGAGGGATGAAATCACAAAAGTTTAAAAATATACAATGCTGGTGGATTTAAGTTCCTGCCAAGTACTTTCTAAGTACCACGAGAGTTCCAGACGGTCAGGAGACAGACGATGCCTTCAGCTCCATGAAAATTCTTCAGAGGGAAGAGAAAACCCACACATCAAAAGCAGCAGCACACGACAGACCGGGGGAAGATATTCTCGACACTTACCACAGAAAAGATCTAAGTGTCCTGAGGGGAAAAAAAAAGGTTCCCAGCTGCCGGTACAGTATCACAACACCTTTAATCCCAGCATTTGGGAAGCAGAGGCAGGTGGATCTCGAGGAGTTTGAGGCCAGCCTGGTCTGCAGACTGAGTTTAATCCATCCAAGGCTGCATAGTGAGACCCTGCCTCAAAAAAAAAAATCACGTTTTTATGGTTAAGGTTACGAAAGCAGGAGAAATGGGAAGAGGGTATGACGGTCCAGAGGAAAGGACAGAGTGTGGGGATTCTTGACCTCATGAGCCACCTCAACTGACTCATGGCAGGATCCTCTTCTCCCCACTGGCCGAAGTGTGAGAGGGGGAGGCCCAGTGGGCTGGTGTGCAGGGAACAGGTACCCAGAGGGGTATACCTGTCATGGGCTGGGACCTTGTATGCCATCTGTGGAGTCACAGCCCTCCCCTTCCTCCAGCTTTCCAAGGCAGGACCCTCTGCTCCTCCACTTATGAATATGTGAGAGGGCCGAGTCTCAGAGCTGGAACACGATTTGAAAAACACCCGCATCTGATGCAAAAGGCACAGGGTATAAGAATGAGTGTATTTCCAGCATGAGACGTCTCCATAAGAGGTGACCCCAGAACAACCTCTGAGAGCCACCACTGAGTAACAAGTGTCACTTACAGAATCCACTATTGCTTGTGTAGAAGTTGTCAAAACCTTGTTTATTTATAGGCAGGGTTTCGTGCAGCTCAAGCTGGCCTCAGATTCACTCTGTTGCCCAGGATGAACTCTGATCTTCCTGCCTCCACCTCCACAGTGCTGGGGTTGTAGGCATGGGCCTGGTGTATGTGGTACCGGGGACTGAGGGCTGTGTGCACAGCAGACAAGCAACCAACTAACTGAGCTCCAACCTCCAGCCCTTTGCTTATAAAAATGAACTCTCTGTGTACCTATGGGCTGTTTTTTTTTTTTTCTAGTGAAGCATTTGGAAAAATTGATTAGTGGGTGTATGTCTTGTGTGTCTATGCCTGTACATGTGTGTGTGCACACATGTGCTATCTCTTCACTCTCCCCTGTCATTTCCATACTGTGGTACACAGTGTTTACTCATGACTAGATGCATGCATCCATGGGCACGTGTGTGTGTGTGTGTGTGTGTGTGTGTGTGTGTGTGTGTGTGTGTGTATGTCCCCGTGTGTGTGTGCGCGCACGTGCATGCGCATGTGCACAAGCAGCGAGAGCAGTTATGGGTCAGCCACACTGGGGACAGGGGAAGGCCCTCTGGGTGTAATTCCAGGGTGTCACACAGCTGGGGACCTGTTCATGAGAGATAGAGCACTAAGAAGGACCCCACTGCCTGCTGAGGCTGGCAAGAGGTCTTAGTGCTAATTTCCTTCTAATTTTCCTGAACAGGTCAGGAGGCCCCAACTGACATTTCCTTTTGACATTGCCACTAAATACCCTCATTGTCACCCTTAGATGCTAGGCTGAAAAGCTAAATAGCTCTGTACGGAAGCTAATCTCAATTTAAACTGCCTCCTTCCTTTATCCACTTCTGCAACTTAATATCACCTTCCTCCTGATTGGCCAGACTCCCCCTGCCTCATCTTTCAGGGCTGTCTGCTTCCTAGCTTGGCCTGGGAATCACACAGCTCCCATGGAGCCGTTCCTGCTGGGAATACTGGCCAGAGGCAGAGGGCAAGCTGGGCTGAGGGCCTCTGCCAGGCTCCTAATTGGCCAAGGACATCCCTCTGCCCTTTAGTGCAAGTTTCAAAAGCCACTGAACAGAGACAAATTCCCTTTCAGACCTGAATAACCGTAGCTCCTTCTTCCTTCCAGGCTCCTAATTAGAGCTTAGGCCAGGCGGCTTGTGAGCCCCGAGTGCCTGGAAACGGAGAAGAAGCTGTGGTTCTGAGACTCACACTTCTCTCGGTCTGTCACCTCTTTCCTGGACTGACCTCCGCAGCCTCCGGAGGGCTGCCTGGCTTGGAAACCTATACTCATGAAGCACAGGAGGAGAGATTCAGGTCAGAAACAGAACAAAGGCCCAGGGCCCCTCAAACCTCCCCTCCCCCACCCCCAGACTCTATGGTTTTATGTGAGCTTGGGTCTGGTGTAGAGGCAGGCTAGGTTTGTGTAAGTCCGTATGGAGCCTTCCCACAATGCCTGTGACTCCACAGGTCTATAGTGCATGGAAAGCCAGATAGGTCCATGTGGGGTGGGGAGGGTTAGTTCCAAGTCTGGCCTCTATCCGGACAGAGAACTCAGGAACAGAGAGCATCATAATCCAAGAGGGGGCTGCTAGGGCTCTGCTGGTCCCCACTCTTCAGCAGAATGTTTTAGGGGTACATCGTGGTGCATAGGATGCTCAGCAGGTGTTCTCTGCATGGGACCCAGACTCCCAGCTCTTTGTCTCTTCAACTTCCATGTCTGGTACACCTGCCTGCCCTCTCCTATCTCACCTGAGCCAGGGCCTTGAACACCCTAGGCCCCCCCACTCTCTTGATGCATGACCGCAAATGAGATGCTAATCAATGCCCCTCCCTTGCCCCCTGGCAGATGCCTGGTCCCACTTGGCCCGTTGCCGCATGCATGCCAAGTGTTTCATTAGCCAGGAAAGAAGGCTTTTGCCCTCCTTAATCTAATCCTTGCCAGTGACCTTCAGGAGCCAGCACCTTCTGATGCTGGGGGCCTGGGAGGGTACAACAATCAATTCTGCCTCGGCCTCCGCAGCTGCAGCCAGACGAATTTCTCGCTCAGAAAAGCGTGTTCAAAAGCATCTAATGGAACGGATCATCAATTTGTTTGAATACACATCTAATCTGATTAGGGGGGGCCTGACCACAAGGGCAGCCAATGTAAGCTAGCTTCAACACAGCCCTGGGGAATTGTAAGTGGGGTGGTAGGGCTCCAGTTGGGGAAGGAACAGTGTGAGCCTCACCCTGTCACCCAGCAAGCTCTCGTGGGTTGGGCCCATTGTACAGCCAGCTAAAAGATGATACAGACTGAAGAGCGAGGGTGCCCTCGGGTTAGGCTGACAGTTCTGGGGTGTCTATAGCTCCAGTATTGGCTACACGAGCCTAGATGGTGTTCTGGAAGCACCTTGTGGATGATTGATCAAGTCTGGTGGCACTGTGGTGCTCGAAGGACCCTTAGAGCCACGGATGGTGATAAAATGCTGTCTTGGGTTGGAGAGGGACACTCCTCTCTGCCCAGAAAAACCCCTCCCAAGAACTTCAGAATTTACTTTGAAACACAGTCTTCGCTGGTCACTGACAATGGTCATTGACCATTGACGACAAAGCCACACTGGAGTAAAGCTAGCTCTGTGGTCAGGGTGTCGCTAAAGGATGTTATGGGGCAGGCCTGATGACACGGGCCTGCATATTAATTAGTTTTCAGTTGCTGTGATAAAATACCATGACTAGACACATCTTAAGGGTTTATTTTAGCTTCTGGATCCAGAGGAGAAAAGTCCATCACAGCAGGAAAAGCAAAGCAGGGGGGGAGGGGGAGAAAGAGAGAGAGACAAAGACAGAGATGGACAGATACAGAGAGACAGAGACATACACACAGAGAGAGACAGAGACAGAACAGGAAGTGGGGAGAAGCTATAAACCCTCCAAATCTGGCCCCAATGATAAACTTCCTCCCACAAGGCTCCACCTCCAAAAGTTCCATAATTTCCCCCAAACAATGCCACTAACTGGGGGCCAAGTGGTCAAATACATAAGCCTGTGGGAGTTACTTGTCTTTTAAACCCCAATAGCCTATGATACCTGTCACTCAGGAGGCCTAGACAAGAGGTTCAAAGTTGGGCAACTCAGTGAGACCCTGGGCTGGGGATGTAGTTCAATGGTGGAGCACTATCCAGGATGTGCAAGGCCTTAGGTGCAATCCCCAGTGCATATTAAATGGTATGACGGTTTGGAGAGGCAACGTCGACCAAAAGGCTCACTCGAGAATGTTTGGTTCCTGATGCAGGCACATCTGGGGTTGGGGTTTGGGAAGAGGACTCTTCTTCAACAGTGGGTTAGTACACTGACAGATTCAGAATTGAAACAGGCTACCAGGATGCGGTGGGACTGTGGAAGTTGGGTCCTTGTTGGAGAAAGTGAGTCACAAGGACTTTGTCTCTGGCCCCTTCTTTCTCACCTCTGCCTTGTTTTCTGATCACCACGAGGGCAGCAGCTCAGATTTATCAGGGGATGTCGCCATGGTGTTTAGCCTTGTGCCCATGACAGGGATGTCAGGTAACGGGATTTGTCACACTGAAAATCTGGACGCCATAAGAAGACACACAAGGACCGAGACTCTTGGGAGGGAGAAGGCCACACGGAGACAAGCAGAGACGAGATTGATGAATCCACAAGCCAAGGAGCACCAGGCATTTCAGAAGGAGCGGGAAGTAGGCAATATTCTCTTCGAGCGTCAAAGGGGTGAACATCTTGACTTCAGAGTCTGTGCTCTTTAGAATGATGACGACTAAGTTCCAAGCCACTCCGTATGAAGAACTTTGTCATGGAAACTTATGTAATGCCTCATGGCAATTTGTGCCCGTCATTCTACCAAGGGTAGCATGGCAGAGGCCAAGATACCTGGGAGAGCTGCTCCCGACACCAGGCAGCCCTACCCCAGGGCCTTGGACAATGCTGTTCTATCCCACAAGGATCCCTTTCATTTCTTCTTTGATGGGAAAACTTGTGTCTCAGACCCACCTCATAAAACTCAGTGCAGTGTTTCCTGTAAGCTTCCTGAGATCTCATCTGTGGGCCTCAGACTTTGGAGGGCGCCTCCCTTATGGCATGTAATACAAGAACCAGGGCTGTGTGGGGTAACTCTTACGACAGTGTATCATTCCCCAAAATGCAGGCTGGGAATCTCTGACCCTCCTGCACCTAGAGCCAACACTAGCCTTCATGGACTGAGAGAACATCTAAACACCAGTTGTCTCCCTTTAAGGACCAGGCCTGATTTTGAAAAAAGGCCATAAGCTACTCACTTCAGTAACAGACTATAAGTTTCAGAAACTAGGTCATAAGACACCAGCTCTAGGGACAGACCATAAAATCCAGAACAAGATCATAACCTCCCCCCAAATTACCACAAAATGGGGAAATATCTGATCACAGAATGGGCCATCTGCCCTGGGCAGCTCTCTCTCATCCTATGGGTTCATGACATAGGAGAGCAGATCACTGACCACCTATGACCCCCCTACATCCACCAATGGAATTTTAGATTACCTGATCTTTCTAGAGAGTTTCCCTGGTTCTTTATAAGAAAGTCTGCATGCCTTGGTCTAGGGTTACCAGTCTTAGAGACTGGTTGATCCTCACATGCTGAATGTTTCTGCAGAATATACAGGCTTTGTTGGAGTCTGGGTCTTCCTTCAGTGATTTTCAGGTGACATTCAGGCCTGGGCATTGTGGCGTTCCGCTCAGTGACTAACCATGCCAGAGGATCTCTACTCACTTTGCACCAGCTCCGTCATGGCAGAGTCTGAGTAGCCAAGTGCATTGTGATCTTACTGGTGTCGGAATGGGATCTCCTGGGCTCAGCTCCAGTGAGCTCTGCCAGTCCCTCACCATGTGACCCAAGGCAGGGCTCTGTGACTCCCTGCCCCTCAGTCTCCTCTCCTAGAAACTGGGTTGAAAATGGTAGCTCTTGAGAGGGGCTAGAGCTCTGACTAGCACTGGGCTCAGACAAGGCAACCAGGGAAGAGGAACCACCCTCTCTTTTAGCGGTGCAGCCAGAGTCTTCTGCCCGGCACCTCATAGGTAAATAACAGCAGAGCAACCCCAGCCTGGCGTGGGAAAAAGATGGTTCTCATTCCCCACAGGTTTATTTTGTAATTAGCAGGAGGACGGAGCCCTTTCTCCTGCTTCAGCCAGAGGGTTCAGAGATTAAACTTATACCATTGATTAGGATGTTTTCTGCTGAACGGTTCTATTACCATGTCAGGGTATTCAGATTCATTTGAGCCATAAAACACTGATAATAAAAATCTTCACTAACTCCAGGAATTACTCTCAAGAAATTCAGTTGTGCTACGTGGACCACACATCTGTCCTCGATGACCCCAGTGCAGGGAGGTATGCTTGGGGTGATCGTCCAGTTATTGGAGGGACCCAAGAGCATCACAAATCAATAAAGGGACAGCAATGGGGCTTAGCTGCCTCCGAATCTCAGTCCCTGTGGATTGACCCCACCCAAGCCCTGTCTCTCTCCCAGGTGACATTGCCTTAAAAGGTTCCTTGCTTCCCAGAGGTCAGCAAGATGATTTGGAGAGACCACAGTCCAGAGGCCTTAAGAGTACACCCCGTTGGCTGATGGTAGCCTCCACAGACACAGGACGCAGAAGGCTGTCTGGTGAAGAACGGGCTTTTGATCCTAGAGTCTGGCTGGCATGCTTCCCAATCCTGTCTTTCTTTATCTTGCCCCCCCAAAAGCAAAAATGAAACAAAACCCGCCCCCCCCCAAACCAACAAGATTGTCACCTAACAAGATACAGGTGACCGGTGGAGCAGCACTAGGGGAGGTGACAAACTTAACCATAGCATGAAATGATACCCAAAGGTTGGTAGAAGGCAGCTGAGCTGAGTAGTAGGTGTCTTAGGGACCTTCCCCACCACACTCCAGTGGGGGCCATCTGCCCAACTTCCATGCCTTCTCTCCCCTCCACTTCCCTGGTATCAGTATCAGGCAGCGAAGCCCGAAAAGGGAAGGAAAGCAGGTGTGCGCTGAAGGCCTGATCCATGCCAGTGAGCGCCTTCTGTCTCATTTCATCATCCCACCTGCCTTGGTGGGGCTCTGCAATCACAACCCCTTCATTTGTCTCATCTGAAGCTCCTGTGGAGAGGGACAGGTCATGTGAGCGACAGCGGCAGAAAGGGGTTTGAACTAACCTAGGCCTCTGATCTCTCATTGGGTCAGGGCTGAATCTGATCTTAGGAAAGGACTACCGGGGGCCAGGGAGGAGGAAAAAGCAAGGTAGGCGCTAGGCTTCTCCCTCCCCCGCCCCCATGTGGAGGCTGAGCAATGGAACCCGCCCATGAGGAAGAGCATACATTTATCAGGCTGGTGACCCTGCTGTACCGGCGCTTTGTGGCGTGTAACAAAGACTGCGGAGCAGAAAATTGGAGTTCAATTTGCCGTCCATCCCATGCACAGCGCTCAGCCCATTCCAGTCCCTAGCAGGCACCTCTGTGCTTTATCATAAATAATAACACACGCAGCTCTATAGCCCTTTCCACAGTTAGAGTCCCCAAGCAATTTACAAGCTGGATTATCCACACAGTGGCATCCAGCCCCTCCTTGGCACAGTGAAGAGATTGCCCCGTGGTCTGTCTTCCTGGCCTCATTTCTGGCACTTGGGTGGGAAGCCCAGAGGGTATCCCTGCCTGGCAACCTCAGTCCCTTGCCAGAACAGATGTAGGGGACACAGCTGCTCCCTTAGGGGCAGGAGAGATTGCTCAGTGGTTAAAAATGCATTAAGGATGCTCTTGCAGGGGACTCAACTTTGGTTCCCAGCACTCAGAGCAGGGAGCTCACAGCACCTGTAACTCCAGCTCTGGGGAATCCTACACCTCTGGCCACCCATGGGCATCTGCATTCATGGGCGCACACCCCCTCCCTGAGTACACATAATTAAACAGTAAAAATAAATCTTCAAAAAGAAAGTGGCTTCCTGTCTCCACCAGGAGCTTCATTTCTCTCCTCCGAACCTTGGGAGGCCTATGAGGCTCCACCAGCAGAGACTGTTGAGCCCAGAGGGATGGGCCAACTCCATTCATGGGCTACTGTGCAGAGCCCAACCCCTTGGGACAGTGTTCTTTAGTTTTCAGCATTCAGACTTCATGGAGGAAGGTCCATGGGTATGACAGACTCACCCGCTACCTAGAGACTCTCTGGAAGGCAGGGTTCAGGAAGAGCTACAGTTCTGAGGCCACATTGTATGATGTCACCAAGGCAGGCAGGTCTTTAAAGGTGGATGGGCAGTGGGAGAAGGGAAAACAGACACAGTGGCTTGGTTGGCACAGGGCTTGTTTTAGGGGTGATTGGGATGCTTTGGGGGGTGCTGGAGTGGAATTGGTGGCTCTGTACGATAGTGACATCACTGAGTTGCCTGTTTTGCTGCTGCAGGAATCTTCACTGAATTAGAAAGTAAGATTGATGTGGCCCTCCTCTGACCCCAGGAAGCCCTTGGGGGAGGGGACACCTAAGAGTACTGATTGCTTCTTCCTGTCCTAGACAGCCGCCTGGCTCAGTCTGCAGCAGCCCACCCTTGGCCTGTCAGACACCAGGAGCACCTTTCCTCTCCTGGGTGCTGGACTGCTCACTGGTGCCAGAGGGGCCGGGGCTCTCTTGGTTCTCAGCAGCATTGGGTTTAAGGGCATTTGGAAGAGGGGCAGGAAACCTGGGCTTTGCAGGGCAGATGGAATTTGGATGAGAGTTGCATTGGCCAAAGTTCGGACATGGATATAACACCCAAGAACCTGAGTCCTCCCAGCTTATTTTGGTGTGTGTGTGTGTGTGTGTGTGTGTAGTGGGGTCATGTCAACTTCCCTTGCTGGGTTTTGTTGAGTCAGTGCACAAAGGTTAAAATACTCTTTAACTGCCATGCCCTCCTCCCCCATTCTGCCCCTGTTTCCACAGAGGTCTGGGTCCCAAGCCGATACCAAAGACCCTGAGAGACATAATGATGAAGCCACTAGGTGAGACAAAAGGTGACATTACCATGAACAGCTCCATGGGGCAATGTTTTTTTTGTTTTTGCAAAAAAATTGGGTTATGGTTCTGTCTATGGGTCCCTGGACTCTCCTAAAGGTAGGGAGGGGGAGGAGGAGTCTTGAAGCTGAGCTGGAAGTCAGAGGAACCCGGGGCTGGAAGCCAGGCTTGCTGGAGGCCCTGCCCAACTTGGTCCTTTTTAGGTTGACCATTTCAGCTGTCAGTCCCTTGTAGCTTCTCTAGGAGGTGGGGGTGGGGGCATCTGTGGAACTCATTTAGCCCACAATTCTCTGGCAGATGGAGAAACTGAGGCACAGGAGTTTAAAGGAGAGCTTGAGTTCTGGATTCCTATTTTGGAGTCATTCTTTCCCTCTTGACAGCAATCTGCTTCATGTTCCCAAGTATAAGTTATGCACAAGGGTTCAATTGACACTCACTCCTTTTCTAAGCTCAGACTCTGCTCTAGCCCATCAGAGAGTCCCTGGACCCCAGAAAGTCTCAGCTGTACTAACTGATGTGTGGGGAGAGTGGGTTTCCAAATGTGTATCGTAGATCTCTGATATGGGTTGAATTGTGCCTCTCAAAAAGATACACAGAACTCTCTTCCAGGTACCTGTGGCTATGGCTTGTTTGTTACTGTTTTTAGAAGGGGTCCCATGTGTCCTTGAACTTGCTGTGTAGTCAAGGATGACCTTAAACTTCAGATTTGTATCTCTTCATCAAGTTTCTTGGATTACTGGCAAGCCCCACCACTTATCACTTATGTGTGCTGGGAGTGGGAACCCAGGGCTCTATGAACTGAGAGCTACATCCCCAGCCAATGTATATGGTATTTGAAAGCAAAGTCTCTGCAGATGTCCTTAGGTTTAGATGAGGTTCCTGGGGTGGGGACTCCTTTAATATGGTTGACATCTTCAGAAACACCCAGGGAGAAGCCAGTCCATGAAGACAGAAGCAGAGTCACAGGCAAAGGGTATAGAGGATGGCCTTGGTGCCAGGGATCAGGAATTATAGAGGACAAAGGTTCTCTGGTAGTCTACAGTGCATATGCAAATGGCTTGACAGACATCTTGATTTCTGGCTTCTGATATCCAGGGCTGGGAGATGAGACGTGCTTTT
Organism: Micromys minutus; assembly: GCF_963924665.1. Lineage (NCBI taxonomy): Eukaryota > Metazoa > Chordata > Mammalia > Rodentia > Muridae > Micromys > Micromys minutus. The sequence goes on from NC_137979.1 coordinate 59,479,846, forward strand.
GGTTTAAGCCATCAACTTGGGGTCTTATAGGATGACCCTAGAAAGCTAATCCTTCCCCTCAAACACATCCAAACTCCAGCCAGCTCTGTATAGAAACCTTTCTTGTGAAAAGTTTTTCTGGACATTCCTCAAGTAGAGATGGTCCTTGTGTGCTCACACACATCCCTGCCAGAGGGCAACCCAGAAGGATGCCTCTAAATGTCTAAATGCCCCAACTCTAACCTGTTAGCGGGCATGTCTTTGTCCTTTTTGAGCATTCTGGGCAAGCACTCTACAACCAAGATACATCCCACTACTTGGCCCTTTAAATGTCTTCAGTATCTAATCTCACACGGAGCAAAGTTCAATAAATACAGACTGGAGGAATGAATGGAAAGAAACTTCTTCTTACCAGAAGGTTCCAGAAGGTTCCTAACACCCCACCTATCATTTCCCATTTGAAGGTCACCTCACAGGCCTTGTCTTGCCCTCATTGTCCCCCATGCCACCACATGCCAGCCGCTCTGCAGTGGGGCCAGAGCTCAGCTAAGCAGTAAGTGACTTTGTCCCGAGTGGCAGGGAGCCCACAGTGGCAGGATTGGCAGGTTGGCAGGCAACATGAACATGACGGATTGTTCTGCATCACGAGCCATTTTCGACTCATTCCCAGGAAGCCAGGGCCTTCTGGGAAGGAGAGCAGTAGACCTCCTCCCCATACCCTTTTTACCACCTCTCTCTGCCCTCTCCTCCTTCCCAGAGCTAACAGTCCTGCTTAGCCCTGTAGGCTAGGGGTGAGGGGAGGGGCAGTGGATGAGATATTTGTTGTTCTTAGTCCTGGGAATGGAATAATCTACCATTTTTCCTGCCAGGACACTCTCATTCAGAGAGTGATGTGATTGCCACCTAGTTGATGTCTCTCTCTTCTTTCTCGTGGCCTGGAGAAGTAGCACAAGTATCTCTGTGCTGTGTGCTCTCCCTGTGCTGTACCCTAACCCTACATTCCAGGCAACGTGATGACCCCACTTTATGATGAGAAAACTGGTACCCAAAAACAAGAGTGACTACCCCAGTTGCTCAGAGGGTCACATGGGCTCCACTGCTTGTATGAGGGACTGCCTGTCTTGCATGTCCCTGTTTGTTCCCGAGAAGGCACAGCATTGGAAAAGTAATGAAAAAATCATCTCCAGCGGTTCCCTCCAACACCCACAATTCTGACAGAGGCAGGGCAAAGGTTCCAACTTGCCACCAAGGTTTCAACAGGCCAAGACCAGCCTGGGATAGCTCAGGAAAGATGAGGCAGCCAGCAGAGGCCAAGTATTATCTGCCTTAAGTTGTTGTGGCATGGTTGAAAGATACCCGTGCCCCTTAGGTCCTGACCTTCCAACCCAGTTACCTTTCTAGGTTCCATTTTTGTTTAGGTTATGGGTGCTCAGCTCTGCCCAGTCCTCCTTGGGCACTAGGAAGTAAGTGATAATGGGGTGAGGCTAGGGATCCTTATTAGCTCTGTGAGCCCAAAGAAGCCCTCTTTGGGGAATTGGCACAGGGCAATGGAGGCACCAGAAAGGGCCCTCGGGGGAGGGGCAAGCCAATAGGGTCCTTGGAGACAGACCTCTGCTTGGCATCTTGCCTGTCCCAGCCTTGGGTGGGAGGGGAGTGTTGAACTGTGGTTTGGCAATGGCTGACCCCAGCATGGGAAAGGGAGTTTACGGGAAGCCTACCAGTTACTGGAAAGGACAATAAATTAATATAATAGGTCTGTGTGGCTGGTGACAAGGGATAAAACATGTGGTTCAAAACAGCCCCATGAGAGATTGTCAACAGGATGAATGGGAGGCAGGACAGAGCAGAAATAGAGAGACAAGGGGTAAGGGGCAATCTGTGGGGCAGAGGCCTCCTTGGATCTCCATTCCTCAACCAGACTTGGGCACGGCTTCCCCTACAGGCCCCTTGCTTCCTCCACTTCCCCACAAAGTCTTCATGAGCTTTGCCCCTTGTTTTATGGTATCCTTGACAACTGTTCTATGTAAGTGCTCCCAGCCCTGAGCCATAACAGACAGCACTCATGGTAGGAGGTCTATTCACCCACCTAGCTTACATCACTCATTCACCAAGTGCTTTATGGACACCCACTATGTGCCTGAAGCTGCCACAGCAAGCAAGGAGGAAACCCCAGCTCTCAAGCACTCTCAGGTGCTCAGGAGGTAAGGGGATTGGTTGGCAGAGAGACAGCCCAATGAAGATCACAGCCTTTGACACACTAGGACCAACATGGGAGCACAATTTGCTGTACTGCAAGGGCTGCTGGGTAGAAAAGGCTCCCAAACAATATTTTAAAGGGCAGAAGGTGAGTCAAGTTTGGGGGTCTGGAAGATCCGATTTGTGCAAAAGTCAGGATGTGTAAAAAACACAGTAGCTTCTGGGAGCTTCAGGCATTTTGGCATGATGTGTGTGTGTGTGTGTGTGTGTGTGTGTGTGTGTGTGTGTGTGTGTAATCCAGGTGGGAGCCAGGACCTGAAGACTTAAAGAACAGGTCTGGTGGAATGAGTTAGGTCCAACACCTAGCTTCTCCAGTTGGATGCCATATGACCTTGAATAAGTCATCTAGTGTCTTCCAGCTGGCTTATCCACTGGGAAGAGGATGGCATGTGGGTACCAGATTCTACTTTCTTAGAGTAGATGCAGGTATATCTCCTAGCACAGCTTCTGGTTGGAGGGAAGGAAGGAAGGAAGGAAGGAAGGAAGAAAGAAAGGGTGCTGGGTGTGTGTGAGTCATATCCCAGAGAATAAAGGCTTACAGGCAGTGTTAAGGAGCTGGATGGAGACCATCCTGAAGGCAACGGAGAAACCACAATAATTTGGAAAGTGTCATGTATACACAGAGAATCTTTACCTCCAACTTCCTCTAGGAAAACCCTCCCCCCATGGATTATGCAGAAGAGACTGAGGTGCTCTGTCTGACCTTGGATGAGGGTGGAGTGAGGACCTTTGGCCTCCTAGCATGAGGCTATCAGCATTACACCTTAGGTCCTTAGCCTCCCATACTCAGAGTATGTAGACCAACTGAGGGTCAGGGCCTGGGAACACAAAAAGGTAAAGGACTACCTCTGCCTGGAGGCTGTGGCCAGCTGGATACAAAGATAGGATTCATTTGGCAAGATCTGATTAAGGCCCTGAAGCATCACTGAGCAGGCTCAGATATAGAAATCAGGTGATGGGCACATAAGGCAGCGTGGGCCACTGAGAGCTGGCAGGGCAGCCAGGGAAGCTCCACAAAAGGAAAGGGACAAGTCAGCATGAGTCATCTGCTCATTGATTAAACTTACGGCTACAGAAGGACAACTGTACTTGGGGCAGTCCTGGGGGGGAGTAGCATAGGAAGATGGCTCTTGGAGTTCATAGAGCTGTATCTATAGAAACTCAGATCTAGACAGAGACCGAAAGTGCATGAAAGGGAAGAGGATCAGGGCAATGGGGGCACATAAGAGAAATACCCCAACGGTGACATTTTATCCTAGGCCACAGCCAGGTAAAAAGAGTGGTGGGGTGTGCTCAACACAAAGGGCCTGTCCAGTCAGAGTGTCAGGGGTGGGAGAGGAGGAGGAGGAGGCCTGGCCCATTCATATCTGATTAGAACTTGAAAGAGGGCCTGTATTAATTTCATTTTCACTTCTGTGATAAAATACCCAGGCAAAAAGTAAGTTAGGGGAGGAAGGGGCTTACACCAGTTTACAGTTTCAGATTGTAATTCATCATTAGAGGAAAATCTAGGTAGGAACCTGAAGCAGTTAGTCACATCATGTCACAGTCAAGAGCAGAGAGAGAATAAATGCAGGTACACACTGTGTTCAGCTTGATTTCTCTACCCTTTAACAGTTTAGGACACCTGTCTAGGGGATAGTGATGTCTACAGTGGGCTGGGCCTTCCTACATCAATTAACCTAAATAAGACACTCTTTAACAGTCATGCCCACAAGCCCCACTGAGTTGAGAATCTCTTCTCAGGTGTCTTGAGATTATGTCAAGTTGATAGTTAAAGCTAATTGTCAGAGGCTCCACAGTGTAGTCCCATGGTGAGTGGAGAGGAAGTGGAGAGAGGAAAACGGTCAGTCTTCTGTCATAACCTTCTTGGTAGGCTGTAGCCAGAGCCCATGGCTTTATCTCAAAGGCCACAGGAAACCACTAAAGTTACATACCTACCCCCAGAAATACAGCAAGACATGAACTATAAAAATTCATGTGGACACTGAGAGGCTAGTGGTGATCTAGAACAGAGATAACACAGTGATTTGAATGAAAATAGCTCCCACGGGCTCATATGTATGACTATTTTGTCCCCAATTGGTGGCTGTAGTCTTAGTAGATATGGGCTTGCCGAGGAAGTATGTCTCTAGGGGTCTTTGAATCAAAAGACTAGTGCTAGTTTGAGTTAGTGCTCCCTCCCCATTTGTGAATGGAGATAAGAGCTCTTGGCTGCTGCTCCAGCCACTTGCCTCTATGCCTCCTCCCTAGCATCATAAACTCTAACCCTCTGGAACTGAACTGTCAGCCCAATTAAACTCTCTCTTTTATAAGATGCCTTTGTCGTGGTGTTTTATCATAGTAATAGGGAAATAACAAAAACAATGACCTTGCAGGCAGCAGTGTGCTTTTCTCAGGAACTAGCTTTCTATTCTAAGTTGTTCAGGAAAATGACAGGTTAGATAGTTAGTTTGGTTGGAACCTGGCAGTTGCAGGGAGCTGGTAGAGAAGAGGAAAGTAGCAAAAAGGGTTAGCCCTAGGAGCTGCTTCAGAGTAAAGGGTGGGATTTTCTGAGGGTGTGTGAGTCAGCTTTCTATAATGAGATAGAAACTGATAGGAGGAAAGATTCATTTAGCTCACAGTTTAGGAAGTTTCTGGCTATGGTCACATTGCCTTTGGGCTTAGGACAGTGTACCACGTGTCAGAGTATAAAAATTGCTCACTTCACAGCTAGGGAAGTAAATATGGAAGAGGAAGAAACTATGGTTCAACTGTTCTTTTCAAGATTTCCAGTGATCTAAAGACCCCACCTCTTAAAGTGTCTATGACCAACTTAAGGTCATAATAGTGTTGCAATAGGCACCAAGCTTTTGCCTTGTGGATCTTCAGAGGACAGTTAAGACTTCAGTTAAGGCAGAGTGGGAAGAATTAGCAGATCTACCCTGGGTACTAGGGTAAGAGTGGACCTATGGAGAAGGTGGTAGGTTCAGTAGAGAACAGCTGTGGCCAGTTGGATGTCCAGGTGGAAATCAGGAACATGTTCAAGACTGGGACTCTGGAGCCATCTGTTAGAATATCTAGGGATAAACTGGAGCTGTGTCCCTTGTGAAATTCCAGAGAGAAAAAGAGGGGGGAGGGGAAAGGGGAAAGAGGAGAGGGATAATGGGAGAGAGAGGGAAGAAAGGAGGGAGGGAGGGAGGGAGGGAGAGAGAGTGTCTAGGAATGTATAGGCATACCTCCTACCTCCTATCCCATGGGTTCCGTTTCCATGCCAGATTAGTCTTATTCATGTTCTGCAAGGGCAGTGAGACATTGACCACATATTACACACTTGTAAGATGCCAGGTTGTCCCAGGTGCTTGAGATACGTAAAAATCTACATGCCAATCCTTCAAGGTCATTATCACTTTTCTAACAGATGGGGTGCAGCAGTATACCAATGGAGAGGATCTGCTCAAGGTCATATGGATGTGAACAGCAGAGGAGGACTCTCATTTGGATCTGGCCAAATCCTTGGCTCAGGCTTTTGTCTCAAAGACACCTGTCTCCATGCCAAGTTCCAGATAAACAAGGAGGACAGCTTGCCTCATGTTCTTTCAAGAAGGTTGTTATAATCTACCAATCCTTCATGACTCTCTGTTTACACTCGGCAATGTGGGATTGTCATATGGGGCACTAGATTCCTCTTTCTGTTTCTCATCTGCACATAATGCCTTGATTTCTTGAGAGTCAGACTTCTGATTCTGGGTGAGGGAAAGTCCCTCTTGCCATCCCTGCACATAGATAACATATGTCACTTCAGTGACTTCATTATATTTTGAACTGTAGCACCAACAAAGGACATAGGTAGAAGGAGCCAGGCAAGCTGACTCACCTAGGGTTCTCTTTCTTTGGCATCTTTGCACTCTATCCAACTTTAAAAGCTTTCCATGATGGCTCCCATGGGGCCTGCATGTTCTTCCCATCTCTTTTCTCTTGAGTCTTCTTAGAGCATTTGGCCCATTTTGAACCTTCTGAAAATACCCACTTTGGAGAACTTAGCTTTCTTTTCAGTCATATGTGGAAAATATCTCCCCATCCAGAAGACAGATGGTTCTAGGGGGATATGGGGTTATTTAGCTTGTAGCAAGAGGCACTTGTGAGTAGGCACCAGGGATCCAGGCTATGATATGTGGTGAGGATGTAGGAATCTGAGATGCAGTGGAGAGAACACCAGGCTGGAAGGTGCAGGAATTGTATGGTGAGCTGAGAGACTTGGGCAATGAAGAAATCTCTCTGTATCCTGATGTTCTTGTCTGGATATGGGTCAGTGTCATTAGAACAAAGTGAGTAGTGGTAAACAGGTCTGTCAAGGAAACTGGTATGAGGAAGGTTCATAATAAACACAGTAAGTTACGTCTCTCTTCTCCCTTGTTGCCTTCCCTGCTTTGGTCCTCTCACCCCTTGGCCTCTGGAATACTGAAAGTTCCAGTATGGCATTTACTGAGGTGAGAACCTCCATTTCTCTGGCTTTGGAGACTGCATGGGTGATCATGCTTCCCGTTTCTTTGTGATTTACAGCCTGGATAAACCAGCTGAATGGTACTCAGCAAAACTTGTTTTCTTGAAAACTAGCATTATTGTAGATGTATATAGTTGAGATGAGGTCAAAATGGATTAAGATGATCCTTTAACACTACAACAAGTAGCCTTATAAAAAGGCCATGAGAAGAAAGTGAGACACACAAAGAAGAAAGATGTGTGAAGACAGGGAGAAGTTAAGATCCATATTTACAGTTTAAATACAGTAAAGGTTGCAGGAGATACTAGAAACTAGGAAAGAGGCTTGGGACAGGTTCTCACCCAGTGCCTCCATATAAACCAACTTTTTTGGCTCTTTGATTTCAGATATATGTGGTGCAGAGTTTTGAAATGATACATATCTTTTATTTAAGTCACACGATTTGTTGCAATTTGTTTCATCAGGTGTAAAAATCTAATACAGTTGGTATTACGTGTGCATGTGGGAGAGATACTCTTTAATCATTTTTCAACCTGCTTCCATTTTCCCTGTGCAGTGCCCAGTAGGGTTTGAGTGATTATGTGTGTGTTGTGTGTGTGTGCGTGTGTGTATGTGTGTGTGTTTGTGTATATTCATTGGGTGGGGGAATGAGCCTGTTCTTCCATGTATTTTCTAATTGCCCAGAACTATGACAAGGGACAATAGAAAGCTTCTTTAGGTTCTATGTTTCACTAATGTTTCATTTGTGGTATTTTCTACCTAAGATACCTGAAATATACCCATACAAACAAATAGGTACAGAGGCTTTTTAAGCCTGGACAAAGACTTGTCATGGGTGTTGTCTCTAGTGTTGGTTAAATAGCAGCAATCATGTCATAATATATGTCATGGTGCCAGTTGTGGCTTCAGTGTAGCTTTCTCCCTTAAGACTCACTTTGGTTCTAACCCCTATTGTAAAGCTTAAAAGGTGGAAACTTATCTGACCAGAGTGTTTAAAGGTTCAATCTGAGGGAAGTAATTTAGGACTGACTAAAGTCACCAGGGTACAAACCTATGATGGAATCCTGCTGCTTTTATAGGGAAGATAGAAAGCAGAAGTTACACATATATCATCTGGTCTTTCTTGCCTGGAGATACCATGCACAACCTTATGACTGGCAAGCAAGAAATCCACCAGAAAATGCAGCCTCTTGACTTTGGATCTCCAGAGTTGCAAGAAGCAATACAATCTTCTTTTATATAATGTACCCAGTTTGTGGTATTATGTTATCAGCAACAGAAAATGAACTAAGATGTATCATGTTTCCTTAATGAAGTAAACCCTTTGTGGTAACTTGTAGTGGAAAGCACCAGTCATATTTCTGAGAATCCCAATGAGCTATAATGCCTGTTTATCTTCTATGTCACAATTGTCCCAAGCGTGTGGGAGTTTAATGATAGCCACTCACCTCTTTCTAGCTTGCAACTTGTTTCTGCTTCTCCTTGGTTGCCTCTCTGCCATACTTTTCTTCCTCTGCATCTTCTGAGACACCAGAGACTCCAGATCTCTGCTTGGGAATCACAATTTCCCTAGATGAGGACATCTGTGTTTCTGTTCTCAGCTACTGTGGGATGATTTCTTCTCCCTTACCTTTAGTCCTGAATTCTTGCCTAAGTAAGTTAACTGTGGTCATCATGTGCACAAATATAAGATATCCAAAGCAAAACTCAAGATTTTGTAAACTTATTGGGTTCCCCTAATTCTCCAGTACAGTTAGTGACACTGTGGGACCAGTTACCCAAGCCAGACACAATGGTGACTTTTTTTTATCTTTCTTCTTTCAGCTCTGATATGTACTCATCTACTTAAGGTTGTGTTTGAGCCCAGATGCCATATTGTGATGACCTCACTTACCCTGGTATTTAACATAGCATAGAACCTACAACCAATAGCTAAACAACATCATCATCATCATCATTTTCACCATCATCATTAACAACAACAACCACCATCAAAGTGGTTATTTGCTATTGGGTTTACCTCTAAGTATTGCTGAAACTAGCTAGCCACCTGGCCCCATCTCTTTACTCTTTGCTCTTGAATCCATCCTCATGAACTTGCTGACCTTTGGGCATCTATTCATAACTCTGTGATCCAGTTAAATGAACCGGATATTTAACCATTCATTTTATGTTCAAATTCCTTGTGCATGACCAGAACCCTATGGCTTATATATAGATCAAACATTCTGTCTTGCCAAGGAATCCATAGATCTCTGTGTCATTTAGCCATACTTGTGGTGAATAGTGGAAAAATGCCAGATTTGAACATTTCATAGTTTTCTGCTGTAACAGTTAATATTGTCCACTTGGCAGGCCTCAGGATATTCCCATAAGGGGTTATCTAGATTAGGTTAAAAGTGGGCAGTGCTGTCCTGTGGGTTGGAGTCCTAGGCTGAATAAAAAAGGACAATGTGAGCTGAGAACCAGCATTTATCTCTCTCTCTCTCTGCTTCCTGACTGTAGATATAATATGACCAGCCACCTCAATCTCCAGCCACCATACCTTTTCTACCATGATAGATTATACCCTCAAACTGTGAATCCAAATAAACACTCCCTTCCTTAAGTTGTCCTCTGTCCAGTATCTTGTTACAGCAACAGGAAAAATTACCAATGCAGCTTTCAAACTATTTGGGCTTATCCCTGGCTCACACTCTTGCCAACCCTTCCAGGGTCTTGCCTACTGAGTCCCAACACACCTACTCAACATTGAATGCTACAAGGTTTAGGTCAACTTTGGGCTCCCATAATCATCTCTTCACCATGCACCATTACAACAGTGTCTTCATGCAACTTCTCCTGACTCCCAGTGAAACATTCTTTGGGGATGATCCTCAAATATGAGATGTCTTTGATTGTTGCAACTTAGGAGAAGGGGGTATTAAGAGATTTAATACATAGAGGTCACCAAACCTCAGATTCAAATTCATCCTCTTGTTCTCTCATTAAAAATCTGGAAGCAGGATAAAATGAAGCCCAAGATAGCTTCTTATTTACATTAGTTCATTAAGTATGTGTTGATGAGGAGGCCCTAGAGATTGTGTTCCAAGCAAGTTCCTTGGATTCCCTGGCTCCTTAGCCAAGGAAGTTTGTCAGGCTGGAGCCAGAACAACTTACATTGTCCAGGACAGGCTCATCCCTAAGAGTTACCCAGTTCACCATGTCAAGGCTGAGGCTGAAGAACCCTGGCTGATACTTGAGGCAGGTGATATTCAGCCATGGGTATACTCGGGGGCCTTGCGTTGTATCTTAGTTATTTCCCATTGCTGTGACAAAACACCATGACCAAGGTGACTTTTTATACGAAAGTATTTAATATGGCTTATGATTTCAGGGTGTTAGAGTGCATGATGGCCAGAGCAAAGAAATGGCTGAGCACTCATCCAAGGCAGAGAGAAGAGAACACTGGGAATTGCCTGAGTCTTTTAAAATCTCAAATCCTGCCCCACTCCCACACCTCTAGGAAGGCCACATCTCCTAATCCTTCCCAAACAGTTCTACCAAAGGAGACCAAGTATTCAAATATGGGGATGGAGTGCACTCTCATTTGAACCACCATACATTGGGTTTGCCATTTAGCAGACCCTTTTTGTAAGCTTTCTGAGTGGCTATTCCATACTCTATCCTAGCTCAAAGGCACAGTTCAATCCCTCTGCAAACTGGAGGCTGCAAAGGCAGGCAGCTGGCTGCCTTCCATACCCAAATCAGATGGCAAGGACAAAAGCAGAGGAAAGCAGCATCCTTTAGAGAGATGCTGGCTTCCTTCAGGATCCAGGGCAGATGAGACCAATTTAGCTAACAAGTTGCCAGGACCATGGTACCGTTGCCAGACAGTGAAATTGCCCTTCTTACCAACATGGACTGTCAGGCAGATGAGACAAACAAGCCTGTTAATTAGGCCTGTAATAGCAGCTGTGAAGGGGATGTTTTCCCAGAAAAGGGAGTAGGGACTAGGTGGTGGCTTTCTCTTGTCCCATAAGAGATGGGGCCTAAGGTTAGACTTTGTTACCTTGCAGAGATGCAGGAAGTCTCATCTCACTATAGCTGCCATTCTGGAACACAGGAAAGACATGGACAGAAGTCACACATAGCTTCTTCAGTCACAGGGGATATTTTGGATAACTCTCCTGTAGTCCTTAGCCGAGTATGTGCCCAGATGACACATAATAAAAGTCATGTGACAAAGGTGAGTCTGGGCAACAAATTCTTTCTCTTAGATTTAAGTGCAGCCTATGATTCCCCCCTGGCTTCCCCTCCCTGGAGGCTGATTGCTGTCCTCTAAGGAAGCCTGGTGACTCTGCAGGACACAGGTAGAATAGTAGTTTACTTTGGAAGTTCAAGGACATCTTATCAGTATGCTTTTTGTTTGGTACATATTGATGAAGAGGTGCCAGAAACCCATTCTGACCAAATTCCTCAGAATCCTTGGCCCTGCAGCCAAGGATTTAGGCAGGCTGGGGCTGTTTGCATGGTAGTTTGGACAGGTGTTAGGGACAGGCTGCCTAGTCTGGAGGGGCAATCCTAGAGCAGGCAAGCATGCCTCTTAGCAGGTAGGCTCATCAACATAGGTTTGTATCGCAGTGATAGGGGAATAGTCCCAGATATCCCTACAAATCCTCAGACACAGACCCAAGATCCCCCAGGAACCATGCCTACCTCTAGAGTCTAGACCATCACCCCTACCTGTCTTTATAATCCCTTATCAGTATGTCTGCTGCAAGATTTGTATCTCCTATAGAGGACAGGAAAGTGGTACTCATGAAATCTCAATAACACTATAGCTAAATAAGACTAAATAGGGCCTGAACAATGACAATATCAGATAATGTGCCAACAAAAATGGGGGGAGTTTCATGAGGTTCCAGTTCTAGGCAAAGATACAGCCAATTAATGACTGCTGAGAGGGAATCAGTCTTCCCCAAGGATGAATCTCCAGTAACTACTTACCCAGTGCCAAGTGGTCAGCCCTAAAACATACACATACCAGCAATACTGAATGGACACAGCATGTTAAATGTACAGACTTATATGTATGTATATACCTGACCACAATGACTAAAGGAAAAAGTCATCACTTTTACAGGTGCTCTGGGCTGCTACATGGGCCACACTCCTGGTTATAGTAGCATCACTGACTCATTCTTGAAAGGGACCTGTCTGCACAGTCAAACTGGGGTACCCATGATAGCACCAACCAGACCTTCCCATAGACTCAGCATCCCAGCCAAACCTGTCATCAGCAGGTCTTCTTAAGTTGCCCTCCGGCTCCAGCTTCAATTCTATCAAGGAAGTGCCTGTCTTGGAGACTGTGCCCCCTGAAGAAGGGTCATTATTGCTAATGCCTTTTCTCCCCCATCTGTTGTGATTGTTTACACTCCACTTGCTAATTAGAGACTAATTAGCTGGTGCTGAAATTCATCACTTTCCAAACACAACACGGCAGCAGGAAGAGCGCAGCGATGCGGGGGCAACATCTGCACCTCCGTTTGGAGCCAAGGCGCCATTCAGCTGCTCCCCGCTCCTCCTCCCTCCTCCTCTCCCTCCTCCTCCCTGTGAGCTTCCAGAAGGCTTAGGCTGCTGGCTCTTCTTATTCAGCTCCTCAGCACAGTGCAGTGCGGAACACACTGTGAAAAGTCAATGCTATCTAGAATAAATAAATGAATGCACGTCTAAATGAATGGCTAGGTGCAGGCTGGCCTGCGAGTAGACACCACAGAGTGGATGGCTGAGAGAAGCGGAGAGGAATTTATGGACCGCTGAGCAGGGAGACAAAGAGCTATCCACCATTTAGCGGAAGATGATGCTGGATATGTTTTCTCATCCAGGGTCCTAGGGAAGAACATTTGCCAAAGGGGGTGGGGTCAGCGAGGGCTTTTGGAGTGGTATTGTGAATGGGTGTGGGGATACAGTGAGGCATGGGAGGAAAGGATGATTGGATGGAGAAGGACCAAAGATGGCATCCCAAAAGGAAGGGGTGCGAAGATTGGTGGCAGAGGAGAAGCTGTAGAATGTGGCCTTAAAAAGCTAGAGTGGTGGCCCTGGCTTGGGTGAAGACATGTGATTGTACTGGGGAGAAATCTCTGTGATTCATGGCTAGATGCCAACAACAGCCTGGATTTGTGAAGGCCTTGGGGCTGACCTCCCTTCCTTCCTCTCAGCTCCAGCAGAGTACTTGCTCTAACTCAAAGTTCCCTTCTATTCAAGCCTTGGGCTATGGGGCTGGCTCCCTGGACTCCTCCAAGTCCCCTAGGGCTCTCTTCAGGATAGAAGGAAGCCAGGCTGAGGGGAATTGCAGTTCCCAGAGCAGCCAGGCTTCTGCAGGGAGGCTTTGGGACAATCTACAATTGAAGGGGCAAGAATGAAACCTTGTCCCTGTTTCTTTTCTAGTGACATCTCAGAAGTCACCCCATACTTCTACTTGCAGCCCTGATCAGGGGGCCCATAGTGACCTCAGTCCAAAAGCTCTGAACTTAATGAACATTGGGTTTGCCCTCACTGTGTTTGTCATGTGCAATTCCTGCTCCCCCGCATCTTCCTCTAGAGTAGGATTATGGGACTCACACCATATGGTGGCTGAAGTCTCCCCTCTGCCTCTCGCTTGCTGTGTGGCTCAGGATCTGCTGTATTGCTTCTCTGAGCTTGTGTGCTCCTCAGAGAAATAGAGACTGGAAATACTAACCTCAATGATTGCCACCAGGACCAATGACAGGAAAGCTTCAATGCTATTCCACACATCTGTTGAGTAGATGACAAGTGGGCATTATGTCCCTGGAGAAGGCATGCATTTCCTCCTCTTCTGTCTATGCAGAAGTGCATGCATGCATTCATGCGTGCATGCTTGCTTGCTTGATCTTACTTGGCTTTCTCTACCCATACATAGTGTTCTTCTTAATGTCTGGCTCCAAAACTGCAGGAGAAAGATTAAGGACTCTGATTGGCTGCTTTTGCTCATATTGTGGCTAGTCAATAGGACATCAAGGGACACAAAGATTGGGAAGAGAGGAGAATGGTGAGTAATGCCTTCAGCACAAATTTATTCGTATCTCGCTCAACTAGGGCTTTGGAGCAGTCATCCCTCTACTTATGGATGTGCTGGTAGAGGGCGAAGCAGACCCAGGGCCAGGCCAGTTGAGTCCCTGGAAGACAAAGCCATATGAACAGAAGTGCTTCCTCCTTATGACCACATCTTAGGGAGGAAGGAGAACAGACAGCTGGTGATGCAAATCCTCTATAAAAGTTACATCTGGGCTAGTTAGACCGCTTATCAGGTAAAAGTGCCTACCACTTGGGCCTAATGACCTCAGTTCAACCCTTGTAGTTCACGTATCTAAGTTTAATTTCTGTCTCTGAAATGAAACACTTAGACAACAATCAACTAAGTCTAGGAAGGGCTTATTTTAGCTCATAATTTCAGGTTAAAGTCAGTCAATTTGGGGAACTCAGCAGCAGGAGCTGGAGACAGCTAATCGCATCATATCCAGCTGAGAGTAGAGAAAAGTGCATGCGTGCATGCATGTGTGCACACTTGCTTGTGCTTACCTGGCTTTCTCCACCCTTACACAGTCTGAATCCCCAGCCTAGGGAATAGTGCTGCCCACAGTGGACTGGGTTTTTCCACATCAATAGGAGCCGAGACAGCTAATTACATCATAGGCATTCAAGAGTAGAGAGAAGTGCATGCATGCGTGCGTGCACATTTGCTGGCTTGAGGTTACCTGGCTTTCTCCACCCTTACACAGTCTGAATCCCCAGCCTAGGGAATAGTGCTGCCCACAGTGGACTGGGTCTTTCCACATCAACTAGTTTAATTAAGACAACCACCCATAAACATGACAACAGGACACTCCAATAGAGATAGTTTCTACTGAGACTCTTTCCCAAGGTAATTCTAGGTTGTGTACAGTTGACAATTCAAGCTATTGATCATATCAATTTTTAAAAAAGGGGGAGGGGAGAGAACCAATTACCAAAAGTTGTCCTCTGACCTTCTTAAACATTCCATCACACACACTAATAAATTAAATAAAACTTTTTAAAAGCTAAAGCCACCCACTGAGGATCCTTTCAAATTCCCCTCTCCCTGCCATGCATTGCCTGGTATTGTGTCCACCTTACATGATTTCTATGCACTCTGCATACGGCCCAACCCTTAACCCTAACCTGCAGGTACAGCTAGGGCATGCCTGGGTTGTGTCTGCCCTGTCACCTGGGTAAGCAACAGGATCCCTAGATGATGTGTCACAACACTATTGCACAGCACATAGCTCAGGAACCATCATTTGTAGCAAGTTTCTAGGTGACAGGGCTGTTCCTGGACTAGGGAACCACACTCTCAGAAACACCATCATGCAGGTAGAGCCTATCCAAAACAGGTAGCAGGGATACGGAGAACTGAGAGAGGTGGGCAGAGGACCCAGATGCCAGGGGACTTAGAGGCATTTACTGTTGTTCTCCATCCTGAAGACCTTACTCCACTACCCATGGGCTAGGAAGAGAAAGTATGGCTAGTTTCTGTAATACAACCCTAGACACACTGCACTGGGGGCAGGGGACATAGTCTACCAGAAGGACCTCTTTTAAATAGGTTCAAGTTAATGCTGGCAACTGCAGCCCAACCCCCTCCATCCCTTGGCGTCCCACCTCCCCCTTCTGATTGATAGTCTAATCTCCAGGCCTTCTGAGTAACTAATCCTCCCATAATGGGATCAACTTCTTGGTCCCTGCTCTTTATTTACATAACGGGACCGGGAAGGCCTTCCTCTAGCCAGCTGCAGGGAGGCAGGAATGAAACCTGGGGTGTGCTACACTGGCTTGCTCCGGGCCTTGGAGACTGTGGGGATGGGTCTCAAACTATGTTGGTTTCAGTTGGCAGCTCATGATAGTCATGTGTGTGTGCATATATGCATGCATGCATGTGTGTATGTGTGCATGTGCATGCATGTTATGTGTAGTCAAGTGTGTGTGTGTGTGTGTGTGTGTGTGTGTGTGTGTGTGTGTGTATGGGTGTGCTTGTGGCAAGCTCATGCCTGGTTGCTCGGTTAATACTCAGGCACAAATATTAATCCCTTTTTATGCAAAGAGAGATGTATCGTAAGCCCCGAGAAATCAAACTTGAAACCCGGCCAGCCTCCTGCCCTGCCGCCCTCACCCCTGCCAAATGGACACGTCTGTTAACGAGAGGGATAAACGGAGAGGCCATCAAAGCAGATTTCCAATCTGTCGATTTTGCTTTGGGGCCTCTTGGAACTCAATTTCTCACTCCCCCGCACCTCCCAACCTGCCCCAGCCCCCACCCCTCCCTTCCACACAATCCATTTCCCACTTTGTTCCCCACCCCCATGCTTTTATCTCCCAAAGTAGGACCTATTGACCCAGCC
The DNA here is from genome assembly GCF_963924665.1 of Micromys minutus. Taxonomy (NCBI): domain Eukaryota; kingdom Metazoa; phylum Chordata; class Mammalia; order Rodentia; family Muridae; genus Micromys; species Micromys minutus. The sequence continues at coordinate 59,495,983 of NC_137979.1, forward strand.
AGGCTCACAGGGCGCTTTTCATGGAGTTCTGGGTTTGCTAATGGAGAGGCTGCTGTGGGACAGGAGGGAGGAGAAGCTGGCCCAGCAGTGGACAGGAGCCCAGGAGCTCATCTGGGGCCAGTGAGGTGGAGGTTGCAGCTGGCAGAGACTGATGCATTTGGCACGGAGGGCTGGGCCTGCGTGCCACACAAGACCCACCTACCCCTTCAGGATGAGCAGTTCTCTTCCCATTCTGCAGAACGCGGAGAGTGACCTGTCCTAGGTAGGGTCTTGTGACCAGTGTCCAGCAGAGACACCTTGTGATGTCTGGGTCTGGTGGGAAGGGCTCAAAAAATAGTTCACCTAGGTACAGTCTGGATCGTGCCTTTTTTTTTTTTTTTGTGGGAGAATTGAAGCACAAAAGGCTGAGTAACTTCTATAGGTCATAGTACTAAGAATTAGTGGATTGAGCCTTGTGGCCCTAGGTCTATGCTATAGACACGGTTGGCTAACTCTTGTTAGCCATACCCCTTGTCTTTGCTGCCCTTTGTGAGATCAGTGAGGGGCTTTTGCTTGGAGCTCACCACATAGGGCTGGTTTTAACAAGTTCAAGGGCGCTTTCAATAGAAGCTACAAAAACAGGTTTCTATGCATGGATGCCATTTAGAAAGATGTACACAGAAGCCCTTCCAGGCCCCCCAGTTGAGAGTGTTAAGTAGGGGATCACCCAGCCCAAATCATACTGGGTTCTACCCTGCCACATTAGGAAAGGAGAACAGGAAGTAACATTTACTTGACACCACTGTATACTAGCTACTGTACACTACGTAGGCTACGGAGTTTCCCACTTTCTAGAGGGAGGTCTGGTTAGGAACTAGAATTAGAAGCCGGATCTCTGGTTGCAGGCTAGCCCCACCCCGACACGCACACCACCAGTGCTGCTGAAACCTGCGAGTACCTTAGTTTCTGATCCACAGCTGTCCTATTTGGGACTGACACCTCAAATAGCAACAGCTCCCAAGAAGACAGGATAGGGAGCCCCCAGAGAAGGGCAGAGACAGGGCAGGTTGGGCGACAGCCTCTAAGTCCTCTTGAACCCCTTCATGGTTTGCAAACAGAGAAGATTCAGGTTGTGCCTGTTCAGCCCTCTGAGTTCCCCTGAGGAACTAAGGAGACTGGATGGGGACGCCTTCTTGTCACAAGATATCTGTTTGGCCATCAGTCATTGTAAAGGCTTCTTCAAGAGGAAAAACAACTGTGAACGGGCCAGCGAGGAGCTGCCATTTTGTTCTCAAAGGGAGAGAGCTTCTGTGAGGAGGGAGGGACATAAGGACTGGGGTCAGGTCAACAGACGGCAGGGGCTTAAACATGCAGGTCATCTGGGCTCTGCTAAGCCCAGATAGATGGGGCAGATAGGGATGGGGGTCACAGCATGGGAGGAGGCATGAAGCATGTGACCCAGGAAAGTCCCGTGGTCCTTTCTACAAAGAAATGTGCCAGAATCCACTCACTTCCCTAGCCTAGTTCTCACCTCTCACCTGGGTCATGTTTGCCAGCCTAAGGTGTCACGTGAGCTATGTGCATAAAGAAGCCCCTCCACTCTAGCATTTAAGAGTGAATTTACTAGGAAAGTGTAAGTAGGCAGATGTCACCGAGCTGGTATCAAGGAGGTGAGCCCTCCTTCAGCATGGTAAGGTCTTGATAAGAGGGTAGATCAGAATGCTCATCGAGATGTGAGATCTTGTAGGGCCTGAGACCAGAGCACTGCAGATGGAAGTCTGGGGAAAGCCCAGAATGGGACCGCCTGCTGTCAATGAGGGCCAGCAAGGGAGGATTCTACCCAGAACCTTACAGCCTGGCCCTGCAGACTGAGGTTCAGGCCTCTGGCCTTGAGAGCCAGGAGACAATAAGTTCCTGGTGTTTTAAGCCACCCAGCTGGTGGCTCTTCTTTACTGCAGTTCTGGGGAACTCATAATATGGCCAGAGCACATTTTCTCCTGACCCAGTCTCCCCAGGAAACCCCAAACCTAAGGATCCCACAGCCTGCCATCTAGGGCCATGTTTTCCACCTGCATCTATCCCTTTGCCTCCAAGCTTTGAGTCGATCGTCTCTCATGATTAAGTGGGCATTTTAAACTTTTTATTTGTTTGTCTGGGAGCACTAAATCCTAACCACTAGACCATCAGGAAGCATCTTGTTTGTGTAAGACAGGGTCTGGTGATACAGCACAGGTTGGCGTCAAACTTGATCAGTCTCCCAAGTGCTGGGATTACAGGCATGTACCACCATCACATCCCTGTTGGCATTTTAGTAAAGCCAAAACCCTGGTCCATTCCTATGCTCTAAACATCCTCTCAAAGTACCATATGCACCAGCAATCCAGAAGACCTGAAGGCAGGCTCTCTAAGAGATACCAGCGCACCCTTGTTCTTAGTGGAAGCAACCCAACTGCCCACTGAGGGATGAATAGATAGATGAATGTAGCACACACACACACACATGCAATGCTCATATACATGCACACTCATTCATATACACATGCACATTCACACACACAGACACACACTTGCTCACATACACACCAACATGTATGCATGCCTACCCTCATGCTCACATGTATCCCTCATGCATACACACATACATGCTTATTCACACAGAGACACACACACAGACACACAGAGACGCTCATACACACACATGCAAACCCTCACACACATACACACAACACATAAACATGCTCATTCACAACACCTTCATACATACTCATTCACACATACATTCATGAACATATGCACACCCTCATACACACGAATACACACACATGCTGATTCATACAGATACATGCATGCTCATTCACACACGCACACACACACATACACACTAGACTTTTACTCCACCTTGAAGAGAGAGAAAAAGTTGACACTGGTTATACTGTTCCTGAACCTTGAGGTCATTAAGCTAAGTGAACTAAGCCGCTCATAGAAGACAAGTATTTCACTGACACATGGTCCCCAGAGCAGTCAAATACCAGAGCCAGAGGACAGAGTTGGGGTGGGGAGACAGTGGGGAGAGGGATGAGTAGCAGGTGTTCAATGGAGACAGCTTCAGTCTGGGTGGTGACAACGTCTTGGAGACAGACTGAGGTGATGGTTGCCCGGACTGTGATACACTCAGCACCACAGGTCCACAGTGCAGATGGATAACATGGTGTGTTTCAGCTCATTCATACTGCACATAGTAAACGATTCATAGCAAACAAAAAGCAAAACCATTTTTTTTCTACCTGCCTCATCAGCCCTCAGGAAAAGCACCTTGTGTGGTTGAGTGACTGCTTTCTACTCTCCTAAGCCACAAAGGTCCCCATCCTCACAGGTAGCCTCTGTTAACTCAGGTGTCCCCTTCTCAGGGACCTTCCAGGGTGACTTAGCCCCAGCAGCTTTTATTCTGTTTCCCAAGCTCTCTTTCTGGTCCTATCCTCACTCCCCTGGCTCTCCTTGGCAGCGCATGCTCTGTAAGGGTTGCACGGCCTACATCCATTACGACGCATGCTCTGTAAAGGCTGTTCTCTCTATATACGTCACGACAGTTTCCTGAGGCCAAGAGTTGAGCATGCGCAGGCGGTGCTCATCAAGACAAGACTCGGTGACTAGGTGGGTTAGCAAGGATCACATCAAAACAAGGAAGCTAGAGGAAGGATGCTGGGGCAGCAGGGAGAAGAAAGGAGACCAGGGCAGCAGGGAACGCCCAACAACATGCCAGGCAGGTGAATGGCGGCCCGTGGCCATCTGAAACGTTGCCATAGCCTTTTAGGAACCCTTTTTGTGGCAGAGCCAGGATACTGCAGACTTGGCTCCATGTTCACGCACATAGAAAGGAAAACATGGCCTCTCTTTAATGAGCATCTACAACAGGTGGGTGTCTGAGCTGACCTGTTTTTCTTCCCCTAACTCGTCTTCCACAAAGCTGAGGTTCAGAAGCGAACCGAACCAGCTTCCGTAGAGGGACTTCAGGAGCAGCTGTAATAGGCGGGCTGTGGGGTCAGGGTCACTGCTGCTGACTCTTTCGTTTCTCTGCCTCCTTCACTCCAGGCAGCCGCAGCACATGCTTGGGGAATCAGCTGGAGACATCATGCTCTCCATGTGTGTATGCAAACATGGGTTAGGGAGACACACCATATCTTGACTGTGAAACACTCCCCCACAGAATCGTGGCTTGAATGTTTGATTTCCAGATGGTGGCGACTGTAGTGTGGCGCCTTGTGGTCTGCTCCGCCATGGTGTAGGGAGCCTCAGCCACAGACTCGTGCTGACTTGAACATAGGAGCTATATTCCCAGGGATGGACTAAATCCTTGTGAAACATGAGCCCAAATAAGTCGCCTTTCCCTGATGTTGTTTCTAATGGACAGGCCTCTTCTGTGTCAAACAGTTAAATACAAGACAGAAAATCGAAGAGAACAACTTCAGTGCGCCCAGATGGAAGGAAGTGCTTAGCAGCAGGAATAGTTTTTTCTTTTATTAAGTTTCCATTATAAGGAGTTGAGAAAATAGCCAGAGTTCCCATGTAGAGGAGATGCCGTTTTCTGCTTTGTGAATGTCTTATGTTACCAGGTACCGTTACTAAAGGGAATGAGCCAGTGCTGGTACATTCTCCGATGCTGGTGCATTTTTATTCATGACAATGCACATCTCTTCCAACCTTTTGTGTTTTCTCCTGGTATCGTTCATCTACTCCGGGATCTCTCCCAGGGTAGCACCTTACAATTGGGGATTATAGGTCCTCACGCCTTCACTCTGTTTTTAGTGTTCGAGTAAAATATTTGGTGGGGTGTTCCTCAACTGGAGTTGGGTATATATTTATTTACTTACTTATGCGTTTGTGTGCCATGTGTGTGCAGTTCCCATAAAGGCCAGAAGGGGTCCTTCTGGAGTTACAAATGTTGGTGAGTCACCATGTAGGTTCTGGGAACTAAAGCAAGAGCAATAAATGCTCCTAACCATTGAGACATCGCTCCAGCTTTGGGTTGTTTAGTTTTAATCCTTAAAGACCAGCAGGAAGTGGCATCTCTCTCTCTCTCTCTCTCTCTCTCTCTCTCTCTCTCTCACACACACACACACACACACACACACTGACTTGAGTCCTTCCTACCGTACCAAAGCCATCACTTTAAATGCAGGAATATCAGACGTTACCCATGAGACCTTCTCAGTCAACCCTGAGTGATGTGTGCCATTTCCTGTACTAACCACAGGGCAAGTGAAGAAACTGAGTCTGGCTATCGACGGCGAAATTTGGTGGCACTCGCCGTGTCAGTTACATTTCTGTAGCCGTGGCAAAATGCCACGATTAACAGCAACTTTAGGCAGAGAGAGTTGATTTTGGCAAAAGTTTCCAGAGGGATAAAGAGTCCATCAGGACGGGGCAGAGGCACGCAAGCGGAAGACATCTTGGCAAGAGCAAGAAGCGAAGAGATTCCATCACAAGCACGAATCAGAAAATGAACTGGACTTGGGTTGGGCCATACATTCTAAAAGCCAGTCCTCAGCGACACACTTCCTCCAGCAAGGCTGCACCGTCCTCAAAACAGGACCACCAACTGGGGACCAGGTATTAAAATGTCTGAGCATATGGGGGACATTTTTTTTTAAACTCCCAAACTCATCGGCTAGTAATCGAGATCCAGACTGAGACTTAGGTCTCCATTCAATGTCTTTTCCTGTGCCTCCCTAGGGCTTTGGTCTACTCTTTCAGTCTGAATGAGGAGACATTCTAGATGGTCCAGCATCTTTACCAGTACAGATTGGATGGAGGGTGCCAAGCTATGCTTACTAGCACAAGCTCAGTCCCTCTCGGTACCATTATTGTGGGCATCCCTGTCCTGCTTCTGTTCACCTCATGGACATGGTCTCAGCCCAGAAAACTGCGGTATGGCTGCTGACAGATGCCCTGTGAGCCTCCTGCAGCTGCTGCCCAGCTTCCTCGTGAGGGTACCCCTCCTTATCCAAGCCGGGGCATTAATGAGGGGGAAGAGTTGGGTCCCCGGGGTTTGAAGGGGGCTGGGTTGTGGTGTGGGGACTGGGCTGTATGCCAAGTGTTTTGTGTCCTCCTGAAAGATGGAACAGTGCCAGGGCCTGGCTCTTCCTGCTGGCAAGTGGATACAGAGGCAGTGGTTGGTAATGCCCAGGCTGTCACATGGAGGCCAGAGGCCAGGTCTGACAGTCAGTCGGCGAGAGGGCAAACTGCGGGGCGATCCACTTCTGTCCCTCTTGGCCTCTTCCGTGCTGTTTCCAAGGGTAAGGCAGGGAAGTCCCCATTTCACAGGTGAGGCCACAGATGGGTTGGGAGGCAAGGCCACCCACCTGTTGTCCGAATCCCGGATGATCTGAGGCCAGGGCGCCTCCCAACCCTCCCCGCATTTATCTATGGTGGTGGGGGGCTTTTCTCTGGTTTCATATGAAATCGAGTTTACCCAGCACACAGCAGCAGCAGCAGCCTGGGAAAGAAGGGGAGGAGCCACATGGAGGGAGGGGGCTTTGATTAGAGAATAGAGAGCAGCTTGCTTTGGAAGGAGTCATCCTCTTGGAAGCTACGAGTACCGAGTACCGATGCCAGTGTGAGATCCTAGCCCTTAGGCTCAGACATGGTAGAAGTGAGCCTCTGGGTGCTGGCTTTGGCCTGTGCTTGACTGCAAGCCCTTGGGACAGCGCCCTCTGCCCCGAGTCACAGTCCACTGTTAATGTGACAGTCACATTTCCCTTAGTGAGGTATTGGGGCAAGGATGAAACGGAGCCGCATTTGTTGGGAATGCTTTGCACACTGTACAGTGTCACGCAATGGAAAGGCTGTATTGAGGGATCCTGGGCCCCAGGAAACGTTTAAAGGGCCAAGGATCAAAGGGGAGAAAGTGAGCTGGGACTATGGTTCTCCATATGGCACTTGGCCTACGCCATGTAAGGTCTTCTCTAGCTCTTTATATGGAAGGTTTTGGCCTGGTATGGCTCAGAGAATGAAGCTAAGACCAGGCTTGCCTGGTAGCAATGGCTACTGCCCATGGACAGTTGGTCCACAGTGGCCTGAGGAAGACTGATGAGCAAGGCAGGGATTGTCTTGTCTGTCCTTCCCTGGATAGCAGGGCTCATCTCCTCCTAAGCACTGCTCTTGTGAAGTAGCTCAACAGGAATGAGGGACAATCTCAGGGCGAAGAAGGGTCTCCTGGCTTGGCCCAGGGGACTTGTGGTGATAGGGCAGGCTATGGGGCTGCAAGAGAAGAGCCCTCTGCTGAGACCTTTCTGTGGAGGGGCCCCAGGCTGGCAAGGGCTGTGGGCCAGGCTCTGTGTGTGCTCCTTCTCCAGACCTGAGCCTCACAGGGCCTGAAGCTTATTTGACTTAGTGTCTCTCATTAGAAACACAATGTATCAAATATAAAAGTAGGCATAGAAGTCTCACAACAAACAAACAAACAAGCCTGTAGCTGGTCAGGTGGCTCCGCAGTTAAGAACACTGGCTGCTCTCCAAGAGGACCAGGGTTCGATTCCCAGCACCCATAATGGAAGCTCACAATGAAGTCAGTAACTCCAGTTTCAGGGGACTCGGCACCCTCACACAGACACACATGCAGGCCAAACACCAATGCACATGAAGTAAAGATAGATAAAATTTAAAAAGCCACTCTTGGGAGGAAAGATCAGGTTTCCCAAACGTGCTCTGTAGGGTTGGATAAGTTCACCTTGACATAGGCATTATGGGGTCTGAGCCCTGAACAGGCCTTGGGTCCAGGTCAGCACACAGGTGTTGCGTTCTGTACCGGGCAGATGTGGAGATGGTTGGGACACATCCTCCCTTTTTCCAGTGTCCTACCTCACTCGCTTTTAACTCGGAGGGGAACTAGTGCCAGGAATCCAGGAGACAGTGGGGAATCTGGTGTTCAGCAAGCATGGCTCTGATGCTAGGGAGGAGGTGCAGGTACTCAGAAACTGGAGACCCAGGGATTTTGGGGGGACACCAGGGCACTTAGGAGGTGAGTGGAGAGGGAAGTGAGGAAGGAGAGTGGCGAGTGGGAGGAAGTTTCAGTAGTTCAGGACACCTAGAAACAACGGGGCCAATGCAGTGTGTAAAGACCACTGGTGCTTGCCCCGAGTCTCTTTATCCATCCGCTTGGCCCATGAAAATTTCATGGCACTTGGGGCCAGTTGTGCCTTATACACAACCTCCAGGCTGTAGCTCTCCTTACTTTCTCCAAGAAACCATTCCTGCTCCCAGCAGGCTGGCTCGTCTGTCTCGTATTCTCCCAGGCCCCCTTCTTCAGTGCCTGGCCATCATTCCTAGTCCTATACCTGTTTCCCCACCGGCTCTATGCTGAATGAGGGCAGGACTTGCCTGGGTCTTAGATCTCAGCCTTTTCCAGAGTCTGCAACCAGATCTGACTGTAGCAGGCACCTTGTTTGTTAGTGGCTAGTCAAATGTAAGAGGAAGGAGGGGATAAAAGAGGATGCATGGACAGACAGATAGATAGATAAATGATAGATAGATAGATAGATAGATAGATAGGTAGATAGATAGATAGGTAGGTAGGTAGGTAGGTAGGTAGGTGGATGGATGAATGGATGGATGGATGGATGGATGGATAGATAGGTAGATAGATAGATAGACAGATAGAGAGATAAATGATAGATGATGGATAGGTATGTTAGATAGATGATAGAAGATAGTAAATGATATGTAGGTATGATAGACAGATATATGGTAGACAGACAGACAAATAGCAACAGCAGTCTCATAACCATGTCAGCCATTCTAGCCAGCATGCTTTATCCCACCTCAGTAAGTTTTTACTGTAACCCCTTCAGTTCTCAGGTAGAAAGCAGAGCTTTCAGGAGGAGAGATGCCTCCCATGAGACTTCCAAGGAGTCCGAGCAGCAGGCAGGGGTCAGAGGCAGTTCTGCAACTTCCCCACACCGGGCCCCCGTCAATCACCTGGGATGCAGGGCAGCAGGGTATCATTCTTCATCACATAGCACATCCCAGATCCTAGACCCCAGGGACTCCCCCTCCTTCCCTCCCATCTAATACAGAGAAAGGTCTCTCAGGTTCATACCTTCCTGTCAGGGCTTCGTGTCTCTCCAGCTTTTGCCTGGCTATCTCGGCCCAAGCTACTCCTGCAGAGAAGATTAGGGGCACTCACCTCATTGGACTCAGTCCTATTTCCTCCCCCCAGCTGCCAGCCTGCCGCCTCCCTTCACCCCCACTTTGTCTCCCAGCCTGGCCAGGACCGCAGGTTGAAGATCCCTTGTCACTAATTGATGTAGGCCCACCAGAACTATCTGAGGGACAGTGTGGAAATGGGAGGATGCTATGAACAGGCAGTGAGCAGGGTGTGGCAGAGTGAGGCCTAGAAGACAGGACCAGGCTAACCCTGCTCTGCCCGAAGGCAGGAAAAGGGACCAGACACACAGGAGCCCTCACCAACTCCACTGCCCAAGGCCCCAGAAGCCTGATTAGAGGTGTAACACTTAGGAGGCAGTGATGACTTTTCTAGCTGATTCCCAAACCTGATTAAAACTGATTAAAGCCTGTTAATGAAAGGCCTCACCAGGCTTCCATGGTCCAGCCACCAGAAGTTTTGGGGTGGGCTGGAGGACTTCCCTGTTGCCATTCAAATCTGCCTAAAGAATTAGCTTAAGCCTCAGTCCGCATCACAGTTAACCATGGGGAAGGACCTTCCCTAGTCTTTGGGGGGGGGGATGGCCCTATTTCAGCCTTAAACACTGATTTCCAGATTCTAGGAAGCTCCATCTTCCCCTCTACCCTCAGAGATACAGCTTTCTCAGCACCACTAGGAGAGATGGGGGAGGGATGTCTGGCTTGGAGGTGTATACATGGACACTGGGTAGTGCACAGATAGGCTGGGTACACCTGATGTAGGGTATAGCCTAGGACCAAGGCGGACCCCATCAGAGACTCAGTTCTCACCTCCAAAGTGGAAATCTAGGGTAAAAAAAGGAGCTCTTGGGAATGTGTGGTAAATTAAAGGAGGGGGCTCGGCGGGAGCCTGGCTGGGGCCCAGCTGCCCCTGAACTCCCTTCCTCGGGCAGCTGTAGAGAAAAGAATCAATTAATTCATTAGGCTGACATATCTACAAACACCTCTCCTGGGTTGCGGTGGGCCTGGCAGCCAGTGGTGGCTTAATGGGCACTTTTGCTCTGATATGACACCTGGGCCAGCTGCTCCATCATGGCATGGGACATGCTTAAGGCTGTAGGAACCATAGGTCAGGTGGCTTCCCCAGGCAGGCTTGGTAGAGAGCAAGGCAATGATTGCTTGTCTCAGAAAGGGAAAAGGGCCCTTCCTGGTCACTGCCACGGCAGAATCTCCAACTCCGTCTGACTGGAGGAAGCCTAGTACCTTTCAAGGCTGCCCAGGGCTGCAGCCTAGCCCTTCCATGTGGGCAGGACACTTTGCTGCCTGATTCTGAGTCTCTAGGCCTTTGATGGAAGGAAATGTCTACAACCCAGACGTTCCTTACGGTCTGACAGTCAGATATGTCATCTGGTAGCGAACTTATCTTTCAGAATCTTTACTTAAATGCTGGTGACTGGGTCATGGTACTCGAGGGTGGGCAGCTCTGAGTGGTGCAGCAGCCACACAGTCTAATAGCACAGGAGCTGGGATATAAGTTCCCCAGGCCCAGGCTGCACTGTTGGCCACATCCCTATGAGACGGTTGGGCTTTGGTCTGGTCTTGTACATAAATGAGAATTGGCAGCGCCAATGTCTACACAGTGTCTACTTCCTCGGGACTTGGGAAGGCGCTGGGCTTTGGGGCCCAGGCCGTGTTTGGAGGCGAGCAAGCCTCCACGTGCATTGGCTGTGGTGGCATAGCTTCTGATACACGGGGTCTGCAGAACAAGTGTTGCTACAGTAGGTAGACTCCCATCTGTAGAAGTGTGGGTTCAGCAAGCCCCCTGGCCTCTCTCTAATCAGACAGGGCAGATGGATGCTGTTAACACCTCTGATCCTAACCCGACCATCGGATGTATCACTAACCCACTTCACACACCGAGGAGACTAAGGTAGAGAGAATGTCACATCTAATGCCACAGAGCAAGGAGGGCTGCAAGGATGACATCCCACCCTAGGGCCTCTTCCGTTTCTGATGCCCTCAGCTAAGTAGGAAGAAATTACCTTGGACTCTGCCCTGAACTTGGACACTGTATGGGAGAAATAGAGTGATGATAACCCAGGCCCTCTCCCCTCTTGCCTGCTGTGGTGGTTAGTTTTAACTGTCAACTTGACACAACTTAGACTCTCCTGGGAAAAGAGCCTTAATGAGGAATTGTCTAGATCAGGTTGATCAGTGGGCATATCTATGGGAGACTGTCTTTATTATATGAATTGGTAAGTGAAGATACAGCCACTCTGGGCAGCACCATTCCCTAGGCAGGGGTCCTGGATTTTGTTAAGTATAAGAGGAGGACAAACATAAGAAAACACTCGTGCATTCGTTTCTCTTTCTGCTCTTTACTATGAATATAATATGACCACTAACTGCTTCAAGTTCCTGCCTCGACTTCCCGATATAATGGGCCATATAACCTGGAATTCTAAAACTAATAAGTCCTCGTCTCTCTAAGCCGTTTTGCCACCACAGCAACAGAAAAACCCAGGACACCCACCAAGCTTTAGCCTCTGTGTCACTGCAACCCTTGACTTATACACTCAGGTCAACCACTGTCCCCTGGAAGGGACAGGACCCTGGAAGCCAGCTTTCCCCAGGCCCGGAACAGTCTTCTCTGGCTCCGGCTGCCAGCACAGGCACCCTAGAAATGTCATCTTTGCTAGCAGCTGCTGCTGTCAGCGCTCTTTTTTTTTCAGCCACTCTGACTTTCAGTGACGACCCTGGCCGCCTCCTAAGAAGACACATCAAGGACTGCTGTCAGTATGACGCCATTGGTCTTCTTATTGTTCGCCCGGACACCACCCGCCCCCTCCCTGGCCCTGTTGCTGGCTGATAAAGGGATGATTCTCCTGCTGAAGGAGAGCAGCAGCAAGCAGCGGACTTCCTCCATGAAGCAGCTCTGGGGCTGGCAGGGAAGCACAGTGATGAGGATAAAGAGAGGGGATCCAGGAGAGAGAGGTGGCCACTTTTTCCAGGAAGCCCTCTTTGACTGCTACAGAGGCAGTGGCCTCGCTAAGGCTGTTTATACCAGAATATGAGCCCCCTCTTTGGCATCGGATCCTGCAGGTTCTTTTCGTTTTATATGTGACTCTTTTAGTTAAGTAATTTGATGCCTCATTTGTCTACCCCCAAGATTATTCTTAGAGCCCCTGGCACAGGCTGGGCTCTGCAAACCTAGATTCAGCTTCTGCCTCCCAGACACAAACCAGCACAAAATGATGTGTGTAGGTGGGGGTCGGGGGACAGGACAGTTCGTTAATCCTGGCCCCAGGAGTCAGGGATGGCTTTCTACAGGAGCCTATCCGAGTCACAGCCTGAAGGACATGTGGGAGTCACCAACCAGAGGTAGAATAAGCCTTCGGGGGAAACATAGTAACTCTGTCTGCAGAGGGGATCCTGGGAAAGTAGTGAGAAGGGTGGTTCAAGGAGTAATCAGGGAAGTTGGGAGGCATCCGAGAGTAACTGATTTCTATATCCAAAGATCATGCTGGCTGCAGCTTAGGAACTGAAGGGGTGGGATGGGGCAGGTAGGGACCAAAGTTTAGACTGTAACAGTGAATGTTGCTGGGGGTGGGGGAACGGTAGGGGGAGTCGTGAATTCTAGATCTTGCATGTCACCTTCCCAAAATTCTGTGTTATGCCCCTGTGCCACTGAGTCCTGCATTTCTGAGGATCCCACTCCTTCAGTCCTAGCTCCTCTATAGCTGCCATGAGCTTCCTTGGTCTGAGATCCTGGGCATCTCCATCTCAGACCAGGATCACTAGAGATTACAACGAGATGTGTAGGGTTAAGGGCAGGGAGGTGGCAGGTGGGCAGGGTCCTGGCCTCCTGGCCACTCTTCTCCATGGTCAATAGTGCTGATCTATATTCCTGCCCAGGAAGTGCCACACCCTTCAGCCTCCTGGGGAAACCACTTTATCCTCTGCTGAGGAACTGTCCCAGGGTGATGGATTGACATCTAGCAATCATCAGGGAGACGGTGTGGAGGCCATCTGCCTACAGCCTCTTTATGTTGGTGTTGGAACATCCAGAAAGGAAGCCAGTGGGATGAGGGAGGCTGTGAGATTCGAACCTCTCACACCCTCAGCTGGGTGCCTACAGTCCTGGGCTAGCCTAAGCTCTTCTGCGGGTGTTAACAGGGCGGGTATCTGATCAGAGCCCAGTGAGAAAAACAGAATCTGACTGTTGTATCAAGACTGAAGTTTGCTCCAAGGAACCACCTATGGGTAATGGGAGGGCTGCTACCCGGCGGTTGACAATTCAGAATGCCTCGCTCTCTCTCAAGGTGTTGGCTGGGATCAGGGAGGAAGTAGGATTTTAAAGCCAGGTCGAGTCAACTGCCCTCCAGGAGATGATGTCATGAGGCAGACACAGCCACCTACCTACAGGAGGGCTGGTATAGGCTTAAGAGATGGGGGAGGGGGCAACTTCTTTCTTCTTTCACTTCCCACATCTCAACAGGGCCTCTCATTACTAAACCAGGCTTCAGAGCGCGGGAATCTGAGCAGAGAGTTCCTTGCCATTCAGACTGACTGTAGCAAAGCTGAGGAGAAAGGATCTACCAAGCAATAGCCCAGGTGGTACAGGGGACCAAGCTGGCATGGCGGGCTCTGGCTCACCCTGCCTTCCTTGCTGCCTGGTACCCAGGCCTCGTCCGACATCGCTGGACAATGACAACTGGCTTCTAATCAGCTCCTGGTGTCTTAGAGATAAATGTCAGGATGCTCCCAGCCCGGCCCCATCCATCAAGCTCCCAGTGACACCTTGCACAGCCGGAGACCTTGCCCACCAGGAGCTTAATCTCCCAGACAGAGAACAGAGCAAAGTGAGCCAGGAAACATATAACACATCAAGGGCAGTCATAGTGGGGCTAAGTCAGCCTAGGAGTCTTGAAGCTCCTGCCAAAGCGGAGCTGAGAGGCTTTGGGCTGGAGGAGTGGGGGTGGGGAGCTCCTGTAGGGAGTGCCATAGGGGCTGCTGCTCCTGCCCATTCTCTTTGGTCCACGCTATACCAAGCAGGCGGCAATGCAGCCGTCCTTCCCTTCCTTTTCTTCTTCTTAACTGAAAAAAGGCTAGGATTGCCAGTTAAAGAGAAAGTGGTAGGAAGGGCAGGGACATGCCTGCTCCTCAATGATTACAAACACCAAGGTGACATACCCTTCCACGATGGCCCCGCCCCTAAGGAAGGAGGAGCCTGGGCAGGCTGACCCCACCCACTCCACCATGCAGCTTTCCAAACCTAGATTCCAAAAGGCAGTGAGACCCAAGCATCCTGGGCACCCAACTCCTCAGCAAGCAGATAGATTCCCTTAAGCCGAGGAGAGGCAGGGAAGAGAGTGAGGGGGCGGGAACTGCATCGAGAGAGCTGTGATTGGATGCCAGGCTGATAGATGGGTAAACAGACCAACCAAAACTGTTGGACATCTGGAATGACAGGCAAATTCCAGTCAGAAGCAGATGTCGCTGTAGTCTCCCTGCTAGCCCCTCCCCTCGGCCAGCTTTACCCCCCTTCTGGGGGCACAGTTCTAAATCTCTTTGACATAAAATATCGTTGGAGATCCGAAGCACAGAGAGATTAAAAAACAATAAAGAGAAAGCAAAACTCTTGACTATAATTACCAGCCTCTAGCCGGCAGCAGCAAAAACGCACTAAAATTTTAATAGGAACCACTGCATTTAATTTAACGACACATTTTTTCAATTACCAGAATAATTGTTTTATTCATAAAATGAGTTTCAATAAAGGGGGTAATTTTCCTTTGTTTTTATTATTCATTTGTGCAACATATTTTGAGATAGAATTCCCGCATGTTAAGGCAGCTTGGTGAGGACTGGTGACATCTGTGTCATAAGCAGTGGCAGGAATGGGGTGATGGAGGTGGACATCCTCAAGCTTCAGGGAATGGGGGGGGCCTGTGGAGGTCCCAGTTTGGAAGGCTTCAGCTGGAGGGTGTGTTTTCGGTTGGCCACGGAGAGTCCTGGAGTGAACCCAGACTCATCTTGTCTCTCATGGCCCTTCCTCCTTACCCCCCTTTGCTGTGTTCGTGGATATGACATAGGAGCCTAGCAATGCAGGGTCATCTACACCCACGGGGCAAACCGGGAGCTCCCCACTCTGAGCCAAAGCCA
This sequence comes from Micromys minutus, assembly GCF_963924665.1. NCBI lineage: Eukaryota > Metazoa > Chordata > Mammalia > Rodentia > Muridae > Micromys > Micromys minutus. The sequence continues at coordinate 59,511,265 of NC_137979.1, forward strand.
GGGCTAAGCATCATTTTGGGGGAGGGAAGTAACCTGGGCAGAGACACCATGCAATGGCGGGTTCCTCTAGCAACAGGCTGGGCTCCATTGGTGAGTCCATAGCACGTAGGTCCCCAGGTCCCCAGTCTTTCAGACTCTCTGTGTCAAGTCACCATTACAGGAAGCCACGTGCGCTGGGCGTTCATTGCCTGTCACCTGGCCTCTCTGCCTAGTACCCAAGCCACCAGGTAGCTACTCTGGCCATGCCCATGTTTACATTTCGTTTCTCTGTGCTGGGCGTCCAAACCAGAGCTTTGAGCTTCGCACACGCTAGGCAAGCATCTACCACTGGGCCATACCTATGTCAGCGACATGAAGAAACACATATGGCTGAAGTGGTCTGTGCCAGATCACAATGGTAGGATGTGTATGTGTGTATGTGTGTGTGTGTGTGTGTGTGTGTGTGTGTGTGTGTGTGTAGGGGGGGGGCAGGATTTGAACTTGGCCCGGCAGACTGCAGAGCCTGTAGCTGATGTTAACAGGGTGCCAGCCGCTGTGGCGTGGTGGTGTGGGCTGTGTCTCTGGCATAGTTTCTTTGGAAATGACCCCCTGGCATGTCTAGCTCTGGTTTCATTTACTCTGCACTTTAATTCTTTGCCTGGCAGGCCTCTCAGTTTGGAGTGCTTTATCCCAGTCTCCTGGCTGGCACTCAGAGATAGGAACAGTCACTGGCAGAGGAGCTGTTGAGGAGGGGTACAGTGAGTCTGTGTTACACCGGGTCCCTGCCCTGTGGGTCCAGGGAAGGTGTCACAGCTTCATAGTGCTTCTCTGAATGAAGAGACGAAGCGAGCTCATGGCTCTCTCCTCTAGGCACAGAAGCGGCACTGAACTTGAGATACCCAATCTCCAGGATGGGTGTGTGTGCTCTCTGGATCTCACGAGAGATCTAGAGATGGAGGAGTGGAATGGGTCACGACAGCCAGTGTCCCGAGCTCATGGCGCCACTCGCAGGGAAGCTGATATTGACCCATCATTTCCAATGCCAAGGCTTTATCCCTGACCATCATCTCTTTGATCCCAGGGTTCCGATGGTGACTTTGGAACTCATTGCCTTTTCACTTCAGAAGCAAAGTTGAAGTTTATTAAGAAAAGTTCAGGGGCTGGAGAGATGGCTCAGTGACTAAGAGCACACACTGCTCTTGTAGAGGAGCTGAAATCAATGCTCAGCACCCACCCTAGGCGCATGGGCCAGCCTGAGCTAGGTACTCAAGAGGAGCAGGCTGTGGACATGTCACAACTTGTCCTCTACCCCTTTCTGTACCTGGGACGTTAAGAGAGACCTGTAAGAGAAAGGCACTTGCTTGCCTAAGGTCCCAGCCAGGCTTCTGCCCTGGGCCTCAGAGGCAATTCTCCAAGCCACTGGCCAAGCACGGCTGGGCTACCTCTTCTCCGGCTCAGAGCTCAGTTGGAGAAGATGAGGAAGGGCCTAGGTAGGGAGACAACCGTGGGGCTGCAGGGCTCCAAGATCCTGTCGGCAGATGTCCATGAATTCACAAGTCTGTCTCCCAAAGCTGCCTGAGCCACTTAATATTCTGCAGACAGGATGGCTTTGCCTTTTATAAAATGCAAACGCGACTTGAAGCGATGCGGAGTCTAAACACCTGGGGAGGGTTCAGGCCTCCGAGCTTCGCACCAAAGGAAAAGGGCCTCAGGATTGAGACAGAGGGATGAGAAAGCCGAGGAATCCGTCCTCCCTGCTGTTCAGAGGCAGTGGACAGTCCCTGCTGCAGAGGGGCGGGGGTGTGAATACTCAGAGAGGGCTCAGTGGGTTCCTGGGCTACAGGGATGTGCTCAGGGCTTTAGAAGGGCACCTGGGCTGGGAAGACAGGTTGGGCAAGGGGATGTTGCCACTCCGCAGGTGTCACAACTGGGAAATGACATGGGGTGGGCAGTACCCTCGACAAGGAGGACAGAAGCACAGTCACCCTGGAGGTGAGCATCAAGAGATGCAACAGAGGAGTCTTCCCAAACAGATCTGATGACCTAAAAAAGCCTCAGCCTCAGCCTCAGCGACCTCAAACAATGTTGGGAGCTGGTGAGGCTGGTCTGAGAGAACCCTGGGTTTGAAATGAAGGGCCAGAGGAAGCAACCAGCTCCCTTTAGCTATGTGTGGAAGAGTCCTGGGGAGGTAGGGCATGGGCTCTGAAGAGCCAGGTCTGCCCCCTTTGTACAATGGGGTAATGATTATCATTGGAAGTCCTTCTTAGGGCCTTATAAGCATCATGAAAGAGTTAAACCACACAAGCCATCGGTCCTCACAACAGAGCATGCGTCTGAGTAGAGGCTGAGCCTAAGAGCCAAACTTGACCTCAGTGAAGTTCTCCCTCACAAGGCTGGGGCATTCCCAGAAGCGGCTTGTGAGTGCAGAGCCTGGGGGAGGGGAAAGGGGAGGAGAAGCCACCACTGAGTCTAAATTCTCCAGAATGTCCTAGCTGTGTGACCCAGGTGAGTCAATCCTCTACTCTTGAGCTCTACTCTCCTTGTCTGTGAAATGGGAAGAGTGATATGTTCCACAGAACAGGCATGTTTAAGCAGAAGAAGATCATGGGATAACAAACCCACGTATGGTACACACCAGCTGGTCCTGTTAGACAAGGCCACCCCATCAAGGTCAAGGTCACAGCCTTAGACTTCCTGCCCTCAGCCGGATCTGTCCTGGTCTCTACTGTGGAGGCATCTTGGAGGCAAGGAACCTCTGAACACTACAGCAAGAATGTCGACACACATGCCTCTGCTCTTAGCACCCACCCTTCCCTGCCAGGCCCCCATCTTTTCTCTTTCTAGGAATTTCTTCTTTCTGTTGCTTTGTTCCTCTGCATCCTGATTACACCAGCCCCAGGCTGCAGATCTCTCAGCCTTACAGCCCCTCAGCATCACCTGACTCCAGGCACATGAATGAGGTAGGGGAAAAGGTATAGGCTGGCTTCCAACAGGGAACTTCCATGTTCTGTTGGGGTATTGACAGGGAGCAAAGACCTCCAACCAGAAGTGCCAAAGGGCTGTGTGTGTGTGTGTGTGTGTGTGTGTGTGTGTGTGTGTGTGTGTGTGTGGTGATCATCTCTGCATGGGTTTCTGCCATTATTTTTTTTAGGACCTTCTAGAATATCTATAAATGACAAGTGACCTTGCTCAGGCAAACACAGAAAGGGACTTATTCTAAAATTGGAATCAGTTGGAAGAAAGGGAAGGAGGGAAGGCTGGAATTGGGAGGGCAGGGGAAAAGTGAGGCCAGAGGCTAAGTTTATAAGATCCAGGGTCCTGGTACTAAGCCTCAGCCTTCTCACTGGACCCCTTAGAGGAGCTGTAGGTAGTGTCCCCTCCCCTGGGTAGGAGTTCTTACTTGAACTCCTACTGTCCAGGGTCCTGGTTTTGTTCCATTGCCACAGGGCCAGGTCTCCAGACAAAACACTTACTTATTCTGGACTTTGAGTCTGTCTGGGTCTCCCTTCAGAGAATGAAAAGTTAAAAAAAAAAAAGGTAAACACTTGAACACTTGAGAGAGGAAGTGATTGGCTTATCTGCTTCTCTCTTTTTGATGGGACAGAGCAGAAACAGGAGGAGGCTATCTCTACCCCCTCCAGGCTCTCCCCCCACTCCTATGAGTTGTAGGCTACAACCAGGCCCTTCCAAGAAGGGGCAGAAAGATAGCAAGTATATGGCCTCTTAGTCACGTGCTGGGAGACTGGCTGACCTCTCTGGATCCTGGGTTTGCTCTCAGTAAAGTGTCTTCTCACACAGCTGGAGGCAGGGCAGGGATGGGAATTGAGTGGCTAGCCAAATAAGGAGTCCATCAAGGGAAGATGCCATGCGGTGCGGACATGGCAGAGCGCACATACCGTGATGGGGTCCAGCATTACATAACAGCGTGCTAACACACAGCTCCATTCTTCCCACGGAATCTTAGGAATGAGAGCTTTCTGCTGACAGGGGACGGGGAAGTGGCTGGAGGGACACAGAGCACCAGGCCAAGGAGTGGGGGATGGAGGGATGCACCCTTCATTTGTGTGTGTGCAAGAACATGTGTGAGAGTGTGCACACCTTAGTGTGGATGTGGTCAGCCTCGGGTGCTGTTCCCCATTGTCCGTCTTCTATGAGACAGAGCCTCTCACTTTTATCAGGGAGCCCTAGGGACCCTGTCTCTGCCTCCCTGGCAGTGGTAAGTCAACCTAACGACTTCACGCTTTCTATGTGGGGACTAGGGATCAAACAGTTCCTCATGCTTGTGTGGTAAGAACATTTTTAACTAAGCCATCTTCACAGTGTGTGTATGTGTGTGTGTGTGTGTGTGTGTGTGTGTGTGTGTGTGTGTGTGTATGTGTCCAGGGTTGTCTGCCAGAGAGGGCTGGGGAGATCCTGCCAGGCTGTCATGCAACAGAAGGTACGTCTAGGTCCCCATGAGATTTACCTTGGCCCTGCCTTGACCCGCAGTTGCATGTGGAGGCTGGTGCAGGAGCATTATTCTCCCACTCATTCAACCAGGTTCAAGTCCGGCACTGGTGATGCTGCTTCAGCTCTTATAGTGCCTCCGTGGTCACTGCTAGACCCACCACCCAAACTACTAGGACGACGTACAGACAGGGTCATTAAGGCTCTACATTGCCAGAGCAGAGCCAGTTGACCATGGCTGGGCCAAGTCAGTCCTTCAGCTGCCAGAAGCTAAAATGGTCCACAGCTGTTGGGATACCGGTTTATGACAGATTCTACATGCAACAGTATATAGAATAGAACCTCAATATCCAGCAACCAGCATGCTGAGGAAGGGAAACGGGGGCTTCCACTGTCCTGCTTCCTGTCTATTGCTAAGGTCAGAGAGCTGACGTGTGGCTCCTTGGCTACCTCCCCCCACTGTGACTCAAGGACTGGTTGTCTTCCCCCAGCAGTAGGCAGCAGGGGCTCGGAGCCAGGATGGAAATCAGGATGAGTGGTGTAAGGGATGTAACCTTGTCCTCCCACCTCTGACTGGACTCAGCCACACTCTGGCTGCCCACTGCTCACAAGTTAAGAGAGGGGCCCGCTAGCTCCTACCTCCCCTGCCCAAGATTTTGGGGGACCTGGCAACTTCTCTCCCCCCCCCCCCCCGCATCTCCATAACTCGCCATTGCCAGCTGTGGCTGAGAAGGTTCAAGGGAGGAGCTGGGAGAGTTATTTTGGATCTGGAAAGATAGCTGTGGTGGAGAGCTGTGGGCAGGACAGGGAGACAATGACAGGGTGAGGGGGCGGGGCTGGGCATCCTCCTGATGGCCTTCTTCTCCCACCTGCCCCACCCTGTGGTCAGGTCTCTTACAGAGGATGATGAAGCTGAAGGCTGTGGGAGGTGGAGGAAGCAGACCAAAAAGAGGCTGGGTTGGAAGAGCAGATGCTAGCACAGGGACCATGGGAGGAGAGCTCCAAAGAGTAGCATGGCCATTGGGAAAACACTGAGAAGACAGTTTTCTCGGTAGCTATGGAGTACTTGACTATCTGGTCCAAGCAGTGCTATGTTGCTGGCACCATGGACCCTTGAGGTACAAAAAGCAGAGGTTCTTCGGGAACCCTTGGGCTCAGTGTGTCATAGCTCACATTCTTCCTGCACGTGATTGTGGATGCAACCCCAGTATCTCCAAGGCTTGATTATAAACAACAGCAACAGCAGCAACAACGCCAAAACCCCTGGCTCTTGTCAGTGTGGAGACCCCAAGACTCTGGGTAGAGTCTTCGCACTTGAGGACCTTCTGTTCGGGAGCTTGGGATGGGATGGGATCAGAGAGAGGCCGCAGATGGGCGTTTGAGAGAAATGATTCCTTAACATGGTGTTTCCAAATTAACATGAACAGTCACATTGGAGAGCCACACATCAAAGTGTTTGATGGAGATGCACTCTGATGGGGCCGGGGAATCCAGAAGTGGAGGAGTGAGTCTTATTTACATGGAACACTTTGATATTTGGTTCCTCTGGGAATGTCTGCATTCACACGGAGTTTCAAATATTACATTAAAATATTACTCAACTTGATTGCTGAGGTTTGGGGGGTACCTCCTTAAATTCCAGCCTTGTTCCTGCTCTGTTATTTTTAGTTTTAATTAACTCTTTCCTTCCCCAGACAAAAATCAAGAGAGGCCAGCAGGCACATGTAGTCCAAGGACACACAAGGCCAGATATAGCTCGGAAAAAACGAAGACATGAGCTAGCTGTGATGGTACATGCCTGTGGTCTCATCTGAGGCAGGAGGATCCAAGTTGTAGGCTAATCTTGGCTATATAATGAGACCCTGTCTCAAAAATAAATAAATAGATGATAGATAGATAGACAAACAGATAGACAGACAGACAGACCCTGCTACTGTACTGAGGGAAAGGGGTGGTATCAAGTCCGGAGGGGACTGGGAGGCTGTCCTGAGTGTCTGTACAGGTCACTAACTGAGGACTGAGGACAGGAGAGAGGAGGGTAGACTTCTAGTTGGTATGGTGAGGAAGGAGGTGGGAGAGAGAAGGTAAACTTGGCAGAGGGAGTAGAAGCTAAGGACCAATAGTGACCAGGACACACTGCGAAGTCTATTACAACCCTGTAAGTGCCGAGTCCTCTGTTCTTTAGCTTATTCTAAAAGCAGTTCTACAAGGTGGGTCTCTTTCCTGATCCTGTTTGATATGAGGAAATGCAGGTAGCTGATCCTGCAGAACTCAGAGGAAGCTAGAGTCCCAAGCTAGATGTCCACTTCAGGTTTCTGGGTAGATAACTGTTTCAGGAAGGGAGGAGTAGGGAAGGCGGGTGAGGATGTGGCTCTATTCAACACATGGCTTTGCTGCCACCTGACCCACCATGGTCATCTGCCTACTGCTGGTAGAGGAGGTTTGGAAGGATGCTGTCTCCCAGAATGAAGGCCTAAACCAGTCATGAGCAACTTCCAGGCAGCAAGATGTTACCTATCCTCTGTTCCTTGCAAGGGGTAGCTAGGTCTGATCCTATAAATCACATCTCAAACACCCTAGCTGAATTAATATCATTTAAAAATTACTCATAGCCAACATGGTGAATATGCTTTTAATTCCAGTACTCTAGAGGCAGAGGCAGGAGGATCTCTGTGAGTTTGAGGCCAGCCTGGTCTACATAGAGAGTTCTAGGACAGACAGGACTGTGCCTTGAAACATCAGAAAAGAGGGGGGAAAGAGTCATGTCTCTCTATAACTGTGTAACGGCTCTCTAGCATACCTTTGTGTTTGAGTTCTGTGAATAACTCTGTATCGACACAGAGATCTAGAATGTTCCACTCCAGGCAGACATTTTGGTGGGGGGAAGGCAAGCAATAAAACCTCATTTCAAACACTCTGGGTGAGTTTCATTTTCTCTCAGTAAATTAAAACAACAAATATATCATTTTGAGACAGGGTCTGATATAGCCTAGGCTAGCCTCTTTCCAAATGACTCTAGCCTGTTTCACACTGTTGTAGTTAGTACAATGTGTCCCTCATACTGACCAGGATATAGTCCAACATTTCTGGGCATGTGAAGAAACAGGAAAGGGTGACATACAAAAGAAACGCCTGGCTACAGGATAAAGCCATCCCCACCCTGCCCCCAACACTTAATCCAGAAATCACATGACCCACAGATGAGGAGTTTTGAGACACTCCCCAAACTCTGGCAGAGACAAGATGCTCAGGAAGCAGTCTCAGAATCCGTTAGCAGCAGTTTTGTTTCTGCCATTTTCACTAGATTGTCGGAAAAACACAAAAGTCAAGGAGAAGAACACCAGATAAGCATACCTCCTGTGGTGGTGGTTAGATAAAGGTGGTGGTGTTTGGAGCAGGTGGCAGATGCAGGTGCCGCTGCCAGTGGGCAGTGTGATAGTGATAAGGATGGTGGTGATGATGGTGGTGGTGATGGTGATGATGATGGCAATGTTTTTGTGATGGTTGTTATAGTGATGTTGGTGCTGATAATGGTGGTAGTAGTGATAATTGGGATGGTTGTGATGATTGTAGTAGTGGTGCTGGTGATATTGATTATGATGGTTGTGATGGCAGTTGTGATAATGATTGTGGTGGTGGTGATGGTGATATTGATTGTGATGGTTGTGATGGCAGTTGTAATAATGATTGTGGTAGTGGTGATTGTGATATTGATTGTGATGGTTGTGATGGTGGTTATGATAATGATTGTGGTAGTGGTGCTGGTGATATTGATTATGATGGTTGTGATGGCAGTTGTGATAATGATTGTGGTGGTGGTGATGGTGATATTGATTGTGATGGTTGTGGTGATGATTGGATGTGATAATGGGAGTGATGGTGGTGATATTGATTGTGATGGTATTGGTGGTGGTGATGGGGGTGGTGGTGATACTGATTGTGATGGTATTGGTGGTGGTGATGGGGGTGGTGATGCTGATGGAGGTTGTGGTGACTTTGGTGTTGGTTCTGGCCATGGGATGATGATGGGTGGCAGCTATCCTCCTGTGAACGCCCGGGACACATGAAGCATGTAACATACGTCACTCACTGCATTTGTACAGCTTCCTACAGAGTGTTGTTTAGCTCCATTTTAGAGATGAAAAGACTGGATCTCAGAAAATGAATGTACCTGCCTATGTCAGACCTTGTTTTAACCAAAAGAGCACCATTAGCGCACCCCATTTGCATTCTCAGACTCCTAGATTTCTTCCAGCCCGCAATGAGCCGAATCCGACTTAGTCCAAAGTGGTCTCCCTAGAAGGTTGGGCCTGGGCCTCTAGGCATGTGGCTCACTGCACATGCTCTGTGCCCTTTAGAGTTCTTGCTCCTTGATGGGGACTCTCTCCTGACACCCAGTGCATAGCCAAAGGTCAAGGGTTACAACTGTGAGACAGTTGTGTGATCCCACAACAGTGTTCAGGGAGGTGAGGCCCACCAGCCCCATCCTGAGTTTATTGATCTGCGTCCTGGGGGAGTGTGTGGGAACCAGGCCAGGCAGCCCCTCAGGGCTCTGAGAGCCTGTGTCTAATGACCACAGAAAGCCATTACAGCTCACTTAGCCGTAAACAGCTCTCCACAGCAGTCATTAGGGCTCCCAAGGAGCCCCAAGCTCCCTCCTCTGAGTGAAGGGGTGTGTGCCCAGCCTGGTTCTGTCTTCTTACTGGAAACACAACCTCCCCATGCCCACCCAGTCAGTCTTCCAGGAAAGGTAAGTGTGTCTAGGGCCAACACCTGTCCTCATATACCCTTTCTGTCCCATGGGGTTTCATGGGTGGCTCTCCCTTCCTTGCGATGCTCCCAGATTGGAGGGCTTCAAGGGCTGTGAGTCAGGGCACTCACCGCCCCTTTGATAGCTGTGCTCCTAAAGCAGGTTGACATCCAGTCAGAAGGGAGGATAATGTGCTGCTGGGATCCCCTAGGAAAGGCTTGGTCTGGGGTGGGCACCAACTAGACTTCCCTTCTTTCACAGGTAGTCATATCCCAACTAACCTTGGGAATGATTGGCATTGCCAGGGCCTTAATCTCAGGCAGGCAAGACTCTGGGAATCAGTCCCAGTGTGTCCCATGTCCCATGCACTCACAGCTTTCCAAAGGCTTCAGGTTCAAGCCCCATTGAAATCCTACCCAGGGCTGCAGCGGAAAAGTCAGAGCTGAGCACAACAAGCTTTATTCAACAAGGAGTGGGTGCTGTGGGGGTGCAAGGGTGTCCTACCCTGTCATAGGTCCTACCTGCCGGGAGCTGCAGCATCTCTGAGGAGGAGGAAGTGGAGATATATTCAGGGGACATGACTGCATGACACTGATCCACTCTGGGCTGCAGGTGCCATTGCTGTCTAGGGCTTGGTGGCCCTGGTCTGTCTCTCTGGCACTCCAGCCAGCCTGTTCTTTATCTCCCTGGCATATAGGACATTTCCAAAGTGTAGTTTGTAGTTAGTTCCTTATCGCCTATTTTCCTTAGAATCATCAGAGTTCTGCACAGGTGGGCATTGTCCTAGCATGCTTTATATTCCTTGGGATAAACATCATGACGTACACTGTGTGTGTGTGTGTGTGTGTGTGTGTGTGTGTGATTATTGACCTTCCCAATCATAGCTCATCCCTGAGGGAAGTCGAGGCAGGAAGTCGAGGCAGGAACTCAAGCAGAGAAGAAGCCTGTAGGCACAAACTGAGGTAGAGACCATTTAGGGACCCTGCTTACTGACTTGCTCCCTGTGGTTTATTTAGCCTGCTTAACTAGACAAAACAGGACCCACCTGCCCGAGGGTGGCAGCACCCCCAGTCAGTCAGTCAGTGAATCAGTCAGTCAGTCAGTCAGTCAGTCAGTCAGTCTGTCGTCTGTCTACCTGCCTGCCTATCCATCCATCCATCCATCCATCCATCCATCCATCCATCCATCCATTCATCCATTCATCCATCCATCCATCCATCCATCCATCCATCCATCCATCCATCCATCTATCTATATCTATCTATCTATCCCTCTGTCTGTCTGTCTGATTGTTTATCTATCTTGAGAATGAGCCCGTGCCTAGGCAGTGGCAGAGATAAGATAAACACTTCAATGAATGAGTGGACAATCCAAGGAGATGCTGTCCAGCTTACCTCTGGAGAAGCGATCACTGACTTCTTCCATATCTCTAGCCCTCATGGGTAGCAGTTCCTTCCTCTGTGCCTGCTTCCATCTGGTTAGTTCTTCCTTTCCTTATCTGAAGGCTGGGATGTAGCCCATAAGAGGCTTCCTGCTCCTCAGCCCCCTCAATATATTTCCTTATAATGGTCATTGTGTGTGTGTGTGTGTGTGTGTGTGTGTGTGTGTGTGTGTGTGTGTGTGTGTGGATTCTGAGGGATGGTAAATATATCTAGATCAGCTTAAGCCTCAGTGCCAATGATGGTTAATATTGACTATCAGTTTGACTCTGTTTAGCATCGCCATGGAGACACATCTCTAGGTACATCCACGTGGGCCTTCCCAGAGAGGTTTGAATAAGGTGGGAAGACCCACCCTGAATGTGGGCAGTATCATTCCAAGGACTTTTAGGTGAATAAACCCCCAGCCTGAATAGAAAGGAGACAGAGCGCGGAGCACCAGCCTTCATCTCTCTTTGCTTCTTGACTGTGGATGGGTGTAACCAGCCGCCTCCTGCCCCTGCCGCCGTGTGTCCACCACGGGCTGTATCCTGGGACAGGGAACCTAATAGACCCTTCATAGTCACTTTGTCAAGTATTTTGTCACCGCACTGAGAAAAGGTGTAAGTATGTTGAGTGAATGAATGAATGAATGAATGAGTGAGTGAATGAGAAACCACTCCACGGTCCTGCTACTGTGGGACAGCACCACATCATCTTGGAGCTGATCTCATGGCTGTGGAACAGCTCTTCTACACCCTTGGCTTGGACAGCTTCCTTCCTGGGGCCAGTGAAAACGTGTCAGCTACTTCGGTTTAGATCAGCAGAACAACACAGGATTTGGCTGCAGGAGGTGGTCAGGATTACTCTCTGTGCCAGTGATGTGGCTAAGGAGGAGACAGACAGGTTTCTGGCCTCCAGCTCTGCAGGCTGCAGGCTCAACTACTAGGTACCTACCTAACTCTCACCACAGAGTAAGTATAGTGTCTCTTAGCCATTTTAATGGTCCACTGGCCTCTCAGAGTCACCTTCTAACCCAGCTGTCCTAGGTCCTCTCCATCTTAGGGATGGGTATCGTCACCGTTCATCCCACTACTGGGGCCCCAAAAGTCAGCCTAACTCTTTATCCCCTCATACGTCAGCTCAGCACCTCCTCCCAGCATGACTTCTAAAGGCACTTCAGACACAACCACAGCTCATCACCCTGCTGTCTCAGAGAGGCACCCTGGCTGGGACAACAACCATCCCTGGAAGCCTCCTCACCGAGGTACTACCACCCCATTCCCCATCCCAGTGTGCACAGGGACATGGCAGCAGAGGGCTCAGTCGGATTAAAAATATAAATATAAACATAAAACATAAAGTAAATATAAAAGCCCAAGTCCACACTCTCATGGTTCAAATCCTCTGGACTGCCTGCTGGTTTTCTTTCCCCCAGACTCTCTGCAGGGCTCCTTTCCGATTTCACAGCCCTGGCTCTCAGGGTTCCTCAGCCTCCCTTCACCCCACTTCATTCAGGCTACTGTCCCCATGCCACCTCTTCAGCGACGGTTCTTTTCAGCCACCCCTACTCCAGTGGCTCCAGCGTCATACCCCAACCCTCACAGTGTCTGATGACACTGCTTCTCATATCTGAGCACTTCTGGGTCTCAGCCTGATCACCCTCCTTCTACATCATTACACCCTGAACCCCCTAGCGCCAGACCAGTGCCTGGTACGCAGAAGATACTTAACAGACACTAAATAAGACAGTTAATAGTTTTCAAATTCATTGACTCATCAGCCAGTGACCTTGGTCAGATTTGCCTGGAGAGGCAAATGAAGATGCAAGACCCGTATGACATTATGCTTACAAATACACCCACACTCGTGTACAGCAGCACACACCCCTTCCCTCTCCTTCCCCACCTGTGCCTTCAACCCTATGCAGTAACAACTCTGGGTGATACTAACTGTTGAGGAATTATGGGTTGTGAAGCCTTCCCATCATGCTCAGCTGTCAGCCAAGAGACAAAAGTCTCCTAGATGCACAGCATCCTCTCCACCTCTCTTGTGAAGCAGTCGGTGTGCTAACTGACTATTTTGTTCCAAATTTATAAACATGTAATGCCAAGTTGGTGCTGAGCCCTTGCCTCTCCACTCACGTGCCTCTAGACACTTCCTGTCACCATGGCTTCGATCAGATATCGGGTGCTCACGTTAATATGGCTCAGGAAGAAATGAGTCCCAAGTCATGAGATGTCTGGCACCACAAAAGGGTTACTAGTCAAGAGTTTATTCACACTGTAGCACAGATCAGCCACGAGGAAGGCAGTCGTCCCCTGCTTAGTGTCTCAGTGTCAGATTGGATGAGGTTTCAGACAGCCCATTTTTTTCATTCCCCATGAAGAGGAGCCAGAGCTGGACACAGCCTTGGGTATCTGATGGATGTGTGCATCCTCCAGGAAACAAACGATTCTGTTCCACCACACGCCCTTGGTGCTTATGTTAAGCTAGACACCTACTTAACCTGAGAAGGAGGCTGCATAGTTCAAAGCCACACGCTACCTCTGTTGGTAAATGCTTGTTGTGCAAGCGTTAGGATCCGAGTTCAATCCCCAGGACCAGCTTTAAAATAAATAAATAAATAAATAAAAGCCAGACATGGTGGTACACCCTTGTCACTCCCACACTAGGGAGGCAGCAACAGATGATCCCTGAGTTCACCGGTCTTATTTGGGGAGCTCTGGGTCAGTGAGATATCTTCTCTAAAAAACACCAGAAAGGACAGAGGAACAATAGTTGAGATTGCCTTCTATTTTCTGGACCTGAAATCTTTCTTATGCTAGAAGAAACCTCTAGATATCTTCCTCACAGACCCTGCATGCCTCTTGGCTTCTTCACAGGCCTCCAAAGTCACTCTGAATCAGGAACACCGGAAGAGACCCACGTGGAGCTAAAGCCCCATCTCTCTGGACACAGAGGCTGCCACACATGTCATTCACCCCTTGTGTGTGTTTCTACTGTGCCTGTAGACCAGGGTCATCATCACATCTGCCTCCCCGGCAGGGTCAGGATTAAACGAGTTAATATGTATAAAGCACTCAGGACTGTGCCTGGCACTTGGCAGGCGCGATAGGATTGTTGTCTTTGTAATTATGGAATTAAAGATGAATAGTCAACCGCTGTGCTCGAGGAGCTGATCCTAGCGTGGGAGACAGAGCATGCACCCAGACGCCTGCAACACAGCCATGTCAGGCCCGGGAAAGGAATAGGAATGAGGAATAGGAATGAGATCTGGGGGCTGGGGCTCACAGGGAGTAAGACCTGGATCCCAGGGGCTTACAGATTCTTGGGGTAAAGAAACACATGGCAAAGATCACTGTGCATTCACTCCATTCCGGTAATGAAATGTGGGCACAGGGAAAGGACCAGGACAAGATGCATGGGCAAGATGGAGGAGAAGGAGAAACTGAAGGTCAGAACATCCGTTAATTGCCTGAGGCAAAAGGAAGTATCTGGAATGGGCACAGATGAATACAGACCCTGCTGAAGGCAAGAGGGTGAAGATGGTTGTCCCCAGGATGGAACAAGCGATACCCCACGGATGGAAAGGGTACTCCAAAAATGCATTCTACAGATGGCAGGCGATCCCCAGAAGGGAGGAGGAAACCTGAAGAAGATCTGAGCAGGTCAGGTTGTACCAGGTCAGCGCAGGGGACCCAGGGCGGCAGAAGATACTTTTAGGGCTGGAGGACTAGGGAGGCCATTTCACCTGTGCATTTGAGGTGTCAGCCTGCAGCAAGCACTGAGCCTGTGACCCTTCATGACCTGTCCTATAGGTCTAGGCAAGCCAGAAGCCTCTCTGGCACTTAAAGATGGCAGAATCCTGGCTTTTAGAAACACACACACTCTCTCTCTCTCTCTCTCTCTCTCTTTCTCTCTCTCTCTTTCTCTCTCTCTCTGTGTGTATGTGTGTGTGTGTGTGTGTGTGTGTATGTACACATGTGTGTGCATGTGCGTGGGAGTGTGTGGAAGTCAGAGAAAGACTTTGGGTGTTACTCTTCAGAAGCCATCCACTGATTTTTGAGACAGTCTCTCATTGGCCTGGAGTTTGGCAGTCTGATTAGGTTGCCCGGAGAGTCCCAGGGGTCCACCTGTCTCTGCCTCACCAGTGCAGCCATCCAGCTCAGATTTCTTATTTCTTCTCACTCTTTTCCATTGAAATAGAGTTTTTTTCATACAATATATTCAGATTATGATTCCCCTCCCCTAAACTGCTCCCAGATCCTTCCCACCTCCCCACCCACTCAAATCTACCAAATCCCTTTCTTGTCCTCTCTCATTAGAAAACAAACAGGTGTTTAAAAATAAAATAAAAGCTGAATAAACCAGAATAGGATAAAAACAAACAAACGAATATATTTTAAAAAAAGAGCCAAAGGAAAAGTAGCACATACAGATGTGGAGAAACACACATTCACACACATAAGACTCCCTTAAAAACACAAAAACCAGAGACCATAATATAAGCAAAAATACTGTAAGGTTTAAAAAAACCGTTTATAAGCTTTATAACACAAATAAATAACCCCCCTCAAGACCAGCCTTGGGTTTGTTTTGTATTGGCTATCTACTGCTTGGGTTCAGCTTTTATATGTGGGTTTGGGGATTTGAACTCAGGTCCTCATGGTTACATAGGAAGCGTCCCATTGGCTGAGCTGTCTCTCCACCCTGCCCCTGTATGCTTTAATGTGACCTCATGATGGAAGTCAAGATCCAGTGTTGATGCCAACTTTGCCTGCTGCTTGCATCCTCTGGGTAGAGGAGGATGGACATTGTCTTCTGGATCCCTGCCGGCTCTAACTCTTGAGGGTTCTACATATAACCTCTGGAGATGCCGGGCAGCTCGGGCTCCTTGGGACCGGACATGTCTACCCCTCTTATGTCTTATGGGCTACAGTGTAGGTCTTCTTTGCCTTGTTGGACTTTGTCCAGCTGTCAGTGAGAGCAAATCCTTACAGTCATTGCTGTACCCTCTGCCTTAACTACATTGCTTCATGTTGGCTGGCAACCCTGAGATGCCACTAATATTACCCCAGTGGCATCCAGAGCTTCTGTGCAGTTCTGAGAATTAGCCTTTGTTACCATGGCCCCGAGGACACCAACTTAAGTTGATATGGATTCACCATGAGCTCTGAGCAACGGAAGTCACTGAGCAATCTGAGGACATTGGGTTACCATCTATCTCTGTGGGTTCCATCCCAGCCCTTCCTGTACTGCTTCAAGAAGTAATATATCCCTTGCAGCAAGATGTGGGAAAGAAAGGAGGTGGGAATCCTAAAGGAGTTGGAATGAGCGTCCTGTAAGTGGTCTCTGGGAGATAGAACAGGAGTTGAGGGACACAGGAGAGAGAAACAGGGATGTCCAAACCACTTTGTGGTTTGAGGGCTTTCCAGAGGCCTATAAATGCTTCTGTTAAGTGTATCCAAAAGATGGTTAAGTCTGTTGGTTTTGGAGTTTCGGGGACAGATTTTATCACTCAATATCTTATTTACTCTACAAACACTCAGAAAGCCTTACTGAGGAGGTGTGGGCGGAAGCTAGGGACCCCAAAACTGAGTTTAGTGGAAAAGAGAAGTCGCTCACCCTTCTGAGTTCTGTGCCTAAGCTAGAACGGAGGACCTGAATCGTAGCACTGTAAAACAGGCCGGGTGCCCTGCACTGTCTGGATGGACAGTGGCCTAAATGCAGAAGAAGCAGGGGGATGAGAAAGCCATCTCTATGTCATTGGTTGCTCTGAAGTTTACCTTCTCTTGGTGGCCTCACGTATCCCTCCCATGTGCGTCTCCAAGGCACAGGACTCACTGTGTACCTAACCCAATGTCCTCATCCTGGGGGCATCCTACCCAGGGTGCACTTCTCAATCAGGCATTCCCCACTAGCTAGGCAGAAGGACAGGAGTCATCCCAACACCCCTAGACCCCACAATGTCCCTATCAAAGCTTCTACTTCCTTCTCTGTGATCTTATACATTATTCATTCCCAAGGTCCTGGTGCAGGCCCAGCAGCTGCTGACTCTCCAGCCCTCTTGAGGGTCTCTCACTTGACTTCCATCTCCCCCATGGGCTTTCTTAAGCCCATTTTTTCACAGTCAAGGAGATCAGTGAGTTTCTTAAATCAGCTATAGGTTCTTGGATTCTCATCAAGGCCCACAGGTACCTTCTCCATATTACTGGGCACCATGTTCTAGAATCTCAATTCCCTCACCTACTCCAGCTACCCCCAGAGGCTTCTCAGGCAGTGTTCACCTGTCTGGAGTTTTTCCTTTCTGTCACTGATTTTAAAGTCACTATTTAACTCTTGGTCCAAATGGCACTTCCTCTTGGGACACTGCTGTGGGTTGAACCATGGCCCCTGAATTCACATGAGGTTCTAGTCCCCGATGAGACTGTGTTTGGAGGGGTAGTCTTTGCAGAAATCACTAGAAGAGACCCCCCCCACCCTGATTCACGGTGGTGGTATCTTTGTAAGGAGAGATTTGATCTGGGTCTACTCATTACAATGCTCTGGGGAATGAGACAAGAAGACCTTGAGTTCCCGACCAGCCTGAACTACTTACACAGCAATCTGCCATCTTAGAAAAAGAAGGGTTAGGGATGTAGCTGTGTCAGAGAGTTTGCCTAGCATCTTAAAGCTGATGGCAATGGTCCATTGCCATCACGGAAGGTGGGGGAGGGGAGAGCAGAATTGCCATGCACAGAGGGACAACGGTTGGAGGACACAGGAAGGAAGTGCCATCTGCAAGTCGCTAAGCACCAGAGGAAACTGAGCCTACTACAGTTGAGTCTCGGCCTTCCAGCCTCCAGGACCTCAAGAAACAAATCTCTTTTGGGAAAAAAAAAAGGAATCCAGAAGCCTTCCCTGGACCTGCCCAGCAGCAGGTTCTCCCATGGAGCCCTGCTTTCTTTCTGTGTTCCTTCAAGGAGAAAATCTTATTATGACTGGCCACATGCTGTATGACACCCCACCCCCAGCTCTGTACTGTAGTTGAAGCTGAACGGGTCTCCTGCCCTGTCCCTTCCCTCACCAGGGTGGTGCTTTTGACTACAGGTCACTTCTCTGCAACCCAGAGGCTTCCTGAGACCCAGGCCAGCCTCATAGGCATGAGGCTGCATGGCCCATACTTTGACTAAGGCGTATGCTCTGTAAGCAAAGGACTGTGGAAGAAGAAGGCACGGGCAGCGGAGGAAGGGAGATGGAAGAGAACCCCATTAGTCAGTGCCTCTGATAATGCAGGTGCTCCACACTGATTCAAGCCCTGCTGGCCACAGTCAGCCCTGCCAGCTACAGTCAGCCCTGGAAGCAACCACTGAGCATTAGCTGAGTTTCCAGAATGGCTCCTGAGGTCAGCCTCTTTTCCTCTGCCATTTCCCAAACCTTTCAGACGGGACTTTACATTCACTTCCACACCTCAGGGCCTGTCTGGTCCACGGGCTGCTCAGGTTAGACCTAGTAAACACACTGCTGCATAAACTTCCCGTGATCACAGGTGGTCCCATCACTTGGTAGGGCCTCCTCATCCGGGTAAATGACATCTCACAGGAGCCCCACGGACCAGGCACCATCCACCCTTCATGTCTACCCACTCCAGGGAAGTTACAGTCCCAGAAGTCAGCTTTTCTGGAGGCCGTTGTCCAAGAACTCAGGGAAGAAGAAATCCTTCTCCCACAAGAAGGTCCCCTTGAATCTACTCCTCTTGGGCTTGGGGCCTTCCACAGGGTGGGGCTTCCTTTGTGCAGTGGGCACTGGAGTGGGTGTGGGATGGGGATGGTGTTATTTGGGAAAGGGCAGCATCGCCTACTGGGGACTGTCACTCAGGGAGGCACAGAGTCCAGCTGAGCTCTTTCTCTAGGGCTGGATGGGGAGTATCTCTCCCCTGCACCCCAAAAACATCCCATTTCAGGCAGAAGCAGGATGCATTTGACTGATGGGGGGCAGGAAGACGTAGGGAGTGGGAAGCCTGGTACAGGGGCACGAGCCATCTCTCTTCATGCTGGCAACAGCTGGTGCTGACTCTCAAAGCCTGTGGCTGTGACAATTATCAAAATGTTTACTGTGTGTCACTATTAATAATGCAGAAGCCCGCCAGCCTCCCAGCCAGGAAGTGTGACATCCAAGGGAGGAGGCTCTGGGGGAATGGCCCGCCCTCCCACCCATCCGTTCCTGACCCGGATGACCGAGCCTAGCCACCTCATTCCGGGCGGGAAGATGACCTTAACTGTCTTTCTGTAACTCTTCTTATCTGGGAACAGAACAGACCCATCCCCCTTTCGGGGAGGCAGCCTTTAACTCTAAACGCAGTCTAGATTTATCTACCCAGAAAGTCTTCTAGGAGGTCATGCTCCCCAACACTATACGGTCACGCTGTGGGCACAGGTACAGTTGGGAGGTTCACATCAGTCTTATTGGCTTGTTATGTACCCCCTCCCCCCATCCACGAGCCTCTCAGAGCCCGAAGTTCTTACTTACTAATTTTCTCTCAGGTCCCCCAATATAGTGAGCCCCTCACCATCTACCTCTACGCCTTCACACATTCTGTCTCAACTCTCCGGACCACTATATTTTAATTTTGTCTACTGACTCCTACATATATCCTTTAGGTCAGCTTAGCTGCTGCCTCCTTTGGGACGACCTCGAACCCTGCCCTCATTCTGGGTCATAGACCCACTGGCGAAGATCGTCAGACCTGCCACGTCCTCTAGTGCTCAAATAAGCGGTAAGCTAACTTTTTTCTCTCCCTCTAGACCAGGGCTGGCTCTTGCCAGTCTGTTTGCCTTCTCAGCACCAGGGGTCACTTGATAAATATTCATGGGATGAAGGAGGGAACCCTGTGGCTGACCCGCCCTGCTTCGGACAGACTTTAGATGCTCCTTAGAGGCAGGAACCTTGACCACATATTTCCTGCTCTCAGTGAGCACGGGTTGTCCCTTATGCGGGTGGGCTGATGTTCTTTGGAATCAGTTTTTTGATCTATATGAACGATCCCACTTCCTTTCTCAAGGCATAGCCAGTCTCCCTCTCCCTAAGGGAAAAGAGGAAGGCTGGCTATCTGAAGAGGAAGAAAGACAGGGGCTAACTGTGCCCTGTGCCTCGCCTGGGAAAACCTCTGTTGATGAACTGAGGCTACTAAGATTGCTACATACACACCAGGAGGGGTAGAGCAGGGGTGGTCCCCTCATCACCTGCCTGTGACTCTCCCCTTCAGGCCCAGGAGTCCTGTCATAAGAGAGGGTACAGATGAGGTGGGGGAGGGTTGGGAAGTGCTATTCACTTTTGTGGCCTCTGTGTGTCAGTGGGGATTGTCTCCCTCTGGGCAGGCAGACTGGACCTCAGTGGACAGGCTGCAACCAGGAAAGACACCCGGATTGCTTAATAGAGGAACCTCAAAGGGGCTGGGGAAACACGGATTTAGCCCTTGGAGGATGACCAGAGTTTCACGGGCATTGCATGCAGGCAGGAGAGATGTTGCATGCAAAGCAGGAAGTCCCTACACAGTGGCTAATGGGAGAGCAGGGTAGCAGGAAATGGCCTTAGGGAACCTGTCCCACTCAGTCCCAGATATAGGATAGGTGGCGAGCAGCCCCCAGGTGTGATAATGGGTAGGAGTCAGTGGCCCAGGGTGGTTCAGGTGAGCAGCACATACACAGAGCCATCCAACCCCAAGAAGCTGCTGGTCCCAGTAGAACAGGGTAGGGTAGGGTAGGGTCACTGCTAGTACATCCTAGACCATGACCAACTTGGAGGATAGGATAGTTCTACCTCTATACTGTCCTGTCCTCAGGCTTGGATGGGGCTCTGAAGGGGGTTGGTCTCAGCATGGTTCCCATGGAATAGTAAGTGTTTGCCAGACACCCTGGGGACAAGGATCTTGAGCCAGTGAGTGATCCAAGGTGGAGTTCATTTTTAGCTCTGCCAGAGCCTATAATGTGGACTCTGGGTACCACACGTCCTCTCTCAGCCTCTGTTTCCCCAAATGTGTCACGCTCTGCACTGAAGCTGGGTGTCTCGTTTCGACCATAGTCCCTTCCTGCCCTCCCACCAGCATGTCCCTGGCTTTGGTTTCTTGTCTCCACTCTCCATCACAGAGCACAGAGTGATTTAGAAGCAAGGACTCAGAGGTTGACACCTGGCGATTTGCTGGCGGTGATGGATGCTGATAACCGCTCATCTGTGGTCACTGCTGATTAGAAGCTAGCGTCCGAGGGAAGATGAAAGACTGGAAGAAGGGGACAGAGGAAAGCCCACGCTGTTCAGGACTAACTTCAGCTCTGTCCCAAAGCCATTGCGGAGTAATGGCCTAGTGCTGGCTTCTTGCAGTCCCCCTACCTGGCATAATGTGGTGCCAGCTCACCAAGGCTGCTCAGCCACTTAAGACGTGGGAAGCTAACACACAGAGAGGCTGGGGGAAAGCACATAGAGCTGTGCAGCTGGAAGCTGTGATCTGAAGCTAGCCCTGCTTGGTTCCTATGCCCTTTCCTTGGCATTCTGCTAGGGGCTGTGATTATTGATATTGGCCACCAATTTGACAGGCAAGGGGACAAACAGCTGGGCAAGTCTACAAAGGAATGTCTGTATTAGGTTAAGTGAGGTGAGAAGACCTTTTGTAACTATGGGTAGTACCATCCCCTAGGCTCCGGTCATTGCATCAAAGGGAGAATCGAGCTTAGTACCAGTGTTCATATTTTTCTGCTTCCTGTCATGTGAGCAGCTGCTCCCGGCACCTGTCGCCATGCTCCCCACCATGATGGACTGCGCCCTCACACCGTGAGCCAAAATAAACCCTTTCTCCCTTTAGCTGCTTCTCGTTGGGTATTTTGGCACAGCCAGAGAAACAGTTATTGGGGTTTCATTGGCTTAAACGTCACTGAGCTGAGAGTTAAGAGTCTACCCAAGGCTAGTTCCTACCCATGTCTGCCACCAAGTTTTGTGCTCTCGGGACACCCGGAGATCTCGTTTGGAGTCTCATTTTCACCGTCTGTAAAATGAAAACTGCCTCTCAACAGACTGGCAGTGGGAATCACCAAGGTTTGTTGGACAGCGGGTCCCCGGGGCTGCCCTGGTACTTGGAGGTGGCTGGCCATTGCTGGTTTTGCCAGTCTGCATGGTACATTCCGAGCATCATTCAACTAAATAGTCTCAGGGTTTCTTTCAGATCTTGAAGTCTGTTAAGAGTAAGTTAGACATGCGGTGTGTAGGGAATGTATAATAATAGGCCGAGGAAGCCCAGGGCCAGAGCTCCAGGCAGAGTGTGTAGGCTCAGTCACCTGGGGATCCTCACATTCCCACCCTCCACCAAGCCTGGCCACCCTGTTCTCAGTGACCACTCCCTGGAGCCTAAATGAGCAAAGCTCTCCTCCCAACGAGCCCAGACCATGTAGAGAAAGTGACTCTGCTTAACAACTCTTTGCCCTTGTTAAGCCACCAGGTTTCTCTGAGTCCCATATTTCTTTACTAATACGAGATTGAGACCAGAAGTACGCAGAGCCCACCCCTTGCGCCCACACACTCTGTGACTAGTGACCAGCAACCAGCATCAGATGAAAAACTACCTCCCCAAGTCCTGTCTGTACAAAACACACTGACTTCTCCCTCGTCAGGGTCTCTAAACAGTAGGCTGTTTACGCTCAGCCGGTAGGTTTATTAATGACCATGAGCCGGCTAAGGATTGGAACTCCACGTGAGCATCCCTATGGTTCTGAGCATCTGCTCTGTCATTTCCTCTGGGGGACGCAAGCGCTTTCCAAAGGCACCAAATGGACGATCAGAGTTTCATCCCTGCTGAATGGACAGGTCTACAGACGTCCCTGTAGAGTTCCACACACGCAGGGACAAGGAGTGGGTGGCTGGAACGACATCTAGAAGGTAAATTGATGTTGGGGAAGGGAGATGCAACCCCTACTGGATCTCCTTTTGAGAAGTTTGCATCCCCACCCCACCCCCAAACCCAGGCTTACATTGTTCTAGAATTGACTGTCTGCCTCCCAGGGCTGTGGGAAAGCTAGGGCCAGGTCGTCCCTGTGAAGCCATACTTTGTAAATGGAATTCTCTCTCCGTTCCCTCTAAATCTACTTCCTTCTCTTCCTCCCTTCTCCTCCTCTTCCCTTTCCTCTTCCTACTTCCCCCTTTTCTTTCCCTGACTGCTGGCTGGCTTTCCAGCCTGTCTGCCATTCTCCCAAGCCAGAGCTGCCTGCCTCTCTCCTTCCCACCTACTGCCTTTTATTTATTTATATCCTCTTCAGAAAGAAGGTGAGAGAGTGTCTGAATCAATCCGTCCTCTGTCGAGCCTCCCAGCCCTCTCCCCCTTGCTGAGACCAAAAGCGTAAACTCCTTCTGGCTATTAATTAAAAGCAGTCTCTCCCTCCGCGCCGGCGTACTCCATAAATTAATA
This sequence comes from Micromys minutus, assembly GCF_963924665.1. NCBI lineage: Eukaryota > Metazoa > Chordata > Mammalia > Rodentia > Muridae > Micromys > Micromys minutus. The sequence goes on from NC_137979.1 coordinate 59,534,288, forward strand.
GCGGCCTTCTTAATCAAATCTTATCTCTTCCTCGAGCCGTAAACACACGGGGCTGAGTTGGTATCTCTGTGCAGCCAGGCATGAAATTTAATTTTGGATGCTTCAGCACACTGTGTGGGGGTGGGTGAGTACCTGTTTGGGGGGACACCCCAATTTGATTCTCGGCCCCAGCCCCAGCCCCTTGGCCTGGCTGACGGAAGCTTATCTCCTGATGTCTGGAGGCAAGCGTGTCTGGCTCTTGAGAGCAGAAGGCTTGGGACTTCTGTGGCTGTGATTGCAATCTCAGAGTTGTAATGCTCAGATCTGTCCTGTCTGATTCTCCTGACGTCTCTATGAGGGGCTGTGGAGGGATTGTAAACGCTGTGTTAAGAGGCAGAAAAAGCACATTTAACTCGGTCTTCAGAGGTGGGTCTGGAAGGAATTCCAGCTCAGCGGCTTCTGAACGGCCACCCCGACTCCCTGGTTTCTCTTCCATTTGGGAGGGTAGAAAATGCCTTCTGTAGCTCTAGAGTGAGAGATGACATGTCCCAAGCAACAGGTTCAGGACCTTGTCTGGTTTACAGCGACTAGGGAAGAGGCTGTTTCGCCTGTAACTCTTACAGGGGCATCCAGCTAGCTAGAAGCTGGCATAGTCTCGGACTCAAATTCTAGCTTTCGAAATTCTTTCTCTGGGATATAGAGTCTGGGGTCACTGGGATAGGCCCCTTGAGACAGCTGGCTTGAGTCTAAGTTCTGGCCTAGCTGTGTGTCCCCGAGCCACGGGACAGAAGTGGATCCCAGAGCCACTGGTGTCAGGGCAGAACTGGGTCAAGCCACTGCAGCCACACCCCCTCTCAAACCCCCTCCCCCCATGCACCATGCAGCTGCCAAGTGGCTGCACCATCACTGCCCCGGGGCTACGCATGGCACGCCTGTCTCCTGGGTCACTGGGCATGCCACTCTCCTGAGCAGCTGCCGGTGTACGTCTGTCTCTGTCCCCTGGCTCGATGATTAGGGGTATCTTTGCACATTATCTCTGCTTCCCACACCCGGACTCATTTAGCCCTCCACAGATGAGACATTCAGCCACTTCTAGAGCTGATGACTCTCCATTCAGGTAGAGCGTTCTGCTGAGGGCTCTGCTGGCCCTGGGCAATACACTTTTCCATCTGCCTGTGAGCCGTCTAGCCCTGAGCTCCTCCACAAACAACCCTCCGCAGCTGCCCAGCCCTTCCATCTGACCTCTCTGGATCTGCCTTCGCCTATTTTCCTGAATGGGCTCCTCCTAAGCACACAGCTGCCTCCCTTCTCGGTGTTCTCCTGATCCTTTAAGTCTCTGCCTCTTGCTTATTTGTCAATCTTAGAGTTAGTCTGCAGTCTTGCACACTCCCAGGGAGTCGGCTCTCTGTTCAGGGGTTCAGCTTGGTATCTTGTCTTGCCACGGCCAGACACCAATTGTGTTCATAAGACACTTGCACACTGGTTCTCAAAGCATGGTCCTGTGGAATCCCTAAGGAATGCTGGACCTCTGGAGATGGGGTTCAGGAGTATGAGGTTTAAAGAATCTTCTAGAAGACAGTGGTGGGCCCTTAGGCTGGAAAATCGAGCTGTCAGGTACTGGTTTTTATCAGGGGTCACTTTGGCCCCAGGGGAAATTTGGTAATGTCTGGAGAGATTTTAGTTGCCACAGTGCTGTGTCCCAGTATGCTCTGGCTCCAGAGAGCAGTAGGGTTGAGGCTGTGGCACCTTGTAAATCACATTAGAGGGAGGTGGGACACCGAAGACCCCTCTAGAGTCCTCATAGGCCAGGGCAACATGGTTCCATGAGGAGCCTGGACAAAGGGGAGCCCCAGGGTGCTCTCTGGGTGACAGGGGCTGCACGCAGGTCAGCCCACATCCCACTCTAGTTTGGTCTGTTTCAACTGAGCTCTCTCGATGATCTCTTTGCCAGAGGAGGGGGACAGAGACCTTGTCGAGGGTGCCCCAGGGGAGTGGGAGGACAGGATTGGGACTGGAGCCAATGAACCTAGGTGTCTGGTTTACCCCTCGTGCTGCACATAGTATGACAACAGAGAGAGGCTTGGTTATTTGCAATGATTCATTTAAGAAGATGCTGCAACTATCTGACTCCTTAGTTGGTGCTTACTGTATACTGTTCTTTAATCCAGCTGTACCATTGTATGACTGTAGGATTTTAGGATGTTTAAGAACTGGACCCTTCAGCTCTGGAAAGATTGTTGTCACGAGCACACACACACACACACAGGTGCACCCACATAAGTATTTGTGTTTATGTCTTAGTATCTTTTTTTTGGTCTCTCCCATTGTGCAGAGTTTCAAATGTTTGAGGCCATTGTGTGTGTGTGTGTGAGAGAGGGGGGGGGAGAGAAAGAGACAGAGAGAGAGAGAGAGAGAGAGGAGAGAGAGAGAGAGAGAGAGAGAGAGAGAGAGAGAGAGAGAGAGAGAGAGAGATATTGGGGTTCTGGGCTTTGAAGTATAGGTCATAGTTGCAGATCTGAAGAAAGCAAGCCAGGTCAACGCAGACAAGAGCTGGCAGCCAGGACGGAGGCCTTGAAGCTGGACAGATCTGGCTGATGAAAGAACTATGAGTCTTAGCCAAGGCCTTTATTCCCCAGCCTCAGTTTCCTAGTCAGTGAAATAGGGGCACTGCTATCTGTCACCAAGCAGTGTTAAAGACCAGCAGAGAAACACATGGACAATTCTCAGCACTCCCTCAGTTCCCAGTGCTCCAAGGTGGTACTGGCTGGTGTTAGGGCTAACATTCTGGTCTGGTCCTTGGAGACTGAAATCCAAGAGTGGTGGGCAAGCTGGCAGATGGGCAGAACGGTGATGGAGCCTCATCCCTGGCTATGTGCTGGGTTCTGAACAGTCAGCTTGCAGAAGGCTGGGGATTAACAGGTGCTTCGGAGATACTAAGTGCAGTGCCATTAGCACCTAATGATGTCTTTGTCCTTGCAAAGGACTGGGGGAGGGAGAGCCTTAAAGAGAAGGCAGGCAGCTGTCATCAGCAGCACCTGCAAACCTGTGTGTGATCTACTCTGAAAGTGGCCTCTTTCCAATGGCCAGAGGGCCTGGAGGGTTAGGGGGGGGACAGGCCTCTGGCAAGAACGCAGAAGCAGAGGATACAGCCGTCTGAAAGGTGATGGCAATCAGAGTCTTGGCTTGGAGGAACCAGGGAGTGGTGGGGGCCTTTGAGAAGGGGCAGGCGTTTGATGAAAGAGGACATTTAGCGAGATGAATTGGACAGCTGTCTGCACGAAGGAGGGAAGGGGAGAGCCTGGATCAGAGGGTCGGGTGGGAGGCTGTTCCCGGAATCTGGCCATGTGTGAATGCGGCTGAGTACCAGGAATATGTGAGAATTGACAACCTGGCAACCGACCCCTCCTTTAAGGCACTTGATGCCCTCGGTGGCGAACAATGCCGGAAAGCCCAAGGGTCCTTGCAGGGTAATGTCAGCAAGGCAGAGCTGGCTTTGCCCATCATGGAGAACACGGGCAAATACCCAGCACCATTTGCTATGCGCCCTATCAGATTCTCGACCATCTTCAAATCCTGGCCCATTCTGCCGGGACATTCTGATAGTGCGATAGTGATCAGAGACTCTAAATCCCAGGGCCCCACCCAGCATGGTGTCCCTCACTGGGACCACCCACCCTGGGCTTGCTCACAATGCTCATACTGCAGAGAATGTGGTCAGCCCCTGCTGAGGTAACAGGTGCCTACGAGTAACGGGAGATAGTTTGGGGTGTCATGCCTGCTTTCTTGTCTTTTACCCTCCCCCAGGATGGTCCCAGGCTCCATAAAGGACCTGTCAGATTATCTATATGAGATAGAGGACCCACAGGGATACCCCCGTCCAGACCCTGGACAGTGAGGACTGGAGCCTGCACAGACCAGATTTGGGGTGCATGTGTGGAATGCAGGATACCTGAAATATTGGGGGCATATTTACGTTAACAGCTTAGTCCTCGACTGAGAAGACAGTTCAGTAGGCAAGGCACTTACTGCCCAAGAACCAGAGTTCAAATCTATAGATCCCACATAAAACAAGGAGGTAGCATGTGTTGGCAACCCCTTGCTCTGAAGGCAAGGTGTGAGGCAGAGATAGGAGACCTCAGCCCATAGGCCAGCTAGTTTGGCACACGTAGCCTAGAGCAAGAAACCCTGTCTCAAATAAAGTAAAAAGCAAGGACGGGCACCGCTTGTCTCCCCTTACCCGCAATAACAAACGTACGGCACTGGAAGTTGTTTACAATGTAAGTTGCCTATTTCTAGAATTTTCCATTACGTATTTTTGGATTGTGGTTGACCTCAGCTGATAGAAAACGAAACCACGGACAAGGGCAGTCTACTGCACACCCAGGAAGACTTGGAGGTTGGGAGGATTTCCCTAAACACGCACCATGGTCCTGACTACCTTTCCTGTCCTGGATCTGGCTGTTTCTTCCAGGAGGCCGGGTGGGCTCTGTCCTTGGCTCCTGCTCCTGAACCTCCCAAGTGACCTATGTCTAGTGGCAGCTGGGAGTACTGGATTTAATGTGTTCCTGGGAGTCAGGTACCCACAGGATCACCCCACAGCCTGATCCTCTTCACTATTACGGGGCTCTACCCAGGACAACTATAGTGGGTCAGACAACTATGAAGTGAGTGCTTGGGTTTCTGGGTAACAGCCACAGCACTCTCTTTCTGTCCAGGGGACCGAAGAGGATGGCTGGTGGCTCCAGGACTTTGGTCCCTGAAGCAGATCAGTGTAGAACCCCTCCTCTGGAACACCCTCAATCCATGCCCCGTGTATATTTATTTGCCTGATGATGAGATTTGGGGTTTCTTACACTGGGTAGAGTAATCGGATCGCTGCGGGTGTTAACTGGATTAGCCGAAAGTCGTCCAGGAGGCGAGGCATGAGGGGTGATTAAATCGCATAGGGGCCTATGCCTGGGCTGCAGGCTGGTGTCTGCTTGTGTTCTGTTTCTCCATGTAGGGAGAAGGGTGAGGGGCATATAGCAGGGCCTTAGGAAGGCCCTCACCCAGCCTCCCAGTTCACACCCGGTGTCTTTCCTTCACCCAGTGCAGGCCCAGGTCTGTGTCACTCATTTGAGGGCATTGGCTCCTTGGCTTCTCCTAGAGGATTTACAAGGGAGGTTGTGGTGACCCATTTAATAGAAGGGAAAAACTGAGGCCAAGAAGATGCCCACGGCTCACGGTTATGCAACAAGCCTGGGATGCTAATCCGGATCAGCTCCATTTACCGTGATCCATCTCCTCTGTCTCCTGGACGTCTGTGAACTGTTCACTTTTGCTGCCTGGGGCCCTTGGCCAGAACCAGCTGGTCCCAGTTGCTTCCAACGGCCTCAGGAATAGTCAGGAAGATAGATGCAAGGCGCTCTAGATGACAGGAGCCAGAAGACTGTCTGACAAGGCCTGGCCTCTATCTCTGAAGTTCTGGCAAAAGCCTGTCCCTTTTGGAATGCATAGGGGTATCTAGGAGGACAGGGAAGGGAAAGGAAAGACGGACGTGCTTCTGGGTTCCCTGCCAGCTGGAGGTGTTACATGGCCCAGGTAGGCTGATGGGAAACCCTGTGATAGGGCAGAAATCAGAGGTTATGGTTCACGCTGAGCAAGTCAGAGGCTTCCTGGTCTCTATACCCCAAGCAGCCCCTCTGATTTTGCCTGTGCTGACATGCTGGCCTCTCACTGACAGAGAGAAGCCTGCTATGACATGGTAGGAAGCCACACAGATTCTGGTGGCTTTGGAACTTGTCTACCAGGAAGTCTGGGCAGACAACTTGAGAGATGCCACCTGGTGCAGGGCCCGGCCTTAAGGTGAGAGGTTGTCGTACCAGAGTCTCTTCCTCATTCTATTGGATGATTCAGAGGATGCCTTCTTCCCCCCTCCTGTCCCCAGGGAACATGCCTGAGCTGCTGCACCTGGCTTGGACACCTTGGATAGGTCACAGGGCTTAACCTCTGGAAGGCTTAGTTCCCTTATCCATAAAGATTTGCTGACATGACACATCTCACTGCTTACACGCTCACAAGTGTGTGACTGTCTATGCAGTCTCTATCTTCTCTGTTCTGGTTTTGGCCTTTGATAGGAAGTGACGTCTTTCCCTCCCTCCCTCTCTCCCTCCCTCCCTCTCCCTCCCTTCCTCCCCCTCCCTCCCTCCCTCCCTCCCTCCCTCCCTCTCTCTCTCTCCCTCCCTCCCTCCCTTTCCCTCCTTCCCTCCCTCCCTCTCTCTCTCTCTCTCTCTCTCTCTCTCTCTCTCTCTCTCTCTCTCTCTCTCTCTCTCTCGGAGATTCCAGCTGTCTCTGATGCTCCCTAAGTTCCAGAAGGCAGAGATAGAAATAAAGTACAGAGCACCCCACCCCTATCACTCTCATGAGTGGCCTTCCCCATGGTAGATCTCTGGCAACAGTACCTTGGTATAGACTGTAACCCTGGAGTAAAGGAGGGAGATCAGGGTGGCTGTGACTGAGAGGGGCTGACCTTGACCTTAGGGGGACCCTTACCTCTGTCTATGCCCTGCTTGATAAGGCACCCATAGGATTCTGAGGCTCTTCCTCCTGGGAACCCTAGCTGTACAGCCTGGGGCTGTACAGAAGGGGCTATCTCTTCTCCTCACTAGGACCCCTGTATCATGCCTGGAAGCCAGGCTCAATGGCTCTTCATTTGTTTTCTTTGCACTATACCTAGGTCTATTTTTGTCCTCAGCTGACCTGTTCCCAGCCTCTTCTGTGGGGTGTGTGTGTGTGTGTATGTGTGTGTGTGTGTGTGTGTGTGTGTGTGTGTGTGTTGGTTTGGTTTGCTTGTTTACTTGTTTGGTTTCTCTGTATTCCTTCTTGCTGACTTTTTTTTTTCAGTAATTTTAACTCTTGCATTTTACAGGGTCCATGAGATGCAGGCTGCACTAGGCAGGCCTTCATCTTCTCCATCTAGGGTCCGGACAGAAAGCAAGGCCCGGAGAAGCAAGCTCAGGTGTATCTCAATGTCTGGGTTCTGGACACAGGGGACACATTTGCAGTGGACTGTCAGCAGACACTCTGGACCCTCTGACTGATGGAGAATTTACCTTCTGTGACCTCAGTGTTACCAGGGAGTGTAACCAGCTCCCTGCTATAGATGACCTTTACCAGTGTCTCCCCTGAGCATAGAAGGTACAGAGTTAAATGGGCCCATGATGTTCCCAACAAGTTCTGGTCCAGCTCTCAGAACTCCAGTACAGCCTCTCCCAGAATCCCTCTGCCTGTCTGTCTCTACAGATCTGTGAACTAGTACTTCCAGGCTGGTTTCTGTTTGTTTTGTGTTTTGTTTTTACAGCATCCATACACGGCCAAATATTCTCCTCAAAGCGACAGATCCCGGGGCAGAGGTTCAACGGGGTGTTCTAATTGCTGCTCAGACATTACCTAGTCAACTGGTGGCGAATTACACTCAGATGTCCCAAAGGAAGAACTTCTGCCAATCCCATCCCCCCTGGGTGGGGATGTGAGGACACTCTCCCAAAACATGGGTCAACTCTCTCCTCCCATTGTTTGATGACTGTCAATACTGAGACCATCTAAATGTATTCAGAGGTTAATCCTGTGGCTAGAGGGATGGAGGATGGAGAACTTCCCTGACCAGTCTATTAAGATACTCAATGGTAGCTCAGTCAGGGCCTTTCTGTTTTCACAGGCTGGTCAGCAAGCTGGCCCAGCAGCCCAGTGCTCTAGCCGATTTTAATTGTTTATCGTCCAGCCTTGCTTATGGCTCAATAAAATCCATAACTCCGATAGTGCCCATCTCTCTGGGTTGCCCTTCCCCCAATCCCTGCCTCTCCCTCCCAGAGGACAAGGCTTTGCTCTTTATAGAGAACACTTCCTAAGCTGCATCACCGAAACCCGTCACTGTCAGTAAATGACCCTTCAGGACAGGAAGCTGCCCGTTAAGTGTGAGGCTTGGGTACAGCCTGGATGGCTGGCCTCTCAGCAGAGGTTCCAAATGGCCTCTCTGGAGTGGCAAGTCTACCCCAGTGTCAACACAAGGCAGGCAGGGTGCTGAGCCTGGAGGTGAGTTTTAAACTTCTTTGGCTATCACCTTTATTTCTAGAGCCCAGGGAGTAGACTGGGCCTCAGTGGTCCCAGCTGCTTATTTCTTCTTTATCTAAGGCCTCCTTTCTCCCTTTCCCCCTGCCCCCTTCCCTCTTCTTCCTTGCTTTAAAAAGGAAAAAAAAAATAAATTGAAGACAGGGTCTCACTATGTAACCTTGGCTAGCTTGGAAATGGCTAGGTAGACCAGGCCAGCCTTGAACTCATAGAGATCCACCTGCCTCTGCCTCTTAGATGCTAAAATTAAAGACAACATTAAAAACAAAAAAGATTCCTTTGAGATATGGTCTCATGTGTCCCGGGCTTGCCTTGAATTCTGTAGATATCCCAGGATGGCTCTGAGTGTCCGGTCTTTCTGCATCTGCCTTCTGAGTGCTGGAGATATGGTACAAGTACCACCATATTGGTTTATGTGGTGCTGAGGATTAAACTTACGGCTCTGTGCCTGCCAGGCAGGAGCTCTTCCAGCTGAGCTATTCACAAGCCCCAGACGTGCATAAGGAAAAGTGTAAACAGGTCCCTATCATGAAATACAACACATTGTGGGGGGGGGCACTTTTGGTGGGCCCATGCCGAAGTGTGCCCCTGAGTGCAACAGGCCTGGTGCAAAAAAGGTTTATTTGGGGGAGGGGAGAGGAGTGAGGACCTGGGGAAGGGATAGAGGAAGGGATATGTAGACCGGAGAAGACAGAACAAAGTCATGAGGGTAGAGAAAGGGGGAGGGCAAGGGGGAGAGGGTGTGCACTGAGGGCAGAAACTGAGGGTGAGGACTGATCTGGAAATGGCTGGGGTGGGGGGTTTAACACAGCACACACTTGGCTGCTGCGCATATGCAATTGTTAGGTCCCTGAGGGCAGACGGGAGAAGTCACCTGTGTGCCACCACCTAGTCTGTGAACATTCAAACAGGACTTCCTGGTTAGGGAGCAAGCAAGTATAGCCTTTCCCTTGTTTTTTGTTTTCCAACTGGAATTGGCTAGCAGGCTTAGAAGCTTCTAGAAGGCAAAGACTGGAGAGTTTGCACTATTGCCTCCCACACTGTGGGCCTGCCTGGCCTGTGATTTGCATGTTGTAAGGCTTAGAGAGAAGAGGGAGGGAGGGGAAGGAAGAGGAAGAGGGATGAAGGGAGTGTGGTGTGCATGAACCCACATCTGTCTTCTCTCTCCTTTCAAGTGCAGCCCAACTCTGGGTCCTCCCCATCCCCCAGCCACCCCTCTTGCTTGGACCTAGGACGGAGCCAGACTGGCTTCTCCCCAGACCCTGCCAGCTCAAACCCTCCAGGAAGCTGAGCCTTTGGTCCCCAGCTGGGGGTGGGGGGGAGGGGGATTGGGGGGGGGAGAGTTGAAGGCTTCTAAGCTGTTCCTGGGAGTTCTTCCAGTGCAGGAAGTGGGCAACCCCATCTGCACACAGATCGACAACCCCCATGCCCATGGTTCATCAGTGGTCGATGGTGAAGTTTCCAGGATACAGACCCACTTAGAAGCAACGCTGCCTTTGGAACCCCGCTCCCCATGCACTTCCTCAAACTGTGGTCATTGCATCAACAGCCACAAGTATATATGGTGACATCTGTGCTTCTTTGACCCCATCCCCTTGTGCTGGAAGCAGAAAAGAGGATGACCCTATCGCTTTAGTCTTGGGCAGCCTGATCCTTCTGCTTCCTTCCCTCTCTGTCCGGGGTTTTCCCCAAGTGCCCAAGGACAGCAGCTGTATGCTTGCCCAGAGGCCACATCTGGAATTCACCCTCTTCATTAAATTAGTGGCTGCCTCCCAAGCCCCTGCTCCCTTGATCTTCCAAAGTCCCATCCTTGCTGTTAACAAGGGTTTTAATTTGCTGGTTACATTCCTTCCCAATAGGCCTCTGCCCACCCGGGACGGGGGCTGGGAAGGGGGAGCCTTAGGGTCCAAGCTCAGAGCTGTTATACTCAGGGGACCCAGGACCTCTCTAGGGCAGCCTCCCTGAGAGCTCTGCTGATCACTCAGAGCCTTTCCTGACACCTTTGAGGATGCCTGGGAGAAGGTTTGGGGACAGGTCATCCGGCTCCCCTGCCAGCTCCTCTCCTCTCTGTGACAGGCTTTGTGGCCATACAATCAATGCAGACAACTCGATCTGGCATCGAGGCCCCTGTAAACCACAACCCATCAAGAGGCATTTATTGTCCTGAAAACAAACAGTCCCCTCCCCCACGCCAGCCAGTCCCATCTCCGCTCCCACTTGGGTACCCTTCTTCTGTCCTTGGAGCAGTTCAGACTGACTGATCCAGGCAGCTCTCCCTTTACATTCCAGTCTCTGCCCAAGCCATGCTTGGGTCCACCATGGGACAGAGAGCAGGATGCTAGGGGTCTGTCTTTCTTAGTGAAGGGAGATTAACTGAATGGGCTCCTGGGCAAGTGTGCAGGGTTGGAGAAAATTTGCCCCAAATCTATTTCAGCATAGAAGATCAGGATGTGACTTCATTTAGACTGTGGTCATTGCTGGAACTTGATCAGCAGCCCAGGTGGGGGGGGGACATCTTTAGAGAACAGAGGTACACCCCACCCCCAGTGGAAGAAGTAGCCACTCACAAGCTGTGTAGCCAGCCTGTTAACTTCCTTATTCTATGTGGGTCCTAATGTTCCTCCTTATTACAGGGAGCTGTTAAAATAAGGTCAAGGGTGGGCTTTCCTAGGGATGGATGAGCTTTCATAGTAGGATGGATGCTTGTTCCTAGGGGAAGGGCAGGCCCGAGGAAGGCCGCATTATTGTCCACATCTACTTTGGACTTCTGGCCTTCAGCACTGCCTTAAGCTACCTGGTTCATACCACTTGGATGAGGTGGCAGATCGGGCAGGTTTGGGAAACTGAGGCTGGGAATTTACAACACTTCACACTACATCACAAACAGGGGCCACGGATGGCTGGGAGGCTGGACTTCAAGCCTCCACCTTCCAAGACTTTCTTGGGAGGCCCAGAGACCACAAAGCCTAGAAATCCTGTGCAGCGCAGCGGCGGCCGGCTCTCAGCCTAGGAGGAGGCTGGCCTAGAGGAGCAGAGCCCACCCCCACCCTAGTCCCCTCAGATCCCTACACCACACACTCCTCAGATGCACAAAGCACCCAAGGGGCCCTCCTCTCACTGCACCTAGGAATCTTGAGTAGTTAGCAGGATGGCTGCTGCCTGGGAGGTGTTAATTAATGAGTTTGTGGATGGAAGAAACATACCCAAGTTTTTTTTTTTTTTTTTTTTTTTTTAAATTGGTTCCTGTACAAAGCTTCATATTTCAGACGTGGAGTTGGATGGCTTCTTCCACTACACTTAGTCTCAAAAACTGTAAGAAACCCACACAAGGAACCCTCTGTTGGGGCTGGCACACCCTTGGGGAGGATGTTAGTTTAAAGCAGGGTTTCTCCACCCCAGTACCTCTGCCAACATGGCCTGGAGCTCAGACCACAGTCTGCTGCAGGGCCGCCCTGTGTCCTACAGGATCTTCACAGAATCCTTGGCCTTTACCCACTTTATACAGGGAGTACTCAAGGCTCCTCCCTAAGATGTGACAACCCAGAGTGTCTGCGGACACTGTAACATGTCTTCTGGGGGTGCAGAATGGACACAGGTTCCAGGCTGTTCCCCCAGATTCCTGAGTTGTCTGGCATGGGCTTAGAGAAGCAGGGTGTACTCTGGGTCAGGGGCCATTGCTTCCCACCATTAGTGGACTGCCCTGCCAACAGAGCTGCCTATCTGAGGGTTCCGGGCACAGGCTAGACCACTAGGAATGAGGCAGACAGAGACTTCTAGCTTTAGATAGAAAGGAAATTCATACTAAGCACCTACATTCTGTCTGGAAGATTCTAGAATGCCCTGGTGTCAATAAACACTGACAATGGTGATATTTGTCCCTCCAAATCAGAGCTATTGGAGTCTAAAGACAGCTAATAGTCTGCGGTGACAGTGACCATGATGCCACAAGATGTAACAGTCTTCCCAGGTGAGGGAATCATGGGTCGGTCCCTCTACTCTGAATCTTTGGACACAACAATGGTCACATAAATACCACAATCCTACACTGGAGGCTTTTTAAACATACCTTCTCCTTAACTGCATCCAGAGAGAGGCAGTAGCCCCATTGTTAAAACAGAGGACATCGAGGCTCAGAGAGATTAAGAAAGTTGCCAGAGGCTACAGGGCTTAGAGTGGTTCCTTCTAGCACACAGACACCCCAAATACCCCTGTTTCTCATGGTGTCCCCTACCTGGGCTGCTTCTTAAAGGGGCAGAAGCCAATGGTCATGAGTGTCCTCTTCATAGGACACTCCTGGGAGAGGACTCAGAGAATGCAGAGGGAGGAGGGAGGGCCATCTGGCAGGAGGACAATGGCTGTCTTAGAACCCAGGGCCAAACAGGCAGCACACCCCCTGGAGTCTGCCACATGGAGGGAACGCCCCGCCGGGCAGCTCCTGGACACAGGCGCCAACATGTCAGCCTGCCTGGCCACAGAGTGTTTGTTTGTAGGGTGAGGCCAGAAGAGGTTTCCAGGTGGGGGTCGTGGAAACCCATGCTCACACACATGCTCTCTTGAGCCGCTCGCCCCCACCCCCAAGCCAGTCCTCAGAACAGAGCCCCATTCAGACTGAAGAGCCGACCTGCATAGCCAACAGTCATATCCCTTCCAGGAAGGATGGAGAAGTCATCTCCGGAGGTTTCACAGCCAAGGCTACCGCTGGCATCCCTAGAACCCTCCCCAGGAGTGGCACACACGGCTGCAGGAAGTGAGCTAAGGCATCGGGACACCTCAGCTTTCCCTGAGAGAATTCCAGCCTGCAGCATGCAGCATTGTGGCCACATACAACAGCTCAAAGGACCAACAGGCTTTGGGTTTAAAGGAACAAGTAGTGATTCTGGGACCTCATGGCTCCTCTTTCTTCCCTGACAGACTCCTGGAACCAAGGACAGCTAGCAGCTCATCTCTAAATCCAGAAGACCTGATCAGGTCATTCAGCATGAGAGGTGCAGGAGAAATGGGGATCCCATTAGGGATTCATCCCTAGCTCTAACGGGCAGGGTTCTCAATAAGATAAGCACATAGGGGTAGAAGCTGAGAAGATCTTTTTGGTGTGCTGATGATTTTGGAGATGCTCAGTAGGTCTGTGCTCACCAGAGACATCTCAGCAGGAAGTCGGCTGTGACAATAACTTAAGCCATGAGGGAAGAATACAGGTGACACCCATAGTCATTGGGCCACTGGGAAAAGAGGAGATTCTCAAGAGATGGAGAAGAGTAGGGTGGGGAAGACATTCGAGGAGCCACTAAAATTATGTATGTGGGGTTCACAGACCAATTTGACCAAGACTCAAAGGAAGGGTTTAGGTAAGTGACATTGGCACTTCTGGAATATGTGTAGGGAAGACACCAGGACAGGAAAGGGCAGTGAGTCAAAGGCCCAGGAGACAGGGCACATGAGCAGGGGCATGGGCTGGGCACAGACTCCCTGAAGGGCTGCTTTTGACCATGGAAGACGGGAGCAGATACGGGGAAGGAGAGGGTGTCTGGAGGTTGGAGGAGAGGAGACCCCACGGAAAGTATCTTTCACCTTTTGGGAAGGACCATCATTAGCAGTCTGCAACTCTCATTTTGGATTTTCCTATGAGTTGGCTTGACAAAGCCCCATGGAGATCTCCTTGTCAGACAGTGAGCGCCACACCAACTGTGTCCCTCAGTAACTTCATGAGCCAACAGGTCCTGTTCATCCTTACACTACCTGCCTGCCCTTCAACACATGCTCAGTACATGAGAGTGACGTCATGCTCAGAGTGGACGGGCTGTTTGGCCATCTCTTCCCTCACCCTCTACACTCCCCTCTCAGATTTCCCAAGCCTGACAGAGCTAAGACCCTACTTCCTGCCAGCCCAGCGAGACCACAGACAACTGGAGACTCTTGCTTCCTTTCCTTCCTGAGGTTTAGGAAAAACAAGAAAGCAATCTACCCAGACCAAGCAAAGCAGATGAGGTGGCCCGTTGGAGAGTTGATGAGATCCAATTAGCGGAGATGGGGCTGCATTGCTTTCCTAGCGCAAACATTTATTTATTTGTGGGGTGCTCCTCAGGGGGTGGCACACCAAGCATGTTTCTTGTTATTACTTTGCTTTCATGCCTCAACTAACACGGATGGACTTTCTGGGGAAAGCCTGTGACGGGGGTGCAGGGAGCTGGACTGGCAGCCCCCCCAATCCCCAGGAGACCTGGGCAGGTAGAGACTGGATAGGCTGTGTGAAAAGGTCACCAGGGGTGGGCTGCATGGGTAAGAAGATAGCAATAGCTACCCCATGCTGGCGTTCATTCTGTATTGAGATGGCAGGGTCCACCTGGCATACATGGATGCTTGGGGTGGTGTCAGCTGACCCAAGTGGCTTGACTGGTGAATGGTGACACAGGTTTCTAGCCACATTTGCTCACTCCAGATCTCCCCTTAGAAGCAAGCAAGGTACCTTCTTGGACCATCCATATGATCCTATCTGGGGAGGGGACATTCCATATCCTCACGTTGACAGTTAACCCACCTCATGGGGAAGGCTATGGTGATCACTCTATTCTTTCAGCACACCTGCATTTCCCAGGCACTGCTCTGGATCTTAGGGACCCTCCAGTGGACTCTCGCCGAGACCAAGGTTACTGCCCTCTGGGAGTTAGCTCGGTAGAGTGTGAGAGGGATTACCAATATGGAAGATGAACAGGCAAATGACTTAAAGTATTCGAGGGTGGTATGTGCTGGGATGAATGTGAAAGCTTCAGGGTCTAGGACACAACTAGAGGTACTGGGCACAGGCTGCTGCATCTGATAGAGGAAGAAGCTAGGTCCTACTCTAGAGGACATGCTTTAAACCAGAGCCAAACAGTTTTCTGGGCAGAAAACTTCAGGTAGTAGAATAAGCTCACCAGAAGGTTCTAGAGTGTGGCTACACAGCAGTGTGAAGCTTAGAGGAGGTCACGTGGCTAGAGATGGAGGTGTGTGAGGCAGAGGCTCAGAGAAGCAACAGTGGCTAACAGCTTAGGGCCCCCATAAGCTTTGGCTCTTACTCCAGGCCAGTGATTCTCATCCTTCCTGACATCGTGACCCTTTAACACATTTCCTCAAGCTGTGGTGACTCCCCACCCCCAAATTATTTCATTGCTATTCTGTAACTGTGATCTTATGTGCCTTTGTGAACTGTAATGTAAATAGCTGTGTTTTCTGATGGTCTTAGGTGACCCCTGTGAAAGAGTCACACGACCCTCCCAGAGGCATGGTGGCCCACAGGTTTAGAACCACTACTCTAGAGGCTTCCACTGTGGGCCTTGAGAATACACGTTCTGGTTTTGATTTGGTAAGTTTAGAATAGCGCAGCTCTGTTGGTACATTGCTTGCCCAGTATACAGGAAGCCCTAAATTAGGTCCACACAACTGCATAAAAACCAGCGTGGCGGTACACACCTACAATCTCAGTGCTTCAGAGGTAGAGGCAGGAAGGTCAGATGTTCAGGGTCATTGTCCACCACGTAATGAGTCTGAGGTGAGTTCAGCTTGATCTGTGTGAGACTATGACTTAAAAGAACAAAACACAAGCCAACAACCCAACACTCAAACCAGGACAGTTTTAGACCAAGCCACCGTGAGATAGAATGAAGGCTTCCTGTGTCCCCATCACCCAGTCTCTCCTTTGTTAACATCTTGTCTACTGATGTGCACACATAACAACTAGAAGACCAACAAGGGTCCATCACATTCCATTAATTCATGACACACCATGTATATCAGATGTCCCCAGCTTCCTCATTGTCTCCTACAGGCCACCCAGAGCCCCACATGCTCATGTCATTCCCACACACAGGTCAATACCTCAGGCGAGTCAAGTCTGTGATGACCTTGGATCTCCTGAGTTTTAACAGGTTAGCTATAGTGCATCACGTGTCTTGGTTTGGGGATTTTGCAGGGGTGGGGATATAGAAACCCACAGATGTATAAAGTACTCTTTCTGTCATGTCTCAGAAGGGGACATACAAGTTGCATGTGACTCATCACAGATGACATTAACCTTGACCACTGGTGAGAAGATTGGCTGTTTCTGTACTGTCAAGGGGTGTGGGTAAGCTCTCTTCCCACATGGTGTGCTTAGAAACTAATGCATGAAGTGCAGGCCACACTCTGGGGGGAGAGTTGCTTCTTTTTAAGAGGCGACGATAGTCACCGTCCAGGGACAGTCATTACAGCATCCCAGGATCAGGTGCTGCTGCCTGGCAACTGGAGGCAGCAAAACAGGGTGCTGAATTCCATGTAGGTCATTGGCACATCCATGTCTACCAGATGATTCCGTTGAGTGCTTGCAGGACTGAGATGGTGAAGCATCCAAGGGTACCATAAAGTCCTGGCTTTGGACGCACGTGCTATCACATCACCCTCTACAAAGGCCTAGGGAGAAGACTGTCTCTTGGGACAAGTGGGAAGTTAGATGTGTTAGGCTGGGGCAGTGAGGACACCTTCGTGAGCAGAAATTTGAAAAAGTATATCCAGAGTTTGACAACTGGGTCTAGGCTGGAGGGGTGTTTGTAGAAGTCCTGGGCATGAACATGGGGTGAGATTACCAAGGGCAGTGCACATGGGAAGAGAAGAGAGCCAGATGGGGCTCCGGGATGCTGTGACATCAGAGTCCGGACATCCAGAGAAGCTAGGTGAGGTAAGTGCCAAGGCAAGGGTAGGCTACACAAGGAGAAGACACTTAAGGGCTGAGCACCAACTACACAGGAACAGCTTAGTGGGGCACAGGAGTCGAAGCCTGACGTAGGACCACAAGAAGAAGAGAAGAGGAAAGCAGGGACAGGAGAGATAACAGCTTCTTTCTAAAGATAAAAGTTCTGTTATAAAAGGAGCATGGGGGGAGGGGAGAAAATAAAGGGGGGATCAGAAATCAACTAGAAGTATCCCGAGATTGGAGAAACCACAAAACTCAATTCTCCTGGAAGTGAGCACGCATAGAGATGACAGGTTCTTAGTAATGCGAGCAACAGCATACTAAGGCTGCTTCACACCTCAAAGCTGCCAGGCAAGGGAAGGAAGCATGGAATGGTAGGACCAAGGTTGGGCTGTCATTTAAGATTCTCCTGGATGGCTTCAGGACCTCCTGGGTTAATACGAGGTACCCCACCCCAGCAACCAAGGGGCAGCCATGACAGCAATCCAGCAAGGATTGCAGGGAGTTGTAAGAGCTCCCAAGAAAGCTGCAAGAGAAACCTACGTAGAAAGATGGAGGGTTCCCTAAATCCTTGACCATTCCACTGGCCCTCTCAGCCCCAAGAAGGCAGGAGACACCCTCTTCCCTCCTCAAGGCCTCTGGGAGATACTTTAAAAACCCAAGTGCTCCAGAGCCTCTGCCCCAAGGGCTCCACAGGCTAACCTTGAAACTCCCTGCAAATATATCCTAAAAGTTGTATGTTCTTAAGTGTGCACATGTATTTCTGAAGAAAGGAGCCAAAGGCTTCTGAGGACATAGAGCCCTCAGAAGACAAAGAGGGACCTGCCAGCCACTGGGGGTATACCAACACACATGTGGTCCCCTACTTCTGATTTGGAAGCTTTCTGCTCCATCCCAGACACTGCAGAAAAATGGGGGGACCACTCAACCAGCCATTCTGTGACTACCCTGAAGTTTGTCTCATCCCGTGTCCCATGAGGCCGCACATCTCAAGGACAGCATGCATGATTCTCTGTATCTGGGTCACTGTCTGGGTCTCTGACTCACGGGGTTGCTTCGGTGCAGCCAGGATGTGGAGTGTTAGAAGAGCAGTCACATTTGCTTGTTTCTTCAAAGCAGCTGAGTGAGAGGCTGGGCGTGTACATGGTCTGTGCACAACTGCCGGGTGGGTGTGTTTGTGTACAGTGGCATGTGTCCAAAAGACTGCGGCATATGGGCATATGCGTTTGTGTGTGCACATGTGCTCATGTATATGTTGGGGTATGTGTTTGGTGTGTCAGAGGAAGGGGCACATGCACACGAGCGGTGAATGCACATAGGTGAAGAGAGACGGAAACACGGAAGGCAAGAGAGCAACATTTGCTCCACGTTTCAACTTCACGGACATGAGTTTTTCGTGGGAGAAAAGATTTGTTAGAAACATGATACAACTTTTCAAAGGACATGGAATCGGCTCCCGGTCCTGTGTCTTCTTCTCCCTGGAGAGAATGTACTTTAGAAAGATGAGACGCTGGCTGTCCTGCCAGACAGGAATCCACTGACATTGAGATACCCACCTCCCGAGAGCTCAGAGAGGCTAAGCTACCATCCAAGCTCACGAGCTCTGAGGGACATGAACTGGCTTTCTACTAGGGGAAAGTAGGAGATTTAGGTTAGCACCCACTCTGTCATTCAATGCTGTGACATTTCTGGGGGAGCCCCTCCTCTCTGGAAAAAAACCCCCATCATATAGGAGAGCCCACTCCATCTCGGAACCCAGAGCTTTCCTAAGAGGACCATGGTGGAGCCAAAATCCTCTCCGTAGCTGGGCCCAGGTTTATTATGACCAGGGACCCTCCTCAGGACCTCCTTGAGCTGTTTCCTGTGACTACCCTGGTGGATGACCAGAGTGTATAAGAGACCCCCAACACAGTCCTAGCTGGGGTCTATCTTCTGTGTTTGGTGTTCTCTGCTCACGTGGTTAATAGAACATGCACCATGGAGGAGGAGGAGGAATAAGACCTGCCGTTATGAGACTGAGTTACTACAGCTCCTAGACTTGGTACCCTACAAATGATTCCTGACTCCCTCACCTGACCCCTGACCTCTTCAGTTCTGCTCTCTGGGCTTCCATGGAAAGAGCCACAAGGGTACCATGTCACATGACTCAGTTAAGGATGTTTTCTGTTCAACATTAGCTCTCAAGAATCCATCCCGTCTACCGACACCCAGGCCCTCGGGACCTTGCCAACTTTGCTCTTCTGTCCCTTTAGCCAACATCCTGGGATACTGGAGAGAGAAAGAGGGTCAGAGAGACCTGTCTTCTGGCTTTGGGCTCAGACTGCTTCTAGGGCTGGACCTGTGTAGGAAGAGGGGGAGCCTCCTCTGCGCGCGCTTTCGTGCTGCTGGTCACAGAGAGTTTAAGTACCGAAGACACCTCCCCCATCTCAGGAGGGAGCCCACATTACCCATCAGCCACCAGGGAAGGCTCCCCACAGTACAGTTGTGAATTAAACATGCAGCCTAATGAGTTGATTTTATTAGTTTGCAAACGCATTGAGAACTCGTTATCAAAATAAACATCAATTCCTTTCACCCCTGCCGCAGCCTCTTCAAGCGAGGGAAGACAAACACAAATACACAGCGGCCAGCCGTGACCTGGATGTGTGCGGGCTACAAGCTGGATCAGAAGGTCCCATAATCCCTCACTGTTTCATGGGCCCTGTTGGGGTAGAGGACGAAGGAGGCCAAGAATGGGTCCTTTGCAGATCATGACATGGTCAACGGTGGTAGGTTGGCCCTACTTCTCTGGCTCAGGTAACTTCACTTCAAGGGTGTGGAAGCAGAAATCAAGGGAGGTGATGCATAAACACAGCAGACAACCAGCAGTTACATCAATACAACAACAACAACAACAACCACCACCACCACAATAGCATGCCGGCATCTCCATATGCAGCAGCTCCAGGGCTGTGCACCAAGACTCTTTTGTAGGCAAAGTGATGCCACCTTATAGGGACATGCTGAGGCTTGCCTGTCAGGCTGGGGAGCAGGGGATACAGGGCAGCTGGCCTCAGAGATTTTAGTCAGGTCCCTGAAGAGTTGAGTGAAGGCCAGCTAACTTTGCTACAAGTCTGCAAAGACGCCATAATCCTGGGGCCAGAAAGATGGACAAGGTGACCTTTGCAGGAGCCAGGGCTCTCTGTGGCTCCATGCCTGGTCTCCCTGGAGACACCAATGGTGGCTGCTCTCTGTACTGTCCCTCCCCTCCCCCACTCTCCAGGTCCCTGGCCCCGGCCCCAGCGGGAGGGATGGTTGTGGGTTGGCAGAGTCATCTGGGAAGCTGGTCGGACAGGGACGGTATTGTCAACGCTCCGCAGTCTTTGCTGTCTTTGGAAAGGTTGTTCTAATCCCATTTCATCCTCTTTCCATGGCTGTCAGCTGTTTGCAGGCGTGGGGAGGCCGGTTTTTGAAATCGGAGCTATTGTGCGGTCCCTCCTCCCACATGTGCTCACCCATCCATCATGTTGTCCTGGACCGCTTTGTTGGCTGGCCGGGGCCCCTGCCGGTGGCATCTCCGCCCCCCACCCCCAGCTGCCCCACCTTCCCTTCTATTTTGGGCTACAGCAGGCCTGGGATGTATCATCCAAGTCCCCTGGGAGGAAGAGAGGAGGAGAGGAGGGGTTGGAGTCTCTTAGATTCCACCAGGAAAGACTTAACTAAGGTCCCAAGACTTGCTGCAAACCGCAGGAGAGGTAAGGGGTATCTCAGAGAATAAAAGAATTGTGTACTTAACCCAACACACTCCACAATGAACAGTCCAGTCCAGATGGGTACTCAGAGTGGACTCCATGCCTGCCAGGGGTTCCTGTAGAACCTGGAGTCCCCTCTTAATAATTGGTTAGCCAGAGACTTCTAGTAGTTCAAAAATAACAGAAGAAAGAGGGACTGGGGTTCTAACTCAGTTGGTAGAGCACTTACCCTGCATGGATCTGGGTCCAATCCTCAGCACCTTATAAAGAGGCATGGTAACTCATGCCTGTAATCTCAGTACTCCAGACGATCCGGAGTTTAAGATAATCCTTGGCTACACAGTGAGTCGGAGGACAGTCTGAGCTATACAAGACCCTGTCTCAACAAGAAACAGAGGAGGAGAAAAAGGAGAAAGGAGGAAAAAGAGAAGAAAGAATAAAGAGGAGGAGGAAGAGGAAGAGGAGGAAGAACAAGAAGAGGAGGAAGAGGAGGAGAAGGGAGAGAATAAAATGAGCAAACCCACTGCCCCATCTCTTGGTGATCAAGACAGAGGAGCTAACTCTCAGCCCACTCAGCCTCTTCCGGCCTTTGCCCTCTCTAGAGTCTCTCCCAGCCCTGCTTACATTTACTGCACTAATTTATGCTCCCATGTTGAGTTTTCCAAGCATGGCCTTCCCAACCTTTGCCCAGTCTGGTGTCTCTTCCGTTCCCCTGCAGGCCTGTGCCTAGCTATGTGGCTTCCCAGTGCAGCCCAGAGAGGCACTTTCAGAGCAGATGGAATGGCTGCCCAGAGCCTCCCACTGGGTTAGCCATCCTGGGCTTTCCCAGTATCGCCTGCCCCCTTCTAGACTGGATGGTAAGCCTAGGCTGGGCTGGAGGTTGGGTCTGAGATAAGACACCACAAGCATCTTTAAAAGAGAGCTCACTCCTCAGTTGCTGCATGTGTCACGCCTGGTGTGGAATAACTGTTCCCTGAGTGCTGGTCTTCCGCCGCTGTTATCATGGCTGGGGTTGATTGTATTTTCCAGCCCCGTGAACCATACCAGAACACAAGAAGCATGTGCCTGGTGTGAGTGGAGTGCTAGTGGCCCTCAGTGTGGGATTGTGTTTTAGGGTCAGGGGGAAAGACAGAGCTGGGGACAGCCTTAACATCGCTAGCTTTACCACTCACCCAAATTTGCTGCTGCCGCTGCCACCGCTGAGTCCCAGGCTTCACTGTGAACACACTGCTCTCTCTCTTTACCTAGGATAATACTTCCCCCAGTCCAAAAATAGTACGTGGAAAATTCCAGAAATAATCCATAAGTTTAAAATAACTTTTAATATAGAATATGTTATTGATCTACTGGATTCCCTTTGTTGCGACTAGCAGATTATTATGCCTGAGTTCTAAGTGAAACCATCATGGGTGTAGAGGCACAGGGAATATAGCACACACAGGACTTGGTGTTGTCTGCCAAGGGCCTTACAGTTAAGGGGTGATGATTGTGAGGTGCCCGAGGTTCCTACACCCTCTCTCAGCGAAACAGAACTCGGGTGTAGTGCATTAGCTGTTCCCCACTGTCCTCCTACCAGAAGTGGAGTCTATGAGGAAGTCAGTGCCTGCGAGGCGCTGGGGACTCGGAGCTCTGTGCATAGTTCTTAGAGAACATCACTGATGCATGAGACAGGGACATTGTCTCTGCTCACTGGAAAGGATGGAAACCCAGACACTGTCCTAAACTCTAGGGTAGGTCCTGTTCACCAGGAACTTGATGGTCTGCCAGAGTGGATATATCACTCAGTTTCTGGAATTGATACCTCCTCTTCCTCCAGAATGCCATGCAGATGCTCCTAGGCAAATGGACATCAGGGTACTAAGATGCCTGTTCAGCCTGCCTTTAGCTGCCCCAGGTTTCCAGGCTTTTTCACTTCCCTTTCCTCTCCTGAGCTAGGCAAACTCTGGAGCTCCCCAGGTCTCCCCACCAGGAGCCCCACACAGCTTCAGCAACCCTGGACCAGAACTCTATGCATAGTCACAGACCCACCTAGGACATTCTAGGAAGTAGAGGCAGGCTGGCCCCAAGCCTCCTGGGTTGTCTCTGTACTCTTAGATCCTAAGCATGTGTTCTTTATCGGTAAGAGTTTGTTTTGGTTGGCTCGCTCCATGGAATGAAGGCATGGTAGCCGGTCCATTTTCTGGAATAATGGAGTTTTCACCCTGGCTGTTGAGGCTGGGAAGGAGAATATTCTAAATTTCGACATAAGGCTGGTATTAAGAGCCCATCGCAGCTGAGCACCACAGAGAAGTTACAGCTCCACAGGTCAGGTCTAGGACAGCGCCCGAGAGCCGGGTTAGGGGTTCTGTGTGGGTGCCTTTTCCAGAACTGCAATAGGATACCTCAGGAAAGATGGGACTCCAGGGCTCAGGGCCCAGTGGGACAGCTGGGAATGAGGGGGGAGGGGCAGCAGGCGAGCAGAAAAGCTATTGAAGCTGGGGATAGGGAGGCAGCATAGGAGTTAGGATTGTCACATGCCCACGCCTAGCAGCCTGGCATGGGGGAGGTAGTTGGCAATATTTACTGAATGAATAGAGGAACAAGTGACCGTGAGGGAGAGCACGCTCGTGGGCGAGATGGCTGGCCTCTGTGAGATGAAGAGAGGTGTGAGCGTGTATGTTTGCACATGAGTGTGTGTGGGCGTGTGTGTGTGTGTATGTGTGTGTGTGTGTGTTTAACATGGAGGTGAGAGGTCAACTTCAGATGCCGTTTCTCTGGCATAGCCACTTTTGAAACAGGGTCTTTCATTGGTCTTGTCCATCTGTCTTGACCTCCCCAGCCCTGGGCATGTATACCACAGAACCAAGACTTCTCAATGCAGGTTCTGGGGGATTGAACTGGAGTCTTCCCGATCCTGCAGCAAGCACTTTCTCAACTCTGGACTGACTTCACACTCCAAGCTGTCTCTGAGCTACAACAATCAATCTTCCTTTCCTGGGGTGCTTTGAATATGATCTGTAGGGCAGGGGGAGACCCTGGCTGGTCTTGCAGCCCTGGTAATGTGACGAGAGGAAAGATGCTGCACACCTGACCTATAGTCTCAATTCTTCGGGCTACAGAGCGTGCCCTGTCCCACAAATCTAGGTTTGGGGATCTAGGGCCTATGCTACTCGCGGTCTTCTGACTGATGTATCCAACCCTCCTCCAAGGCTCCTCCCTCTCTGGGTGAATTAACTGGCTTTCCTGAAATCATAAATAATTAGTAAGCCCATCGCTGGTGCCACTTAACAGTTTATGTTTTCAAAGCACTTTCTGCCCATTAACCAGAGACTCCTTGATCTACATCCTGGAGAAAAAGGATAAGGACCAGAGGGAGCCCAGGAGCCCTTGGGAGTCATCTCTTCCACTCCCCTGCACCAGGGAACTGGTAAAAACTGACAGAACCGAACCGTGAGCAGCCCTGGTTGGGAATGCTTCAGGGTCGCACTCAAAGCCAAACAGAACCGAGGAGGTGGGGCCAGCCAGACTGTTCTTATAGGGATGGCCAACAGTGGTTAGGCACAGGAGGGGTCTCAGAGGGTGGACCAGGCCCAACAACTAACAGACTGACCTCCTTACCTGCAAATAGGGAGAACAGCAGATTTGTAAGCAAAGCTTTCATTAGCCTGCGTTTGGTAGGGCCCTTCTGACACTTAGGGATGTCAGCTCAGCGAGCACCTCTACCTTGGCCCCGACCACATTTCAAATGCTGCATCTGGCTTGGGGCAGAAATGCCGAGGTGCTGCTCCACAGGGGAAGGGGGAGACCAGCGGGTCTGTGGATTCATTCATTCACCGTGGTCTAAATGAACCCACGCAGGTGAGCCGGACAAAATTGGCAGAGGGCCCGCCCATGTGCTGTTCTACTGTCACGGACTCTCAGTATTCCCAAAGGAGCTCCTGAAGGGCCCTGTGTGATTATGGCATGGCTGAGAAACCAGCAAACTGATCTACAGGCTGCCGAGTCTCTGAGAGCAGAGGAGACCTTCAGGGAGAAGGGACCAAGGAGACAGGCACAAGTAAGTTCCAGGCCATTTTTACTATGAGCTATGAGAGCAATGGTGGACTAAAGGGGACAGATGGGTGGTGGTCAACCTTCATATGCCCGAGTGACACCCATGCCAGTAACCATACATAAACTTTGGACCAAATGCGGAAAGGTTACCGAGGGAAAGGCACAAGCCAAAGCCAGTCGACTTGGGAGCGACTTTGTTCTCAGAAGTAGTTGGTGAGACATTTTTTACAACGTTGAACTTGAAGGCAGGATGATATGGGCACAACCCAGAAAGCCACATTTGCAATGGGACAAAACTGTATTCGTAAGAACAGGTCAGCACCCTCAGAGGGAATACAGAACACAATTGGCTAAAGCAGGAGCCCAGAAACTAAGTTCTACCTACAGCCAAAGCAACTTATAAGTGATCGGGTGGGCATGGAATGGGAAAAGCCTCTTGTATTAGTGGGGCTTGTATACCTGGAAATGATACACGCAACAAAGAGAAAAAGAACCCAGAAATTATCTCACAGCGGGTCAATGTCTAGACTAGAAAAGGATCTTCCACAGAAGAAAACATTCACAAGGCACAGATCTGACTAGGCATTAGTGCAGCGGTTCCTGCCTGTGGGTTGCAACACTTTGGAGGTCAAAGGACCCTCTTCCGGGGGGGGGGTTGCCTACGACCATTGGAAACCACAGATATTTACATTAAGATTCATGACAGTAGTGAAATCACAGTTATGAAGTAGCAACAAAAATAACTTTATGGATGGGGGTCACCGCACAGGAGGGACTGTGTTCAAGGGTCACAGCATTTAAAAGCTGAGAACCACAGCCTTGGTGTCTACAATATGTGAAGAACCTAAGAACAAAAACCCTATGTATTCAGAGAAAGGGCTGAGGAGGTGACTGGGCAGTGAAAGTGCTCACCCTGCAAAAAAGAGGGCTGGAGCTCAAATGGCCAGCATCTGTGTAAATGCCCAGTGGGCATAGCAGCTCCTTTGTAATTCCAGCCTCAGAAGGGAGAAACGGGGTCCCCGGAGCAAGCTGGCCAGAAAAACTGGCTATGTGGACAAGCTCTGGGTTTGATTGAGAGACCCTGCCTCAAAGATAACGCAGAAAGAGCAATGGGAAAAGATTTCCAACATTGTCAATCTCTGGCTAACACACACACACACACCCGTGCAAACATTCACATGTGCATTCACATGTACACATGTGCACACACATGCATACACATGCACCTTCACATAGAAAAGCATCCCATATGTATGAATACACATGCATATATCACAGTTTCAAAGAAAGGATGAATAGAAATATCTCCAGAGAAGCCATACAAATGGCCAGTGAACCATCATATTAAAAGTGCAAAAATCATTGCTCAGTGGGAAATGGAACCATCAGTCCATGCCTGTGACCTGGAAGCAGAAGCAGTTGAGGGGAAGGGGAAGCATCAGGAAAAGGGCACAAAGGAGGGCAGTGGGAAAAGAGGGTAGATTGATTTTTAAGCCCATAAAATAATATTAAAAAATCAAACCCACTATGGGATACCACTGCATACCAACCAGGAGAGTAACGATCAAATGGAAAACGGTTAAGAGTTAGCGTGAAGATAGAAAACTTTACACATTACTGATGAGGATGTAAAATTGTTCAGTAACTGGGGCCTGTGGTTATAGCATGTACTGCTCTTTCAGAAGACCCCAGTTCAGTTCCCAGCATCCACATCCGGTGGCTCATACCACTTTGACTCCAACTCTGGGTAATCTGACTCCCTCTTCTGGCTGTGCTGGGTACTGCAGTCACATGGTACATACACATACACATAGGCACATGAGCACACACACATATCTTACGAATAAAGTGCCCATAAATTATTCAGTGATTGTGGTAACAAATGCTTGCTGGTTTTTCGAAAACAAAAATCAGATAAAACATCATCAAAGGGGCTGGAGAGATGGCTCAGTGGTTCAGAGCACTGACTGCTCTTCCAGAGGTCCTGAGTTCAAATCCCAGCAACCACATGGTGGCTCGCAACCATCTGTAATGAGATCTGATGCCCTCTTCTAGTGTGTCTGAAGACAGCTACAGTGTACTCATATATAATAAATAAATAAATCTTTAAAAAAAGAATTTATCGCAGGATTCAGAAATTACATTCCTAGGGGTGTGTGTGTATGTGTGTGTGTGTGTATGTGTGTGTGTATGTAATATACATACATACATATATATATATATATATATATATATATATATATATATATATGAGACTAAAAGAATTGGAACTGGATATTCGAATATATGCATTCATAGCATCACTTCTGACCACAGCAAAAGGTCTTGAAAAGTTTCCAAATATTTACCAGATTTAGTGAGGGACACAAATATAAAGAACCAGGGGGCGGTGGTGGGTGAGGTAGCTCGGAGGAGCACAGCAGTTGCCCCACATGCCTCATGATGACCTGGGTTTGATCCCTGGAACCTGCATAAAGGTGGAAGGACAGAACAGATTCCCAAAAGTTGTCCCCTGATCTTCACATGCATGCTGTGACACGCACACACACACACAGACATCACACCACATACACACATCACATACACACACATACAAATGCACACCCGCTCCACATATCCTACACGTACACAAACAATACATAACATAAACATATGCATGTGGACCTTTGTGTGTAGTTAGTGAACCACAGGCAGGACAAATACAAAGAAAACCGTGTCTAGATACATCACGGTCAAACTTCTGAAAACCAGTGCTTGAGATTTGCAAAGGGGAACGGGGGCTGCATGTCCTTCGGCTTCATCCTGCAGGTCCCAGCAGTAAAACAAAGAGGAGGGGTGCGGCACAGACGTGGTAGGACCTAGCCACCTACAAAGGAAAGGAATGAGGCACAGAGACGGGGGGGGGGGGGGGGGGGGGTGGGGGACGGGGGACGGGGGGGGGCGGGGGGGGGGACGGGGGACCGAGCCATGTGTTCTTTTGATCGGCTCCCCTCACTCCTCCATCCTATGCTGTGCGGGGAATGCTGTGTTCCACATTTCCAAACTTCAGAAGCCTTCTCCAGTCTCATTCCAGCTCAGCCATGGGCTAAAGTACTTTTCTCCCTGTTGAGCAGCGGGGTCAACCAAAGGGGAAAAAGTCCTTTCATCTCTGGGTTGACAGAAAGTCAGCAACGCTGGACCCGCCCCTATGCCCCACTGTGTCTGCGTGTCAGTGTAGGCGGATCCCCCAGAAATGCAGCAGCAGCCTCCCTGACCTTCAGGCTGACCCTCGGGATTATATGGACTGGGATTGTTTTCACGTGTGGGACAAGTTTTCCGAGCTCAGGGTTGGGGGGGGGATCCTCCCTCTTTCCCCTCCTTTCCCTCCTTTCCCTTTCCTCTCAGCCAGTTAGTTTCGTGGGAGGGAGGCTCCAGCCCAGACACAGTGGTTTGCTCTATCTCCCACCTCCTACCTGTGATGGGATCGCTTGAACCCTCCCATGGGACAAGGGCTCTAGAAGAAACATATGGAAACTTTTGGATCTAGGACGGTCCAAGAGGGAAGCCCCGTACTCCTCACCTGCATGCGTGGGGCTTGGTGTGTCTGATCTCTAAGTCCTGGGCTTACTGCTGCCTTACTTACTGGTGTGTGAGTGCTACCACCCCACCCACTGGTAGGGGGAGGGGCCTTTCTGCCCAGGCTCTGGGAAAATGAGAAGAGGAAGGTAAAGGGGGTGAAGAAGGGTAACCTGGGAAACTAAGGTGGTACCCTAACTAGCTGCCTACTCTTCCCTGCTCTGCAGGGGTAGAGACTGGCAGGCACACTCAGACTTGACTGCTCCCCATCATCTGTCACTAGGCCTCTGACTGCCTCAGGGCCTGCTCTCCTGAAGCCCCCAGACCTCATTTCCCTCAGCAGCCTCCCCTCTGCGGGAGGCTCCAGGCTGGGCTGCTTAATGGATCTCCGCAACATTGTAGCGAACTGCCCCTTAAATAAATGATGGTTCCTGCAGAGCTCTCCTTGCCTGGGCCCCCTGGGGAATTTAGGGGTTTGTTTATTTAACAAGTCCTGCTTGAGACTTGACCGGAGATGCCCCTCCCACCTCACTCCTGCAAACCACCCTTAACAAAATCTGAGGCCTTTCAGAAGCTTCTCCTCCAGGAGGATTGGGCTCCAGAACCCCCCACCCTGCTGATCAGGTCCTGTGCTGGGCATGAGACAGAAAGCTGGGCTTCCAAGCAGAAGTGCGAACTGTGACGTGCACCTTTCCCCACATACTCCAGGAAGGCAGGTAGAGCTGGCCGCTGGACTTTGAGGTTTCTAGGATCCTAAAATAGCCACAGCATTGAGCCAGCTCCAGGGCTTCCCGGACTCAGATGAACACACCTGCCACCTGGGGACCCAAAGTGGATGCTGATGGGCAGGACTGGGGGTGGGGCCCCCTTTTCTGCACTCCCGGCAGTCTGCTGATTGCTCCTGTGTGAGCAACACTCTCAGCTACTTCACAGGAGAGAAACCACTGGAACCCAGGGATCTAGCTTCCCCTGGGGGAGGCACAGAGGCTTACCACAGGCTCAGAGGTTATAGAAGGGGGTGCTACTGAGCGCCCACTCCACATCGTGGCTGGAGAAGAGGAGCAATCTATCGGGCTTTGAGGAGTCTCCCTAAAGTCCCTCAAAGATCAGCCTTGGAGGCCTTGTATCTTCTGAGCGGTCCCCAAGGCCTTTTTGGCAAAGGTTTGGTTTCCAATGTGGCACTCCTAAAGTGTCTACAACCTTCCCACCGAGTTTTGTTTTGCTTGAACTCAGGCTAGAGTGGAAGTCTTCGGGTCCCTGAAGCATGTCTTTGGAGGGAATTAAGGGACCATAAAATGAGTGATTTGACTCTGCCACACTCCCCACCTCTCCTACGACCCCTCCCCCATTATCCACAGCCTTCTCACAGGTACTCAGGCAGCAGGGGTGTGGCTGATCACTTATGAAAAGTTCTGAAACTAGGAGCCGAGGGCAAACTTCTGTCTTATCAGTTGTGACGTCCTGAGTCTGTCCTTGTCAACTGACTCAGGGCTGAGTGCCTGTCCCTCTTCAGTGCAGAGGCACCTGAGGTGGGGTGAGCTGGGGCATCTTGGAGGGACCGCAGTGGACAAGCAGCAGGGCAGAGGTCCCTGCTGGAATATTTGAAGGCTGCAAAGCCTGTGGCTTTTTGTATCTGGCGTCTTATGAGGTGAGGAGCCAGAGGCAGAGAAAGCATCGTACACAGGACAGGCCCAGACATGTAGGCACCCGAGCCCTGGCCCATGGTTCTCATTCTCTGGCATCTTGTATGAAATTACAGATAAGCACACACTTGCTTACTATTCTTCAGCCTTGACCTTCCCTTGGGGTCTGTGACAATAGGGTCCCCTGATCTTGCCATCCAGGGAGAGTAAGCAGGGTCCGGGAATGGAATAATAGGTAAACAGGTCCTCGGGTGACCGAACTTTCAGAGTATGAAATGACTCCAGGAGAGGGGAGACTTCCATGATCCCCACTACCCCTGACTAGGCAGACAGGGACAACTCTCTGGGCAGGGGACCTGTGTGGTCACTCTAGGCTTTTGGTTTAATGCTCCCTGACATGATCTTAAAAATCCAAAACCATTTCCTAGCAAGGGACCGCATTGCCATCTTGTGCCAGACCCTGCAGATAAGGAAAACTGCTCTGCCCTGCCAGTGAGCTGGCACACAGGCCCTCTTCTAAGGCATCTCTCACGGAGCCATGACCGCGGAGCGCTGAGCCAGGCCGATAGAGTCTGTGGGGCCGGCTGCTGCCAGCCTACGGACCCATTGAACCATAGGCCTGGGCTTCAAGGAAGTCAGGAGAGGGGAAGAGGGCAAGAAGGGGCCTTCTGAGGGGAGGGACGAGGGAGTGCTTGTCCTCTAGGTTGGTCTGCAGTGACAGACTAGCCTGGTGGTCAAGGATGGGTTATCGGGAGGGGAGATAAAAGAAGAGCAGCTGCCTCAGGGACTTGCCTCTCTGAGGAAGCCTCCCTGAACAAGCGCCATGGGCAGGAGGGATGGGCACAGCTATACCAGCCTGTCCAGGTCCCGGTGGACTCTTGGCCAAGCCCTTCGTTTCCCTTTGGGAACTGGCCAAAGGGGAAAGGACAGACCAAGTGGCCATGTTCTGGCCTGGGAGTCCCAGCTGTCAGGGAGGGGATGTTCCCTCACCCCACCAGGAACCCACACCAGACATTCACCCCTCGGGTGCCTCGTTCCCAGGAAACAGGTGCTGGCACTGGGCGCAGCTGAAGAAGGAATGTGAGCTTGTGGCAGGGCAGGGTGGGGAGAAGTTTTCTCAGCCCAGGACATTCTAGAGAGCAGTGGGGCAGGGAGCTGGGGGCATCTGGAGACCGGGGCAGAGTAGGAGGTCTTACCCAGAATGCCTGGACTAAGGTTAGACGCTAAGAGATTAGAGTACCTGTATTAGAGAAATGTGTGTTTCATTGGGGCGGGGGGAGTCCCTTATATATGAATGTTTGTGTGTGTGTATGTTTGTATGTATGTATGTGTGTTAATGTATATATGTATGTCTATGTGTATGTGTGTCTGTGTATGTGTGTGTGTGTGTGTATCTCT